>NW_022995374.1:617777-1235555 GCF_004354385.1 Drosophila innubila | reverse complement strand
GGCAATGAAAAATTAAGCTCATATTTTTGAAATATGGAGACTTTAATTCGAATGGTGTGCAATAAAAGCCTTAAATCAAAGATTTTAAGTGTTGATCTAGAATTACAGCAAAAGCCATTTATAGAACAGTTTTCTTGACACCAAAACTTTCTAATTTATTACAGTGACTTCAGAGCTGAAATTGGCATAAAATTGTTGTAGGTCTGAGTGCCAACTGAGGACAAAGAAATTGAGATTCAACGACTATATATAGTATATGAGTATACTCATAAATCAATTTTAATTTTAGGTTTTGATTTTTTCACATAAAATTTATTTGCTTAAGCTAAAAAAATGACAGACGAATTTATTGATTGGCGAAAAACTTAATTTTTGAAGTTTGATATTTATCACACTTAGCATTTTAGCATTATTTAAAAAGCAAAAAATGTTAGAAATTTTGAAAGTGAAAAAAACTGAACAAGACAGCTAGCATGTAAATCTTGTTGTAGGGTATATTGAAAGACAAAAAGGGGACAATGCCAACACACCAAACACTCAGCACTTCATAAATGTCACTTGAAATACATTCTTTAGCCCTCTCTTCTCTCTGAGACCCCTTTTTGCCGGTACACAGTTGCATCCGCACGTGCGTGAGATGAGACAATTGCCAGAGAAATGTAATGATGACAGCCAGGCGGCAGTGGAAAAGAGGAAAAGGGGAATTGGGGGATGGGGATGAGATGGATGAAAGGGATCAGTTGGTGTTCGTCTGTCTGGCCTCGAAACGTGATGATTTGTCATAATTACAAGGCGCAAAGCTGCAACTGCATTTCTACACTGACAAAAAATAATAAGAACCAGGGAATACCACCGGAACCCATTCCGGAACCGTTAACCGAAACTAACCGTTTCATTTTTAGTACCAAATCTGAGACCGTAACCGAAATAAATTCTCTGTCCAGAACCGAATACCGAAACGTTTGTACCGGTACGGTTGTGGTAAACTTGCTAGGTGAAAGAGTTGTCCAACTTCAAACTGTCATAACTTGATCAAAACTGAACCGATTTCCAAGCGGAATGTCATTTTGATCATGATTTGGCATCTAAATTCATTCTGCATTTAAATTTTGTTCATTTAGAAAATTTAATTATTTTCGACCAAGATTCGATTTTGATGCTAAGGGTCCCCCCTTTGAAATTTCGAAAATTCAAAATTTTATATCTCAAGTTTTCACTTTTTATCAACTCCTTATATCGTAATTAGTATAAAACAACACTTAAAACTTGATTCTGAGACCTTTCATTTTTTTGTAAAAAATCATGCGAAATTGAACAAAAATTTGGACTTGTAAAGTGGCTAAATCCGCAGTCTGACCAATTTCAAACTGTCATAATATGATCAAAACTGAACCGATTTTCAAGCAGAATGTCATTTTGATCATGATTTGGCCTCTAAATTCATTCTGCACTTAAATTTTGTTCATTTAGAAAATTTAATTATTTTCGACCAAGATTCGATTTCAATGCTAAGGGTCCCCCCTTTGAAATTTCGAAAATTCAAAATTTTAAATCTCAAGTTTTCACTTTTTATCAACTCCTTATATCGTAATTAGTATAAAACAACACTTAAAACTTGATTCTGAGACCTTTCATTTTTTTGTAAAAAATCATGCGAAATTGAACAAAAATTTGGACTTGTAAAGTGGCTAAATCCGCAGTCTGACCAACTTAAACTGTCATAACTTGATCAAAACTGAACCGATTTCCAAGCGGAATGTCATTTTGATCATGATTTGGCCTCTAAATTCATTCTGCATTTAAATTTTGTTCATTTAGAAAATTTAATTATTTTCGACCAAGATTCGATTTTGATGCTAAGGGTCCCCCCTTTGAAATTTCGAAAATTCAAAATTTTAAATCTCAAGTTTTCACTTTTAATCAACTCCTTATATCGTAATTAGTATAAAACAACACTTTAAACTTGATTCTGAGACCTTTCATTTTTTTGTAAAAAATCATGTGAAATTTAACAAAAATTTGGACTTGTAAAGTGGCTAAATCCGCAGTCTGACCAATTTCAAACTGTCATAATATGATCAAAACTGAACCGATTTTCAAGCAGAATGTCATTTTGATCATGATTTGGCCTCTAAATTCATTCTGCACTTAAATTTTGTTCATTTAGAAAATTTAATTATTTTCGACCAAGATTCGATTTCAATGCTAAGGGTCCCCCCTTTGAAATTTCGAAAATTCAAAATTTGAAATCTCAAGTTTTCACTTTTTATCAACTCCTTATATCGTAATTAGTATAAAACAACACTTAAAACTTGATTCTGAGACCTTTCATTTTTTTGTAAAAAATCATGCGAAATTGAACAAAAATTTGGACTTGTAAAGTGGCTAAATCCGCAGTCTGACCAACTTAAACTGTCATAACTTGATCAAAACTGAACCGATTTTCAAACGGAATGTCATTTTGATCATGATTTGGCCTCTAAATTCATTCTGCATTTAAATTTTGTTCATTTAGAAAATTTTATTATTTTCGACCAAGATTCGATTTCGATGCTAAGGGTCCCCCCTTTGAAATTTTAAAAATTCAAAATTTTAAATCTCAAGTTTTCACTTTTAATCAACTTCTTATATCGTAATTAGTATAAAACAACACTTTAAACTTGATTCTGAGACCTTTCATTTTTTTGTAAAAAATCATGTGAAATTTAAAAAAAATTTGGACTTGTAAAGTGGCTAAATCCGCAGTCTGACCAACTTCAAACTGTTATAACTTGATCAAAACTGAACCGATTTTCAAGCGGAATGTCATTTTGACCATGATGTGGCCTCAAAATTCATTCTGCATTTAAATTTTGTTGATTTAGAAAATTAAATTATTTTCGACCAAGCTTCGATTTCGATGCTAAGGGTCCCCCCTTTGAAATTTTAAAAATTCAAAATTTTAAATCTCAAGTTTTCACTTTTAATCAACTTCTTATATCGTAATTAGTATAAAACAACACTTTAAACTTGATTCTGAGACCTTTCATTTTTTTGTAAAAAATCATGTGAAATTTAACAAAAATTTGGACTTGTAAAGTGGCTAAATCCGCAGTCTGACCAACTTCAAACTGTCATAACTTGATCAAAACTGAACCGATTTTCAAGCAGAATGTCATTTTGATCATGATTTGGCCTCTAAATTCATTCTGCATTTAAATTTTGTTCATTTAGAATATTTCATTATTTTCGACCAAGATTCGACTTCAATGCTAAGGGTCCCCCCTTTGAAATTTCGAAAATTTTAAATTTTAAATCTCAAGTTTTCACTTTTAATCAACTCCTTATATCGTAATTAGTATAAAACAACACTTTAAACTTGATTCTGAGACCTTTCATTTTTTTGTAAAAAATCATGCGAAATTGAACAAAAATTTGGACTTGTAAAGTGGCTAAATCCGCAGTCTGACCAACTTCAAACTGTCATAACTTGATCAAAACTAAACCGATTTTCAAGCAGAATGTCATTTTGATCATGATTTGGCCTCTAAATTCACTCTGCATTTAAATTTTTGAAAGTGTAAATCAGGGGTTTCACTTGTCAAGTGGGCAGGTCTGGTGGGTTGGGGGCGTGGCACATGCTGTCAATCCTTGTGGCTACACCGAGTTTTATTCGAGTCATAAAAAAACAGCCTCATGTTTTCGACTTTATTTTGACTGCGTGTTTTACAATATCTTTTTATGTGTTTATTTTTAATTTTATGTTTTGAGTGAAGCACGCAGCCAACGAAAATAGCAGACAAAACAGGCACACACACACACAAACACTGATATAAATATATATATATATATACAATCTACTACATGTGTACTTTTGCACTTAACACACTTATTGTTGGGCACTTTTGTTTTTTTTTTTGTTTGTTTGCTGCCTTTGATTTTTTTTTTTTTTGCTTATTTTCATTTGCTTTTGGATTTGCCTTTTTCTTTCGCTACGTTCATCTGCTTCTCCTTCTGCTCTTTCTCTAGCTCCTTCTGTTTCATTTTCATTTGCTTTGTCTTTAGCTTTGTGTATTTCATTTCATTTGAGTTCCTGTAACGACCTCCCCCCTCATCATGCCTTTCTCTTTAACACAGAGATGTCGTTGTGGCGTTCTCTGTACACATACATACATACACACACCCACAAAATAAAATACATACACATTGCAGCACACATGACGTATACGTAATAGCCTTGTAACCAAAATGTTGTTATTTCGGGCCACATTCATTGAGTGTGACTGTGTGAGTGTGTGTGAGTATATGTCGTTTTTTATTTCGCTCTTTGATATATACATATATATATATATATATATATATACATCTGTGTGTGTACTTTTCTGTGTATGTGTTGGCCAAAGTTCTTGGCATTATTTGAAGTGTGTGCGAGTCACTTTAGCTGTTCACCTGCTCTCTCAGTTTCTCTCTCTCTCTCTCCCAGTCTTTCTCTCTTTTTTGCTCTCTCTCTCTCTTTCGTTCACTCTTATTCTCTTGCTGTGCGTGGCTTGGCATAATTTCTAAATTTATACTTTAAACTCGTGACTTTATTATAAAATACATTACATTACACATACATACATATCCTTAACAGATTAATCCTAACTGTTGGTGTTAATTGTCGTGTGTTTCAAATGAAATATAATTTTTTTTTTTTAATTATTCATACCTTTTAATTAAATACTTTCAACACTTACTCAATTAAAGATAAACGGCAGTCTTTTGTTTATTTAACTGAAAATTAATATAAACAACACAAAGAAATAAATTAAAATTATTGTAATTTCAAATTAATTATTCTATATACATATATAAAAATTCCTAGATTATTCTAGGATTATATGCTATGCACATTTGATTTCAAATTTTAACCAAATTTGGTAAAATAAATAGCTTAAACAAAACAATTCTTTCAAATATTTGTATCTCATTAGTTGCTGCCAGTACTGTTTGCTTATAGAAAAATTTATTTTTAATTTATAGCATTTTTTACTACTAAATATTAGTGCTAAAAATTTTCCCTTAATTTTTTTTTTTTTTTGTGAAATACATTTTAATTTTTTTTTATAATCTTAAATTTTAGTTAGCATTTTATGGAACGCTGTTTGAATTCTTTACTTGTCGTTACATAATCAAAAAGTAATATTAATACTTAAATACAAACACGAGAAACACACAAAGCAAACAAAACAAAAAACATAAAAAAAAAATATATATATATACGATAAATTTTTTAAATTATTTAATGCAATTAAATCGAATATCAAAAAAAAAAATTATTAGTGAAATGTGATTTATTTAGCATACAAGAGTAATTCTTTTGTCATTTTATTGCCAAAAGATGCAGATTTTTTCACGAAACTTATCGATTGTAATGGCTCCAATAATTGGCTTTTTTTATATGCAAAAGTTAAAACAAAGCAAAAAAAACAAAAACTAAAAAAAAATAAAACACTTAAAACGATGAAAGCGAGATGCTTTGCATTTGTTTCCCAGAATTGATCATTTTCAATTTTTTAACATACATCTATAACACATTTTGTTGTTGTTCTAAAAGCAAACACAAAACGAGGCAAAAACAATAGAATATGCAATGACCAAAAAAGCTTCAAAACTCCCAAAAAGAACAAACATAAAAAATATCAATTAAAACCAACTAAAGAAATTAAAAACGTATGCAACTATTTACAATATGCTTTTGTAATATTTTCGCACCAATAAAAAGAAAAGAAAAAATATCAGAGTACAGCTAAAACAAACAAAAAAAGTCAAAAGCTAAAACTAAAAAAAAAGAAGAGAAGAGAAAAAAAATAAAATTAAATGTAGGCAAGTTAATTACTGACAAATCTCTTTGACGATAAAATGATGAAACAATTATGACCTGTATATAACATACATACTTACATACGTACCTCCTATACATCAAACTATATATATATATATATATATATAAATATATATACCACATTTTCCAACTCTCTCCTCTATCTGTCGCTTTGTCGTTCTATTCATACTTAATCAAAATATAAAATAAAATATCTCTGTGTATATATTTATATATTTTTATATATAAATACAATCTTCTAAAGTATTTTGTTTTTATTTGTTCAAAAAAAACAAAGACGATTTTAAATCTGATTTACCCAACTCCCCAACCCCTTCCAGTTCCCTTTAACTGAACTTTAGACTGGCCGTCTGTTGCAGATTTTTTTTTTAACTATTAAAAAAAATATATTACTTTTTGGTTTTGTAAATAAAATGAACTCGAGTACAAATTGAAATTTGAAACTAACGACGAACAAAGCAACCAACAAGTCACACACACACATAGCAAATTTACACCTATATACACACTCATACAAACACACACAGACACTCACATACACACATGAAATAAATTCCTAAATCCATTTGAAAAATCAGCCGCAATATTTTTAAAACTTGCGTTTAAATTCAATAAAAACTCTCTCTCTCTCTCTCTCTCTCTAACTATATCTCTGTGTCTCTGTCTGCCATATCACTATTTATTGCTGTCTCTCTTTCTCTATCTAACTCTATCTCTGTCTTTGTCACACTCACTGTCTGTCTAACTCTACTCAAATACTACTCAATAAATACTTTTACATATATATATTCCAATATATATATATATACACCACATTATAATATATATACCTATATATATATTTTGTTTGTTTCTCACCTAACACAACAACAACAACAATTACAGCTACAACAACAACACAGAAACAATTGTTTACAATATACTTTTGCACGTTATTTCTATAATGCATCTGAACTATATATTGTTATAAGTAATTTATGTTTCTTTCCCTGCGTACAAGCATTAAAATACCAAAATACCAAAAAACCAACTGCCACAAAAAAATACCAAAAATACCCAAAAAAAAAAAAATAATAAACATAAACAACGAAATCAGAATCCAAGCGCATTTGTATGCCTCGCCACACATGTCGTATACGCAATATTCACTTGACCAAAAACCAAGCTAAAATAAACTAACTAAACAAACAAATTTCCACACACACATGAGTAAATAGGGTACATGAAAGTGTGGCCCACACACACACATACCACAACACACACACACATACCAACACACACACATACATACAGGGACCCAGCCGCGTGGCCATCTTTTAAAATGACACACATTTCATATTGCAAAAGCCCCCTCTCTCTCTCTCTCTATCACACACACACACACACACTCACACGCCCCCTTGTTGAACTTTTAGGTGCAGTTTGCCATAAAAAAAAAAATAATACTACCTTTTATCAAAATAATAACAAACGAAAAACGAAGCAAGAAAAACTAAAAATAATTCAAGAGAGTTAAAACAAAAATAAATATATAAAAAATTAATTTACTATTACAAAACCTTATTGTAAATTAAGCGCAATGAGAAAAAGTGTTGAAACATTTGAATTAAGTCACAACTTGTAGAAAAACAACAAAATCAAATGAAATTTTTACAAAAATAATTTTAAAAAATAAAAAAAATATGGGGCCAAAATAGTCCGTAAGTGTTCGGGCAAAAATCGCTTTAGTTATGTTCTAAAATGTACAAAACAGAAGAGAAAACTTGTTGTTAATATTAAAACACATATATATATATATATTAGACATTACATAAATACCTCGTGCTTAATTGTAGTTAATTAATTAACTTATCATTTAGAACAAGCTCAAGTATTTGAGAAAGGACGCGTACGAAAACAACAACAAAATACCAACAACTAAAAGTAAAACTAAATACAACAGCAACAATTACACCAAGACAAAACTACAATACACTGATAAAAAAAAAAACAATAAAAACAAGAGAGTTGAATATTTAAATATTTGTGTATTAAAATCAACAATTATAAACACTTTGATTTAACTAAAAACCTTCTTAAATGTCACAGTTAATATCAATATCAATTATATAGTTAAGTCCAATTTTAAATTCAAATTACCCTATTTATTTAAAAATTCAATCAGAATTATTTTAGTAATTTACTTAAGTTCAATGAATTATATTCATGAAATATTATTTTATTATTATTTTAAGTTTTGTATTATTAATATTATTTTTAATTCAACTTAAAATCAACGTTTAAGCATTAATAAATTAAAGTTGAATATTAAAAAAAAAAACTAACTTTATTTAATTTTTAATTTCAACTTTTTATAACCTTCTACAATTTATTTAAATAATATAACAATAAAAACTTAAAACTAAAACAACTTCGTTTATTTTGTGTGTATATTAAATTTGTATATTTAACTCTTAGAAACTTTTATTGAACTATTATTAAAATTAAAATTGAAAACTATTTTGTATGTTAATTAAATTTTTATTTTTAACTTTTTTTATTCTTTTTCAAAATTTATTGAAATATTCCTATGATATTAAGTGAAAGCTTAAATTGGTTGCATATAGCAAAGATTTAAATAAATTAATATATAGGTAAAGTCATATTTTTTATGTTTATTAAATTTTTATTTTCAACATTTCTTGCTGAAAATAACAAATAAAAATAGCAAATACGCATATGTTTTAATTTTTATTTTATTAATATTTTTCTTTTTTGTATCTAAAAATGTTGAAGGCAAAAATAGTTTAATCAAAGTGAAAAGGAGATTTATATTGCACAGTGTAACAATTAATAATTATAAATAAATAAATCAACAGTGAATCAAGTAAAAACTAAACACGAACTCGAAAACGAAAACGAACTCGAAAACGAACTCGAAAGCGAACTCGAAAAACATTGCAAGCACAAACAACAAAAAAACAACAACAACAACCAATTTGAAATCGCCCATTTCAGATGTACAATAACTTCACGGGTGCCGGAAGCGGAAGCCCACCACTGCCAGACATAATAGGACAATACTACGGCCCAGCCGGATACGGAGCACCGCTGAACGGAACAGGATCGGGATTTGGATCGGGATTTGGATCGGGATTTGGATTGGGATCGGGACTGGGCTATGGCAATGCCTATGATCTATATGGTCCAACGACATCCAGTGGTTATTTGTACGATCCCACAACAGCGGCCGTACAGCAGTTGTACGGACAAACGTCACCGATACGCCGTAGACGGTATAGCATTGCCGGACTGCCATCGGCGACCATGTATAACGATGTTTACGGCTATCCGGCACCGCCAATGCAACAAACGAGCTCCTCAAATATTGTGAATCTGTTGAATGAGGCGCACAAATCGATATCACGCTCATCGCAGATATTAAATCTGAGCCATCAGGCCAGACAGTTGGGTCAATCGCTAGGTCAATCGATAGGTCAAACGGTTGGTCCACTTGTGACGACTCCACTGTCCGGCCGTGTGGTCTCCAGTTATCCCACACTGCATGGTGGTGACACATCGCCGCCATATTTAAACGACAACCTGCTGCAAATGTCGCAAAGTTTCTCATCTCAGCCAAATATGTATTTTCAACCGACGACGGCGACAGCGACGCCGCAATTGACGTCGACGTCGACGCGACTGCGTCCTGCGTATTCTGTGTCAAATTTAATGGCAGGGTATCCAGGCAGTTGTAAATATGCAGGGTTGCCAGCCTATCAAAGTGATTTAAATGCAGCCTATGGCTGCGGTATGGGCGGTATAGGTCAGGGTTTGGGTCTTGGCTTACCCATGTCACAGCAGCGTCATCTCATGTCTCACTCACTGCATGCCTCAAATCCCGCCATATCGCAGTATTATACACAACAACAACAACAACAGCCAACTGCGTACAATTTGCATCAACAGTTTGCGGGCGTTCAGCAGCAGCAACAGTTGAGTCAACAGTTGGGTCAACAGACACAGCCACAGCCACACTCTCATATACAGGCCTCGGTGCAGCAGCAGATGAATCCGCAGTATCAATATCATGTGCATTCGCACCAAAATCATCTGCAAACACATCCGCTGGCAGCGTTGGCCCAAACAACTGGCCCATTTGGTGGCACGTTGGCGAGCAGTGCACGTGATGCAGCAAATAGTACAGTTGGCACTGCCTATGATAGTCTGCATCATTCGCATTCGCATCTGTATCCGCATTCGCATTCGCATCCGCATCAGCATCATCATCCGCATCATCATTCGGTTGCGTCGTCATATCCACATACGTATGCGCAACAGCAGCAACATCATCATCATCAGCAACAACAACAGCTACAACAACAACTGCAGCAACAACAACACCAACAACTACAACAACAACATCATCATCATCACTTGCCATACTCGAAACTAGACTTAGATTATCCGAAACTGCCGCAAGAGCATAAGCGACAAGTAAGTTTTAAATTTGACGTAGACACGCTATCCCTAGATTCCTAGATCATTCGATAATTATCGATATTAATCGTTGATCGATTATCGATTATCGATTACTCAACAAACATTACAACAAAATTCAACTAATACTCGTTACGCATCATCATCATCAACAACAAATTTATAAAAACAAATACGTAATCCGTTAACGAATCTGAAACACCATTTCAAAAACTATATATACAACTATCGATTCTAGCTATCGATTTTATATATATGCATATTGAAAATCGAATTGAAAGATATATATATAAACAGGCTTGTTCTACGAATCTCAGTGTTCCTGAAATCAACTTTTAAATATTTTCAAACAGGTTCGATAAAATTTAAAAAATATGGAAATAAATTGCATTTATTTTTAACCATGAAATTGTATATTTCATTAAATTAAATTTATTTTTAAATTGAAATTTGAATACTTTTTATCGTTGAAAATATGCTCATTATAATAATATTAAATGAAATGTCTGTCTGTCAATTTTAGTGCTTAATTGTTTATTTTCTAAAATTCATCAAAAACTATCTTTAATTAAATTTGAAATAATTTTTTGTGAAAAGATGTCAGTAAAAAATGACATCTTTGAGATAAGAGGAACATCTCTAGGGATTTGTGAAACTCGCCTGATAATGCATTTTACGCTTTCCTTCTCCTCTCACACTCCTCATGACGAAAGTTGTCACAGGCCAGCGACATTTGCAGTGTGCGGTTCTCGTAAAGAACACCAAATATTATACATACTATATATATAAAGATATACTATACTTATATGGTATATCGACTAGAATTAGCCTAAGCAAAGAACTATTGTTTTCATGTGCCATTTTAAAGTAGCGACATAAAATTAAAATTAAAAGAAAAACAACAAATTTAAAACATTTTTTTATTGGGTTTTAGTTTCTAGTTTCTAACTTAGCTTGTTGTTAAAATTTTATTTTTTATTCGTCGTTGTTTTTTTTTTTTTAATTTTTTTGCATAGAGCACTCAGGGCAACTTTTCCGAGAAATTGTAAAAGAACTGTATAGAGATATTGATGAGAAATTCGTTTGAAATTGAAATTTGAACAACTTTGCTCTTGACTCTCAAAAGTAAAAGACTGTAAATAACAACAAGAAAACAAAGTGAAAATAAATGATATTTACTCATAATTATAAAACCATTTATATATATATAATTATACACATGACAAAATGAAGAAATGATGAAATATGTAATGAGATTTACTTTACTTTATTTGATATTTAAAATAATAATAAAAATATGTGTTAAGTGGAGCGAGAATGAGAAACAAAATGAAGCTTAAAGTTATTATTAAATCAAAACCTATATTAAAGTAATCGATACTTAGATACATAATATATAGCAAAATTGTTAGTGCAACTCTCTAAAGAACAAGAATTACTTAAAAAAAAAAGTCTACCTAAAACTACAAGTGAACGTTTCCTGGCCTCTCACTTCCAATTTAGCCAAGCCTATACCCAATCAACCTACTAACTACCTACACCTATACCTATACCTATACCTAATATACCAATTACCTATACCTATACCTATACCTTTACCTATATTAACCTAATTAGCTTAATTAACTACAAATACTAAACTAGACTCCAATTTACCAAGTACTCGTATTTGCATAATAAATTAATTGTTTTTGAAAATTACTTTAATTAGACCCAGCCGCCATCTTGATTCGGTTAACTGTATTTTACGTTGCGTCTAACGGTCAAATCTCACTCTTCCATCAAAAAAAAAATAAATGAAATTAAAGTTATCGTGTGATTAGCAATGAAGGTCAATTAAGTATGTGTAAACATGATGAAAGTTCTATGTAAAAATCATAAATAGATGGCAAAATGGGAATGCAAATCAAGAAAATTTAAATTGGGTATATTAACAACAATCTGGCTGGTTGTATTAGACCTATTTCTTTATCAGCTGGCCAGTACTCATAGGTGTGTGTGTCTAACACAACACTGGTTGCAATTTCAAAAAAAAAAAATCACATATATAGAGAATCGAAAAGCAAATAAACGAAGAAGCATTCAAAATGTGTCTATGCAAATATTATACAAAATAATAAGATATAATATTAAATAAAAATGCAGCGAAAACAAATGTATTATCTATTGTACCATGTACTAATGTTCTAATATTATATTCATACTTATTAATTAGTATTCCAACTGAATATATTTATATAATTATACATCTATATACATACTTATATATATATACTCTATATACTTATATCTAGGTGCTTTTTATCTCCAAAAGAAAGATCTCAACTTTTATTTTTGTGTTGTTTTAATAATCGTTGTAGTTTTTTGGCTCCAAAAATTGCGTTCAAAAAACACTTTTGCAATATTTTTCTCAAAGAAATTAAAATTGTTTGTTATAGCTTAGTAAGTTATTAGTAATCAAAAAAACTGGAGTTACTCTAATTTATCTTTTATATAGATACGTATAGCATAGCATACCAATTGTAGTTTTATTCGTACATCTATCGAAAGTCGATCGATATCGTTTATAGAAAGAGCTAGACGTATACAATACGATGGCCACGCAATAACAAAAAAGAATATAAATAAAAAAGAACTATCGTTGTGTTCATAGGAATCTTTAACTAACCAACTAACTAACTACTACCAATTTGTATTGTATATTTTTAACTTGATTTTCCAATCTCATTTTTGATTAATCCCTCAAGTGTAATCGCTCTCTAGTCTTAAGGAAGGATAATAAGCTTAACACTAGCCAATTGAAAGCATTTATGTCAGTGTATAGGACATACTTAGACATACTATCGCAAATACAAACAAGTATAAATACGTAGATACATCTAATTTCCATAAACCAAGTTTTGGTAATGACAGAAAAAAATTACACATATTTTATAAATAAAATCCATTATTTCTTTTTAAATTAAAATTTCATTATTTAAACATGTGTTTTTGTTTGACAAACCAAACAATTACTTGACATACTGTACTTAAATCATATTTAGATAGTTTACATTCAATTAATTATTTGATTTTGTCTTAAACTTTTGATGAACCGTGAGAACTTTTGACAAGCAGATGGCATTTATAATAATATAATGAATGAATCTTGAATATTTATACTTAATATTATACTACGAATATAACAAAAACAACAACAATATTGTACTTATAATTATTAACTACTCCAGCGATATTATATATATATATATAAAGATATATTTATACACTGATTTGTAATTGTAAAACTTAATTAAGATTACTTCAGACTTTAATACTTAACTTCTTTGAGTTCGAACTCGCAACTCGTAACATGAATTCGATATCGAATTATCTGTTAAACTTAAACTAACTCTTAAGCATTATAAATGAACAAATTTCGAAAAGCAAAAAATAAAATTTAACATGCGAACAAACCGAATGGATAATAAGCCTATATATAGTTCAGGTGTAACTAACTACTGACCCCTACTAACCTCTACACCAACACACACAAACTAACACCCACACACACACACACATAAATACACACACACACACACACGAGTCTTTTTATGGGGCAACGACTTTTGCAGCCATTTTACATTCTCACATTAACCCCACAATTTCAATGTGTTTTGCTCGCTCTGACCACGCCCACATTTTGCCCATTAAACATCGCTCATACGACATGTATAACACCATTGTACACAATTGCGCCGCAATTTGCACCCCAACAAAAACTTACAAAAAAAAAAAAAAAAATTTTTAAAAAAGTAGGCAATCTGCAGTTGTGTTGCAATTTTTAAAATCATGGTCTGTCTTATATCTTATATCCTTTCCCCCGGCTACACTTATTCAATTATCCGTGCAGTTGGACGAATTCCGTCTTGAAATACAAAGAAGGGATCAAGAAATTCTGGCGATGGCGGCCAAAATGAAAACGCTAGAGGAGCAGCATCAGGTAATTGCCATCGCAATCACAATTGTTAACATCTTATCCAATGCACAGTAAACATAACATTTCGTTAGGACTATCAGCGGCACATAGCGGTGCTCAAGGAGTCGCTATGTGCCAAAGAGGAGCACTACAATATGCTGCAGACGGACGTCGAGGAGATGCGGGCGCGTCTCGAGGAGAAGAATCGTCTCATCGAGAAGAAGACACAGGGCACACTGCAGACGGTCCAGGAACGCAATCGTTTAACGAGTGAATTAACCGAACTCAAGGATCACATGGATATCAAGGATCGAAAGATTAGTGTATTGCAGCGCAAGGTCAGAACAATAACAAATGGCAATATCACAGGTCGCAAATAACAGTCCACACATATTTTCAATGTTGAAATAATTGAAGTCTGCTCGGTTTTTCTCTTAAAAAAAAAAACCCAAAGTGCCTGAGCAGTAACAACTTTGTATAACACTTTTCTACAAGCACACGCAAAAGGGCTCGATTTTCAGCTCTGTTTTCAATTTTTTATTTAACAAAAACACAAAAGTGTCGAAGCGGTAACAATTTTGTAGAACACTTGTCTTTAAGTTTAACTAGGTTTTTTGTGCTTTGTATTGAGCAAAAACCTAAAAGTGCCTGAGCAGTAACCACTTAAAATAACACTTTTATCCAACCTTAAAAATAAATATGTTTTTGTTTTTAGAGCAAAGTAAAATAAGTTAAACAATTTTCACTATCGACCTTTCTATAAGACACTGCATACTGAAAAATTATTGTCTATGAATGATTGTCTTTAAAGAATAATTATTTTTGGAACTAGAAGACTCTATTAAATTTCAATGCTCATCAAAAAACATGTTTAAAAAAAAAAAAAAAAAAAAAAAAAATTTGCTAGGCAATGAAAGCGGAATTGAAAGTATTTAGCGTTATTTGCGACCTCAGGACAATAAACAACAGACAGACCGACAATCTAAAAGAATCTCGAACTCTCATAGATTGAGAACCTCGAGGACTTGCTGAAGGAGAAGGACAACCAGGTGGACATGGCACGTGCTCGACTCTCCGCCATGCAGGCGCACCACAGCAGCTCCGAGGGTGCACTGACCAGTCTGGAGGAGGCCATCGGCGACAAGGAGAAGCAAATGGCCCAACTGCGCGAACAACGCGATCGGGCCGAGCACGAGAAGCAGGAGGAACGAGATCTGCACGAGCGTGAGGTGACCGACTACAAGATGAAACTGCGTGCCGCCGAAAGCGATGTGGAGAAGCTGCAAACGCGACTGGAGAGAGCCGTCAATGAGCGGGAGCGTCTCGAGATCAAGCTGGAGGCATCGCAGAGCGAACTGGGCAAGTCCAAGGCGGAGCTAGAGAAGGCCACCTGCGAGATGGGACGAAGCAGTGCCGACTGGGAGTCCACGAAGCAACGCATTGCACGACTCGAGCTGGAGAACGAGAGGCTCAAACACGATCTGGAGCGTTCGCAGGTACTCGTGCATTATGACCGGTTCCCCAGCGATAACATATCGATAAGCTATCAATATATTCAGGGATCGCAATTATAAAATTATGCAAAAACAAGAAATCCGAAAATTACTATCCGGATGATTGAAGAAATTGTAGATTTTATGTGGATGGACTAAATTTTGTTATAACACTTTTTTTTTAATTTTTTTTTATCTACATGTATTAAGAAAACCTTTGTATTTTAAATTACATTTAGAATTATCGGAAAACATTTTGAAACTTGTATTTTATATAAACAAATTCAACATAAAAATTTTAGATCAAAAGTAATTATTATTTATTAAAATAATTTATTATTAATTTTGAATCACTGCGATCCCTGAATATATCTATAAGCTATCTATCCATAATAATAACATAATATCATAGACCATAACCATATACCTACATATGTATGTGTTCCTCTGTGTGCATTGTACATATAAGTAACAAACTAAAATGCTATTTTAATATCGATTGAAACTAAACGATAACGATAATAATATCATAAATATTACTTTAACTATTTACTATATATATGCCTCTATGTGTGCCTATTATATTTACATGTACACTTACAACTACTACTATTGTAACAACAACAACATCTCGCATCCCAACAACAACAATCAACAACTATTTATCACTCTACTATATAAAATAATCAAAAAAAAAACAACAACAACATTATTTAAACAAAATAGATGCAGCTAGAAGAACAGACCACATTACACAAAGTAAGCCTATTGCCAAAACCTACCTACCTATACTATCTACCAATCTACCAAGCTAATCGTAGTGCCTAAGTTGTGCTTGTACTAACACCTCGTATTCCCCCCGTTCACCCCTCTTGTATTCAGTAGCTGCACACTTTAGTTAACACCATAAAGCATCTTTTTAGCATCTTGCATTTAGTGTCAGCAGGACTTTTATTTTTAATTGATTAAAAAATTTATTGTTCAAATACTCACAATTTAATCGTAAAAGTTTCTGATAAGAATCAAAAGAAAGAACAATTATAAAATAATAAGAAAAACTTTTCTTTTTTTTTTAATTTTATAAAAGCATATTTCTTTATTATTAATAATAATTCTTTAACAAACTCAAATCACATTCGGTGTTTTAAAAACAAACCTTTTTATGCACTTAGTTTGTTTTAAAATTTATTTTAAAATAAAGCAGGGAACGTAACATTGATCATTTTTAAAATAAAAATTATAAATTAATGTTAATTCTTATAAAACAATTGAAAAATAACTCTTATGAAAAAATAATTTGAGTTCAACTTTTATTTAAAAATATTATCAAAGTCTAAAATAAATTAAAGGCAGAACTTTTAAGAATCCCAGTTTATTAAATTATAGTAAAATTGGAAACTCATTAAAATAATAGGTATTTTAGTTAATGCGTTTTATATTTCGTGACAAATTTAATATACCCTCTGCAAGAGTATAACAAAAGTAAGGTATTTAGTTAACATTTCACTTGATTTGTTAGGATCAAAACAAAAACTTAAAGGTCAGCTCGTTTAGCTCGTTAGCACCAATGACTAATCACCAGTTTTAGCCAATAAACACACATGTTTTAGCCAGCTAGCACATTGCACCATTTTATCCCTGTCATATAGAAGTACAGCAACAAAACAGCACTTAGTATTCGTATTCGTATTCGTACTCATATTCGTATACAGTAACGCCACACGAGGTTTTGATTTAATCTCAATTACACTTACACGATTACAAATTAAAGTGCATAATTCAAGTGGGGGGTATTCAATGTAATGGAATATAATAAAAAAAAAAAGGGGAGGTGTTTGTAATTAATTAAGTATGCCCATGCAATTTCTCAATTTTGAATTTGGTTTTAATTGTCGCTGAACATGCATATCGTACTCTATATCGTACTTTTTACAGAATGTACAAAAGTTAATGTTCGAAACGGGCAAAATATCGGTAAGTTGGCCAAAATAGATAACTTGGCCAAGTAGAATTAGTTAAAGCTGTCAAATCGCTCACTGCTAGTCAAAAATCTGCCAACTGCCATCAATCAAATTGCCAAAGTTAATGCTAAACATTAAGTATACGCCATGTAGACATTGTATAAAAAAGGCTTTGTTAGGCTGTGGGAGTTAATAACTTGAAATATACAGCAAATTAGTTAATTTTGTAACAAAAAAGACAAATAAAAGACAACAAACTATGTTTCAACTTTAAAGCGTTAAATGCACTTAACTATAATCAAAATCCCAAATCAAACTCATGCTCATTATCCAATCGGAATCACTTCAAACAATACACATAATCAATCTACAGTATGTCAAGATTCTGAAAATAATCTAATATTAAAAAAAAATAAAAAAAAAAGTATGTGAGTAAAATATAATAATTTTTGGACAAAGAAAACAGTACACATATTTTATTTTTAAACTCACATATTTAATTGAAATGCTTAAAATTTAAATTTAATTTTAAAAATTTACAGCCACGAATTCATATTTTTCCCCATTTTTATTTTATTGCAAATAAATTCTATTTGAAGTTTTAAGCAATTAATTTTCAAACAATTACCTGAACAACTGTATATCGAAGCTGTGTAAACACATTACGTATACGCAACATATACCCTTCTGTTGCCTTCCTGCTGAACTCAAATTGCTAATGTTATACTTGTTTACATTTTAATGTTATTGCTTGGTAGTTGCACCGTTTGAAATGTTAATTAAATTCCTCAGTGTTTACTTAATACTAATTTAATTGTTTCACGTTTCGTCTTTAATAAAATTATAATAAAAAAAGACAACGTTTGGACGCACTACCATGACGACGTCACAGGAGTTGGATCGGGCGCAGGAGAGAGCTGATAAGGCAGCTGCCGAGCTGCGACGAACTCAGGCCGAGCTGAGAGTGACCCAGGTACGATTCCCCATTCAATATCATCCTCTAAACTCTATATATATATATACATACTCTACATATGATTATGCATAAAGTGCTCTTTAGTTAGTTGTCTGCGTGTTATACGATTTCTCGCAAGATTTCATGTCTCTGTGTGCGTGTGCTAATTACAAAAATATAAATATTGACAGACAACAGTCTTCTACTTCTATCGATTGTTCCATGAACTATATACACGATATATATTTAAATATACTCGTACATATGCATATGTATACTACTTTCTACTGCATTAATATCTATATATATATATCTCTTCTTAAGTCACACATTCAGCTGTCTCATTGCTGGCACAACAACAGCCACCACACACAACTACACACTCACACACAACCAATAAAAACAAGCACACATTTGCACCTGCAATAAAATGAAACACAATTTGAGTGTATATAAAATTCAATAAGCAAAACAGTGTCTTAAAAAATATTAATATATATAAAAATTTTTAAAGAATATACATTAACGTTGCTAGTTTAGAAATTATACGGAATATCAAATATTTTAAACTGATATTGCTAGCTGATCTGTAGAAATATAATATATCTATAGATTTAAGAATTCAATTTAAATAAGAAATTATTAATCAAAATTCTTTTAAAAAAATTCCTAAGAAAAAATATCTTATCGCTTTTCTGTAAATTTAGAAAAAGTTTGAAATGCTATATTTTTCAACTTATCACATAGCTTTTAACGTAAAAGTAAAAAACTAAATTGAATCATAATTACAAAAAATTACCTATTATTATCTTGTATTTCTCTAAGCTGTTGAACAATGTATACTAAAACCTAAACTCTATCTAAACCGTTGTGCTTACATTCATTTTCTATAGGGCGAAACTGAAAAACGTTTTGTGAGTAAATGCTTATATACAAAAAAAAAACAAACATAACCAAAAAAAAAAAAAAAAAATACAAAACACACAAACAACAAGATTTTAGTAACAAAATACAGCAACTAAAACATTTGATAACAAATTAAAGCAAATAAAAAGAAGACATACTCCTATTTGAATATTTCAAAAACTATACAAAATAGTTGCCATCTATAAATGTACATCCATAATTGTCATGTGTTTTATTTACTGTAAAGTTCAAACTACTCGTAACTTGCATTGTCTTACATACTAACCTACATAAAGTTCTCAAACCTACACATAAATAACCATATAAATATTTATATACAAGCAGTAAGTCAAGCAATTGTGTTGACAATATTAAAGAAAAATTGCAGAATTTTAATAATAATAATTTTAATTACAGGAAGAAATTAAATAGCCAGTAAATAAAAATATTTTTTTTTATGTTGTCAACACAATTACTTGACTGACTATACATCCATTGACATTGTAAAACTACCGCTTTGAGTGAGCTCATATCAGCCTTATTATTCTCTCTCATCGATCCGAGCTTCGAGTGTGTCTCCTGCATGATTTGTGTGTAACTTAGTCAAGTCCCAACACAAATCTTTCAAATAAAATATACTTAATAATACTATTCAATTAAGAAATGGCATGCAATCTGTTTGGAAAGGAACCTTAATGGTCACAAAATCTCAGAGGACAATTTTTCGGAGTCTCAAAAGTCGATTGTCTTCATTTTAAATCGAATTCCAACAAAATTGTTATTTTTAGGCATATTTTATAAAAAAAAAAAAATTATCTTTAAATAAATTTCTTATGCCATTTTCAATTTAAAAATGAATTTATTTTATTTTAAATTTTTGAAGCCACAAAATTGTTAATTAAAAATTGGTATATTTTATACAATAAATACATTTATACTCGTATTAAAAATGTGAAGATGCCCAACAGTGAGCATAATTTAAATCTTCCCTATTCCTAATTCTTTTTGAAATAACAAAAGTGACAGTCCAAAGTTCAGATATACTAATCTTACTGAAGTACATAAGGTTTTACCTGACAAAACTTTGTCGTTGAAAACTGCACACATACACACACATGGAAAATCAGTCCGGACTTGAAGCCATTTACAACGTGACTTGGGCAACTGTTTTCTAAGAGATTCAGCAAAAGTTCTAAAACTTGCGCTTGATTTACCTAAGCTGCTAATTTCTTGTACACAAATACACACAAAAAACTCACACACATCTGTACATTATTCACACACACACACACACACACACACACACACACACACACACACACACACACACACACACACACAGTTTGCCTTAAAAGTCTTTGCCTTACTTTGATTTAATACTTGTAGCTTTACAAAACACAAACACACATTAATTGTCTTTCTCTCTCGCTCTCGCTCATTGTGTTGTTGCACCCAAGCGCCACCTATCGTTGTCACTTTGCCTGCTCTCTCTCTCTCTTTCTCTCTTTGTCGCTCCCATTTGTTGACATCTGTCATGAGTCATTGTCAATTCGCTTTTGTGCTCAGCCTCGCAGCATTAATCGCTCGCTCTAGAAGTTGTTATCGTAATCGTTATCGTTATTGTACTCGTAATTATTAACTTTAAGAACTCGTACTATTGTTGTTTACCTTTGTCAGACAGTCAGTCAGTCAGTCAGTCAATCAATCAATCATTTAAGACCCTCCTCACATGGTGTCTGTAAATAATATCCGTATCCATATCCAATTTACCCCCCAATAACCCAACAATCGTACAATCGATAATCGATAACACCCAACATCCGATAATGAGCAGTCAGATGCTGAGCGTGCACGCGAAGAAGCCGCCGCCCTGCAAGAGAAACTGGAAAAGAGCCAGGGAGAAGTGTATCGTCTCAAGGCGAAACTGGAGAATGCCCAGGGTGAACAGGAGAGTCTGCGCCAGGAGCTGGAGAAGGCGCAGAGCGGCGTCTCACGTATACACGCTGATCGCGATCGGGTAGGCAATACTCTTTTAACCAAGGCTGCAAACCCACCCTATAAAATGATCTACCCTTCGAACAGTTCCATTTCTTAAAATTTAGAGATTCCATTCGGAAAAAAATATTTACTTAAATTTCATAATCTTTTATATTTTACTAGCTTACTATAATTTTATTTTGAGCTCGCGAACCCCTGCTCGCTTCACTCGCCAACCCCCGGATTGAATATATTAATTATACTTAATTTTTTTTCATAAAATTGGGGCGAAAATAGTGAAGGTTTGCAGCCTAGATTAAACTCTCTCCAATGTCCCACATAAGTACAAACTTACCCCCTTCACTTGCTTCACTCGCTGTGCGCAGGCATTCTCCGAGGTGGAGAAAATCAAGGAGGAAATGGAGCGCACTCAGGCAACGCTCGGCAAATCGCAGTTGCAGCACGAGAAGCTGCAGAATTCGCTGGACAAGGCACAGAACGAGGTCGATCATCTGCAGGACAAACTAGACAAGGCCGGTGTCGAGAACCGACGCCTCGTGCTCGAGAAGGAGAAATTAACCTATGACTACGACAATCTCCAATCGCAACTCGACAAGGCTCTCGGACAGGCAGCTCGAATGCAGAAGGAGCGTGAGACTCTCACGCTGGACACGGATCGCATTCGTGAGAAGTTGGAGAAGACGCAGGTATGCAGGTTGCCCCCTCCAACCCCTTCTGTCACCCACACACATACAGCAGAAGAAACCATACACACACACACACTCATGCGTAGATCTTGTGAACTTGCCTAATCGATGTCTGTGAACTGTAACTGTATTGTGTTGTGATTAATCCCGAAAGAATCCCTTGCAAACACTTACCACCTTACCATCTTAGCACACAATAAATACACTGATGAAAAACAAGTGCAACCTCCATAGGAAAACTGATTTTATTTTTAATAAACATTTATATTTCTTCTTTAAGTTTTACATTAAAAAAAACAGGTTATTGTTTATTGATATCTATATACTATATTATATCCAGACTTACTCATTTATTAAGAAATAAAGTAAAGTTTTCGTAATTTCTCAAATATTAAGCCATAACTTACTTCCGTTTTAAGATAAACTCGATTTTGTTACAAAATATAAATATATTTATATGTTTTTTAAGATTTACTTAAGATTTTTAGTAAAGTATTTGACATAATTACCGAAATTATCAAGTAATTACATTTTGAGCATTGAAAAATATTTTAAAGTAATCTGTTAATATCGTCTCTAGTAAATCCACAAAGTTTCAAGGTTTTAATTTAAAAATTAATTTATTGTTGACGAAAACATTTTATTAAAATGTACAGTATTTAGTTTTCAATTTTTTATATAAAATTAATATTTTTAATCTTCTTACAATTAAATTCAAACGTTGCTTGTTTTTCTCAGTGTATACACACACATAAAAATATACTCTGCATCATATAAATATATAGTTATATACATAAATGTACTTCCTACGCATACATATACCTATACGTATATCTATCTTTCAAACTGTCTGTGCTATGCGTGTGTGTACCCATGAAACCACCCATGAATATATACCGACAATCAACCTGAACAAAAAAAAAAAATAGATGCAGCTAGCGCGTATACAGAAGGAGCGGGATCAGTTCTCTGATGAACTGGAAACGCTCAAGGAACGATCGGAATCATCGCAGACATTACTGATGAAGGCCGCACGCGATCGGGAGGCGATGCAAACCGATCTGGAAGTGTTAAAGGAGCGTTACGAGAAATCCCATGCCATACAACAGAAATTGCAGGTAATTTTTCGATGCATTGATGACCCAACAAATGAATCAAAGAATGAGGTACACGCTTACAAAATTGGCTTTCTATCAAAATCTAATCTATACCAAAAAAATATACTTTCTACTCTAAACTAATACTAAACTAACAATTATATAATCGAAAATCGCATGAGAACTGAAAATGGTACTGAAACCAGTGAAATTGGCTGTTTGTAAATTATATTGTAGCTTCGTTCAACACATGCTTTTGGCAACAATACCTACTAATTATTAAATATTCAAATATTAATACTATTACTAATACCAAGTATTAACTTATTTGATTGGGTTTTTTTTGGGGTTTCCCGAACTAAAACAACAGTTTTTGGATCATTTAATACTTGTTTTAAATTCTCCTAGTCTTTTATACATTTAAATAGTAATATCATTTCAGTTTAAAATGTAAATTTTTATTAATTTTTTTTTTAATTTAATTAATTTGTCAAAAACAATTTTTTTATTTACTTTTTCTCTTTTCCGTTTTTTTTTTTTAATTTTATTTAAGTATACTTTCCACATTTTAATTTATTTTAAATCTTTAATTGCTTTATGTAAACTATTTTTAATTGATATTAAATAAATAAATAGAAAAAATTGTCGCTGCTTTGCTTTTTTGTTTTTTTTCTCAAACTATCACTACAATTTTGTGTCTCTTTCTCTCTTTTTGTTCCTGTTTTGTAGATGGAACGCGACGATGCTGTTACCGAGGTGGAGATACTCAAGGAGAAACTGGACAAGGCGCTCTATGCCAGCCAGAAACTGATCGATGAGAAGGACACCTCCAACAAGGAGTTCGAGAAGATGCTCGAGAAATACGATCGTGCTCAAAATGAGATCTATCGATTGCAATCACGTTGCGATACCGCCGAAGCGGATCGTGCCCGTCTCGAGGTCGAGGCGGAGAGATCCGGTCTGGCTGCCTCCAAGGCACGCGAGGATCTGCGCAAGCTGCAGGACGAGAGCACACGATTGCAGGAGGCCTGCGATAGGGCGGCTCTGCAATTGAGTCGGGCCAAGGAGTGCGAGGATAATGCACGCAGTGAGCTCGAGCACAATCGCGATCGCTTCGATAAATTGCAGACGGACATACGACGCTCGCAGGGGGAGAAGGAGCACCTGCAGTCGGAACTGGAACGAGTATCGTACGAATTGGAACGCGCACATGCGGCACAGACCAAAGCGGGCGCCAGTGTGGAGGCGGCCAAGGAGGAGGCAGCTCATTATGCCGTCGAATTGGAGAAGATGCGCGAACGATACGAGAAGAATCAAGTGGAGCTACGCAAGCTGCAGGATACGGACACCTTTGGCCGGGAGACGCGACGTCTCAAGGAGGAAAATGAGCGACTGCGCGAGAAGCTGGACAAGACACTCATGGAACTGGAGACGATACGCGGCAAATCGCAATACGAGTCCGAATCCTTTGAGAAATACAAAGATAAATACGAAAAGATTGAGAACGAAATACAAAACATGGAGTCGAAGCTACACGAAACCAGTCTGCAGCTGGAGTTGTCCAAGGGTGAGGTAGCGAAACTCCTGGCGAATCAGGATAAACAGCGCAGCGAACTGGAGCGTGCGCACATTGAGCGGGAGAAGGCGCGAGATAAGCATGAGAAACTGCTGAAGGAGGTCGATCGTTTGCGCCTGCAACAGTCCTCGGTGAGCCCCGGTGAACCGGTTCGTGCGTCCGCATCATCGCTGTCGATCTCGGCGGGCGAGCGGCAGGAGATCGATCGGCTGCGTGATCGCCTTGAGAAGGCGCTGCAGTCGCGCGACGCTACCGAACTGGAGGCCGGTCGCTTGGCCAAGGAACTGGAGAAGGCACAAATGCATTTGGCCAAACAGCAGGAGAACACTGAGTCCACGCGCATCGAATTCGATCGCATGGGCGCCGAATTGGGACGTCTGCATGATCGTCTCGAGAAATCCGAATCGGAGAAGGAAGCGTTACGATCAACGGCAAATCGTGCCGGCGGTAATCCCCAAATCGAAAAGCATGTTCAGAAACTCGAGAGCGACATTAAACAGCTGGCCATGGAACGAGAACAACTTGTGCTGCAGCTGGAGAAGAGCCAGGAGATCTTGATGAACTTCCAGAAGGAGCTGCAAAATGCCGAAACGGAATTGCAAAAGACGCGCGAGGAGAATCGCAAATTGCGCAATGGACAACCCGTTGCTCCAGCCGCACCCGCCGAACTACAGGCCATGCAGAAGGAGATTCAAGCTCTACAGCAGAAGCTACAAGAATCCGAAAGAGCCTTGGCTGCCGTTGGACCCCAACAACAACAGCAACAACAGGCAGCGGCAGGTGCAAGTCGCGAGGAGATCGAACAATGGCGAAAGGTCATCGAACAGGAGAAGAATCGCGCCGATATGGCCGATAAGGCGGCCCAGGAGATGCACAAGCGCATACAGGTGAGAGAGAATGCCAATTCTACAAGAATTGCAATATTAAAGTCGAAAAAACTGAAAAAAATATTGGAAAAAATGTATAAGTGATAAGTAATTTCTACCTAATAAAAACAACTGCATACTTTTAGGTGATTGTATTGAAAAAATAACATTATTAATAACTTTGGTTAGCTATTACTCCCGTTCTACTTGTCCGATCTTGCTGTGGTTAAGAGATATTATAGATAATATTAGTAGATTACGTTAATTACCATAAAAACTGTATGGTCTTAAAAACTGTGGCTGTGGTGGCTTTTCGCGATTTGCGGGGGCGGAAGGGTCGGTCAGAGTCGGACGGACAGACGGACATGGCTATATCGACTCGGCTGTTGATGCTGATCAAGTATATATATACTTTATAGGGTTGGACATGCCTTCTTCTCTCTTTTACATAAATTCCAACGAACACAATATACTCTTATACTTATTTTTTAAGTAACGGGTATAAAAAGATTGGGAAAAAGTAATGGCATACTAGAAAAGCTCTAATTTCTAAGGCAAACTTAAAAATATATTACTTTTTACTCAACCCTATAGATAATGGACCAACACATCAAGGAACAGCACTCCCAGATGCAGAAGATGCAGCAACAAATGTCGCAAATGACGCAACAACAACAACAACAGGCAGCGCAGCAACAACAGCAACAAACGGCAGCAGCAGCCGCCGGCAGTGGCATCGATGCCAAGGAGTTTGAAAAGGTCAAAGGTGAACTGCAAGCCGCTTGCACGGAACGCGATCGATTCCAACAGCAGCTGGAACTGCTCGTTCAAGAGCTGGAAAAGAGTCAGGTAAGCAACAACTACAAACGATACGCCAAACAAAAACTTAAACAAAAAGGAAACATGTATAACTTTGCCAAAACTTGACCGATTTTCATGCGGAATATCGTCTTGATCATTATTTGGTCCCTAAATTAATTCGGTATACAAAAGTAGTTAACAACAAAAAAAAGTTTGGTTTACCTCATAAGCAACGTATAGCTATACGTCCAGTATAGGCTAAGACATACCCATACACATAAACATGTATAACTTTGCCAAAAATTGACCGATTTTCATGCGGAATATCGTCTTGATCATTATTTGGTCCCTAAATTAATTCGGTATACAAAAGTAGTTAACAACAAAAAAAAGTTTTGTTTACCTTATAAGCAACGTATAGCTATACGTCAGGTATAGGCTTAGACATACCCATACACATAAACATGTATAACTTTGCCAAAACTTGACCGATCTTCATGCGGAATATCGTCTTGATCATTATTTGGTCTCTAAATTAATTCGGTATACAAAATAGTTAGCATGTAGAACTTTGCCAACACTTTATCATTATTGATCTTGATCATTATTTGGTCTCTAAACTTAGGGTCTCAAACTTGTCGTAAATTCTTTTAAATGGAACTTCCCCCTTTGTTGCAGATGTCGAACCAGGAGCAGGCAAAGCAGCTACAGACGGCGCAGCAACAGGTGCAGCAGCTGCAGCAACAGATTCAAACGTTGCAGCAGCAAATGCAGCAGCTGCAGCAGGCTGGCAGCGCGGGGGCAGCGGCAACAGACGTGCAACGGCAGCAGCTGGAGCAGCAGCAGAAGCAACTGGAGGAGGTGAGAAAGCAGATCGATAACCAGGCCAAGGCCACCGAAGGCGAGCGGAAGATCATCGACGAGCAGCGCAAACAGATCGAGGCGAAGCGCAAGGATATCGAGGACAAGGAGAAGAAAATGTCCGAGTTCGATGTACAGCTGCGCAAGCGAAAGGAGCAAATGGATCAGCTGGAGAAATCCCTACAGACTCAAGGAGGCGGCGCCGCGGCAGCGGGAGAGCTCAACAAGAAGCTCATGGATACGCAACGGCAACTCGAAGCGTAAGCTATCATCTAAAGCGCTGTTAACAAGGCTCCAACTAATCTTCCTTTGTTTAATAGGTGCGTCAAGGAGCTGCAAAACACAAAAGAGGAGCACAAGAAGGCGGCAACCGAAACGGAGCGACTGCTGCAGTTGGTACAAATGTCACAGGAGGAGCAGAATGCCAAGGAGAAGACCATCATGGATTTGCAACAGTGAGTACAATCTATAATCGATAGCACTGAATAGCGATAGATAAGCCAGCTATCAACGGGGAATAGCAATTTCTATAGATATTTCTTAAAAATAATAAAAAGCGGCATTACTTAAAAAAAAAAATCTTTAAATTTCGTTAAAAACTTTTTAAATTATGTGTCTTGATGCTCATTAAACAGTATTGTTGTTAATCGATAACACTGAATAACGAGCGATAACTATCGGGAGCCAGTTTATATCTTACTCACAGCAGGGAAGAGGAATTTAAATAGATCTTAACAAAATATAAAATTTTCATAGAATAAAACAAATTTTAAAATTCATATAAAAAAAAAATCTTCATAGAATACAAAAAAAAATTTAAATATCACTTAAAATTTTAGAAAGAGTATTAGTAGTATTATTATTTATAAAAGGCTTTGACAATCAGGAATTAAATATTTTTCCTCTTAAGGGGTTGTCGATTAATCTATAGATCTCTCAAATAATAGAAAGCATAAACAATTGTTAATTAGATAAAAAAAAACAATAATCCGCCAATATATACTCCTATGTTTTTGAATATTCTCATATACAAATAAAAAAAGAAATGACGCGTACTATCTGAATTATGATATCTTTAAATATATTTAAAGACAAATTGCTATTACACTAATTTCTTATCAATCTGATTTTTAATAATAAATATATTTTATATTATTTCAGAGCCTTAAAGATCGCTCAAGCCAAAGTCAAACAAGCACAAACACAGCAGCAACAGCAACAAGACGTGAGTTTAAATTATATTAAAATAGAATGAATATTATTGAAAACTGAATAAATTTCAAAATGTAGGCTGGACCCGCTGGCTTCTTGAAGAGCTTCTTCTAAACAGAAACGGAAACGAAACCCACAAAAGAAGCAGAAGAATGAATATTTACAAAGCAAATAGAAAAACAAAAAAAAAAAAAAAACAAAACGAAACCAAAAAAAAACAAGTAAAAAGCAAAATGAAC
The DNA here is from genome assembly GCF_004354385.1 of Drosophila innubila. Taxonomy (NCBI): domain Eukaryota; kingdom Metazoa; phylum Arthropoda; class Insecta; order Diptera; family Drosophilidae; genus Drosophila; species Drosophila innubila. The sequence goes on along the minus strand of NW_022995374.1, from coordinate 1,206,604 downwards.
AACAAACAGCACTGTCTACTATTTTGTATACTACCGATACCGACTATGCAGTATTTCTTCTACTACTATGTACCACACACACACATATACACAAATACACACACACACACACACACACACACACACATTTGTAAATGACATATGTAAATGCAAGAAAATTATTTGATATTTATTGTATTGTAATTAGGTTGCCGCTATACTCAAATTATGGATGCATTTATGTAAATGTCAGTCAGAACGTAACACGTAACACGCTACGTAACATCACGTTACGTAACGTAAGGTCACGTAACTTAGTAACTCTTTCGAACTTATACTTAACTCAATGTATACCCTTAAATGCCACTTTTACGTATACTCTATCTATCTCTCTTTCACACACCCAAATCCCAGACTCACGTACTATATATTTGTCTCACTTTTACACAGTCGTTGTCCCTCTTTTTCTCTCGCTGTCTCGCTGTCTAGTTACCTGTTGACTTGATCATTTTTTGTAAATTTGGCGATCGTTGCGCTGTTAAGTAGACTACACAAAAGTTTACACGATCAGCGATAGCACGATAACACGATATCAAGTAAAGTTTCTCTCGGTACCGCACGTTCGATAAGAAAAAATCCCATCATTAGTTTTGCATACGGCGCGAATGTGATTCACAAACAACAACAAAAAAGAATAGAAATCTAAAGCAAAATTAATAATAAATAATAAATTATTTAATATACATAATTAATTACTACATATAATAATAATAAAATTGTTAGGCGCTGATGACGTATACATAATTATTAAATTACATATTTGTAGTTATCGATATGCTAGCCTCTGTTATAGTTAGTTAAAACTGAACAATTGATGAAGACGAAGTAGAAGAAGAGATCACAAATACATGCCACATACAGAAAAACATACTTACCTACACTGTAAATACAGCATAGATGCATTTATCGTAATAGTAATTGAACAATATGAATACAAAAATATACAAATACAAATTAATAAAATGGTAGAGCAATAATTTATACTAAATATATATATAATCCATGATATGAGAATGATATGACGATATTTCTATATATATATATATACGATTATCTGTATATTTTAGCTACTTGTATGAGCATTACGAGTATATTTATTATATATTGCGTAGCCTTTAGCCGTGTACCAAAGAATAAAAAAAACAAAAAGCAGCAAAAATAACAAAGAATTAATATACAAGAAATATGCCTAAAGATTCGAATTATTCAAATAAAAAATAAACTATTGAAATTGGAATTCTATTTTAATTAGTTAAAATATACATCTATCATACATTGCATACACCTACAACATCTAGTTAAATTTCTACTCTGGACACCATACTATCTCTCTTAACTGAGCGAAATGAGCTTTGAGGCGAATCTAACAGTCGATAACTCTCAATTAGTGTTATTGTTATCGTTTATATATATTCAAATATATAACAAATTTAAATAAATGATAACATTTTATAATTTTAATATTATTTATTTATTTATTTTTTAACAAACTACATTTTTATCACTGCCAATGTTTCCGATTAGTAAACAATTTCAATAAAAATTATGCGTAGTTAAATTATGTTTTGTGTGTTACGCATTTAATTGTATAGAATTTAGACATTAGTTAGTTTAATAGGGGAATATCCCTATTATTTATTTGTTCCAAGCCACAAAAAGAAATAAACAACAAGCCCATGACATTCAGAACTCAACAACAAACACAATCATATCAACAATTTGCGAAACATGACTAAATATTCAAATAAAAACACTCACAGTTTGAATAATAATTCATAATTAAATAAGTTAGTTTTGTGTACGTAGAGAATGCAGTCTTTGTTCTAGTCCCACAGCTACATCATGACTATGGAGTTAAAAATTAAATTGTTTAATCGATAGTTAATCGATAAGTACATACATATACTTAAACGACCAATTAAAATCGATTTGTCGCTGCAATATTAGTTTGAGAACAAACCCTCATAAGCATTATTAGTCCAAGCTAGATATCGATTTATGCAAAAAAAAAAAATTAATCGTTGTCGTTATCGCTACCGATATCGTTATCGTTATCCTTACCACCTAAGCAATTAGGCAAAAAACAAAGCATACCCTGTTATTCACACCTGTATCAGTCAGTCAAGTACTTTAGAGAATATCGGGTACTTGAAAGTGTATTCAGTCTATTCGAATGGGTACTCGTTTGTATTCATGTTATGTTACTTCAATTTTATGTTACGTATATCGTTAGATCTGAGCAACGTGATCGAATGAATGGGTGAACGAATGAGTGGAATGAATGAGTGGAGTGAATCTATTCATTTGATTCACGTTCGCTTTGTGTACATAACTAAGGGCCCCCCATAAAGTTCCTAAACTAGGAACGACGGGTAAAACGCATTAAAAAAAACGAGTTGCAAGTCAAGTAATAAACTTAAATAACGGTCAAACGACAAGTGTGTACATACTACAAAAAAATATACGATAAATATTTATATAAATATATCGATATAAACATCTATAAATATATATATTTAAAGAGTAAGCATAACAGCAGCTGTATTATATATAACAAGACACATACTACTACAACTAACAAAATACTACTACTTATATACATATATCTCTCTATATATATATTCTTAATCCATACCATTATCATCAACAACAACAACATCAAGTACAGTTTAATCAAGCAATTTAAGACAAATCAAACTAAAAACAACACAACCAACAAATACACAACAATTGACAATATATATATATATATATATATACTATATGACACACACAAACTACACACAGATACTTACACATACTACGACAACTCAAAAGTTTAACAATAAAATAAAATCTGTTGGAAGCCAACATATCGGCGCTTAGAGCAAATGATTATATAGGTAAAATATAATATTAAAAATTAAAAAAAAAAAAAACAACATAGCATAGCACCAAAATTCGATAACTTGTTTAATCGATAATTCAAGAATATTATTCATTGATTTCACTCACTCTCGAGTTCTTTAAATAGAAATGAAAAAACACTTGCCTTTCGACTATGAATATGAACAAAACTAAGAACATTATAATTATTAAACTAGATAGTTTCAACAATAACTGGTACATTGTCTATATACATACATATATATATATATACATAAATAAATAAATATACTGTAGACTTAACTTCAAAAAAGAGAACACACTTTAATCATATTATCCCCGCCGTCGTGTACCCAAAATTACAAATTATTAACTTAAAAAAAAAATAAAAAACGTAAAAAGTAAAAGTCGTACAAGAAAAGCTTCAACATTTTCTATACAACAACAACAAAACTAGAAATTCTAATATGTACATAAACACTGTAACAAATTGTATGCAATAAATGTAGTTTGTAAAGTAAGGAAAATTATGAATTTATTAATTAAAAGAACGAGCATGTAACACACACCCACACACACACACACACACACACACACACACACACACACACACCCACACACACACACATTAAAAATTTGTTTGATTTTAATATGTTATTATTTAACTTTTGTGTACATATAGTATATGAAGTCAAGTAATTATTTTGACCAGTGAATCGATACATTTAAAACAATAATTTTTAAATTGTTTTTAATAATTACATAAGCATTGCAGATTTATAAATTTTATTCGATTCTTATTTTTATTAAAGTAAAGGAATACCCTTTATTCTTAATGATTTGGCCTTTAAAATCATTGTACATTTTAATTTAATTAATATCGAACGAAAATTTCTCTATAGATCTGGGTTTTGATTTTAATAATATGAAATAAAATTTGAGCATTTTTTTTGTCAAAATAATTACTTGTACTATATGTAGACTACTGATTGAATATATATATAAACACACACACCCACATATAGATATGTACAAGAGTATTTAAAAAGTATAGAAGAAAACGAACGAGGAAAGCGCAAAATATTTACTTATTAAAAAAAGAAATGGAAAAGATAATAAACAAAGAAACTCTATGTCATCAGATAACGTAGACCGAGAAGTTCCACATACGATCATAAAATACGATAAAAACCACAACAACAACAAGAACATCAACAATTTGATAAGCGAGCAATGGAAAAAGAAAACTAGGAAAAAAACAACAACAACAAAAAACATAAAGAGGCAAAATAAAATTCGTGTAAACATTTTTTTAACAAGTTTGGTGATCTACGATATTGATTATTGATAAATAAATAATAAATAAATACATATATATATATATACATATTATATATATATATATATATAGATAAGCCATTATATATATACACATACATATAAATATATATATATATACATACATATATATATATTTATATTATACATACATATATGAACTAAATAAGTTTACAAGGTATATGCATTAAACAAAGAAAAACAAAACAAACAACAACAACAAAAGCAACAAAAACGCAACCGCAGCAACTAACAAAAAAAAACCAACAACAAAAACAAAAAACAATATAAGTAATAAATAACAAAAAATAATATTTAAAAAAAATAAATAAATTTATTATATACATACATAGAAGAATATTAAAATCGAGATGAAATGAGAGGTATGAAAAAAATGGAAACGTTTATTTGAAACATGTTCATTATATATAAATGTCATTACAAATGTTCTTCAAAACTGCCTACCAATAAAATATATTTCAAATAATATGAAATTCATTGTGCAATCAATCGTCAAGTTTTTATAGAAGCGTAAGTATTTATACATAATAATAACTTTTTCCCTTTTTACAGTGTTGCTTAAACTATCGCGCGCATGTTAGCATGCGCAGCCAACTTCACGCAGCTCACGTGTGTACAGTTCCACTATTGCGTTTACATAACCCTGTTAACTCCAATGCGCGTTAACAGAAGTGGCAAATGGCAAGCAGTGCATACGTTAACACAGTCAAGCAGTGCTATTTATAAATAAAACTAAAACGACTGCAAGGAACATAAATAGTGAACATCGATAGAAATTTTATTAAACATGCTTAACCCACATACTGGCACACAAATTACAAATATAAAATGTTAATACTTTGCTCAACTGTCAATTTTATCACTCGCTTTCAAGCTACCGCTCGCGACTTTGCAATCGCAGCCAGCTTCACGCAACTCAAAGCTGCTCAGACGCATTTTGCGTTACCATATGCTGTTAACTCCAATGCGCGTTAGCATAAGTAGTAGGCGGCAAGCAGTTACAAGCCCTCCAGCTGTTGCGGCTACCAAGCAGTTGTATTAAAATTCGCATTTTAACGGCTGCGAGAAAAATATACATTGAATTTCGTTATATATTTAAATGAATTACAAATTAAATGGCAATGCAATCAGCTTAACTCAAATGTAATCAGTCTTTTTTTGCCAGTTACCCTACCCAAATAAAACACATATATTATGTGGCCTTATTTATTTGATGTTCATGCCAACTGAATACAGAATTGCGACTTTTTTTCTCGTTCTCTTTTTAATGGACACACAAATTGTAGGCTGTGGGTGGGAGTGAGAGGTGGAAGAATTGTCCTATAAAATATTAAGTCACCCACACACATGCACACATACATAAATACATATACACGTTCTACATGGCATGATGTAATCATATGTATGTATGTATTTGTTAACGAGCATTTTGCTGGGGTCACATGTACATATATATATATATATATATATTTATATGTATGTAACTATTTGCACAGACACACACACATAGCTTATATATACCGTTAGTTATTACTGCCCAGCTACAATTGGATTACCGTCAAAAGCTCTGCTCAAGCTTTCGCCGCAGCAGCGACGGCGACAGCGACAGTGACTGCAGAAAAGCCTTAACTCCCGCACAGATTGGCGCATGTGCTGCAGCCGCTGTTGACGTCGACGCTGGCGTCGCTGATTTTACCAGTGTGCTGACTTTTTATCGATTGACCTAATTTCAGTCTTTCTCTGTCTTTGTCCATCTGTATCTGTCTTTTTCTCTCTCTCTATGCCTTTATACTCGACAAATTCCAATGGCTTCGTCCTTTCAACGTCCTTTCCACAGCTATGAAAGCTTTTAGCTTTTTTTTCGCCATTTTAATGTCTACATTTCTGGGGGGCAAAATCCAAAGCCTTGAAGCCTGTGTCCTCTTTATGCCCTTCTATGTGCCCCTCACTCTGTCTCTCTCTCTCTCTCTCTCTCTTTCAGTTTCGCTTTATATTTTAGTGTACATATTTTCCTAGTTATGCATGCTGCATGTGGCACATCCGGATTATTACCAGTTTCCACCTCTTCGGTTCTTATAAATATTATGCTCATTATGTCATCGGCAAAAGCTGCAACTTAACTGGTGGGTCATAGAGGGGTTGCAGGAGGTAAACGGGGACTTAACGAGCTAAAAATTGCAATTTGGTAACCTAATCTAAGGCTAGAATAAATCTCTTCTGTTTCTTCATTATTTCCAGGCGTAACTAAAACTTCTTTAAAACTAAAACTGACATTTTTTTCTAGTTAGTCAAATAAAAAATGCACATAACTATAAATATAAATTTCTTTGTAAGCTACAAGTTGTAATTGATTTTTATTTTAATCAAAAAATAATACAAATCATAAATGATGATTATATGTAATTTTTTGTTTGTTTTAAATCTAAAGATTACTGTCAAATTTTTATAAAATTACTCAAAATAAATCAATATCATATAATATAGGTTCAATCAAGCATTAAATACAAACTATATGGAAATTTGAATATTAATCTCACTGAACAGACTTTCTTTTTTAAAATAAAAAATTTTTGGCTTATAATTTAATATATATTACATTTAAAATCATTTTTTTTTTACTGAAATTACATCGGTATTTCGGTATTTGACAATCTATTTTTACTTAATAACTAGAGGATTTTTTTTTTTTTAATTTTATTTGTCTATTATTTGACTATCTTTTTAATCTTAAGAACTTTTTTTAAATTTAATGTAAATAAACAATAGATGGATATATTTATAATGGGAACTAGTAGCTCTTAAAAAGAAATATTTGGTTTATTTCTCAAGCACTTGAAGACAATACAACTTTGTACCTAATTATGTTTGTGTGTGGAATTGTATATGTACATATATGTTTTTTTATTCATTTAATCTTGTTGAGTTTGGGGCATAAACAAATGTTTATCCGGCCATGCGACCCAGAAACATATTTGTTCTCAAATAGCACAAGAAAAACTCGAAAAACCCCGAGAAATAAACAACAAAGCAATAAGTTTTTCTTTTTAAAGTAATGAGTTGAAGCAACAACAAAAACCACAAAAAAATGCTGCTCAAGCATAAAGTGTGTGCAGAAACATACAGACATAAGTGTACATATGTAAATGTACATATGTGTAGTACTTGTATATGACACGTGTAATTGACCTACTTTCCCTATGCGAAGAAGCAGAACTGTGTGCACACAGACAGATGAGAGTGTATGTATGTGTGTGTTTTCAATTGCAGAGCCAGCAACATAAGGCGCGAGCGGGGGAGAGAGGAAGCGAGAGAGTGGCAGTGAAGCATGTTCATAGATTGTTCTAAGTATAACAGCACAGTATAACAGTGAGACATTGAACAATGTTAGTTGGACTATTGACATGTTAATAGCCACAATTTGTTAATCAAAAAATATATGCGCTCACACATACAAACAAATATGTATGTAAATATGTAATAGAAAAGCAAACAGCAAATATGTAAACGCAAAGCAGAGAGAGGGCAGCAAAGCAAAGAGAGAGAGAGAGAGAGCGCGCATGTATGAACAGAGCTTTAACAGCTGCAAAGCTCGCTCAGCGCAAGCAGTATATAAGTAGTACATATATAAAAGCTTTGTAGCTGTAGTTTTGTGGCTTTGTTGTTGGCAAAGAGACAAAATAGTTTTGTAGTCGACGACCTATTTATTGTATCTTGTAGCTGCGCTGTCTGCGTGTATCCATTAGATACATGCACATCAAGTAAATGGAAAAAACGCACACACAGCTACATAAGTAAATATGTACAGTATGTCAAGTAATTGTGCTGACAAAGAAAAATACCACAAGCAAGCATAAAAAAATTGACAAAACTTGGAAGGAAAAAAGTGTTTATTTATTAATAAAATATGTGCGTTTTTTAAGAGTGAAAACAATTACTTGACTTACTGTATGTATGACATAGTACTGTCCATATGTTTATACACGCCCCTTTGATTAGCGAAATGGATGGGAAAAACTGTAGGAAAATTGTAGAGAAAATCAAAAGTGCTTATTAAAAAAAAAAGCCAAGCGAAGCGAAACGAAATGAAATGAATTGAATTGAATTTAGCTGTGTTATCACAAAGCATACAGAAACATACTGTACACACAAAGATACAGATACAGATACGTTTGTATCTGCAAGATAGTTTTGTTTGTTCATTGTCGCGACAATGAGATAAAGTCAATTAGCAGAAAACAAGCGACTCTCAAGTGCAAAACGCTCACAACAGCTAAAAAAAGGCGTAATTAATTAGCTGGAGAATACAAACATACAGAGATACACACACACACACACACACCCACACTCTCACACAATTGCACCATCAGCATTATCATTAACAATTTCATTATCAGCAGATGGTGACGTTCTGGCTGATTTAATTGCCAGACGACAGTTGTAGTTTTTTGCTGACAAAAAAAAGACTCGAAAATTTAATTTTAATTAAGTTTATACAGCATTTATGTATCAGTGTGTGTATAAAAATTGGAAACTGTAAAAACGAAAATTCTGTTTATTTTTTAGAAAAATTCATTAACCCTCTACCGCATACAAAGCCATATATGGCTTCTCACTTTCAATAATTTTTTTTTGCAATAAAACGGTACATATACTAAACCGTTTGTTATAACTTATTCTCTTTCAACTATTTTCTGTTAGATGTCTATACTCAGAACTTCTTTGTGTTGCATTATCTCAAGTTTCAATCAGTTTTTTGCTCGCGTCTCAAGCAGACGAACGAAAGTGAATTGTGGTGAAATTAAAATTAAAATTACTGCACTAAAAATCAGTTTTATCACTGAAAAGTATTTTTTTTCTAAGAGAATATAAAGTTTTCGTTCATAAAAAATAAAATTTTAACTGTAGGTGAGCATCACATATACTATTCTATGCAAAAAACTGTGGACGCCATATATGGCTCTATATGCAGTAACGCGTGCATGTTTATATTCTATGTACATATGCATTATTAGCATATTAGCTTAACAATTGCACTTGTTTTCTTTTACAATAATTATATGGGTGGCGTTGACTTACTGGATTCTTTACTTGGACTTTATAGAATTCAATTGCGCTCAAGAAAATGGTATAAGAAAATATATTTTCACATGATTGATATGTGCGTAGTGAATTCATGGATTCTATGGCGTCGTTAGTCAGATCAGTATATGCCACTCTTCGATTTCAAGCTTTAAATAGCTGAGCACCTGTGCAAGGCAGGAAAAGTAAAGAAGCGCGGAGGACCTGCGATGACTCCAACTTTATCCCCGTGTACAAGTAGGGAAGGTACTCCTACTACCAGAAAAAGACGAAAGCACCAGGAAATTCCATTGAATTCTGTTCGGGAGGACCATATTGGGCATTTTCCCACCTGGAAAAAGCAAAGGCAACTCTGCAAAAACGATTGTTCTTTCCGCTCATACACCTTTTGTGAGAAATGCAATGTATTTCTATGCTACAACGACAAAAGAAACTGTTTCACCAACTTTCACTTGAAGTAATGCATACATGCATACAGAGCCATATATGGCAAACTCTGGAATCAGCTGAATGCATACATAGCCATATATGGCCCCATTTCCCCCACCCCAAACTATGCCCCCAAAAAAAAAAAAAAGTCCAAATATATATTATTTTGGCCTAAATAAACACATAATTACATTCAAAAATTTTTTTCCTTTATTATTTCTATGCTCATGCAGTAGAGGGTTAATTTATTGTAACTTTTAAGGAGAATAAATTATAAAATATTCTAATAAGCATTTTTTCCATAATTAAAATATGAATTTTGTGAGTAAATAATGTATAATTTTAAGCTATGCTATAACGCTTAAACAATAATCATTATTTTTTAGAAAGAAAAAAAAACAAATAATAATAATTATGTTCTATAATATTTGTTCTTTATATTTTATTTTTGGCTCTTAAATTGCTCAAATTGTAATTTAGATTTTTTAAGAGCCAAGACAAATTTATATAATCATTTTTTAAGTTAATGAAATCTATAAAATAGTTAAAATTATAACTTTATTTATATTTTTTCTTCAAAAGCAATTATTATTTTTCGAGCTGTAAAGTATAATTCAACATAACATAATTCATTATCAATATATTGTAAGTAAATAAAGACGAATCTAAGTAATCATTATTATTAAAATGTATATAAAATTAAAATTACAAATTAACTTTTACTTTCGTCAAAGAACAAAGCTGTAAAGTATAATTCAAAAATAATCATTATGTTGTATGTAAATCAATTAAAATGAAAAGGAAATATTATATTATAATTTGTAAAATAAAGGTTTGTAATGACCACAGTACCAGATAAAAATATCTGCAAGATAGATGGTCATATTTACAGCAAGGTAATCGATCCAATTGTTAAGACATTTTTTGACTTTATTTTTGCTGCTGATGTAATCAGAATATGCCAGAAGTCTGTCTGTCTGTCCGTCTGTCTGTCGCCTGCCAAATTGTCTGGCTACTTGGGTACTTTATGGCAACAACAACAACAACAGCAGCAGTCATAAATATATGTGCACATGTAATATTCTAGTAGATAGCGAACACGCGTTCTCTTTATTTCTCGCTCGCTTTGTCTTCTGTTGACTTTACCCCCAAAAAGAAAGAAGAAAAGCATTCGCTGAATATGTTTTCTCGCCCCCCTCCCTCTCCACCCCCTCTTACACCGCCAGCGCAATTCTCCTGCTGCCAAATGTCACCTCATATATCTCTACATTTAGATTTCAGTACGTGATTGTATTCAGTCCAAAGCAGACGAATCTCAAATACTCTTTTTGAAAATCTTTAAATTTGTCAGAACTACTCAGAATAAGAGGCAACTGAGCTTAAGAGCTTTGCAGTTGCAGAAGCTTTGAGCTTTTACTTAATCAGGCAATAAAAGCTTTGAGCTAGACAAGCTAATGCTTAATGAACTTGGATACGCTTACATTTGAAAAGCTTTTAACAGCTTTCTATAAAGCTTTTGTGCTTTCATTCTCAGAGTAAAGTTCATTTAAATTAAAAAAGCTTCAAGCTTAAGCTCTCTTATATTTGATTTGCAATATGTAGTTGATTGAAAGTTCATTAAAGTTGAGATATTAAAGGCTTTAAGCTAGAAAAACGTACACTGGATGATCCCAAATATGCTCTCATTCGCAAAGCTTTAAAAAGGTTCTAGTTAGATAGGCTTAAGCATTGATTTAAAAGATATTCTTTTGTGGACAAGCTTTAAACAGCTTTTTAAGATCTATATATAAACAATTTAAAAGCCCATCAATTTTAATATAAAATCACTTTTTAATTATAAATTATAATTTTTAATTTTTTTTACAATTTAAAATACAATTTGCATGGCAGAATGTTTAGTGTATATATTTACTATATATATTTAAGGTATTTAAGGGGTATCTACTCGTCTATACGCATATAATATTTAACGGGGTAATAATATTTCATTTAATTGATGGACTTACTTTCCACTCAAGATTCAAAAGGCTTTAAAAAAATTTAAAAGTCAAACAAAACTTGAGTAAATTTATCAAATAATTAAAATATAAGAAATATGGAATACGATTGTGCTCATAGGAATCATCTGGCGATATAGATAATGATGTAGGAATAGAGAAGATACTCAAGCTTATAACAAATTGGACTTAATGGATACACTTATGGATGATATGAGGCATTAAAAATAGAGCTGGCTAAAAATTATCGATATATAGCATTTTAAACCCTTTTTTTCTGTGTAAGAAATTTTCAATTTTTGTACACGTAGCAAAAAAAACTATTAAAATAGTTAGGATTTAGTTTAAATTTTTTCAATAATTTGTTATCACATAAAATAATTTAAGAGAATTTAATTTTTGTTTTGAAATATTTTAAAGGAATTAAAATTTTGTTATAATATATTTTTGAGGACTTTAAATTTTACTTTATATTTTGCTGTGAAATATTTTAAAGGTGTTTAAATATTGTTATGAACTAATTGAAAAATTTCTTCAAATAAAATATGATTAAGATTTTAAAATTTTTTTACTATCGAAACTATCGAATAGGTCGAATATCGATAATCTGGCAGCTCTAATTAAATGACAAACTTAATGCTTATAGGTGGCATGTCTTAAAGAGATGCTTGCATTGCTTAGAAGCTAATGTTAATAATATAATGCTAATCAATCTGATCTCTCGGGACTGGACATAGGATCACCGCCAAAGGATTCCTGTTTGGACACAAAGGAACTGGGCGGTGCCATGGACTCTTCCCGCCGTCGTTTCTGATCCCGTTGATGACCAAATCTCTTATTCCGCTTCATATTGGTAAATCGCACATAGATCTTGCCACGCCTTTCGGTGCGATAGAAACAGAGCTGTTCCTTGGGGAACAATTGAAGGATTTCACGTTCCAAAAGATGACTTCTTTGTAGTGTCAAATGCAAACGATTGTCCTCGTAGTAACTGCAGATGAGTTGGATTAAAAGCAATCTCTGCACCGCATCCAATTGCTCATTATGGCCGAGACGTTCCAGCAGAGATTGCGCCTTAATGGGGGATGCCTGTAGTATGGCCAAGACTGTAACACCGCTCTCAACACTACCATCCATTTCGGGCAACTCTGGCTTGATCAAATCCGCCGTAACCAGTTCCGTATGCACCAATTCCGTGTGATCACTTAACGGTAATGGCACATTAAAGGCGGATCTATCAGCTTCCTCATTCAGGCTCACAAATGGCTCCGATGGCAGCTGCTTGGCACATTCATCCAATAAATCGGGCTTTGAATGACTTTTTGGTATCTGCACTGCACCTGCCACACTTATCGAACACTGGCAACCACTGCAGTGTCCAGTGTTGCCACCAAATACTCTTTCCGCATCCGGCGGAGCATCATGTAGAGGAACATTTATCCAACGTCGCCAACGCTCCAAGTGATGTTCGAATCTTATTCGAGTTCCGTATCGAAAGTTGCGCAACAGTTCGTTGAGATGATGACGCTTTAACATCTGCAGTTCCTGTGTGTTGATGGCCTCCTCTATAAACAGACAGCAGACAAATTCATCAGTGTTTTCAGCACATATTTACAGACAAATCATCAGGCATTCATCAGTGTTTTCAGCACACAATTACAGACAATTTTATCATGCATTCATAAGAGTTTTCATCACTCACTTACAGATTAATTCATGACACATTCATTAGTGTTTTCAGTACAAATTTACCGACAAATTCATCAGTAATTTCAGCACACATTTACAGACAAATCATCAGGCATTCATCAGTGTTTTCAGCACACAATTACAGACAATTTTATCAGGCATTCATAAGAGTTTTCATCACATATTTACAGATTAATTCATGAGACATTCATTAGTGTTTTCAGTACAAATTTACAGAAAAATTCATCAATGATTTCAGCACACATTTACAGATAAATCATCAGGCATTCATCAGTGTTTTCAGCACATATTTACAGACAAATTCATCAATAATTTCAGCACACATTTACAGACAAGTCATCAGGCATTCATCAGTGTTTTCAGCACACATTTACAGACAACTTTATCAGGCATTCATCAGAGTTTTCATCACTCACTTACAGATTAATTCATGAGACACTCATTAGTGTTTTCAGTACAAATTTACAGAAAAATTCCTTAGCCATTCATCAGTGTTTTCTGCACACATTTTGAGATAAATTCACTATGAATTCATCAGTGTTTTTAAAAATTTACTGTCAATTTCATCTGACAATTATCAGAGTTTTCATCATAAATATACAGAAAAATTTACCAAACATTCTTTCGATTCCTTATATGAATTTCGACAAATAATAAAAATGAACCCTATATTTTAGATTAATAGGCAATTTCCTTTGGCTATATGACAGATTGTGTAACCTATAGAGTTATTAGGACATTTAAAAAAATTAGAAAAAGTCGAAATCGAAAATGTACTAAAAACAAGTGATTTTCGTAAGAAAATTCAATGAAGAGCTGTAAAATATATAAATTTGACAGTAATTTATAATTCATTGAAAGTAGAAATTAAAAATAATAGTCTGAATTTGTATCTTATTTAAATTTTCCAATTTGCGTACTCTTAATTTTTTTTAATTCCTATTTGAATTTTTTCCCATTTATGATTCCTTATATTTTCATACCTTTTTTGATTTATTTTAAATGTATTTATAGTTTTTTCTACTTTAGTTTTGTAAATGTATCAAATATATTCCAAATTTTTAAGATTCTTTATACATTTATCAGAGTTTTCATCAGACGCTCTCGGACAAATTCATCAGACTTTTCATCACACACACTCACAGACAATTTCATCAGACATTCATCAGGGATTTCATCACACAATTTTGCAGACAATTTCATGGGGGAATTCATGAGTTACAGATGCATCTGTATCTGTTTTGTGTTTACCTTGCAAATGCGGCAACAGCTCGCTGACGTTCCATGACTTGAGTAGCTGAGCGAGCTCTTCATATTCTTGGCTGCTGTTGTTGGCCATGTTCATGTGCATTTTCAACTTGGTCTATAATGCATATGTATGTATGTATGTATGTATGCAAGTATGTACACGTTTCATATGCTCTAGAAACCGGCGTACATCCTTTCGTCACGAACGAAACTGCGGCACTGAATTTTGCAACAGGCGCGAAGCGTGTACATACCCTCCTATACGCCTATACCTGTCTACACACACACTCTCACACGTATCATCCACACACAGACACACACACACACGCACATGCAAACAATCTGTGTCGTCGCTTTCGTCGTCGTCGTCGTAGTCGTCGTTGTTGTTGTTGTTGTGTACATAGTACAGTCATGCCATCGTTTCATCGTTTCGTCGTTTCGTTATTTCGTCGTTACGTTGCCTTGTCTGCTGTTTCGTTGTTCGCTGTTCGCGTTTTCGTCGTCATCGTCTTCATCGCTTATGTATGTATGTATGCATACCAGTGGCGTACCCTCAACGGGTTTTTTGAATTTACTAAAGCCGGTTAAAACATATTTCATAGTTGTATATTTCTCTAATAAATATTTTTTTATGTTAAAAAATTTAATTTTTTAAATACACTGATATAAAATATTATTTTATTATTCTTTTATAAATAGTTTTTTATCTAAAAATTTAATTTTTATGTATACTGAACTATATATTTTCTAATATGTATTAATGGGAGCAAAATCATCATCTTCAAACAATAGTGGTATTTAAAATTCTTCTAACAAGTTGTACATTATAAACTCTAATTATGAAATTTATAGGGCTTTCACTTTTTATTTTATAACATTGAATTAAATGTGCATTTTTACTATAATGTAAATAATGATTATTTTATTTTTTTTTTTTCAAATGAAAAAATCACCTTGAGTTTTATTTTTGATTAAAAAAATAAGAAATAATCATAATTCGATAATTATTATTTTTTTGCTCAAAAATAATGAGATTTATTTTTTTGATCAAAAGTAAAATAATAAAACTCCTAGAACAATGATTATTTCTCGAGTTTTAAAATAAAACTTATAATGATTACAGTCCCTGATTTAAAACTGATCGTTTTTCACAATAACGAACTTAAATTCTGCTACTAAAATTAAATTCAGACCACAAAATGTAGCAAAAATGAAATTAGAACAGCTTAAAGATATTCACTTGTCCGAAATCCGAAACAGGCCTTATATCTAATTAATCTTTGAGATCCCTTGAAAATAATTTTTAAATTACGCCTTTGCGTGCATGTATGTAAGTAAGTATGTTTACATAATACTTACACATGTGGTATGTATGCATAATGCAAACATATATGTACATACATACATACATATACAGCACAGCATGTATGTATGTATGCACAATCGTTGTTGTTATGTAAATACATTCGATGCATACATACATACATACATATATACATACATACAGTCGTAGTCGTATGTTTGTTGATAAAAGCTGTTTAAATATTCGCACTTCCCATTTGAAAAAAAAAAGGTTGAAATAAATAAAATAAAACGTATTTTGTGTGAGGCACGTTTTGAGTGTAGACTTTGAATGTTGCAAGTTGCCAGTTGCATGTTGCAAGTTGCAAGTTGATCACAGGTTTTTGGAGCAGGGAAGGGGCATATTCAATAGTAAGTATCTTTGTATCTCACATCCATTTATAAGTACAATTTCCTTCTGTTTTCTTGAGTCGTCCAACTTTCAGCTGACTTGTGTGTGTGTGTGTGTGTGTGTACCACGCCCCTCGCACTCCCGCCCCTTATTGTCTAATGCACTCAGCAGCAGATGTGCAGCTGGGTTTCCCTAGTTCTCCCTCTCCCTATGCCCCTTCCTCCTCATTCTCGTTTCCCTCAACTCAAAAATTCAACTTGAAGAAGTTGTCAGCCCAGTAAAAAAACGTTAAAGGTATAAAGACTTATAAGCTTGTGGCACTGTATGTTTATCTCAAAGTCTATAAGATAAACATTCAGAATACTTCTATAATTTGCAAGCAGTTTTTAGAAATTTTAGAATTTTGACTTTGCTTAAAAAATTGTTTAATATCAGATACGGTTTTGAAATCTTTTTCATAAAATTGTCTCAGCAATGTTGTGTACAAATTTCAGCCTCCTAGGTCTTATGGTTTGGACTGGACAATGATCGGTCAGTGAGTGAATGAGTAAATCAGGACAAAGAGTTTTATATATAGGTAAATTACAAATAAAATTAAAAAATACAAATACAAAAATGTATTTTATATATATTTTATATGTATATATATTCTTCAAATTGTTTTCATTTGCAAGTACAGGGCATCTAACAGTCAAGCATCTGCTAACTTGTATGTAGAAGTGAAGACGCACTCGGAGTCGAAGTAGGAGCTGGTTGTTGTTGTTGTAAAGTAGCCAACGCTACGCAGGTTCAATGAACTTCTTTTGTAAATGTTTTCCATTCTTCTTCGACTCCTCCTCCTATACAACATCATTTTTTTTGGATTTTTTTTTTTTGTTTACTTGGCCTGCTTTACTGTCGTCTTTGTTGTTGTTGTCGTTTTTTGGGCTACGACTTTCCGGAATTGCTTCACCCATGTATTTTTTACATCTTTTTTTTTGTAACTTTTTTCACTTCTTATGACAAAACCGTTGTTCACTTTAGTTCAGTTAAAATGCCTTCATTATCTCAGTATATGTGAACAGGGGAAAAACCCAACCTTTAAAGCTAAATGGAAATTCTAAAACACGGATACGGATGCGAGTTTCCCTTCCCAACTCCCTGACTTTTCCTTCCGTTTCAATTTTCTTCAGATTAGTTTTTTTTACCTGAATGCAAGAAAACCTTTTTTCTTTTGCGCTAATGAGTTCTGCATTTGAAACTGAAACAAGAAATTCAAGAGATTTCCATTTATTATTGAGTGCCTGTAATCATCTTTTCAGTCGGCACTGTCTTTGGTTTCCAATTAAGTGCAAATTGTGTGGCTTTTTTTATGGGTAACTTTAAGATAAAGATACAAATTAATAAGTAAATAGAAACACAAAGTATTCATTAGATTGATGAGCAAAGTATTCATTAGATGAGGAAAAGTATTCATTACACAGTCTTGGTAGCAAGAAATTAATTGAAGTATTGATTAAAAGTCCTAGCTGGAAAATATCTAAGAATAAAGTAATTAATAAATAATTGACATTAATTGTTTTGTGACCTTTTTGTCTCTATGTTGCACTTGAATAATGTCAGCTAATTTAATTAATCATCTTCCACTTCGACATTTTTATTCTATTCTATTTTCGAGTATATTAAAATTAAAATAAAAAATCTATATTAAGACTTCCTAATTTTCTGTTATTTCTTAACTTATACATTCCTTAAAAACTCCTTGTACTGAAATTATTTTAATAGACATAAATATCTGAGATATATTTTCAACAAAAATCTGAAAACATGTTAATTTTTTTATCTTCGAATGTCTCTTAAAATTACATATATTAAAGTTATTCTAAAAGGGATAATTATCTGAGAAATCTTTGGAAAAAGATCCCTAATATTTTATCTTAAAACTCTTGACATAAATATCTGGAGAGAAGATAAAAGACATTCTGAAATTTCATTAAAAAAAATTATAGAAATTTATTTAGAAACATATGGAGAGAAAATAATAGACATAAATAACGGAAAAATATTGTATTTAAAAAAAAGTATCGGAAAAACATCAAAAAAGGTATCGTTACTAAAAATACGTAAATCATTTTTATAACCTTTTTGCAATCATAAAAGACCTAACTACACTAAAAATACTTAAATTATTTTTCAACATATATTTTCTATAATAATGCTTTATGTTGAAATTATCCTAAAATATATAAATATCTGATTATAAACGGATATAAAGCAAAGCAAAGCAAGTGCTTAGAATCATCATAATATATTTCTTGTTAGCTGATTTTCAGGTAGAATCTACCTGGTAGATTTATAGCTAAAGCTAGGGCTTCAATTAGCGGGCATTGTAATCAATTCAATTGAATTAAATTCCAAGATTTAATAAGCTTGAATGTCTCAACGGATTCCGCGTAGAAATGGTCATGATAAATATCAAGTATCAATCTGAGCCAAGCATGTCTCCCCTCTCCCCTCTTCCCTCTTTCGTCTTTAGAATATGTAACTCACAAAACTGGTTCTTGCCTTTTATTTACTTACAATACAAATTTTATACTTTCCACCCTAGAGATATCTACATATATATGTATGTATGCATTTATTTACAAGTAATATTGCGATTGCATTCCGGAAAAGAAGTCTGATGCCATAAGACGCAGTATTTTCTATGTATATATATGAGCAAAGTTGTCACATTCTAATGAAAATTCCTTCAGGTAAAGGAAAAAAACAAAGAAATTGCATACATACTCAAAATGTGACACGGAAAAAACATGCGCAGTAACCAAAAAAAAAAAAAATAAAATAAATATCAAGAATGCTAGGGTGGCTTGAGGGTTTCAAGAGGGGAGAGAAGGCAGGAACCACCGTTGTAAATCAAAGTAAAGATATCGAGTCATGAACTTCTTGCATTGCATTGCACATCAAATCGAAAATCGGCACAGTGGGTCGACGCTTGGCAACAACCAAATTCCGCACAAACTCAAACTGAAAATTATGATAAGAGTGCTCTCTTCGCTCTAATCAATTCCATTGCGGAAATCAACAGAGACTCATATGTATATATATTGTATGCGTATGTATTTATGTGTGTGTGTGTGTACATGAAGGATAGAAACAGTCGAAATGCTCGCCGGCTAAATGCCTAGTATCTGTATTTAAAACTTTCGTATTTTGGACTGATTGTACCAATGATAACTATACCTTATAGTAAATCGATTTGAACACAATTATGATATAGTACCGTTACCGGTATCGGAAAAGTGGCTAGGTCAAAGAGTTGACCAACTTCCAACTGTCATAACTTGATCAAAACTGAGCATGATCATGATTTGGCCTCTAAATTTATTCCGTATTCAAATTTCATTAATTTAGAAAATTTTATTATTTTTGACCAAAACTCGATTTTGATGCTAAGGGTCCCCCCTTTGATATTTTGAAAATTCAAAATTTTAAATCTCAAGTTTTCACTTTTAATCAACTCCTTATGTCGTAATTAGTATAAAACAACACTTTAAATTTGATTCTGAGACCTTTCATTTTCTTGCAAAAAATCATGTCAAAATTAAGAAAAATTTTGACTTGTAAAGTTGCTAGGTCAGAGGCTTCAGCAACTTTAAACTGTCATAACTTTGCCAAAACCAAACCGATTTTCAAACGGAATGTCATTTTTATCATGATTTGACCTCTTAATTCATTCTGTGTTCAAATTTCATTCATTTAGAAAATTTAATTATTTTCGACCAAAACTCGATTTTGATGCTAAGGGTCCCCCCTTTGAAATTTCGAAAATTTAAAATTTTAAATCTCAAGTTTTCACTTTTAACCAACTCCTTATGTCGTAATTAGTATAAAACAACACTTTAAATTTGATTCTGAGACCTTTTATTTTCTTGTAAAAAATCATGTAAAAATTAAGAAAAATTTTGACTTGTAAAGTTGCTAGGTTAGAGGCTTCAGCAACTTTGAACTGTCATAACTTTGACAAAACCAAACCGTTTGTCAAGCGGAATGTCATTTAGATCATGGTTTGGCCTCTAAATTTATTCTGCATTCAATTTTGGTTAAATTCGCTCAAAAAATATTATTCCTCTGGATCAAGGTATTTCAATGTCATAATTATTATAAAACGACACCTTAACATCTTAAAATGTTTCAAAATTTATTTGTTGTAAATAACCCCGAGTTATACCCACTTTTAATTTGAATTTCGCAAATCGCCGTCTTATTGCACGCCAAAATTGGCTCTGCTATGTTGTGTAAAAATTTCAGCCTCCTAGGTCCTAGTGAGTCAATCAGGACAAAGACTTTTTTGTGTGTATAAAGATATGAATATATATAATGATATGACGTGTTACATAACTAATACAACCGCATTATAACAACAGACATTGTCACAAATCCATCAATTATGTTATCTTTTTGTTTACTGGGCTAACTACTTGAGTTTAGCTATATTACAAAGACACAAACTGCGCAGCTTTCTGTTTGCTTTGTCGCAGCAGCAGCAGCAGCAGCGACGCAATTTTCACAACAATTTTTGGAAACTCTTCCACCAAAAGCAACGACGCTTTCCATTGTATTGGAAACGACTTGGGTTCGTCACATGTTACGCTTTCTGTGGCTTAGCTTCCATACAAGCAGACATTTTGGGGGAAGCTTAAAAGCTGCGCGACAAAGGCAAAGGCGACGTCAGCGACGGCAGCGACTGCGACGCCAACGTCAGCGACAAAGTGTTCTGTGGAGCTGTTGTTGTTGTTGTTGTCTCTCGTTGACCTACACTGGCTTCCCCCTATAGCATACATGAGCACACACACCACTGCACATAGATATATGTACAGGCATGCATATATGTATGTATGTATCTATGTATCTGTATGTGGAACGCATTTTTGGTTCGAACTGGAGGCAAAGGCAAAGGCTGCGCACATTCGCCACTGATTATTCGCTGGCATTAGACGCGCATTTTTCTACAGCTGACAAAACGGACACAGTGCTGCCAAAAAGTGCTCATACACACACTCATACAACTTTGTAACAAGCTGAACAAAAAAAAAAACAACGCAACGGATAAAAAGTGTCGACTAATCGTCAAGGGAAAAGAAAAATATAGAGAAAAACACAAGTCGAGCAAATAATAAATTTATGCGAAGCTTCTTAATCGTGATAAGCAAATACAAGATGACTAGATAATTAGTTTGACAATGAAAAAAAAAATGTGTATAGTTTATATTGCATTACAATTTTAAATAGTTAGTTATTTCAAATAAAACTATCAAGTTTGTGTAAGTTTTAATTAAAAAAAATAAATTAAAAACATAGTTAACAATTGAAAATATTTTAAAATTTATGAAAACAACCGAAAATAAGCCAAAAACCCATACATATATGGTTGGTTTCTTGCTGGCTTACATTTCTAGAACACCCCTGATTAAGAAATTTGTATTTTCTTGACTTTTTCCACTATTTTCCTTTTTTACTACAGTAGTACATGTTCTTAAAACAAGTTGAAATTTTAACAATAACAGTTTTTTTAGTTTTTTAAATGTTATTATAGTTCCGACATGTTGATAAACCCAGTTAAACGAAGAAAAATTCAATTTAATTGATTTTTTTATTATATTTTCAAATAAAATACAAATATGTTAATTTGCTTTCCTTTGTCAATAAAATAAAATTAAACTAGTATGTTTTATATTTACTGTAGCATTATCACGATTAAGCAATTTTCCATAAATTCATTAAAAATTGACCAGGAAATCGTTAAACTGTAAGTATGTGTGATATTCGCAGAATTTGTATTGAATTTGTTATTCTCATCTTATATAGTATATTCATTAAAACATTGCATTAGGTTAGTCAGTTGTCAATCTCTCTCGCTATCATCGTGAGTGCAACGTTAAAAGCAACTAAATCAATGGAATATTTGGAATTTGAACCTAAGTCGAGTTCTCAGTTCCCAGTTCTCAGTTCCCAGTTCTCAATTCTCTCAGTTGTTCCGTCTAATTAGTCACTCGTGCATATTTCAAGGTTTTCCAGTTGTTAAATAACTATACCCTTTGTTCTATACTCGTACTAGTTGTGCCTATACATAATTCAAGTTTATACGGCAGCTTAAGCAATTCACAATATTTTATTTATTTTGTTTTTCTAATGCTACAAGTACAAAATAGACTTGTAAATTAATGCATTAGTCATAAAAGATTCATTTAAATTTATAATTTTAATTTTCAATTTAACATAAATTGAATTTCATTAAAGATGCTATTTTATTTTCTGAGAACAAGAATAATTATCTGACAGCTATAAACACTTTCAAAAATGTAATAATTAAAATGATTTGCTTTAAATCAGATTTAGCTGCCGTATAAACTTGTTAATAATATAAATACACACATTCACTGTGTATTTATGGTGGAATTTGTACTTAAAGTTCAAAAGCGCAATGTGCAAAGCTGAGCTCAGCTCAGTTTCAACTTCACAATCCACATACGATCCACATGCAATCCACATACGATCCACACACACATGCATATCTATTTGAGCTTAGGAACTGGAGAACCTCAATTAAAACCAAACGGACGTGCACACAAACATGTTTTTAGTTTTATTATTATTATGCCTCGCGTTGTTGTCGTTGTTGTTGTTGTTGTCGTTGTTGTTGTAGAAGCTGTCAGATGACAGTTATCAATGGGGAAAACTCAACTGGGCAGCTTGGCCACACAGTGCACACACATACAGATACATAGATACTTAGATACATTGTATCCGATGAAAATCATTAGTGTTTATGCTCGCTGACAGCTGATGTGACAAACTGCTTAATAAAAAACTAAATAAACTTTCTAAAAACAAATCTTTGAATCGTTTAAAAACAGGAAATTTTACAAATATTATAAGTACTCAAGTATCTGTTAGATACAAGAATTGACGGCAAGATAAACTCAAAGATAAATTAGTAAAAAAAAAATTTATGAATAATTTAGAAATAGCAAATCTCTATTATTTTTCAGATATCTCAATTGTTTGTCAGATACAAGAATTGATGGTAAGATTATCAAAAACAGTTTACAAACAGGAAATATGTATTTGAAATATTACAGAGAAATAAAGTGTCTGTCAGATTACAAGTATTGTCAGATACAAGATAAAATACTTGTCACTTGCAAGAACTATCTTATAAATACATTAGTAGGTCAGCGAGCATTATACTTGACATAGAAGAGGAAGCAGAACCAACAATTAGATTCTTGTTGCTCTTTTTCTCCGTTCCAATCAGAAATATCTGCTTCCAATTGGAGTCTTTAGATTCCATTGGAAAGTAACTGCAGAAAGCGTTCAATCAAAAGCTTTCACGCATAAACAAATTGTGGACTGCGTGTGGATGGTAATTGAAAGATGCAAGAAAGATGGAGAATACAAATGTGGATCGTGCTTGGAGCGCATTAACTTTTAACCCAAAAATAAAATAAAAGATTTCTTTTTGTTGAGTTTTGTGGCTGTAAACATAAACAGAGAGAAGAGTGAGAGACGAGAGCAGTAAATGGGGAAAACTAAATGAAATCACATGCAACACACGTTTTGCTCGTAAAGAAGCGGCAAAAGACGAAAGAAGACCAGAAAGGAACGTAAAGTAACCAAATTTATGTAGAGTGAAAGAGTGAGAGCGAGAGCGAGAGAAGAAGAAGGGCAGCTTTCTTTCGTTTTACGAGTTCGTGGCTTTTAATTTTCAACATAAAACATAAAACGCAATAAAATCAACAACAACGCAACAACAAGAAGAGGGAGAAGGAGAGTAAGAAGAAGAGGGAGCAGAAGAAGCAGCAACTGTGGCGTCATCGCCAAAAATTTGTTTCGCTTTTGAAACTCGTTTCTCTTAATGTTTTATGTTCGTGATGTCGTCATCATGCAAATACAATGCGTCAAAAAAATCTGTTAACATAGCAACTAATATACATACATACATATGTATGTTAATTCTTAAGAATTTAAATTATTTTAAAAATAATAATATTAAAATAATATTTTGAAAATAAGAGTTAATTTTTTGCAAAATTCCATACCAGAAAGTGTGTGGACAAAATTAAAATTCACATACATACATATGTAAGTATGTATGTATTTATATTTAATTTTATTTATTTTTAAGTATTTTATGATAGTACAATTTAATAAAAACACTGTATGTAAATTTTTTGCAAACAATTACTTGACATAC
Source organism: Drosophila innubila (assembly GCF_004354385.1). Classification (NCBI taxonomy): domain Eukaryota; kingdom Metazoa; phylum Arthropoda; class Insecta; order Diptera; family Drosophilidae; genus Drosophila; species Drosophila innubila. The sequence goes on along the minus strand of NW_022995374.1, from coordinate 1,181,949 downwards.
TGTGCAGATACAAATACAAACAGCAAAAAGCAATAGGCGATAGGCAATAGGCAAAACAAGAACAATGAAATGGGAATTGAAATGAGTCATTTGTTGCAATTTCCAACCACTTGACGTTGCCAGGCAACAACAACAACAACAACAACAACAAAATCCAGCTGCAGCTTTCGCATAACAAGTGCAATGGTAACAACAACAACATCATTGAGAGAGCGACGTTAGCAGAGGAAGTTGAGCAGCAGAGAGAGATCGAGCGAGCGAGCGAGAAAGGGAGAGAGGGGAGCAGCAGTTTGGTCGCTAAGAAACAAAGACAAAGAAGAAAAAAAAAAGGCGCGCGCATTTGCACCAATAACCCAGTTTCTAGTTTGCACTGACACACACATACATGCATATAAAGCAAAGTATGTGTGTGTGTAAGTGCAGAGAATTGCAAGAGAGCGAAAAATCAAAGCTTCTTGTTCTTGTTGTTTTTGTGACGTTCTTGTTGCTATTGTAAATAACAAGTTTTCTAGTTGTGCAAAAGTGATGACACACTTTTAAACACACACATACACATAAATACATATATATATATATACACGCTGATTGGCAACTATTTACAAACAGTGACTGCCAGCTTATTTCAGCCACTGCATTTTTTAAATATGCTTATGTATATGAAAAGTATTGAGTCTCAAAATCGGGAATGTTTTTGAAATTAATATATGATTTTCTAAATAAACAGTTGAAATAAAATTAAAATTATTTTTGATCATTTCTTAAGTTTTATGTTTTTGTTGAAATATTTTATGAGTAAAATAATAAAAATCATAAATTTTAGGATCATGTTGAAATTGCATTAATTACCATAAAAGAAACATTTTGGTATATTTCACGCTCTTTTAAAGTTACTAGAAGTAAATGATTTTTTCAATTACCGTCCCTAAAAGTTTAAGATGTTGTGGCCCATAAAAGCTGTGAGCCATTGTACACCCACACACACACACTATGTACTTGCTGCCTGCGGTCACTGTCCAACACCGTACTCCTCCTGCTCCTCCACCCACTTAATAGCTACTCCTCTCCCGTTCTCACTCCAGCTTTCTCTCTCTCTCTAGCTGGCACACTTTCTAACACACACAGCCGCACGATTTCTAATTAGATTTGTTTTCATCTAGCACTTTTTTTGCATACGCCCACTGCCGTTATCTATGCAATTTATCTAAACATAAAGTCATCAAATTTTTTTCTGCTTTTTCCGTTTGCCTTTAATATTTTTTTATCTATTGCGTTTTCATGGAAAAACGTCAAATACCAAAGCGTCTAAACTACAAAACTACACATCAACATACTGACATATGTATGTATGTACAATGTACATTGTACATATTGAGAGAAAAAAAACAAAAGCAGCAGCTAAAAAATTAAATGTGTGTCAGCGACAAGGCGACAACACCACAAAATGCTCGCTTATTTGCGCTTTAACTACAAAAAGAGCTTTTACAAAGCTCTCTCCCGTTCGTACTCGCTCTCACACTCGCTGCCGCTCTCACATATACTTACATATATACTTGTACACATATACATAGCTTATATTTACTGTACTTGCGCTGCGTTGCGTGCTTATATAAAACTGGTTTTGTCGCCGTGTTGCTGTCGCTGTCGCTGGTTTCAATTCATTCGTGCGTCGAACGTTGAAGCGTGCGGTTCGATGAGCGCTTCTATCGCTTTCAAGTATTAAATAGAAATACAACTCTAGTGAACTGAAAAAGCATATGAAAAAACAATAAGGAGAGCAGGGAAAAAAAAAACTATAAAGATTGCGTTGTTGGTAACGTGTTAAATAGTTAAAATAGTGGCGCGACAGTTGTTGTTGGTGGTTGTTGCTGTTGTTGGTGGTTGTTTTTTAGTATTTCTAGTGAACTTTGCCTGGAGACTATACATGTGTATGCATATATGTATGTGTGTGTACGATTTTAAATTCATGTGTATCATGTGAGCAAAGCAAAAATGAAAAAACTGAAGAAAATTAAAATTGAAATGAAATTAAATTAAAATCGTGCACAAAACAGCAAATTAAAAGAAAGCCAAAAACGCACGCATTACGTAAAATCGCGCGCGATTTTCACAGCTAAACGAAAAAGAAAATAAAAATAAATATGGTCAAAAAAGTGTTTTAACAAAAATTTTAGTCACATTTTTTACCTGCTAAAAAAATATGTACATTTTTTATGCATATTTATTTTAAATTCCGTTATTATTGATGTAAGCAGTTGCTCAAAAAGTGTTTTGACAAACAGTTATATTTCTTTAAATAATAAGAAAAGGAAAATAATGTTTAATTTAACGTTTAATAAAGGAAAAACGCTGGAATGTAATTTTTATTTTGACGTAAATTCTAAATTTTAATTTGGCTATTTAAAAAAAGCATGAATTTTAATTTAACTAATCTAAATAAAAAAAAGCTAATCTCAATTTTAGTCTTTTCTGGTAAAACGTAAATTTCAATTGTTATTTTACTAATTTTATAAAATAAAAAAAATTGAATTTGAATGTTTACTTAAATAGTTTTTAAAGTAAACTGCATTTAAATTATTAATAAGACTTTTTTTTTTAATAAATGTGCACTTTTTATGCTGTCAAAACACTTAGCTGCCCAACTGTAGCTAAAGAGAACAGGAAAAAAAAGAAAGAACAAAAAGCTGCTGCTGTCAAGAAGAAGAAAAGGAAGAAGCAGAACCAGGAACTTGAATGACACATTTTTGAGCGACAAATTACGCAACTTGCAAATGGCGCTGAGAGCGGGAGAGACAGAGAGAAGAGTGTAAGGCTAGTGCTGCCATCTCGCTCGCGTGTTGATTAAAATGAACACACACAACACATTCATGAACGCAAAAGTCAGCAAAAAAAAGAAATATATGTACATTTGTATGTGTGCTTGACTACAAATATTTCTTCAACTAAATTCGTTAGAGAACGAAAGAGCGCGCACAAAAAAGCTGTCATAATTTGTGAAGCACACACACATACATACATGCGCGTATTCTAATGCGCTCTCTCACTGTTCGCGCGCTCTCTCTTACTGCGGCTGTTGCTCTCTCATTGCTGCTGCCTCTGCCTCACATTCGTTGAGTTGGCTTTTTGTCGTCAAGTCGTCAAGTTTGCTTTGTGTGTTTGCTCGCAACTCGCGCCATTTGCAGCTGCACAGTGGACAAAGTTGGCCGCGTTTTTCTGTGTCGCGCACACACACACACAAAAATCTAATGGAATTTTTTCGTGTGTGTTTTCTGATATTTACAACATTCTATTGTGATATATATGTTTTTTTTACACAACGTAACGTACCTGCAACCTATGTGGGAGCGAGACGGGGACTTACTGTGCTTTTTTCAAATAGTCAGTCTTTTTCTCTCTCCTATACAAATTGCGGGCGTATCAACATGTTTTATTGGAAATCTAAACTGGAATTGCTTAAAAATAGTGTTTTGATTAATAATTATTAAAAAAAAAATAAGTGACTACATTTAAGATATGTTATGTATATGTATATGTTTGTAATACTCTTACTCGCTTTATTTTAATTAATAATTCAAATAAAAAATGCGCTCCATGATACGTTTTCTTTTATTACACATTTTATCATTCCCTCACACAAACACACATTTACATGCATATTTCTAGCTCTGTCGCACGCATACGCTTTAACAAATGTGAACGCTTTTTTCTACGAAGGAACGAAAGCGGGTGAGGGAAGAGAGCGAGAGAGGGCAGTGGCGCTGAAACCGTTACGAGTCTGTTTCTGTTTCTCTTGCTCTTTTTGTTGTCTTGTTGCTAAGTCAGTCACACATACGCGTTGCTATGTGTGTGTGTTTGAAGCAATGAAACTGTACTGTGGGTAGAAATAACACTTTTCTAGTTTCAAAGGGAGCGTGAGAGAGAGCAACAAATAGGTCGCTCTCTACTCACATACATGTGCATGTGTGTTAGTAGTGATTTTTTTTTATCTCTGAAGAAAGTTGATTAAGAAATCAGTTCAAAAAAAGCTTTTTTTGAACACCTGATGTGTTTGACGTTTAGTCCAATTAGCAAATTAGTTCAAATTGGAAATTGAATCATTCGATTTGCCATTGAACAAATGCGGCAATTTATCAAATTACAAAATAAAAGAGTTCCACGCACACACACCCCCTGCTGACAGGTGAGATTGCATATGTGTGTGTGTGTTTGTGTTGCTAGGAATTTTTGGGGTGCTTTACATGTGTGTGTAGATACATTCATATATACATACGTAATGTTTGTGTGTGTACAGACAGTGGATGATGTTGTGGCCAACGGTAAGCAAAGGGGGGAGGAGAGATGGTCGTTGTGGATCGTGGATCATGTGTGACGCTTGTGTCATACAATGAGAAATACAGTACGTAAAGTAACTTTTTTGACAAAGAAAAAAAATTACAGTAAACAATAATTATTATTATCATATATTATTATTATTATCTTTTCACATGTCCAAATAAACATAAATAAAAAGAAGAAAAAAATCAACAAAAAGTTCTTTTCGTAATTTGTTATATATTTTTAAACTTATTAAATGTAAATATAATCTTTTACCGATATAGTTGTTTTGGAACGTACCGGAACCAGAAGCAGAACCGATATTTGTTTCGGTTTGATTCCCTGGTCAAAACAATTATTTGAGCCATTGTATATACCGCCGCCACATCGCATTCTCATAGGTTGTTCACGTGAAATTTATTTTTTCCCCAAACAATTAAAATGACTAAGAAAAATCAGTTTGTCTAAACTTTTATTGTTGTTGCTAATAATACTATATTGTCATTGGTGATGCAATTTTCCCGTTCAAAGTATTTACAAATTATATACATATAGAAAATGCTTTGTGCTGGGGAAACTCATTAAATGCAGCATTCAGTTGAGACGGATTTGAGGTATAGATAAAGATTAGCTGCATTTGAATACTCTTACACAAACACACAACAATAAGAATACTTAATTATAGCTCAAACCGTTCGTATCTAAAAGGGTATTACACTAAATTTCATTGTAAAAATAATGCTATAATAAAAATATTAAAATAACATTTTTTTTTTTTAAGTATTTCTCAATTTTGAATTAAATATATTTTCGTATTTTGAAATGTGCATTCTACATATTTTCTAATTAGGCCTTTTCTATAAGTTGTACAAATATCTTAGCTATGTTGGGTCAAAACTTCAAGGTCTCACGTCAAGCGGTTTGGCTTTTACAATGCTCAGTCAGTCAGGGAGGGAGTCAGGACAAAGAGTTTATATATATATAGATGGAAGTTCAGTTGTTATTTCATGATTCTTTTATTTGATTTATATTCAGGTTTCATTTTTTTGCAATCCTCAAAACTATTTAAATTATATTTTTCTGTATATTTTCTACAAGATCAAAGCATGCTAAAGTTTTAAAATTGATATTATTAACATCTGGAATTATATGTACATGGTATTTTTTCAAGTATGTTGCGATACACTGATGTTTAATTATTATTCACCATGTATTTGTATTTGTGTTGTTAGACAACTTTGCACTTGAGGTAGAGAGAGCGAGAGAATTAGAGAAAGAGAGATAGAGAATAAGTTGGCATGAAATCACGTACATTCGACTATTTTTTTTAATAGACTTCAGTCATGTATAATTAATAGATATTGCCTGTATAATAGATGCATATGCATTTCGTATTTTGCATTCAAACTTGGAGCTTGCAACAAAGTCAGACAAAGTTGAAACTGAGGCTGGGAAACGATTCAAGACTGGGACTTGAGTCTGGTACTGAGACTGAGACTGGGTCTCACACTCGGGGCCCTGACTATAGAGAAGTTGCTCAAACGCATGCAGCTGACCTTGAAGCAACTTTAGTTAGACGACGATAAAATAAAAAAATAAAATAAAAAAAATTAGAAAACAGGCAGTCAGAGAAACAAATGAGCTAACAGACTAACAGACAGACTGACGTACAGATCCGTCTATATTTAAGTAAATATATATTTAGAGGTGTACGTGTTTTTGTGGAGAGACTGTTAGTCATTAGCAAAACGCGTTGCGACTCCAAGTGTAAACTTATTCTAAAAAAAAATTAAAAAAAAAACCTGTAAGAGCTCTACAGAGATGCTCGGCTGTAAGATGCCCAATTAAATCAATACAAACCAGGGAATAACAACGGAACCGAAACTAACCTTTTTAGTACCGGAACTGAAACCGTAAACTAATGAAAATTCTCTGTCATGAACCGAATACCGAAACGTTTGTACCGGTACTGTTGTGGAAAAGTTGCTAGGTCAAGGAGATGTCCAACTTCCAACTGTCATAACTTGAAGAAAACTGATCCGATTTTCAATCGGAATGCCATTTTGTTTATGATTTGGACTCTAAATTCATTCTGCATTTAAATTTTGTTCATTTAGAAAATTTTATTATCTTCGACCAAGACTCGATTTCGATGCTAAGGGTCCCCCCTTTGAAATTTCGAAAATTCAAAATTTTAAATCTCAAGTTTTCACTTTTAATCAACTCCTTATATCGTAATTAGTATAAAACAACACTTTAAACTTGATTCTGAGACTTTTCATTTTTTTGTAAAAAATCATGTGAAATTGAACAAAAATTTAGACTTGTAAAGTGGCTAAATCCGCAGTCTGACCAACTTCAAACTGTCATAATTTAATTTGGAATCAAATTTATACCCTAGACACGAATATCTATACTGCTTAAACAATTTGTAATATTAATTTTCAATATGTTTAATAAAAATTTGCAAATTTTGCAGAAAATTTATGCCAAGCTTATAAAAAAATTTTAAAATTTTAAATAGGCGAAAAAATAATTGTTTACTTTTTTTTAAAGTTTGATTACATTTGCTACAAACAAACTTCTAAGGTTGTAGCTTTAGAATTGCTCAATTTATTTAATCTAATTCCTTCCATTCCGGAACCAAAAAAAAAAACATTTTCGGGAATAATTTTAAATTAATCTTGATCTATCTAACTTTTACAGTCTCTGAGATCAATGAGTTCACTCAGACATTATCAAAAAACCAATAGCCTGTGTATTCTTTGTGTACTTGGCCTAAAACTCATTCTACACAAGATGACGCCATTTTTGTATCTGACGAATCTTGAGAGCTAGTTTTACATATCGCAAATGACGACAACTCCAATGAACCATGAACCCCTCCCACATTTGAAAACTACAAAAACTATAAGGCAAGTCCAAGTTTTGAAGGCCCTCTATTTGAGAAATCTTTTTGTTCTCTCTACAAATTTTATAATTTTCTTATTTCTTCTAATAAACTCAAGGCTCCAATTTAATCTTTGAACACGACACTGTAATTAAAATCCTGCTTTTTTTGCGCTCTGTAGTTCTCGCAATATATCTTGTTGTTTGTATCTTGTAGCTGTAGCTTCGACTGTAGCCGTATCTTTGTAGTTTCTATTCTCAATACAAACGCTCACATTTTGGCATTTAATAAGAAGTTGGCCTTGAAGCGACGAGTTGTGTGTAGAGAGCTTGTTGCTTGACTGGGGATTCAGATATGCTCATAAATACTCAAACACTTACATACGCGGTATCTACATATGTACATGGAATAAACATAGCGTCTAGACTATGATAAATGGGATAAGATGCCTCTAGAGCTGTAGATTTTAATAAACAGTTATACCTAAATAACGAACTCTCATTTCTTTTTATTTTTTAACTCATGGATGTATACATTCTATTCAGGTGAATAATCGTTTCTTTAATTAATAAGAAACTTTAGTGGCGTCTATTAATTCAACAGCTGTCTTATTATATCAATTAAAGGTTATTATAAAACGAAAAATTTAAGATTTGATTCTTCCCGATTTAAAGCTATGTAAACCTTGCAGAACTTGTTTAAATGCAAATCAAATAAATAAACATTAATTTTTTCAACTATTTCAACATTGTCAAAATCGAATTGATTTGATTCTTTTGATCAAGGTTTTAGTTTCTTGAGAATATTTGAAAATCCGATCTTAAGACCAAAAAGAAAGAACTAAAATTTAAATAATCTATAGAGGTATAGATGTAAGTTTGGTTTAAGCAATCTAGCTGAAGGAAATATTAAAACCTTACAAGTATTTAAGATTTGATTCGCAAATAACTCTTATTTTCAGACATATAGAAAAAACTAAATGAAATTTAAGAAATTTAATTGAGAGCACTTTTTGTGCTTCGATGAATGAGAAATTTGAAATTATTTCCTCATTTTTAAGTGAGCTGATTTAATTTATTCTTGATTTTAGTATAATTTTAGAATGTAATTCATATAAATTATCTTCCCCAAATCTCCACCAAATCCTTGATGCCATAACCACGTTCCGAAGTAAACTCAATGGTAGCACCCTTTGAACCCGGTCCGCCAGCTACAAGGACCGCAGTGGCTCCATTATTCTTCTTCTTATCAGTGACCCTAATGGCCGTAATGGTCAAGGCATCAAGATTGTTCTGTATGTAAAAATAAATAGATGAAAACTCTGCTGAATATAGAAATGTTATTTGTTACCCACAGATTGTTTGTAAACGTATTTCTTATGTTGAACTAGGCCCACAAAAAAGGCCTTTGAGACGGTATCCTTGGCCAGATGATAATCGTTGGGTCCAATTTCACCCCACAGATAATTATTGCCGCCATAAACCGTAGTCAAGAAAACACCGCAGAACAAAATGGCAACAAACGTCACAGCACTAATTGATTTACCCATTTTCTTTATGCAATCAATCTATGAACAACAAAACTCTTTAGAATTATGGCTCATCGCAATTTGCGGTTGCCCTTTTATTGCGAAAAAAGACGAGCTGATAACTTGATAACCACTCGAGAAAGCCTCAAAATACAACACACGTGTTATTATTATTTATATTTTGATTTTATCAACACCTTTCTTACACTCTTATTAATTATTTGAGCCAAGTATTGTACAAACATGTTGCGCAATACGCAATCATTTTATTGAACTTGTAATATCTACTTAAATGCCATAAGAATCCACAATAAACATACCAACTTCATATTTACAGTTGGCTAAGAAAGTGTTTTGACAATATAGAAATTCACATGTGTTTCTTTTTATTTCTTGAAAAAAAAAGTAAATTTAATGAATATTATTTTTATTTATTATTTTTAGTTAATCTAAAAACCATAGACAAGAATAATTAAAAATGAAGATTAAATTAAAAGTTCATCTATATTTATAAGACTCTTTGTCCTGATTCACTGACAGACTGATGAATGAAGATTAAATTAAAAATTCATCTATATATATAAGACTCTTTATCCTGATTCACTGACTGACTGAACATTGTTGGGACCAAACCGTAAGACGCAGAAAGCTGAAATTTTCACACATAAAATATAAATATACTTTTCAAGAGAAAATGTGTAAATTTCTGATTTTGTGAATACACTTTCAAAAGTCACTGTTTTTCTCGCTATAATTAGTTGAATTGCAATATTTGTTAATCTTAATTGAGCAGAGAAACGGAAACTACGTACAACACAAGAATTATTATCTCAAAAAAAGAGAAAACTAAAGTAAATTTAGAGATAATGAGGGAGCAGAATGAACAATCTTACATTTGTTTCAAGAAAATTGGAATTTTAAAGAAACAGAAAGAGGGAAATCCTAAAAAAAGTGTGGAATAAAGGGACAATGGAGAACTTTAATTTAAACAAAGAAAATTATAAAGTGAATATAATATAAAAATCATAAAATATGCAGTGACAATAGAGTACAAAGAAATTTATTGATCAAAAAGGCAATTGAAAGACAGCAATCATTAATAACGAAATCGCTGATAAGATATTTAAAGTATTTCAAGTAGATTTAAATTAATTTGAATTTGGAGGACTTTAGAGTAATTAAAGATAAAATGAAGAGGCTTGTAAAGTCATAATTGAGTTATAAAAATTTGTTATAAAAAAAAACAATTGAATGGTAGCAATAAATAAATTTAATTTATTCAATTCAATTATTTATATATATATATATATATATATATAAAACTGTTTGTCCTGACTCCCTGACTGGTTGACAGTTTTATTTAATTATTACAAATTCTCAACAATTTATACTATTTATCTTTAATCTATTACAAGTTTGAGGGAAGAGTAAACGTAATTGTATACATTAAACTAATTGAAATGGTAAATGAAAAAGGAAATGTTTACAATTGTTAACTTCTTCAGTTGTTGTTCTAATGAAGAAGGTTGAAGTATTTATCGGTTGGTTCGAAGCACTCAATGGGTTAACCAAATATTATCCCAATCCGAAAACGGGATGTCTTCAAAGATCTCGGTACCTGCAGGTTTATAGCATATTTCACAACCTATTGATGATATCTGGACTACCTTTAATATTTCTGGACACTCTGTCGGAGAATCCAGTAACAGTACGTCGGTTGTCTTCAAATTGGGTTATCTACGGCACCTGGACATATATTATTCTTCATACAATGGTTTTAATCTCGACAATTTATTGTACCCAATTTCTACAACATCCCATCCAAAGCATATGTGTAAAACTGGAGAGTTTTGATGAGATTGAACTGCCATCAACAGAACAGAGATATATATATTCTCTGCTATATAGAAAACTTACTCTTGTTTGTTTTCAATTCATCATTATCATAAGTTTCAATTATGCACGCTGGAATAAAAGGATTTCAGTGCAATCGATCTATATATTGTATAAGTTTTGGAGTGATATGATGACCTCTGCAATATCTCTTCGGATATATGAAATTCTCTGGAAAATCTGCTTTTGTGGAATGCGAGTCAACTTTCAACTTGAACAGCTGTTGAACAGAAAAGCTCAGATCCAGCAATGTCTGCAGATTTTTGAAAGACAACAGACTCTGATCAAAGTCTGTAATGAATTCTGCAGGACTTTTCGTCATGTTATGCTTTTTTATCCTATGCGAATTCTTTGCACAGGCGTTTTAAGTGGATATTTTCTTATACGCATACTGGTCGTTGATCCAAATCCGGGACTGGCTTTCTATATTATGTTAATCTATGTTAATTATTCATTCACTGAGTTCTATGTTTTTCACAATTTGACCAGAGCTGTCGGTGATCTTATAACGAATAATCGAGCGGTCCTTAGACAATCGAAACCTCAGAATCATCGACTAGAACGTGCTGTAAGCTAGTACTGTTCTTTTTATATATATAGCTCTTTAATATCCATCAATTTCTTTTTACAGATCTCTTGGATGACTTTGCAGCTGAGTTGCCAGACTACAAAGATTCATATTTTTGGCATGGTTACGTTTAATCAACGTCTAACTTTTATTTTATTTACGCAGATCATCGTGAAAACGCTTTATATGATCCAAAACGATTATTTATTTTTTATGTAAACTTTATAAGCCTAATCAGAAAGAAAAAATATTTATAAATAATACTTATACACAGATTTACAAGGCTAACAAGGCTTAAATAATGAATTAATTTCGGCTCCGGTTCAGCTATATTGTGTCAAAATTTGAGTCACATACCTCTTACCGTTCTAATGTAGATTCTACATTTTATATATAAATTTCAGATTTTAAATTTTAAGTAAGAAATTGTAAAATTGATTGTAGTAATTATTAAATATGATTAATTTAAATAAGCTAGAAAATAAAAAATAATATAAACAATAAACATAAAAAGTACAGAACCAAACATAAAAATATTAATAAATTTTTTGCTTCACTTAAGCTACTTTTACAGATTTAAAGAGTGCCTTCTTAGTAGTGAAGAATGGAGTTGTCTTGAAAACTATCTGAAAATAGTTTCATGTACTAACTTGTTTCGCGATAATGGCTATGATAGTTGGACTTTCTGGCTACGTGACAAAGGCAACAAGTCAAAAACAGAACAATTGCGGGGTTAGATACAAGATTTTTGCGCAAATTAAAATGCTTCTATTGTGGGACACGCGAATGTATAAAGTTTTATTTTATGCGAGTGTTGCGCCAGTTTTGAAGCTATTTGTCCAATTGCCAAGCGACATGCTAGTGCCACAATCCGCAGATTTATGGCGCCACAAAAGCAACAAAAACTAGTTCCTTTTTGGCGAGAGTGAAATGTCTGTGAAGTTCATAAAGATGTGTGGCGTGACTTGCACCCGCCAACTTTGCGTGTTTCCTACCAAATTTCAAATATGTTTGGTATGGAATGGTATTTATATATATAAGACTCTTTGTCCTGACTCACTCACTGACTGACTGACTGACCCACTGAATATTGCACAGTCCAAACCATAAGAGCTAGGAGGCTGAAATTTCGACACAACATAGCTAAGACAGTATTTTATATATGTTTATCTATTTGTTAAAAAAAGGAAAACGTTTTTTAGTACTGTTCCCGTCTACTAGACGGCGACTATATTGAATAAATATATTGATTTTCGAAAAAAAAATAGTTTTTTTCATTGTCAGTTCGGGAACTTTTTGAACGATCTAGTATTTGCTGAAATACAATAGTTCTAGACCAGAAGCTCGTTAATTGTCATTAATCAGTTGGGAGCTGACGTCAGTTGACAGCCTCATTTAATCAACAATTATGTCGTGCACTATTGACCGCAGCAACAACAAGAGTAATATAACAGCTGGTTATATTAGTCGATTTAGATATAGGCTATAAATATATAGGCTTCGATTTCTAAGAAGATCTTGAAAGCAAACAGCAACCACATGACAGTTGCTCATAACTACTTTAATTATTATATACTTCATCATAGCCACAATAATTAAAGGGTAGACAGCAAGTTACCCTGTGAGTTTCGAAAATTCAGATGCAGAATAAATATTAAGGCAAAACTATTATCAAAATAGACATTATTCATTGAATGGAAATAATATTAGATAAAGTTATGAAAGTTTGCAAAAAAATTGAATATTGTGGAGAAAAATAAAATTTTCGAAATAAATACAATTTTTATGCAGAATCAGTTTAAATAGCAAATAATGATCCAAATCATGTTCAGCATGAAAATTTGTCAAGTTTTGGCAAACTTATGACAGCTTGATGTTTTTTTTACAAGGTGTCAAGTAGAAGCATAAAAGTAAGCGACATTTATCCATTCAAATATGTGCAGGGTATATTTAGTTAGGAACTCTCAATGCTTCTCATATACTCGTATGCAGTCATTTGAAGAGCGATTCAACAAAATTTAAAACAATTTAGCTTATGTCACGTCACGTCAGTCGATGCGAGACGACACGAGTCATAGACGGGTAGAAGAAGAGGGAGAGAGAGACAGAGAGAGAGAGAGGGATAAGGGGTAAAAAGAAGGGGCTGATGAGGGGGAAGAACAAAGTGCCTCAGTGCACAAATTGTATTGTGTCATACTTGATCTATGTACAGCTTTACAACTAATACAACAATGTGTATCTACAAAATGTGTGACTGAATGTATCTGAAACTAAATAAATGTATCTGTAAGTGTATGTGTCATGTACCCGTGCCGTTTGTTATTTATTTATGCCCATATTTGTTAGCTCAATAGTTTTAATTATAATTAACGCCGCCTTGCAAATTAAAACTGTGAGTCGACTATGACTTTTTCAGCTGAAAATTAAGTTGAAAACAAGGACAGACGCGGTTTTTCTAAGTAGAATAACAAATTAATTGAATTATATTAATATATTATTATTATTAACATTCAGTTTTGTAAAGATATAAAGAAAATGATTCAAAAATAATTAAACATATCAATTCCTTGTGAATTCCAATAAAAATTTTAAAAATACCTTGTTAACTTCAATAAAGAAATTTAAGATATATATTTAAAAAAAAACAATATCTTTTTTGTTTAGAGGAATAATAACAAAACATATTTTGTTTAATCTTTAGAAAAGCTTACCTTTAATTAATAAATTATAGAATATTTAAAAAAAATATTAAAATGATAGAAAATTTAATTTTAATTTAAAAATAATTATCTTTGGCTGGAAGTACCCTTTATATTTCAGATCTAGAACCCTTTTTCATGTTATTGGGGCACGTAGATGTCGTTGTCGTTTCCATTGCTGTCGCTTATCGTAATGGACATTAACATGAGACCCGTCAGCTTTAGTTTAAAGCCCAGACTACACCACAGCACCCCTGCACTACCCCTGAATCTCCTAATTGCACCATCAACATGTGCACTAGTGACAAATGTGAGGCATACTTAGAGTCAAACGTTGCTGTCAACTGACGATAGAGATAAATAGATGCCAGACTGAGAAACAAATGATAAAATAAAAGCCGATTTATGAATTTAAAAAAAAAACGTAATACGTAGAAGGATGAATTTTTGGCACAACATAGCAGAGCAAACTTATCATGAAATAAGACGGCGTTTTGCAAAATTGCAACTGCAAGTTGATCAAATTTGGGCACAAGGTTAATAAATACGAGGGAATTTCTTTGAATACAAATCTTTGATGATGGGAAGAGGGCATGACTTTCTATCCCAAACGAAATATTTTTTATGTATGAAGCTAAGTCAAAATTCTTACCAAAAAGCTAGTAAAATGCTAGTAAGAACAAGTATATAAAAGTAAGCGATGGAAAAAGAAAAGCATTGAATAAGAAATTCTACTAAGATAAAAATAAATAAATAGGATATATTATTATTTCTTAAAATCGCATTTCTTATGTTTATTTTCTGGGCAAGTTGAAATCTAGTCAATGAGTTTTAAATTACATGCTTCCTATCTTCTTTATACAATGTATTTTTGTGTTTTAGTAATCTTCTTCTTAAAGAAAATTGTATAATGTGTAAAAATACGAGAGATTTTGTACTAACTGAGTGAGTTTTAATAATTGATTGAGCAGTGCTATTGAAGGGGGTGGAGGGTAAGAGAGTACTGGAGGCAAGTGGGGCATGTGGCATGTGGAACAGGCATCAACGCCGCTTTTGCCTGCAATGCGAGCCAAGGAAGCGTGTGAAATCCCATTTGGCTAATGGCCAACGGCGTCGAGAGTCGCGAACAACAGGAAAATCAACCTGTTTCCATACAAAAAAAAAAAATGAAAAAAAAAAATCGTGACTCAACCTCAACTGGTGCAGCGTCGGGAAAAAAAAACTCGATTCGCGTTTCTTTCCCCCTACTTTTCCCCCTCCTTATCTTGCCCCTCTGACTGCCTCCCACTGCCAGGGGCCGCGACAATGTAGGGCACAAGTACGAGCACATTTTACAAATGTCTCTGCAAAATAAAAAAAACATACAAAAAAAAAAAGAAGGAAAACTGGTTTATTTTCTGGTTGTTGCCGACTGAGTTTTTCCTCATGACACCATGGCCTGATTTCAGATTTTTCCGCGACTCGTTTACTGGCAACGGCACACCTTTTCCACTTGCCACTTGCCACATGCCACTTGCTGTTGCAGGATCATCATCATCATCATCATCATCATCATCAGCAGCAGCAGCAGCAGCAGAGCAGGCAATGTTATACAACCAACATTTCCAGGGTCTATTTCCAGTTTAGCGGGGGTGGATTTTCGTTTGTGGAGGGGAAGTGGCAGGGGGGGGGGCTAACAACAGGGTGTGGCGCCTCCCAAAATACCATGTGAAAACATTCAAAAACATTTTGGGGGTTTTTTGGGTGCTACTCGGTTGCTTTTTGGTTGGCTCTCGGTGGTTGCGTGTGGCACAGTGTTGTCATTTTAGACAATTTATAGCTAGACTGTGCTATTTTCAATTTTATTTTGATACGAATAAAAATTTCATTATAATAAAATTAAATTTTCATTTTACATTTTTATTTTATATTTGAATTAAATCTTATATTTCTCTATTATATTTGTTTTTTAATTTTAAAAATGCTGAAATTATAAATCTGATGGTTGCTTTAATTGCAGATTGTCCACAAACAATTCCCAAGTCACTTCGGAGTTTGTCAAAAATAAAAGTCTGTTTTTTTAAATCAGAATATTTTTTTTATCAGAGTTATGTATGTTTAATCTATATATTTTTAATATTTAAAAATTTATTAATTACTTTAATTTATATTATTATCCACAAACAATTCCAAAATCACTTCGAAGTTTGTCAAAAATAAAAGTCTGTTTTCTTAAATCCAAATATTCTTTTTATCAGAGTTATGTATGTTTAATCTATATATTTTTAATATTTAAAAATTTATTAATTACTTAAATTTATATTTATTAAATATTTTTAATAAATTATTTCATTAATGACTGCTCTCATTTAATCATTCCTTTTATCAGTCTATATTTGTTTCATATTTTTAATTTTTTTTTAGCTGTTTTTAGCTACTTTATTTTTTGATTAATTTATTATAATGCCCTTAAATCCATTTCAACACTGTCGTGTGCGTGAGTTTGTTTCGTTTATTTGTTTGTTGTCATAAAAGCCAAACAGTATGGCAACTGGGTGGTTGGGTGGCTCAAGTGGGTTGAGTGGTTTCTCCAAGGGTAGCTACTGCTTTTACTACAGCTACTTTTAGTACATATTTCCATGCGATGATATCAGACAAAGGAGTCGATGTGGCTCAGTGGTTCGATGCTTCGATGGTTCGGTGGCTCGGTGGTTCAATGGTTGCATATTCATGCATATTGGCCATTAAGGATGCCAGTTACGGCACACACTGTGTGTGGTGCTAGATCGTTGGCCAGCATTGTCACAGCTGGCTGCCAAATAATGAAATTTCCCTCTCTCACTCTCTGCCAAATCAATATGTGCTGACATTTGATTGCGTATACGCCATGTATGACGCACAGTGTGAAGCTGTGAGCTTGCAACTTAATTAAATGTGATTACATGACAGCATATTGCTGCACACAGACTTATGACAGCCACTGTTCAGCTGTATTTTACATACATCAATTAAATTATGCTCTTTATTTTGACTGATATATTTTTAAGATCTTTTCGAAGCTTGAACTAATTTTATATTATGCAGGTATCTAGAAGGTTTTAAAAAAATTAGTATGTATATTTTAGAAAAACAAAATCTTCAAAAAATTTGTGTAAGATTATACTCGTACTCTATATTTTAAAGAATTTTTTTGGAGTAAATTAGAAAGAAGTTCTGTAAAAAGTAATATAAAAAGTTTGTAATCTTATTTATTAATTTTTTTCTTGAGAATTTCTTTTGAATAGAATGAAAAAAAAAATCTGGAACACTTGACTTTAGATCAAATAAATATAAAATTAAATAAAAATGTTAAGTACACTAGTCTAAAAATATATGTTTAATTTTTAATAAAATATTACTAACGTTTTTGGGTTAATAATATAACTCCAATTTTCTGAAAACAGAAAAAACACAAATTAAATTAAGCAAAATCATAGAACCTTTTAAAAGTCCGAAATAAAACCTACTCGTTTTTGAATATTTAAACTAAAACTTTGTTTGCTGAAACTTAAATTGTCAATTTGAATAGCTTGCTTTGGTTTGTTTGTTAACTGCATGCATAATTGACAATTGACAAATTGGCAAATTGGAAATGGATATGAAGACAATCTACATACAAGGAAAGTTGAAAATGTATGTATGCAAAACTCAACTCTGTGCAAAAAGGGCAACAAAACATAGTGACCTATATAAATCGGAGTATTATTGAATTGCTCGTGTGACAGATCCATTTAAAATTCAAATTGCTTGACAACGAGTCAATACTCACGCTTTATAGCGACAGCATTCAGATTTATGTATTCCTTTTCTTATATATACCATTATTTTTTGAGACTGTCGGTTCAAGAACCTGCAGATTTATGCCATCTTGCGTTTCAATTAACATTGTGGGAAAAAAGCGATTGTGCGTGCGAAAGAAAAGAATTATATAAGCTCAGAAATATACAGAAAATGTCCAAATATTTGTTAAACAGTTTAATATGGCACTTAACCTATTTAAATAAATAAAATGTTTTTTTTTTAACTGAATAAAAATCCTTTAAATACAACAGTAGTTTAAAATTTTATAAAAAAAAAATGTGCCAAAAGTTAAGTTTTTAATATTTCAGAAACACCGAATATTAAGAGATTTTATATTTTGTTCTCAATTTTTGAACCCTTTGAAAGGTATCTTTTAGCTCATGCAGGCTTAGAATATTAAAATTAACCTTAAAGGTCAATTGACTTAAACGAAGGGTGTTCAATCCTTTGAACCGTTAATTAAGCCATTTGTTATGCCAAACATGACATCAACACGAGCCCAATTAGTTAAACAGGTATCTATTATTAACCACAATGGACTCTAACGTAATTATAATTGGATGTTATTCAATTATAATTAAATAGTGTTTAATTGCTCGCAGTATGGAGTATAAAAACACAATGGAAAAAATCCTTTTCAATTAGTTGGTCAAAATGTATCCACGCTTTCTGAGCAGCAATTATCCACTGTCGAAGGATCTTTTCTTCTCAACCAGATATTCGTTTAGTCTGCTCGGTTTGAGATTTGAGAAGAAGCCAACAATTTGGTCCACACTCTGGTTAATCTTTAACTTTGTGAATCTGGCACATTGTTGCCAGGCCGAGTTCAGTTTTGGATGGTTTTATATTACGAGCAGTCCTGTGGATGCCATGGACGCCTTCTGTCCACTCGCCTGCAGTTTGACAACGCTCTACAAAATGGCCTGCATGTGGAAAAATCGCTCTGAAGTTTCGCTTCTCATGTCTCGCATTCGACAGCTAACGGAACAGCAGCGTGGAGAGCAGCGGGAGAAGTTAAAGAGAAGCTACTACAGAATGGCCACATTGCTGGGCATGCTCATGTTCACTCTGGGCACCGTCAACACGGCCGCTTTTGTCCTACGCTCCCTCTGGGAAATGTGGATGCGACGTCACGAGGCATTCAAATACGACATGCCCTTCCGAATGCAGTAAGTCCACATTTATCATCCCTTGACCTGAAACCTCGATTTTTCAAAAACTTAAGACAGTTATAACTTCATCAAAAGTCAAGCCATCCATCATCCAATTTTCCATACTCTTCCATGCCCTTGACATTTTTTCAAAAACTTTGATCTCTCATAATTTCTTAAAAAATTAACCGATTTTCAAGCGGATTGTCATTTTGATCTTGATTTGGCTTCTAAATTTATTCTGCATTTAAATTTTGTTCATTAAAAAAATTTCATATTTTTTCGATTCTAAGCCATCTATCATCCAATTTTCCATACCTACCCCTTGACATTTTTTCAAAAACTTTGATCTCTTATAACTTCACGAAAAATTAACCGATTTTCAAGCGGAATGTCATTTTGATCATGATTTGGCTTCTAAATTTATTCTGCATTTAAATTTTTTTCATCTAAAAAATTTCATATTTTTTCGATTCTAAGCCATCCATCATCCAATTTTCCATACCTACCCCTTGACATTTTTTCAAAAACTTTGATCTCTCATAACTTCACGAAAAACTAACCGATTTTCAAGCGGAATGTCATTTTGATCATGATTTGGCTTCTAAATTTATTCTGCATTTAAATTTTTTTCATCTAAAAAATTTGATATTTTTTTGACCCTAAGCCATCCATCATCCAATTTTCCATACCTACCCCTTGATATTTTTTCAAAAACTTTGATCTCTCATAACTTCACGAAAAATAAACCGATTTTCAAGTGGAATGTCATTTTGATCATGATTTGGCTTTTAAATTTACTCTGCATTTAAATTTTGTTCATATAAAAAGTTTCATATTTTTTCGATTCTAAGCCATCCATCATCCAATTTTCCATACCTACCCCTTGACATTTTTTCAAAAACTTTGATCTCTCATAACTTCACAAAAAATTAACCGATTTTTAAGTGGAATGTCATTTTGATCATGATTTGGCTTTTAAATTTACTCTGCATTTAAATTTTGTTCATATAAAAAATTTGATATTTTTTTGACCCTAAGCCATCCATCATCCAATTTTCCATAAATTTTTACAAAAACTTTGATCTCTCATAATTTTATCAAAAGTGAATCGATTTTAAAGCGGAATGTCTTTTTGATCGTGTTTTGGCCTCTAGTTTGATTGTGCATCAATATTTTACTTATTTGGTGCTTTCGATAGTTTTCCAGCCATCGCTCATCGCCTACCGCTTTATCCCCTCGCCTATCTTTACTCCACTTGGAGCGGTCAAGTCACAGTTTATGCCTTTGTCGCCACCGACGGCTTCTTCTTCAGTTTCACGCTCTATGTCACGTTCCTGCTCAAGGCCCTTCAAATGGACATAGAATGTGTGCTTAAATCGGTGCAGGGTGAGTTTATATTGTGTCTATCGATAATCGATCAATCGATAACTTATCTACAGATCCAAGTCAACGCGATTCCGAGAAGTGCTGTCAACAGTTGCACAATATTATCGATCGTCATAACGATATCGTTGGGATCGTGCAGCGTTTCTCAGTGATTATGGCTGCGCCTACATTTGCCCAGTTTCTATCGGCCAGCTTGGTGATCGCCACCAGTGTTATCGATATACTGCTGGTGAGTATGCTTAACACCTCAGGTTTGTTACTGCAGTAAGTATGCGATCAATTTTCATTTCTGTTTGATGACTATGCTATCGATAAGAATTCTCTTAAATTAGTTAGAGCTTGAAGTTTGTACTTATAAATATAAGATCCTCATAACTTTTACGTGACTTTCTTCCTATCTCTGTGATTTGCGGATTTCTTAGTATTCTGGCTATAATATCATACGTTATGTAGTCTATGCCAGCACCGTGAGTTCTTGCCTCTTTCTCTACTGTTACGGAGGCACCGAAGTGTCTATGGCGGTAAGTTTAACTTAATGAGAAAAACTCTAAAGTACACTGTAAAAAATAGACTCTCTAAAATTAAGAACATGGGCCTTAAAAGTTTATTTGAAAACAAAAAAACTATTTAAAAATTCAGATTTTTTAACAAAAATTGTATAAATTAAAATATTTCCAAAAATATTATTTCCGTTTTAAAAATGGAATATTACTCGGAGAACTATGAATTTTTGTTAAGAAATGCTGCAAAATCAAATAAAAATAATCAACATTTTAAAATTTGAATATTTATAAGAAAATAAGATAAGATATGAAAATAACTATTTTCAATTCAAAAGTTGAAGAGTTCTAATAAAACTTAGAAATTTCGATTTTAAAAAGCTACGAAATCAAACATTTATTTATCAGTGTAGAAACACGAGTATAATTTAACTTCTTTGTAGAGTTTGGAACTGGGCGAATCGGCGTACAATAGCAGCTGGTATCAGTGGGATCGTAAGGTGCGACAACGTGTCTATCTGCTCATAATGCGAGCCCAGCGACCCATTATTGTGACAGTGCCCTTTTTTGTGCCCTCATTGCCGGCATTTACAGCGGTGTGTGGCATAAGTTAAACAATAGTTTTTAGTTCATGTGAAACTCATTCCTTTATATGAGACAAAATTCCTTTATCCCAACAGGTCATCAAGTTTACGGGCTCCATTGTGGCGCTGGCTAAAACCATACTCTAGTCTCTTATCAACAATATGCGAAAGAAGTTTTGTAACAAAGAAAAACAACCCAGAAAACTACAGTCGTGTTGACAACTATGTTGCCGACTTAAATCAACATAAATGAAATACAAATTTAATAATTTTTAAATATACATTTTGATTAAAATTAAATTGATTGCATTTATTATTTAAACTTGATATCTCTTAAGTCTGACAGCTGGCGCTAAGATACGCATACTTTTTGAAGTGTCTGTCACTTTGCACTTATCCCAAAAGTATGCAACACTTTTAACGCACTTGAAACGATTATCATCAGTAGAGAAATTTCCATACTTTACTGTGTCATAAATAACTCAAATGAGGTAAATATTTTGCTGAATTTGTGCAGAGATATTCAAACAATTTGTTGACACAGTTCAATGAGGAATTTTTTGTTTTTAACGAGAATTTTACGGAAGGTAAATAGCTTTATGGCCAGGTAATTTAAATTTTCAGAGTTTAAGGCAGAAGTTTTAGCATGTTTGGCTTAACTCATTTCGATTCGCAGCAATTGCCATCGACGTCAAAAGGCTACAATAACGAGGACAACAACAACACAAAGGACTGTTTGGACCTGGTTGATTAAAAACGCCTGCAGGCTGCTGGCATAAGAAAATGCCAGCCAGTTTTCCAGTTTTCACTCTGCCGGACTCTGGGTCGTATACGTAACGAGCTCAATATTGACTGTGGCTACACAGAAAAATAAAATGCAATCTATATCTCAATATTTCTAGCAAAAATTTAAATAAACTATGAATTTGATTTCAATTATTTATGGAATTTCTAAAATTTAAAATTAATTTTAAATTATACAACGCATTGTTTCATATCAGTGTAACTACTTAATTCTGCTTGTTTATGTTGTTTTTGTTACTTGCATCTTTATTTTATTTACTTATATTCCTTACATCAAAGTTAATTCCCCTTGTCCGCATTCCGGACACGTGAATTCATCTTTCGACGTGCTTAAGACTTAATACCACAATTTGCTGGCCATAAATTCATTTGCCGATTTGATTTTAACATTTTGATTAGCAGGAATTGCTGATTAGATTTTCATTTTCCCCATCGATACGATTAGCTGTCCACAATGTCCAATACACATTTTAGTGCACTTTCGAAGGTTGATCTCTCCACAAGTCTGTAGACTGAGAATCGAAATGGGATTCAATTTAAAACTGCGACTATTTGCCACCATTTTACTCATCGGTTTGGTTAGCGCACAGAGAGGTGGGTAAAATTAACTAATTAATCCACCAAAAGGATCAATTAAATATGTGAAATCTTATACAAAACTATCTTTGTATTTCTGCCAGAAATGTTTTTAAAATTCTTTAAGCAAAATAAAAATTTAACAAATACTTCTTACTACACATATCCAATTCTTTATTGAGTGTTTTCCAACTCCGATATGGATTTATCTTAATCACTCAATCAGTCAACATATGGAAAATTTTTAACTATCCAGTTATCTTAGTTAGCTAATTGCCAATTATTTTGATGTCAGACTTATCAGAATAAATGTCAAATTCAAAATAAAATCTTCGATAATATTTAAGTGGATTATAAAAACGTGTCAAAATTTTTTATTTATTATCGCAAAAAAATTAAAGAAATCAAGTGTTTCCACTTTTGTGTGGAATTTTTTGAGTGCTCTTCAACTAGAAACTACAAAGTTGATTAAGATAATTATTATGTTTAATTATTATTTTTAATTATTGATTTGGTTAAATAGAAAACGATTGTGGAAATTTATTTATTTTTGAATGTAATAGAAGAATGAAAGAAAAATTCATATACAATAACCAAAATTATTAATAAAATATTTACTATTTTAATTCCAAAGATTTGAAATAGTTCAGGAAGTTGTCACCTGGCTTGTTTTTGCTATTACCAGATGAGAACTTATCTTGGCCATAAAGTAGAACCGTCAAGCTGATATGGCAATACGCACATGACCAATGGCGATTAGTACAAATTAAATTTACGCCCTCGGCTGTCTACTAAATAATCGTGATAAAACCATAGTAAATTTTACACTATCAAATAATTAAATAAATCAATTACAGATCATCAACATGCGCGTTCCGTTCGCACTTCGAAAGGCTTAAAGAACGCGTCGGAGGCGGAGAGCGCCTATTGGCGGGAGAATGCACAGAAGATTCTCTCAGCGAAGCTGGAACAATTGCAGGTAGGCATGAGTATTGATATCGATAGCGATATCAGGGGAAACATTAGATCGAAAGCTATAAATGTCACTTTTAAAATTGAAAAAACCGATATTTATTATATTTTTATATATTAACCAACAAATAATTAAAGACGAGTAAAGCAAAAAAGAACAAGGGGGCTCCGCCTTCTGCTCGCTTTGCTCGACAGCAGGAATTCCTATACCCACGTACTCTTCATATATTATTCCATTCATCGATATTTGATAATATTTTTTCATTTTTAATATCTATATGTATAAAATTCTTTGTCCTGACTGACTCACTAATCATTGCACGGCCAAAACCATAAGACCTAGGAGGCTGAAATTTTCACACAACATAGAACAACATTTTTAACATCTATATATATAAAATTCTTTGTCCTGACTGACTCACCAATCGCAGTCCAAACCATAAGACCTAGAAAGCTGAAATTTTCACACAACATAGCAAAGACAATTTTATCGTGCAACAAATCGGCGCTTTGCGAAATTCGACCTGCAAGGGGGTCAAAGTTCACACTTTGCGAAAACTTTGAAATATATAAATAAAAATAATTATCATTTGTGATTGCAGGCGGCGCACACGAAGCGTGCGAAGAATGTGATAATGTTCCTGGGCGATGGCATGTCCATCCATACAGTGACTGCCACACGTAATCTGCTCGGCGACAGTGCGGAGAAGGTGTACTTTGAGCAGTTCCCCTTTACGGGCATGTCCAAGACGTACTGCGTGAATCGACAGGTGGCGGATTCCGCTTGCACGGCCACCGCCTATTTGGGCGGAGTAAAGGGAAATTACGGAACGATCGGAGTGAATGCAAATGTGCCACGATACGATTGTGAGGCGGCTCTGCGGGAAGAGGATCAGGTGCAGAGCATTGCACAGTGGGCACAGGCAGCTGGCAAGGATGCCGGACTGGTGACAAGTGCACGGGTCACACACGCCTCTCCCGCCGGAGTGTACGCCCATATTGCGGATCGCAATTGGGAGAATGATATGGAGGTCACGGAACGTGGCTGTAATTCCAGTCAGACCATTGACATTGCTCGCCAGCTGGTCGAGTGGACGGTGGGTAAAAATCTCAAGGTCATTTTGGGTGGTGGCAGGCAGAATTTCCTCAACTCCACAGTGCGCGATGAGGCTGGATTTGCCGGATATCGTCAGGATGGACGCAATTTAATCAAGGATTGGTTGGCTGATAAGCAGTCCAGGAATTCCTCCGCTAGCTACGTTTGGAGTCGCAAGGGACTCAACCAATTGGATTTGGATAACACGGACTTTCTGCTCGGCTTATTTGCCACCGGACATTTGCCCTACGATGGCGATCGTGTACGCAGCCCCGCCCACAGCCCCCTGGCGGATCCCTCCCTCTCCGAACTAACCGAGGCAGCTCTTCGTGTGCTCCGTCGGAATGAGAATGGTTATTTCCTGTTTGTGGAAGGAGCTCGCATTGATATGGCCCATCATTCCAACTACGCACGGCGTTCCCTCGAGGACACCGCCGAGTTTGCCAGGGCCATTAAAAGGGCTCGGGAAATGACCTCCGAGGATGACACTCTCATTGTGGTCACTTCGGATCATTCGCATGTCTTCAGCATCAATGGTTACCCAGTAAGTAATACTATTTACATCTAACTTATATTTCAATAATGACAAAATTGGGCACAAAATACTAGAAACTTTCAGTTAACTTGTAGTTAAACTACAATTAGGGAATTTAAATTTAACACTTAAATTTGGAAAAATAAAATAAGAGAAATATTGGTAAAATCCTAAATATTTTATTGAAGATATTATGGCAAGTTAAGAAAACTCAATCAAAGTCGAAAAATTCAAAGCTCCTTTTATCTTTAATAATAAAATACTAGAATTTCTTCCTAATTTTTGTGCCTGCAAGAATTTTGTCTGAATAATACTAAGAACATCTAAAATGAGAAAAGAAATTTCGTTAAATAATACTATAAAAATTCCAAAAAGATAATAAATATGGAAACTATATTAGAAAACCAAAATTAAAAAAAAAAACTTAGAAATTAAAATTGAAATTAATTAGAAAACCGAAACTAAAACAAAAACGTAGAAATTAAAATTTGAAAAGAAAAAAATTGGCAGCAAAAAATATATACAAGTTGAAAGCAAAAATATTTTATTGAATGGAAAAAAATTGGATCATGTTAGAAAAATTTGATTGAAAAAAAAGAACCGATAAAAATATTCAAAACTCTCATGAAATAAGAACTTGATCATATGTTTTCCTTGTAGGATCGCAATTTGGATATTACAGGACTCTCCGATACGCTAGGCGATGACAATAAACCCTATAGCATACTATCCTATGCCAATGGACCTGGCTATGATGGAACCTTTACCAAGTCGGAGGGTCGCAAGGTCATCACCCAGAAGGACACTGAGCATCCGCTCTATGTGCATCCCTCGATGGTTCCACTCGACGCCGAAACTCATGGAGGTGACGATGTCGCTGTCTTTGCCTCGGGTCCCTATGCCCAATATTTCAGTGGGAACTACGAGCAGACCAATATTCCCGCTATGATGGCCAGAGCCGCCGGAATTGGACCTTATGCCAATCTCTAGAAGAATTCTATTTCATAACAATAATAATTTTTAAAATATAAACTATAAAATAAAAATTATTTGTTGGCATTTATCTTTATATGAAAATTGACTCTTATTTTTTGTTTAAATAAAAAAGACTTGTGAAACAATAATTAAATTAAACTTTTTATTAAGAAAATTTAGAGCAAACACTTTTAATCTTAAAATTTTTATTTTAAACTATCATACATATTTTTAATTCTTATTGCAAGTATTGAAAAAATAGTTTATCTGATTTAGCCATTTATTCAGATTATTTTAATATGAATTGGTTTTTTTGTAAAGCCACTAAATGTATTATAGATCCCTGGTTAAAATAAAAAAATTGACTTTATGTTTTATCCACTTTTAGTCAATGGCAATTGAATTGCTTTTAATTGAATGCCAATTTGGATTTGGCGACGACAGAAGCGCAATTTCCTGTCAATTCCCTCATAACGACTGTACCTCAATTCGAAAATCGCAATCTGTTTGATACTCACAGCTCTAATTCAATTAAAAATCAACAACTGCAGTTCTCGACCTAAATCAATCAGTTAGTCAATCAGTCAATCAGTCAATGCAAGTGATTGCAATTTTGACGAAAGCAGAGTGTTAAAAACAGACAAAAAATAAAAGCATAAAAGAAGTAACCAGCAATCTAAAACCAATAGTATAAAAAAAGGTTGTTAAAAAAAAAATTTTTATGTAAAATTATTTAAACTATATATAAATCACTTTGTATCTAACTAAAAATTTTGTTAAATGTAAAAAACCATAACTACAAATTTTTTTCATATTAAAAATTTCAAATTTACTTTGACGTAAAATTATATTTAGCATAATTAAAAAACTCGCAAAATTGAATTTTCTTAATTCAAACTCAATGTGTTGCTTATTATTTTATTTATTTAAAAAAATTCTCAGCATTTAATTAGTTTGGTTTCAAGCTGAATATATTTCCCATTATTTTTTATTATTTTAATTAACTAAAATCAATTATTTGTAGTCTTTATTAAGACATTCGAAAAAAATATACAAGTCAAGTAATTTTCATATAAGCATATATAAAAATATGTTTTATTAAACAATAACAATTCAATTACCTTTATGCTAGAAATGAGTATATATTACGAGTATTTTTTATTAGAAAATATGGTCATTCTACGTTTTCAATCATCCTTTGCTGCGCTGAAGTACCGTTATACAAAAAACCAAAGTGAAGCGCAGCTTAAGCATAAGCATATTTTCTCTCTTCTAGGAGAGCCGCATTCAGGTGTGCGTGTGTGTGTGAGTGCTCTACTTACCCGAGTTGCCGCTCTGACATTGCGAATGCATTTAATTGCCAATTGGATTGACAGCGTTAGCTTCTAGCCTATGCCTAAAGGCGGGCAACAACAACAAAAACAATTTGCACAGTGGGCCGAAGTCACAAAGTCACTGACAGCAATTTGGCAACATGTATGAACATACACACACTCACACATTCACACATACATTGATAGAACTATGGAAAAAATTGACAGTGAAGGAAGAAAAATTTAATTTTCCAATTCTAATGCAGAATAAAAATAGGGATCAAATAATAATTAAATTGATATTCCGCAAGGAAATCGGTTAAGATTTGACAAAGTTATGAAAGTTTGAAATTTATGAAAAAGTGTCAAAGGAGAAGTATGAACAAAATGGATAGTGATCGAACTATGGAAAAAATTGACAGTGAAGGAAGAAAAATTTAATTTTCCAATTTTAATGCAGAATAAAAATAGGGATCAAATAATGATAAAATTTATATACCGCAAGGAAATCGGATAATTTTTGACAAAGTTATGGCAGTTCGAAGTTTTGGATAGTTTTCCAATTTTAATGGTGAATTAAATGAGAGTTAAGCTGAGGATTTTTTTATGAAAATCGATTTAATTAATTTGATTAATCGTTAAAATATAGTAGTTATCGATGTATTCTTATTCTTTCCAGAGCACAAAGATTCATATATTTGGAGTTCAAAGCCTTAATCGATCTCTGATATTTAATGTTATGGCACTGATTGTGACACACACGCGATATATGATTCAATATGATTACGAATCTGTGATGTGAAGACTTTTATAAATTTAACTTTTTAAATTGGTTTTTATTTTTAATTTATAGCCATTTTTGATCATCTTATTTTATTTTTAATCAACAGTTCTTAGTTTATTAAATACTTGGTTTGTAAAACTTAAACAAAATGTATATTGCAATAACTTTAATTTGTTTTTAATTTAAATATTATTATAAAAATATAAGACTTTTTTAGACTCAAATACAAATTTAATTTAAAATAAAAGGACTTCACTGTTTCTATACAAATGTTCAGCGGTGTGTGGAGTAGCATATGTGTAGTTGTATGTGTGTTCATATGTGTGTATGTGTTCAACCCTTTTTGGAGTAGGACACGTTCCATCATCGCAAATCGGAAACTTGTAATTTATTTTCAATTCTACGTGTCTTTGGAGCTTTTGTGTAATTTCCGTTAGCATTTCAATTTAACAAGATTATATTTTAATTTGTAAACTGAGCACTGGACATGGGACATTAAAATTTGTAAGGCAGGGAAAGGAGAAAATGGAATGGAATCCAAAAGTGGACTCTAGTTCTAGTAAACGAGTGTGGCAGGGTGAGGGGAGGGGAGAAAAAGGGCGACAAGAAAGTTGTGCGTTGAGAAAGTCAAGCTAAGAAACGAACCCAAGCCCAAAACCCACTTGGCCACTTGGTTACTTGGCCAAGCTAGTTAACTGGGTCAGCAGCGACACGAGTATGTGTGCGTGTGTGTGTGTGAGCTAGAGCGCGAAAGTGTTAGAGCGAGAGATACAGCAACAGAAGCAAATAGATTCCAAGTTTATTCGGCAGCTAAGCCTACGGTGGCCACACTTGACGTTTTTGCGCCCAAAACTTACTTTTTTCCTGCTGCTGATAGAAACACACACACACATAATACATGTGGATGGCAAGCTAAGCTAGAGAGCGTGAGCGAGAAAGATATAGAAATAGAAAGAAATCCAGTTGTGGTTTCTGTTTGTGGTTTCGTGGGACACAATCCACAATGTGGATTCCACAGCAATGTTTTTAAGCTCTGTCTAGTTGAATTCCACTTAAGGAATATGTATGTATATGTATGTATGAATGTTTGTGTGTGTGTGTAACTGACAGCTCTTGCAACGCTGCATAAACATTTGAAAGGCGACAGAAAAGCAGAAGAAGAAAAAAAACAACATTGAAAAGCAACAACAATTATGCGCAATGCGCAGAGTTGAGAAGCAGAAAAAAAGCGAATCAGCAAAAGAAAAAAACAAAACACAAAAGGAAATAGAAAAAAAGCGTTGCCCAAAGGCAGCATACAGAAAATGTGTTCGAACTAATGGCGCTGAGTCAGCAGCGAGCGTAGGCAGCGCAGTCAGCGTACAGGCAGCGCAGCGCACAAAAAGCTCTCTCGCTCACGCGCGCTCTCTCTCGCTCTCTGCTGAGCTGCAAAAACTACAGCTGCGCGGCAACTACACAAATACACAGATACATGCACATCGAACACGAACACGTGACAGCGTCTGTAGTTGTATGGGTTGAAGTTGTCGCTGTCGCTGCCGCAGTTGCAGCTTTTTAACGAAACTTTGATTATGCTCTTTCGCTCTCTCTCTCTCTTTCAATTACTCGCTATCGCGCGCGCGCATTTCTAAGCACATTTAAATTGGACGCGCTTTTTGTATCTTTCGTATGTATACATATTATGTACACGACGTGGATGTAGTATGTATGTACATACATACATATGTGCTGTGTAGGGAGCACATGGGGCCAGAGAGAGAGCAGGGGAATTTTGCGCAGCAACTGCGACGTCGACGCAACTTTTAAGTGTGCCACATTTTTTTTTTATGTTGTTGCCCGGTTGCCAAGCGCACACACACATACATACTGACATACATAGATAAGTAAATATGTAGATACAAAGATACATATATACATACATACATAGTATTTTTCAGCCTTATGTCAAAATACATTTGGAATTAACAGCCACATATCAATTAATGCTGAATTCGTGTCAATGTATTGACAATAGAAACGAAACACACATACAGTATGTCAAGTAATTATTTAGGCAAATAACAACTTACATTTTATAAGAATTTGTTAATATTATGAAAAAATATAATGAAAAACACAAATTTAACCAAATAAAACTTCACATATCTTAAATATTTTGGTTAAATTTCAACATTAATTAACAACTCTGTATTTAAATTTGATTTGTGTCTTCTTCCTATTATAAGAAAAAAAAATATATATATATTTTTTTACTTTTGTATCTTACTGATCTATTCTATGGCTCTCAGATCAAGTTGAAAAAAAAGAAATATATTTTTCTTTAACTGGTTTCTCTTCAAATTAAAAAAGCAAATACTTAGTTTAGTCAAAAAATGTTCTGGACTGACTGTATATTTATCTATGTTATGCACTGCAATACTCTTTATCCGTTTATCGACAATTCGTTGTTTCGTTCTGTTTACTTAACCTAAATGTGTGCCCCTCCAGCCTTCCGCTGCCCCACCCCCTTCCCACTAGTGGGGTCTTATGTAAGTCTAGGTGCGGAAATGGGACAGCATGTACATATGTATCTATGAGATACATACTATACATACTCGAGAGGGTGGGGATAGGGGTGTGGTTCACTCCCTGTGCTCCAATAAATAAAGCTTTTTAAGTGTTAAAGCTTGCACACTGCAACACATAAGTATGCGACCAATTCGAGTAAGTGCTGTTTTAAATTGAATTTGTAAAATCATCTTGAAACAGAATATTATTTTGTAAAAATCCGATTATTATCCATATTTAAAACTTATAAATAAAGTATAAGATCAATTTGGGATTTTTAAATAAAAATGGGACTTAAATTTTTTTATCGTGTTTTTTTTAGTTCAAAATATAAGATGACAAATTAAATTGTAAATTAAAAAATCAAAGTTAATTCCGTTTCCCGAATATTTCCATCCATAAATTGTATATCTAAGATAATCCTATTCATTTGATTTTTTTTAGTTAAAAAATAATGTGCAAAATAAAATATTAAGTATTAATAAAAAAATTTGTAAATAAAAGTTTAATATATTATCATTCAAAAATGCTGTATGTAAGATAATCCCTTTTATCTTGATAAATTTGTTCAAAATATATTTTTCCAAGCTCCAAGCATTCCTTGCCAAATCCCGCATTAACTTTAATATTGAAACACGTTATTTGTAAAATTTTGCCATTTATACATATATTTAATATTATTTCTCTTATTGCATAATGTTACTTATTTCGATTGTAATGGATTATCATATATTTATATATTTATTATATATTTCACGCTTTTCATCTTTTTTTACTGTGTTTTTTACATAAGAATCGGAAATTGTTACCACTTTTTTATTGAGTTTTGATATCATTGTAACTGCAATTGATGATATCAAATGTGGTTGTTGTTGTTGTTGTTCTGGCTGCATAATTCAATTAGTCTATAAATGAGTTGGTATTGTATGTGTGTGTGTGTGTGTGTATGTTTGGGTTAGTCTGCTTCACATATTATTTCACATCAATTTCAGATACATTTAAATACATTTAATGTGTGTGTGTGTGTGTATAAACTAATGTTGCTGTTGTTGCAGTGTTGATTGCTAATAACATTTAATTAACTTTTAAAATAGTTTAAACATAGAAATTTTAAGGTTTAAAATAAACTTGTTGCTTCTTAATCAATCAATCATCAATCTTAATCCATCATATAAACGCTTTACATTTACGTATTACATTTCTTTTATAATATATATAGATTTATGTACTTTCTTTCTATGCATTTATATATATATATATATTTATACATCTCCGATTCTGATCCAATGCAAATAACAAGGTATGAGTTTTAATGCAATCATTTGTGTATCGTTTTCATTATCATTTCTTTAGTTAATAATAGTAAAAAATTAAGTTGCATTTATTATGTATATATATATATGTATTGTATATAACTTTAAAGATAATTTTTAAACAGTTTAAAAATTAATTGGCGAGAATATAAGATCTAGATGCATTTACTTTTTAGCAAAAAAGATGATCTATAAAATTAAACAGCTCTTCTTTGAATTATTATTGACTTGATATTGGTTTGAAACAATAAGAAATACACATAACTGATGAGAATTAATTAAGCATGTTTTTTAGTTATATGTGCAAACATATATATATATTTTAAATTATATGTGCTTGTTGTTGCTGCCATGTCTTTTCATTAATAATAATGTTGCTGCCTTTATTATTATCAGTTTTTATTTTTTGTGGTTTATCAATAGCAACAACAACTACATACATATTTACATCGCATTTGTTAGTTTTTTGCATTTTCGAGTACATTTTACAGTTTTTTTGTTCCACATTTTTTCAAGTGTTTTTTTTTTGTATTTTTTTTTTTATTAATTTCTAAGATAGTTTTTTTTTTGTTGTGTGTGTTTTTTTCTTTTTTACTTTAGTTGCATTGTGAACCGGTATAAAACCACAGGTAAATACAGGAATTTCATTTATAATTATAATACAACTCAATTAAAAATTTGTTTTAACATTTGCGGGCATTTTAAAATGTTCTCATTTTTTTCGATTATCATATTATATCATATCTCAAAACAATTACTACTAAATACAGTTTAAATTTTATCGTATTTAACAGTTTTTTCTTTGTTTTGTTTTCTTTTTTTTTTTTCGATTTTTCGGTTTGCTCAGCGTATTTTCATTGTTTCATTATTTGCTTAAAACGATTTACTAAAAACTAAACACATTTTGTTAGTATATTATATATATATAATTGATTTTATGTTTGTTGCCATTGCTGCTACTGTTGTTGCTGTTGTGGTTGTTGCTCCAGGTTATCTTATCAGTTAATATTGACAACTTCCTGATTCTCGCCATCAACGGCCATATTCAGCTGCTGATTAACATTCGATTTGGCCAGGCAGGATCTTGCCACGGATTCAAATAACCTGTAATTAAAATTTAATTTAAAAAAATATTAATAAATTGTATCACGCACAAATTTAGCAAACAAAATATAACTTACAATATTTATGCATATATTTACACATTATTTTCATATATCTATATATATATATTCGATATTTGGTCATTGTGAATTAAAGTTTTGCGAAAATCAATAATGAATAAAAATTTTGGTATTTGTTGGATACATGCAAAATGAATAGATTCGATTTTGATCATTATCATTATAATTACTATTATTAATAATGCTCTTGCTATGCTGCACACTGAATGCCGTTCAATGGTTCAAATCGATTAAATACAATCAGACATTCACCAAAATATCTGAAAACAAAAGTGAACGAGGAAATCATAATAAATAACCACGCATCAAATTGTTTGTTTTTGTTGTTGTTCTTGTGGCATCAGTGTGAGTGCATTGTGTGTGTGTGTGTGTGACAGGGTGTGTGTGTGTGCGACAGGGTGTGCATAATTGTTTGCCAGTGAAAATCACATTTCATATTACATATTATTTTGAAATATTAAATTTGGTGAAAGGAAATATTAAACTAATTTTTCTAAATATAGCAAAAATAATAAAATACTTAATATATATATATTCAGTATTTTTTAATTTATATTTTTAGAATTTTTATATATTAATATGTTTAATTATATTTATTTAAAAAAAAAGTATTTAAAAAAAAGACAAATTTCTTCTTTTTTAATGTATAATGTGATTTCCATCAAAATTGAATTATTTAGTGAGAATGAAAAAATAATTATGTTTATAGGCACAACTTTGGTGTATTCTACGATACTACAGCTAAAGAAGGACTAAGACACTACTTATAGATTAAAAAAAAATGCATTGCAAGCTTACTTGGTAATTTCGGGTGCACAGTGCACAAAATCATGCTCCCAGAATTTGTAAATGGGATTCTTGATGAGCTCAATGAATGTGATCAAGAGTCCCCAAGGATGTGGCCGATTCACAATGAGGCGCTCGAGAAGCACACGTGTAATCTGCTCCTGAATTGCCTCCGAATTCGCTTCGGCAAACAGATGGAGCACCGCACAGCTAAAGTAGTGTGTGTGTGAGTTGGGATAACGCAACTGATTGGCAATCGCATTGAGGAACAGATAGCGACCCTCGGTGTCCAGATCAACGGCCAGATTCTGGAAGATGTCCATGTGAGCACTGTGGGCAATGTTCGATGTGTTCGGCACAAAGTTCTTGTTCCTGAAAAAGAAAACAAAAATGAATATTGAGATGTGAATTGTAAATAAAATAATGAATTATACTTAAAATAAAAATGAAAAATAAGTTATTAAAATTCTTTCAATTAATAGAATAGTCTTACCTGATCAAAGCAATGGCCTGGGTGCCCACGTACATGACCAGGGCATTCATGAGGGTCATGTTGTATCGAGTTCCGGGCTCGCTGGTCACCTGCAGATGACCCCGCAGCTCCGAGAGGAATGTGACCGGAGCACGGGCCTTCAAGTACGAGTCGAGATCCTTTTTAAAGTTGGGCGGCTGTATGTTCATGATGTAACTGCTGCAGACTTTGGGCGCATTGCTGCTGTCCGACAACATGTCCACTTTCAGATTGGGCGTAAACGGATCCGGCAAACGCATATTACGTGGAAATGCGGATAGTATAATGTTACGCATCTGGACGCAATTTGGCGGTATGGTATCGCAGAAACCAAAGTGATAATCGCACAGGAATTCTGGGAAATCATGTAGCAACACCAGTAAAACGCGCAGAGTGCCCTTATAGAGCATCTGAACGGGTCTTCCGAGCTCTGTATTGCGCAAGAATGGAGCCAAATACTTAAAGAGATCCTGCAGCAGTTGGGAATACAATGGCCAACCCTTTTGTCCAGGTATCTGCACCAGAATGCGACCCAGAAAGACGCGATGTGAAATCAATTCCAGCCAGGCAAAGCAAAAGCCCGGCGCAACACTCGGATTGAGCAGATGATATGTGTAGGCAAAGGCCGACACGATGCTGTGCATCAAGGACTCCAGATTCACATCCGCCGAGCACAATTCCATGAACAGCATCATAAAGAAGCGATGATATCCCACCTGCTGGAATCCCACGCCACGCATCTCGTGATCCTTGAGCAATGTGCCCAACACAATGCCCAGCACTTTGTTTAACAGGTTGATCTTGGTCGTCGGATTTCCCGCCTCACCGGAATGCCGGACAAGCATCGCAATCAAATGCACAAACGCATCGATCCATTGGAATATCTTATTCTTGGCCTGATTAATTGGCAGACTTGGCTCCGCAAACATGCGATACACAACATCCGTGCAAATGTGCGTCGCCTGACGGAAGAAGCGTGTGATCAAATCATCCGTCTTTAGAATCCCATACGTGTTCATCTTCTGGACAAAGGCCCCAAAGTGGCGGGCATCGCGTGTCGTCTGCTGATTCTGTTGGGTGTAGAGGGCAACCCAATCCTTGAGCAGGAACTCCGTCTTCTCCTGCAATCCTGGTGGATCATCTGTGTCGCATGACTGCAAAAAATCAAGCATAATTCATTAATCATCTACATCTTTCATGATTATATGTGCGAGTATTTTGGTAAATAATATTATTAAATATATGGGAAAATAAATTTTGACTTGTAAACTGATGAGATCCGAAGTCTGACCAACTTCAAATTGTCATAACTTGAGCAAAACTCAACCGATTTTTAAACGGAATATCATTTTGAATATGATTTGGTCTTTAAATTCATTCTGTGTTCAAATTCGATCAAAGTCGGACCAACTTTAAACCTTCATAACTTTATTAAAATTCAACCTACATTCAAGCGGAATGTCATTTTGATCATGATTTGGCCTATAAATTCATTCTGCATTTAAATTTTTTTCATTTATAATAATTTTATATTTTTCGATCATAGCCATGGTTTGATGCTAAGGGTCCCCCCTTTGATATTTTGAAAATTAAAAATTTTAAATATCATGTTTTCACTTTTAGTCAACTCCTTATATCGTAATTAGTATAAAACAACACTTTAAACTTGATTCTGAGACCTTTCATTTTCTTGTAAAAAATCATGAGAAATCGGACAAAAATTTTGACTTGTTAAGTTGCTAGGATCTTGGATCCTAACTCTGACCAACTTCAAACTGTCATAACTTTATCAAAAATTAACCGATTTTGAAGCGGAATGTCATTTTTATTATGATTTAGCCTCTTAATTCATTCTGCATTTAAATTTTTTTCATATAAAAAATTTCATATTTTTCGGTTCTAAGCCATCTATCATCCAATTTTCTATACCTACCCCTTGACATTTTTTCAAAAATTTTGATCTCTCATAACTTCATGAAAAATTAACCGATTTTGAAGCGGAATGTCATTTTGATCATGATTTGGCTTCTTAATTTATTCTGCATATAAATTTTTTTCATCTAAAAAATTTGATATTTTTTTGAACCTAAGCCATCCATCATCCAATTTTCCATACTAACCCCTTGACATTTTTTCAAAGATTTTGATCTCTCATAACATCATAAAAAATAAACCGATTTTCAATGGGAATGTCATTTTTGTTCATGAATTGGCATCTAAATTTACTCTAAATTCGAATTTTACTAAATTTCTTTAAAAAAAAAGTTGTCTTTTAGATCAAGATTTTGATTATAATGCCCACTTTTTAATTCCATACTCTGTATGACTTTCTTAAGTCTTTTTTTGAAGTTTTTTTTTTATGTTGTTTATTTTTTGTTGACTTACCCTAACGTGATGCATGCCGGAGTGAATGTAGTGCGATGTGCCGGCGAGATAACGCTCGCCGGGATTGAATGGACCATAGTCGCTGGCATTGAGATTGCCGGACCAGAGAGTCTCGATGGCATTCACAATGCACTCGGGATAGCGATGACGATGCTGTGTGAGACGACCCAGTAGTTCTACGGTGGCCATGAATTCATTATCAGATACAATATTGATAGCACGATCCTCCATAATCAAACGCTCGAGGAGAGCAATGCCAAAGGATATGGCCACATAGTTATTGCCATTATCCATGCAATCCCTCAACATGCCATCAAATTGGTTGAGGTTCACAAAATGCGATGTGATCAGAGCTCGAGCCGCCTCCACATTATAGCGCACTTCCTCGCGAATATCAAAGAAGCATTTGGTCACCGCTCGCTCAGTGTTGGGTGCTCCAAAGCTGTTGTGCAGCAGACTGAGAATGCGCAGATGGATGTCCCTGTAAAGCTTCATTTGCTCCAGATGATCCTGCACATTGATCAATCCCTCGGTTAAACCCTCCACGGCACGTGTCAACAGATTGAAGGCCGATTCCTGATCCCGCAAACGACGTGTAGCCATCAAAGCAGCCAGGAGCATGTGCATCTTGCTGGCCTGCAGTTGCAAATTTGTACAAATTATCAATTAGTTGTGCTCAAAAATAGAATGTACAACAGTTTCTAACAATTTGGTTAAGATATCTCAAAAAACAAAAAACTTTTTCATACTAAAGGTTGATTTTTGACCGATCGGTCGTATGACAGCTATATGATAAAGTCGCCCGATTTTAACCAAATTTCAGGATATATAAAACTAAGTTAAATACATTTTGTATTAGTTTGGTCACGCTATCTCATTAAACCAAAAAGATTTTTATACTAAGACTTAATTTTCGATTAAGCGTCTCTATTGCAGCTATATGATATAGTGGACCGATTTGAACCAAATTCGGTCAGGATGTATAATACCAGCCCAGATGCATATTCTGTTAGTTTGGTTAAGATATTTCAACAAACAAAAAACTTTTTCTTACTAAAACTTCATTTTCGATGTATCGTTTATATGGCAACTTTATGATATAGTGGTCCGATCCAAGAATTAAACAAACTTGATCTGCCAATGGTATCCAGGAACCCACATACTAAGTTTAAAGTCTCTAGCTTTTATGGTTTCTAAGATTGACGCGTTTAAGCGGACGGACAAAAGGACAGACAGACGGACAGACAGGGTATAATTATTATTTGTTGCATTTTATCAGAAAATCAAAATATATTCTATACCCTTTTATTTCTTGCTAAATATTGTTATATTTCAATATCAATATAGATACCCCTTGCTTACCTGCAGCTGTAGAGTGGGCATATTGATGGCCGTGTTCATGAACGCTTCCATTTTGCTGGCCACCTCGGCATAGACCATGCTGCTCTCATCGTTGGCAAACACATTCGGTATCTGCAGATCCTGTGGCTTCGGCACAAAGAGAGCGATATCACGATCGCTCATCTGCTGGAAACCGGGAATACTGCGGGCA
This sequence comes from Drosophila innubila, assembly GCF_004354385.1. NCBI lineage: Eukaryota > Metazoa > Arthropoda > Insecta > Diptera > Drosophilidae > Drosophila > Drosophila innubila. The sequence continues at coordinate 1,143,284 of NW_022995374.1, read as the reverse complement.
AACTCCGAATAGACGGCATATAAAGTGGGCGGTGCTGGTCCGACCTTGAGACGCACTGGCTCCGGCAGACGTTCCTGCTGATAGCTCAAGATTTGGGCATCCACAAAGCGACTACCCTCCTCCCGGGCAATCTTACGCGTCTCAAAGTCCGTGGACAGACGTCGATCAATTTCTAGTGCGGATTTCTCTGCCGATGTTTTCTGTATAAATGCACAGACCAGTTCCACATTCTCATTGGCCAATTGCACGGAGGCTGCTTGTATATCCGCCATGCTGGGCACTCCCGTTAAGGCGGCCATAAAAGCCTTGTGCAGATTCTGACTGATAGCACGTGCAATCTCATCCTTGCCCGTTATCATGGCCATGCCAGCGGCCAGATTGCGTACCATTTGATGTGCTGCCGTTCTCATGCGATTCTCATCCGCATCCAAGGCGAAATCTTTGCGTATAATCTGTTCGGTGGTGGCACAAGCAATCCGAATGCTTCTATCCACAACAGGTTGCAGCCAATCGGTTATAGTGCGTTCAATGGCATTCACCACAATGTGTTTAATACCCGGATTGGCATGCAAGAATGGTATATTCGCTGGCAATTGTAATTGCTGGGCAATCAACTGGAAATTGGACACATTCACCTCCACATAGGAATAACGTGGCTCCGGTGGCGGTAAAACCACCTGACTGGCATCTGTGGGAAGATTGGGAGAGGCAACAGCTCCTCCTCCTCCACCACCACCACCGTTATTAGAGTTGTTCATTAACATGGCGGCATCAACTTCAGCAGCTGAATTGGCGGCTGAGTTGGCAGCCGAAACGGGAGGTGCAACAGTTTGTAATTGTTGTTGTTGCTGTTGCTGCTGCGCCTGCAACTGTTGTTGTTGTTGCTGCTGCTGCTGCGGTTGCAACTGTTGTTGCTGTTGCTGTGCCTGCAACTGTTGTTGTTGTTGCTGCTGCTGCTGCTGTTGTTGTTGTTGTTGTGCTGCGCTTCCCTCCAATATCTTTGACTTTGGCTGTGACATTTGTTGTTCTATAGTCAACGCACGCGTTGGATCCTTCAAGTATATAACCGGCTTCAATTTATCCAGCTCTAAATTTAATGTTTTACACAACACTTCAATTTCAAACTTTAAATTGAGCTTTAAATCTGGTTCCTGATGCAATTCTCCTAGAACAAACATAATGCCCATGGTCCAGGGATTGGGCGATTTAAATATACGCGATTTAGCGGAAGATTCCAAGATTTTAGCCACAAACGGCACCACAAACAACAACTCCTGTTGCCCCTTGTGATATGCCTCGGCCAGCAAGGATTTCAAATCCAAATCCAATTGCAAAATGGGTCGATTACGTCCCAGTGTCATCATGCCCAGCCAATGGCCAAGATTCTTCAAGAGACTGCGATCCGAGAAATTAATGACACCCTTATCGGAACGCAACAACACTTTAATGTTGCGCAATGTTTCCTTGGTCACATATCTATTGATTTCGCTATTCTTGAGGGCATCCAAAAAGTTGTAGTAGAGTGTATGGAAATTGAATTCCATGGAGGCGCGTTTCAATACCAAATATTGTGCCAACCAGGGCCAATACTCCTTGGTCATTATCTCCTTGATCTCCTCACATTTCTGCGGTATATTCAACTGGCTCAGATTGTTGAATATGAACGCCGTCTTGTCCTGCACCGGTTCCGGCGGCACTGTTACCTTCTCCTCCTGGTTTGCCACCAGCAATGTATCTATGTTGGTCGCATTCGCAATTGATTTCATTCTCGTCGCATGCGAAACCACAACAGCAGGTTTCTGGACATTGGAGGCAGCTGACATGGCGCCTGCAAGGATTAAGACGGGAAAATGAGATTAATCAACAAAAAGATACAACAATTTTAATGAGTAAATAACTAATATCATAATGAAGTTCAAGAACTAAAAACAATTTTTTTTTTTAATATTTTAAAACTTTATGAACTATTTAGGAGTCTGTTAAATTTATCTGATAAATCGATGTTAAAGCTAATTTGTTATAATTAAAAAATTAAATGCCATGAAAATATTAATGGTTTTTTATTAGAAATTTATATTAAAAATTTCATTAGTAGTGTTATATTTATAGTAATTTTTAATGGAATAGATATTGCAATTTTGATTTTGTATAATTCACTTACCGGGCATGGAATTGGCACGGTACAAAGGCTCAGCTGCTCCTTGAGCAATTGCTGGTGGTATTGTATTGCTCAGACCAATGAGTTTCTGTTGCGGTGGCTCCTGGCCATGCATGCCATACTCCACATACTGGATCAGATGCTGGGGGAAGTCTGTAAAGTGCGGTATGGAGCGTATATGTTCGCAGTATTTGTTATAGGTATGTAGACGTGTCTTGAAGCGATCCAGGGCCGTCACGCCAAAGTAATAGAGCTTGGATCCATCGGGTTTGCGCAGAGCGTCGAGTACACAACGCAATGAGAGTCCCAATGCCACAAATGTGGGCACTAGATTGCGATCAATGATGCCGCCAAAGAGTTGAGCTGTTATTTGCAACTCCTTTTCAGGATAGTGGGCAAAGAAGCGATATTCCTCAAATAGATTACGCAGCATACAAAGGAAGACTTCTTGTTCCCGTCGATTGCTGGATTCCTTAAAGCGTTGCAATATATCCAGCACTTCATCAATGGAAAGCGTCGGATTGGGTTGATGATTGTAGATCCGCTGAAAGTATGAATTTGCCTCATCCTCTACCTCCTTGGACACGGGCATCTGTAGATCGGCCATCACTGAACTATTCGGTTGATTTGGAGGCGTTGCTTGTGTTGGTTGTGGTCCTCCTGGTCCCGGTCCCGGTCCTCCCGTTGGCAGCATACGTCCCAGATTGCCCACATTTGGTGGCGGTGGTGCTGGGATCTGTAGGGGAATGGGCGGATACGGGTTTGCGCCGGGATTCATAAGACGTGACGGAGATGCTGGAGTAGAAACCAAGTTGTCTGTTGCCAATCATAAAGATAGTAGGTAATATATAAATGTAAATCCAAATTACAAACATGCACACAATTCAAATTGCATAAATAATTACAAAACTTGAGCAAGTTTCAAATACAATTAAAATTGGATATTATATAAATCAGTACTATTATTTATTTAAAGTTATTATTTAGTTCAGGGAATTCGATTTTTGGAGACATTGCATTAAATGATCATTTTATATTTCTCAATTAAATTGCATTTTATGATAATATTATAATCTTTACAAGATCTCGTTTATAAGAAAATGTAATTGAAAAATCTTTAGACTTCAGAGTATAATGGATCTAAATATTAATATTTATTTGTAATATATAAAAAAAACTTGATTAAATAAAATTACAGCAGTAAATGTGTATTTATGAAATTGCCTTTTATGATAAATTCTTAATATATAAAATATTAATAGAAATTTGTTAATATTTTAGTATATTTGTTTTACGAAATTTTATAATACCTAGAAGAAATCTATTATACGAATGATATATAAAAATTAGCATATTTTTTGGATTTAAATTTAATTGCATTTTAAAAAAAAGTTCATATTTTTAAGTTTTTAGGTTTACGCAAAGTAGAATTTAAACGAATTCCAAAGCTTTCTCTACTGAAAACCATTTTAAATTAAGGAAATCGTTTTTTATCATTGTGAATCAATACTTTAAATAACATTTTGAATTAAATTACTAACAAAATACTTACTCAGCATGTTGCCAAAGTTAAAGGCGCCATTTGGACCGCCTAGATTGAGGCCAGCCAGATTGTTGGACATGTTGGTTAACGGATCCATGCCGCCGGGTCCAAACATTTGCTGTGCATTTAGGTTGCCGGAGAAGGGTTGCTGTGGCTGCGGCGGAGGTGGCACGGAGCCGGGCCCAATGCCACCGCCTGGCAGATCCATGCCACGATGTCCACGCATAATGCTCGGCGGTGGTGGCACCAATCCTTGTGGTTGTTGTTGTTGTTGCTGCTGCTGTTGTTGTTGTTGTTGTTGTTGCTGCTGCTGCTGTGCCGCTCGTGCTTTTATGGCCACATTGGCCACCATTTGCATTATCATTTCGGCTATTTCCGGCTGCATGCAACTGTTGATGCACGCCTGCAAACAGCTGATCATCGTCGTCACCGTTTCCGGCAACAATTGCGCTTGCTTCGGCGGCAACTGATCCTCGGGCAACTTGGCGTTGGTCACCTGAGGACAGCGACGTTGCAGCACTTTGATCATGGCCTGAATGAAGGGTTCGCCATGTTCGCGTATCTTGTCACTCAGCCATTTCTCCAGCTGGAATTAAATTCAAAAGTATGTTTGTTACTTAAATATCTTACACAAAAAAAAACTCTATTCGAGATAACAGTCTAGTGACGAAAGATCTTTTATGCCACAATCAATACTAACAGGAATTGATTAAGACTAAAAATGTTCATTCTTCCAACTTCAAGCTGTCATAACTTGATTAAAACTTGATCGATTTTCAAGCGGAATGTAATTTTGATCATGATATGGCTTCTAAATTCATTCTGCATTTAAATTTTGTTCATTTAGAAAATTTAATAATTTTCGACCAAGACTCGATTTCGATGCTAAGGGTCCCCCCCTTTGATATTTTGAAAATTCAAAATTTTAAATCTCATGTTTTTACTTTTAACCAACTCCTTATATCGTAATTAGTATAAAACAACACTATAAACATGATTTTGAGACCTTTCATTTTCTTGTAAAAAATCATGTGAAATTGATCAAAAATTTGGACTTGTAAAGTGGCTAGGATCTAGGATCCTAGTTCTGACCAACTTCAAACGCTGATAACTTTGTTAAAACTCAACCGATTTCTATTCGGAATATCATTTTGTTCATTATTTGCCCTCTAAATTGATTCTGCATTTAAATTTTTATCATACCAGAACATTTTATTTTTTTTCGATCCTAAGCCATCCATTATCTAATTTTCCATACCTACCCCTTGACATTTTTTCAAAAACTTTGAGCTCTCATAACTTTGTCAAAACTTAGCCGATTTCTATCCGGAATATCATTTTGTTCATTATTTGCCCTCTAAATTCAATCTGCATTTAAATTTTATTAAATTTGTTAGAAAACTATTGTCCGTTGGATCTTAATTTTGACTAGTTAAAGAATGGAAAACTTTAGTCAAATGTCCTATCAGTGTCTTTTTTTGTTCAATATAAGTATTAAGTATTTGATAATTACCTTCAAGTATTCGCGACGCGAGGCCAAGCAGGCCAGATCAATGATGAACATAAAGGAGCGAGCATTGAGCAATGAGGATAATGCCTTCAAATCCTGAGCCAAGTCCAAAATGCGTGACAATTTCACTTGATCAAATTCGCTGCCACGCAAATACCATTCGGACATGGCGTTCATAATGCTCGGTCTTAGCTGGAAATTGGTTGAGCTCCAGGCGCTGGCCAAGATCACATTCGAATTGGGATGATTGCCCAAGAATGTGGGTATCAACTGATTGAATAGATCCTGTCTGAGTGGTGTCAATGGCGGACTTATATGCAGCAATGCCAGAAACAAAACATCGGGACAATTCTGTGCTGGGAATTTGAACAGTTCGTGCACTTGACTAAAATAACCTTTATCCGCAATGGAAAGCAGAACTTCAACCAAATGTAATGATTTCCATGCCGCAATCTCTTTATTATCTGCATCAGGTGGCGTTTTCAGCACATCCAATGTCGGTTGACTGAAAACGTAGTCGGCAAAGCTGAACAAATCGGGATTCTTCAGCATTATCGTTATCAACGATAGCTGCCCTTCGGTGTTCGCCCAATGGCGATAAATGCATTCCGGTTGTGGAAACAGATTCGATTGCGTGGCCAATCTTAAGATCGTCAGTAGCAGATCCAAACCGATGCGATCCTTTAAAACAAACTCGGGATGATCCAACTCTGCAAGCAAAAATTTTGAAAATATTTACATCAAAATCATTTGAATCCCACTTATACAAAAATACTCCAGATAATTTTATTCTTTTCTCAATATCTTTAAATTGAAATGTGTAGACTTTTCAAAACTAAATAACTATAAATACTAAATAATTCCAACATCTAACAGAAATAATATATGAAAACTTGAGCAAACAATTGACATTATTATCTATGCTATATTATGATTATTTCTACTTATTTTGTAGAGTTCCCAGAATTTAACAAAATTATTTTAATAGTAGAAGAAAATGGCAAACCGAAATTTTTAAATTTTGATAATATATTAAGATTTGGAAATAAATTTCATGATTTTTAAAGTTTCAAATAATTTTGTGTTTTCCGAATTACAAATTTCCTAATTATGTGTTCCAATTTAATCCTCTCTAACTATGATTTGCAAATTCTTATAGTGTATCAATATTTCTGTTCGTTAGGTTTGACATGTTTCCCAGATTAGACTGAATCTCCAATCTCGAATCTTACCCATGCAGACATCCTTCCAGTTGAGCTGTGGCACCAGCTCCTTGAGGGCCTGCACAAAGACATCTGGCTTCCATGTTTGTGTTGCATCTGTCGTCTCCTTTTTGTTGTCCTTCTTGTCGCTGGCCGAGCTGCTAGATTCGCTGCTGCCATCGTTGTTGTTGTTGTTCGAGCTTTGCTGTTGTTGTGCGGATTGTGAAGCAGAAGCCGAACCATTGCCACCTTGCTGTCCTTGGCCAGGCCAAAAGTTGGCTGGTGTCGGTAGATTTACATTGCAATCGAGGAGCGACGAGTGTCGTCGACACATGAGTCCAATAATCTTGGCCACATCCTTGGGCTGGACTTCGCGGGAGGCGCCGCCGCAACACAAATGATTCTTGCACTCTTCAACACTCGATGTAAATTCATAACCGATTTCAAGGATTAAATTAATCCAAGATGTGTCCATAATATTATTTTTGCCCTAGCGAAAAAGACAATGAGAAAGTTATAAACATAAATATAAATATAAGCATTAACAGTTAATTTTTCATCAGTATTAAAATAAAAGTAATTTTAATGAAATGTTGAAAAATTAAAATGTTAACTAAAAAGTAGGAAAAAACAACATCCAAAAACTAAAAAGGCAATTTAAAAAGTATTCAAAAATTTCATTCTTTTGCATCTCTTGATTTCATTTTTAAATTGCCACATTTATCATTATCATCTCAGCATAATATTCATTAACAATGCGTTTAAATTGAGATTTTCATTAAAAAAGTGGTTAATTGGCTTTAGGGTTAGAATTTACCTGTTTTGTAAATATTATCTCGCATAAATGGTCATAGATATCCTCAATGCCAACTTCATTCAGATTATCTGCATCGGAGCTGCTCCAACTGCTGCTCGTGTTCGTCGTATTCGTATTCGTGTTCGTGGTCGTCGTTTCTTCCTCTGCATCAGTTTCGTTGGATTTGGAGCTGGACGTCGTTGTAGTCGTCGTCGTCGTTACGGCGCTGCGATATAAAATCGGCGCTAGAACCAATGGCACCGCTTCCCGCGGAAATTCGTCCCGCAACTTATTCAGAAACTGCGTCTCCAACTGCGGTGATACGTATTCGTTGAGGCAACACAACAAATACTGCAACAGATCAAATGAGATCTCGTGCAATCCACTGGCAGCGGCGTTTTGACCCAAATACGAATCAAGCAGATCGGGTAATAGATGCCGGAGACTCTCACGTGCACACTGACGTAGCTCCGGATGAGAGCTGTGAGTTACCGCTAGCGCAAATATGCACTCGCAAAGTTTGTTAATGCCGGTTAACTTGGCAACCTGTCCAATGAGCTCGGCAAGAGCAAACGGCTTCAAGCCCTGTGAAGAATGCATTACATTATATAATGGAATTTGTAATATTATGAAATAAGAAATAGTGGTGTCCAAAAAGCGTGCTAATTGTTGAATTCCTTAGTGAATTCTCTTAATCTAATGCTTGAACACCATTGAATTGGACAGATCTTTTGTCTTTGGTGCCACTTTAGACACCACTGAAATGATACGCACCTTTTGTTTGGCAAAGTGCTGATCGAAGGCAATGCAAATGTTGGTCACAAACGACGAGCTCTGCAGTTGACGCTGCAAATGGGCTCCAAGCAGCTTCGCCTGCAGCTGGGAAGCAACGTTCGGAGCCGAATCCTGCAAGTTTAATACCGTAAACAGATAACGCAGACAGCTACGATCCGCTTCGAGGCCGTATTCTTGTATAAACTGCACAATGAAAGCGAAAAAGAGAAGAAACAGATTGTTTGGTTATTAATAACAGTGTCTGGCAAAATTGTTTATACCTGAGCATGTTGCCGTGCACGGGCAACAGAAGTTAGAGATCGATAACAACACATGAGCAATTACAGCAAATTACAGCGCACACAATTAATGGAATTAATTGATGCAATTATTTAATATCTTCGTTTTTTTTTCTTCGATTCTCATTGCACACTTTGAAATTTTGACAAGTCATAAACAGAAATACAAAGCGTAGCTAACTTTACAAATAAACTAACTAAATACTATCGAAAATATCGTATGTGACAAATATCGATAAATAAAATTCCTTATAATACTAGCTCACACACAAACACATGTATGTGTGTGAAGTGTACGCAGAAGCGAGACAACAACAGCTGTGGTCGCGCAGCTGCTGCTCCACAACAAAAATGCAAAAGTGTTGAAAAGAAAAAGAGACTTGAGTATTTTAAGCAGATGAAGAAGTAAGAGGGAAATATGCTTAAAGGTACATACTGTATATGCAGCAAAAAAAAAAAAGAAGTTGCTAGACATTTTCCATAAAAATTAAACACATTCTTACCAAGCTCCAATCTCATATGCAAATATATATTTGTTGGTTTTTTTTTGCAAATTATTGCGCACACAAATAAAGTACACTGAACTTGAAGGGCTCACGGCAGCGGTAGCAGCAGAGGCATCAGCAGCGCAGCTGGCAGAAAAGTTTCTACTCGTTTAGTTGCTCTGCTTTTAATTTTCTTTTTTGGCACTTGAGTTTCTTATACCTTAAGGCGCACGCATTCGCGGCCTTATAAATAAACTACTTTTGTACATTCTAAATAACTTGCAACTTAATAAAAACACAGGCAAATTTATTTTACAATCAAATCGCGCAACGCAGAGAAATTTTCTGCTTTTTTACACAAACTGTAATGGCGTCGGCAAAAATGCATGTGCGAGCGAAATGGCAATACAGTGCCGCTGTGTGCCGATTAAGTTGGCAGTACTGGTCGGCTAAACGATATGTGCAAAATTTCTCAACACTAGTTTAAACACAGTTGCCATTGTTGCTGACTGTTGTTGTTGTTATTATTATTATTTGGTTATGTATGTTTTTTTTTTTTTTAAACAAGGTTAAATGTGAAATTTACCTGCTTGATTTGCTCGCTGCTCTCATTAAAATTTCGTTTGTTCACGTGCTTGACCAAATTACGTATCTGCGTTAGCGGTGTCTTCAATTGCTGCTCTACGTTCATAATTCTACGTATCAAATTATTTGTTGTTGTCGTTGGTTATTTTTCGTTTTCTTTTTCTTATTGTTGTTGTCGACTCTTTTGGCACTTTTTGACGACTGAGCTTTTAATTTGTTCTGTTGAACACTGTGGAGTGGAGTGGGTGGTGGTGTTGATAACGCCGAAAATATGTTTAAAATACTTTTAACACACACACATGCATACAAATACATACAGTGGCTCAAGCAAGTGTTTTAACAACAATAAAAAGTATATTTTTTTATTTTCCTGTTTTTTAACTTAATTAAAATATATATACAAAAAATTAATTTTTTGTTGTACATTTTTGTTGTTGTCGCAACACTTGTTTGACTCACTGCATTTGGGTATTTACCAACACACACGTTGAAATTCCAATTTGCCTTTGTATTGGTATTTTTTGACGTATTTATTCGTTGCTGCTTCTTCTTGAAATTTTTAAGTATATTTTTGCTTTTAATTTGCGGCGCAAATATTAATATTTAGTATATGAATTTGTTTTAATGTTTTTTTGTTTGTTTGTTTTTTTTTTTTGTTTTTATATCATGGCCCCTCCTCCCCCTTTCGTAGGGGCCAACAGCAATTCTACATTGCTAGCACCTATTTCGACAATTTAAGCCACAACAAATTGTACAAGTCATGGATTAGCTTGTTGCTTTTTGCTTTTCTACTCGTATTTGGTTAACTTTTACCCTGTTCCAAATCACACACGTAATGGGAATGAATGAATCTCACGTACGTACACACACATAGACAGCAGCCAACACACACACAAACAAAGACACACGCACACACATGCACTCTCAGAAAGAAATTTCTTTATTTGTGTTCACACGCTGCACGTTTACTGAGAATTTTGGTTGCTCAGCTTGAGTTTTTTTTTGTTTTAATTTGTTCGAAACTTAATTTCAACACTTAATTTTGTTTAATTTAAACGCTATTCGATCGCCTTAATTTTTTTAATTCGTGTCTGTCTCGCAGCTAGAGATGTACGGAAAACATTGATGACATGTTGCTATCGATATGAGTTATTTGAAATAGGGACAGTGCTGCAAAGCGAAGCACTCGATCAGCTGTTGCAGACATCCAACTCTTAACTTTGTTGAATCACTTTCTAATTGTCTTTACTGTTGCCAACTTAGCTATTTTATAGCTAACTCTGGCCATATTCAAAGTTAGATTGATTAAAATATTTTAAAATTGCTATGCCGGAAAGATGGTAATTTTTAATATATTTTCAGCTATGTTTTACTATTAGTGTTTCTTTAAAAATATGCAAAAATTATTTGCAGCCAGAATCAGCTGTCTTTACCGCTAAAAAGTTGGCAGCACGGCTCGTCGATAGCATCGTTTAAAATATCGATATAAGTTAATTGCGATAGGAACAGTGCTGCAAAGCAAAGTTCATGCTCGATCAGCTGTTGCAGTTGAAATTTATTGCTATACGATCACGTTATTTTCATTTCTGTTTGTATTAGGAGTTAAAATGTTCTCTTGTTTTTTTCAAATTGCGAATAACTCGACATATCGAACACCATTTTCGAGTGTTCACTGTGCTGCTGATAAATCGACAGCTGCGAATTCAGCTGTTGCTGTTGGAAGTGAATCATCAGCGAGCTTGGACTCCTGTGAATTTGGCAGTAACAAATATTTTTTACTATGTGGATTAAGTGGAATTCTGAGTTGTGGTACGACTCACACGTTTATGGTGCCTCTGGACTTGGTCAAGTGCCGTTTACAGGTGGATCGGGTTAAATACAGGAATCTGTTCCATGGCTTCAAGGTAGAGTTGTGGTGTTATCGAATTTTCTTACATCACTAGTGGTAACGTTAGAAACATGTTTAAATTAACTAGTGAACTTAATCAGTCATCGTTTATCTTGCAGTTGGTCAGATTAATTTCAAATTTTCTTTAATATTGTTTTTACTTTATTTACCCAAATACTATGAAAATCAGTGTTGTGACTAATTAGCTTATTTCTTAATGCATTAGTCACTTCATTGGCATTTAAATAAATAATGCTAATGAAAACCAAATTTCACTAGCATTGAAATTAGTTCAATTACATGAAATATAATAAATTCAAATTTAAATAATATTTCATTGGCAGTTAATTTTTAAATGCTATTGACATCTGATTTCATCATCATTAATTTTATTGAATAAGCATGAAAATAAATAAATAATATATACATATGAAAAATTTTGTCTGGGAACGTTATCATTTAAAGCTAAATGATTATAAGTGAACTTTAAAACAATTTCATTAATGATAAAAATAAAATTGACTTACATATTAAGAGCTAAATGATTATATGAAAATTTTTAAGAGTTTTCATCAATGATAAAAATAATAACGGATAAAATGATAAAATCTGACCCACTGAATAGTTGAACTTTCTCACCCAATTGAACTAAAAATGACAAATCTATTTCAAGGTCACCATTGGGGAGGAGGGAGCACGTGGTCTGGCTAAGGGATGGTTTCCAACCCTCATTGGATATTCGGCTCAGGGTTTCTGTAAATTTGGACTCTATGAACTATTCAAAGTGAAATATGCCGAGATAATTGGCGAGGAGAATTCCTATCTGTATCGCACTTATTTGTATCTGGCTGCATCCGCTTCGGCTGAGATCTTTGCCGATGTGGCTTTAGCACCTTTTGAGGCTGCCAAGGTGAAGATTCAAACGATGCCCGGTTATGCTAATACCTTCCGTGAGGCAGTGCCCAAGATGATCAAGGAGGAGGGAGTCGTGACGGCCTTCTACAAGGGATTGGTACCATTGTGGATGCGTCAAATTCCCTACACTATGATGAAATTCGCCTGTTTCGAGCGCACTATGGAACTGCTTTATAAGCATGTGGTTCCCAAACCACGTGCCGATTGCAGCAAATCGGAGCAGTTGGTGGTGACCTTTGCTGCGGGTTATATTGCCGGTGTCTTCTGTGCCATTGTCTCGCATCCCGCCGATGTCGTTGTCTCCAAGCTGAATCAGTCCAAAGGCGCCTCCGCTGGCAGCATTGTCAAGTCTCTGGGATTCATGGGCATGTGGAGTGGTTTGATGCCACGTATTCTGATGATTGGCACACTAACTGCCCTACAATGGTTCATCTACGACGGTTGTAAGGTCGCTTTGCGTCTGCCACGCCCACCACCGCCAGAGATGCCCGCCAGCCTGAAAGCCAAGCTAGAATAAAGCTAAATACCCCAAAAGTGTTCAAAAAATAACAATATTTAGTCGAAAATTACAGGAAAGATTCAACCCTATCAGCAGGGCGGCTCTGACTATTCAATCTTATCTAATCAACTTTTTACACTCTCTAAATCCAAGGCCATTGGAATATTTTTGTTCTACATTCTTAAAATATACATTTATTTGCTATACTCGACCTTAAAGTATTAACTACTATTACAGTATTAAAATTCCTGAGAAGTCTACGAACGCTTTTTTGATTAAAAAAAAAAACGGAAATTGCTAAAAAAAAAATTTATCCATAAAAATCGATCAATATGACTTATATCAATATATATATCAATTTGATATTATCAATACTTAAAGCCTGTATTTTAATGTCTAGTCAATGTTTACCAATTTTTGTTAAAAATAATGTTAAATTTTTTTATTGTATACAATGGATTTTATTATTTTTGTTTTAATAAAGTAAAATGTTAATTTTTATTTTTCGATAATCTTTATTATCTTGCAAAAAAATCAAAACACTTATCAAAAAACGAGCACTCGCTGTCTTCATAAATAGCGAGTATTTACGTAAAAAAGGCTGTTTTGGCAACACTGATATTACTATTAACAGTCATGGTAGCTGCGAGTGTAAAGAAAACAGAAATATATTTCAACACACTCTGAATAAATAACGATATAAATAAACCGCCAAAAACAGCAGTGCTGCAAAGCGGAGTACATGTTCGATCAGCTGTTGTTGAATTTCATCGCAATTCGATGTTATGTTGATATCGATGGCCGAGTGTGCGTGTGTGTGTGTTTTGCGTGGGCAGATAAAACAGTGCTGTACAATGCACAAAACATCTAATTTGTTATATGAAGAACGCACATTGATTTCATTAAATCAAAGCAAACAAATTAAATGTGTGCAGCGCGTAGTCAAATTGTTAGTGCATTGTTTAAACAAAATGTGGTCGTTGGACGCATTCAAACAGCTTGTAAAAATAATGCCAGTAAACAAAATCATCGCAAATATTGCAATATTTCAAGGCACCTGAATACAAGCACAAATACAAGCATAATTGTTGATAATACGGCTGAAACCGTTACGCCGCACGCTCTTATCAATCAATCAATCAAGCCAAAAAGTGTGAGTGATTTCCAAGAGCTCTACGAAGCAACCAAAAAGAAATTTCAATGTAAGCCTTAAAAAATATAGTTGATAGGCACTGTAGCCAATATGCATACCATATGTACAGTTGGTCAAGTCATTATTTTGACAAAGTACTAAAATAAAGTAAAATAAACTGGCACTTTGACGAAAGAATTTGTTGACTATTGTATTTCAATATGTTTTACTTAATATGTTTTATACGAAATTTCAAGTATGTTTTTTATTAATTATTTTTATTGTTTTAATTGTGATCTAAAATTAAAATTATTTGATAAAATTACACGTGGTCAAAGGAATTAGTTGACTGACTGTATGTACAATAGGGTGCATCGATTTTTTCTAATTATGCTAATAATAATATGCTACAAATTTCAAAAAATTTAATTTTTCAATTTCAAAAGCTGGGACCAGAAATTTATTTTAAAAAATGGTTTCTTAGAAAAAACATCTTAAAGTTGACCGTAGATTTCGAATTGGGGTTACCATTTTTACATTTTTTTTTTGGGTCCATACAAATCGATGCACTCTAATGTATGCAGATTCAGTTGCAACAAAGAAATTGTCTATTATTAGTAGGGTTAAATGGTTTGAACCTAATGTGTTCTTATGTGATTGTTTTGTTTTCTTTTTTCTTTACTCGTATAGCCAAAAAACTACCCGTCGATGTCCATCCAGATGCGGTGTTTGCCTGCAATGAACTTGACCTGAGTGAGGTGCAGGTCTATGGCTTCGACTATGATTATACGCTGGCCTGTTATAAGCCCATATTGGAGAATTTGCTCTACAATTTGGCACGGGAAATGCTCGTGAAACGCTTCAGATATCCGGATGATATCTTGGAACTCGAGTATGAACCTAATTTTGCTGTGCGCGGACTGCACTATGATGTGGAGAAGGGTCTACTTGTCAAACTTGACTCGTTTCTGCAGCTCCAATTGGGATCCGTTTATCGGGGACGCACCAAAGTGGAGGCCGATGAGGTCCTGAAACTCTATCACAATCGTCTGCTGCCCATTGCCTATGTGGAGGGTCCCAATAGCTCCCATCAAGTAAGGCCGTTTTAAATCTGATTTAATTACCCATAAGAATATTGAAAGTTAAGCTCAGAATTTCAAAATTGGGCAAAGAAAATTGGAAATTATAAACAATTATTCGAAGAGGAAAATAGTGAGTAACCAAAAATAGGAATGACATAATTGCAAATTTAAAATTCGGTTAAAATTTAGACGGTATAAATAAAAAAAAGCCGAATTAAGTATTAGTTTGAGGAAACGAAACAATAATTAGAAAATTTAAATTTATGAGAATGATGTCAAGTTACAAAAAAATATAAGAAATAAATAAAAAATACACAAATAAACAAATTAAAAACATGAAAATTAGGGAAATTCCTGATCAATTGATTAAAACATTCTATTAAAACTTTTTTTAAATAAATTCTTCATTTTTTCTTTATTTGTTTCACAGCACAATACAAACTCGAAGATGGTACAACTGGCAGATCTATTCTCAGTGCCAGAAATGTGTCTGCTGTGCAATGTTATCGAATATTTCGAGCACAATCGCATCGATTACAATCCCGAAATAGTATTCCATGATACGAGAACCGCAATGGGTTCCTGCCATCCCATAATGCATGCGACTGTAATGAAGAATACGGAAAAATATATCGAACGCAATGCAAAATTGGTGCACTATTTAAAAAAACTGCAAAAGGCGGGCAAGAATCTCTTTCTGGTAACCAACAGTCCATTTTCATTTGTGTAAGTTCGACATCGATATTGTTTAAATATTTTACTAACTTTATATTATTTTTAACAGGAACTGTGGCATGTCTTTTCTGGTAGGACCCAATTGGCGTGATTTCTTCGATGTGGTCATTGTCCAGGCTCGAAAACCCAAATTCTTTACGGACGAATCTCGGCCCATACGGCTCTACGATGAGAAAACTAGATCACATGTCTGGGATCGCGTTTTCAAGCTGGAGAAAGGCAGAATATATTATGAGGTACGAATTATTAAAACGCTTTTTATTTACTTATTTGACGTCAACTTAAAGAAGTCATTAAAATCATGATTATATTAAAAGCACAGTTAAAAAAAAGAATTGAAAAAAAAAGCTGCAATAACCATTTTAATGTATTTATACATAAGAAAAAAGCTGTTGATATTGTTGATACCTAATATTGTTTGTATATTTAGTCATTGTCTATTTATTTTGTATTTATTCAATTGTTTTTTGTTTTTCCTCAGGGTTCTGTGCGTCAACTGCAGGAACTGAAAGGTTGGCGTGGTCACTCAGTGCTCTATTTTGGCGATCATCCTTATAGCGATCTGGCGGATGTCACCTTGAAGCACAGCTGGCGTACAGGTGCTATAATCAGCGAGTTAGCTGTGAGTATTATTTAAAGATGCAATTCAAATCAATTGAGTCACTGTACTTAACAAAATTAACCACCAGAATACGATCATAAATTTTTTTAACGTTTAAAAGCAGTAAATTAACTTTTAAAATAATATTTAAAAATATTATTTTGAACTAATATATATATAAAACCGTTAGACGTAAACTTGAAATTTTGACACAACATAGCTAAGTAAATTTAATCGTGAGATAATTATAAATAAACTTTTAAAATTGCAAGTTGCTAAATAAAATTGTAAATTGTAATTGCAGCACGAAATTGAAACATTGAATCGCGTGGATTTTAAGAAGAACGCCAATTGGCTGCAGATGCTGACGCAGCTCATCGAGGACACGCAGGACGATGACAGCGAGGCGGCTCAGGTGTGTCTACGTGCTTGGATGGAGGAGCGTGATCAATTGCGGTAAGTCAATAAAGCATTTCACTTGAATATTCAACTAAAAAATCATTTATATTGCAGCAACAAAACAAAGAACGTGTTCAACGAACAATTTGGCAGCGTTTTTCGCACGTATCACAATCCCACGTATTTCTCACGTCGTCTTTTCCGGTTTGCCGACATTTATACGAGTGACATTACGAATTTGCACAAGTTCTCGACATCGCACACCTTTTATCCCCGACGCGGCGTTATGCCCCATGAATATGCCTCACATTTTATTTAAAACAGGAGGGAACATTATTTCGGAGCTCTCTCTTTAGCAACTATCTTGCCACGAGGCTGCTTACAAATATTACGTAGTATTAGGTTGATAAAGTGCCAGAGTGTTGTTGTTGTTTTTAGATTTGATGCTAGAGAATTTATCTATATATATATATATATGTGTTAACAGGGATCGCAAATAAGAGTTATGATTTTACAAATATTAAAAACATCTAAAGATGATCTGTGTGATTGATAATATCCCAGATGTACTACTTTTATTTTTAATTTTTATCATAAATATGAATCGCCTTTCGCACCATTCGTAATGCTTTCGTCACTAGCGTGCTCAGTGACTTAAAATTTTTATTTTTGATCTGAATGACAAAAATTATGACAATAATTCGATTTCAATTTGTATTTAAAAATTATAATAACTAGTGTTCTTGATAAAATTTGAAGACAAGTCTTTTTTTTAATAATAATTAATATTTTAAAAATATAAATTATAAAAAAAATATTTGATGATTTAATTAATATTAACCGCTTTTTTTTAGTTCAAATTAATTTATTGTTAGAAAATGTGTAAATTTTATAAAAGCTAACCTTTTTCCATTTAAATTTTAATAATTATTTAATGTTTATTAAAATTGTTCAGCCACCTTGTACTACCACAAACAAATTAAATTATTTTTGTTATAAAAATGATATTCATTAAGATCCCTGATTGTTAGTTTATTGCTCAATAAAATCGTTGTAATAGTTGACAAATATCCGTCTTGTTTCTTCTGAAAGGTATTCAAATGTAGAACGCATAGATTTTAAATCCTGGGCATGGCATTTGTGTTTCTTCCAAGCAATGAGATCCAACAAGTAGGTCAACTTGGAGATGTATTCAAGGGAGTTGTTGCCACTTTGTGCTGCAATGCCAGCCAGCTGGAATTCGATAATCGACGACAATTGGCCATAATCAAAGTCATTCAAGTGGACACCTTCTAAATAGGAAACATTAATTAATTTTTCAGTACTTATTTAAGTTAATGAAATACCTTCCTTGGCAGCAAAGCAAGCCTCAATTAGTTCCTTAGCCAGACTCAACTTAAGACTGTGATAATCCAGCAGCCAATTATTTAAATTATCAAAAGCCTTGTAAAGTTGACGACGTAACTTTGGTTCTTGACAATGTTCCAGAAGCTGCAGAAAGTCATCATACCATGTGAACAGCTGTGTCTTGCCGCAGATGGAACAAGAAATGTTGACATTATCATCAGGTTGCAGCCACCAGCTGCAATTCTCCTGATTGGGAAGAGAATGAGGTACAAAGATCTCTTGGCATTCGGATCTCTCACAACGATAACGATGAAATTTAAACTGCAGAGAAAAAAAAATTAATTCTTACAAGGAATACAAAACTAATGGATATAGGCTACAGTTGAGAAAGTAAAAATGTATATAAAAACCTACATAATCCTGATCTTGTTTTTCACGTTGACACTTGTTGCAGCAACAATTAAACTTGTAGACGTCTTGCAGTTGTGCCTGGCGCTGGAAAGACAACGAGTTCCTGCAGTCCAGTGTATAACAATTGAAGATCTCCTCGCCAGATTTAATTTCCTCTGCAGCAAAGTTGCTCACGGTGCAGCCATCGAATCTGGTGCGGATTGAAGGCGAGCAGGCGTGATTACATAGACTCAGATACGGCAAATTGATGGCCGTAATTAAGGCTGATTGTGATAACTTGTGCAGAAAGCCTAATCTCAAGTGATGCGGACTTTGCCAGAGGGAAGGCTGCAACAAGGCAAACTCATTGGAGGGCAGAGAGATGGGAATGATGGCGTCGGCCACGTGACCATTGACGAGCAGTTGTCCAGCAAAGCGCAGGATCAGAGCAGCAATTACCAGATGCCAATCCTCACTGGAGATGTTCTATAAGAATTTTGACAGTTAATTAATTTATAATTGCACGATAAAATCGTTATCGTTATGTTTTTCTCATTTGAATTAGCTAATTTGAACTTCCATCTTTCGTATGCTTTTTTTATTTTTATATTTGGACTTATGTTACCTATGTTAAAAATTACCTTATTAGAACCAGTCTTTAACACATCATAGAAATTTGTGCATTTGTGTAGATAAACTTGCAACAAATTGGCGCAGAGTGTGTGGTAAACAAGTTCTTCCGGAGACGCTTTGTCCAGGTGTGAAATCATGTTTAAACTCTGCACAGATTGAGGAGCAGTTTCATGGTAATCGTGTCCAGTTAGCGACATGAGAGATTGCCAGATTTCTGTGGCATTCTTGCAACCATGCAGCTGTGACAGCAACTGTGGCAAATACGTAAGCAGCAGACGCAGTGCCAGGTGAGAAACCCCCAACATCTTCAGAAGATCACAACGATATGCGGCACATTCATAACTGTGGATTGTGGCATGCAACTGGCGACAACGGCGGGAACAGTAGACGACACGCTGGTGACAATCGGGACATGGAATCGGAGCACACATCAAAACGGATGCACATCTCTGGCAGATGAGTCGCTGCTCAATGGGAACAAAGCATTTAGCCTGCTCCTTGAATATCTGATCTCCTTTGGGAATCAGCTCCTTGGCGAGCATGTGGCGTCCTCTGCTTCCATTCTCCCTTATGCTGCAAAATAAAGAGAAATTGATAGTATTTAAATATATTTGTTCTGATATTAAAATGTGTTATCATATACATTTCGTGAGTTTTCCTGGGCTCTTGCTGCTGTGATTTCAGCTCCTCTAGTCTTTGAGTATTCTCCATAAGTTTAAGCTGTTGTTTTAACTGCTCCAATTGCTGGCGATAGCTTTGATTCAGCTCCAATCCCCTCAAGCTCGACAAATGCTCTTCCAGCTTCCTAGCATCGCCCATTTTCCAGGCGCAATGTGCCTGTCGCATGATTAGTTTGTGCTGCAGCTTCTGCGGATATCCGGAGTCCAGGGCTGCAGCACAGTCATCGTAAGCTTGCTCAAAGTATCCGAAATCCTGGAGCGCCATTCCACGATTCGCATATCCCAAACTGAGTTCATCATAGGCATTTTCTGCTGCCAGAATGGCCTGTGTGTAGAGGCGACAGGCGGCAAGCAGACATTCCACTGAATTTGCAACATTTTTAGCTGATTTTGATTTATACACGCGGTTTCCTTCCTCCCTCAAAAAGCGCGAACGTTCAGCGCAAATTTGTTTATCCGTCGGTTGCTCTAAATTCCCCAGTAATTGTTGGGTCAGTTTATTGAAATATGTGTTCCTGTCAGCGGGCAGTATATGCAGCAATTTAATTGTCTCCAATTCATTTTTATAAACACCAGTTAGGTTAATTAATTCACTTTGTTTGGTAAAAGTTTCAGCCAAGCCGAACATTGTTTTGATTTGTTTTACCGGCTGATCAGCTGTTTGTGTGGTCAGTGCAATAACCAATCTAGTAGATCGACCGACCGCCACAATCTGTCCACAGTTTGGAGATAAAATTGGCAAGCGTCCTTTTTTTGGGAAACCAAGGCTGCCATATTACTTGGACCGGCTAGGGAAAAGATTATAAATGGCGTGCGTTTTAAATTCACAAATTTAAACATCAAACAATTGCTTAAAATAAAGGTGCTTATGAATATGGAAAGTTCGTTACACCTCGGGGTAAACAGTTGTATTTTCTAATTCTAAATGAAAAATTCGAAGCTCTTCAAAATCCCAACAAATACTCTGCAAAACTTCTTAAAATACCAGCTTCATAATTTAAAAGAATTACCAAAATAAGATACTTTTTGGAGAAAATGGCTAAATTAAAAAATCAGCTATTACGCATTCAAGGCGTTCAAATAAATAGTAGCTCTTTTACTGAGACCAAGGTGGCAACGTCTTTTAAAGAGAGAGATAAAATTAAGTTTGTTGTTGTCTTTTCGGGCATAAAAACAATAATTTTCAGCAAATTGCAATTATGGATTTGCAACAATTGGAGGAGGAGGCGCGTCAGGCAGCACTGAAGGACATACAGAATATGCTGCAGCGTCCCGGGCAGTTGGAGAAGGTGGAGCAGTATCGTCATCGCATTGCCAGGAAGAAAGCTTCAGTGGAGGCGTTGCTCAAAACGGGAATGCAAAATCAGCTGGAGGGAGTGCGAGTGGGACTGAAACAGCTGGAGACCTGTATGCAGGATGTGCGAGAGGTACGACGACGCATGGATGAGGTGGAGCGACTGCTGGAGGGTGTGCCCGACGTATACGATGCCCTGGAAGTGGTGCGCGAGGAGAACACAAAGCATTCACAGTATGCCACCGCTATGGAGAACCTCAAGCACATCTTCAATGTCGATGTCAGTGTGCAAAAGACAATGGCTTTAATCGATGAGGATAAATTACTGAATGCCCATCAATGTTTATCCGAATTGGAAAACTCCCGCGATGACTTATTGTATGAACTGCATAAACAACCGAAACAACATGCATCCGATAAGATTACACTCAAGCGTCACTTCGAGAAGGTGGACACTGTCTCGCAGGTAGGGGTGTTCGCATATAAATATAAAAAAACTATATATATGAGGGGTACTCCTGAAACAGGTTGAGTAAATATTAAAAAATATATAGGGGGTATTCCTGAAACAGGTGGACACTGTCTCATTTATAAATATCACGATATGAATATCGCTTAAAAATATATTAAATAAATATATTAAATAATCGATCAAAATACGAATATTCTATAAACCCACCCTACTCGCAGGCTCTGGAGAAGAAGATTCGGCTCATTCTCAGTCGCACTCTGAACACGGTGCGCAAGAAACCAACTGTGATTGTCACCGCACTGCGGATCATTGAGCGGGAGGAGAAGAACGATCAGTTTGCTGTCCAACAGCAAAAGGTAACGGGTTTCCTGCCTCCGGGACGACCGAAGGCGTGGCGTAAGATGATCATGGATGTGCTCCAAGCAGCCGTGGGAACACGCATCGAAGGCTCCAAGTTGGAGGAACGTGCGGATAATAAAATGTGGCTGGTTCGTGATTTGGAAATACTGCGTCAGATCATCCTCGAGGATCTGCGTGTGGTGAAGTCCTTATGTGTGCCCTGTTTTCCGCCACACTATGACATATTTAACGAGTACGTCAAGTTCTATCACGAGGGATTATCCAGTTATGTAAGTAAATTTGTATTACTCCATATATTTACTTACTTTCGGGGATAGTACATGTAAATAGTATTTTCCAATTTTTCCTAGAAAAAAGCTAAAAACTAGCCATTATTATGTAAATTATTACTCCAACTTTTTTTTAATATACAAATTTTTATATAAAAATCAAGCAATATTTAAAAATAAATGGGATAACGATAAACATTAAATAATAAATGTTATTTCTGAATGGGTAAAATATTGAAATTAAATATAAAACATAAACTTGTCTCAGCTATGTGGTGTAAAAAGTTCCGCCTCCTAGGACTTATGGTTTGGGCTGTGCAATGATCAGTGAGTGATTGAGTGAGAGAGTGAGTGAGTGAGTGAGTGAGTCAGGACAAAGAGCTTTATATATAAATATTATTAATCTTAATTTCTTTGCAGTTGGACAACATTGTGCGGTCGGGATTGGAGGGCAATGAGTATGTATCGATGCTGGCCTGGGTAACACACACGTATCCAGGTGGCGAGCTGATGTCGCATCCGGAGATCAATGTGGAGGTGCATAAATTGGCTGGTCCGCTCTTGAGGCAGGAGCATTTGAAATCTCTGGAGAATGAATATCTGCAGAATATGCAGCGTAATTATCAGGAATGGATGACAAAGGCGGCACAGACAGAAAAACAGGAATGGTTCTCGGAAATGGTGCCCGATCAGGATGAGCATTACTATCACACCTCAGCGCCAGTGATCATATTCCAAATGATTGATCAGCATTTACAGGTGACGAATACCATACACCAGGAGCTGACATTCAAGGCGCTTGTGATGAGCATTCAACAGGTGGAGATCTTTGGACAAACCTATCTAAAGAATGTCATTGAGCTGAAGGAACATCATTTTCGTAATCGTGATCAGATTAAATACTTTACGCATTATATTATTACAATTGTGAATAATAGTCAGCAGATGGTGGAACTGGCACAGCAGATGAAGCAACTCTATTGGCCCAAGTCACGCACAGAACACTATGAGGACTTCGAAAAGTTACTGGGCACCTTTCAAAGGATTCGGGCGCATGCTGCCAACTATTTGCTGGAGGAAGCCTTCCTGGACATGGAGTGTCATTTCAATGATCTGTTTACGGTCAAATGGCTTGGCAGCACAATTGCTGTGGATACAATTTGTGTGACATTGGATGATTACTTTCAGGATTACAATCATCTGCGTCCGGCCAACTTTGAGATGGTCATCAATGAGGCACAAAAGCTTCTGGCCAAGCGGTATATAAGAGCACTGCTCTCCAAACGTCTTTCAAAGCCGAGAGTTGAATGTGATGCTATAACGAGAAAGATCAACCAGGAAGCAAAGCGTTTTAAGCTGTTCTTTGAGAAGATTGCACCCAAAATCTCGTTAAGTGACTCGCCATTGGATTTAATAGCCACATTGTCGGCATTGCTCATTTCTGATATTGAATTGCTCATCTTGGATTTGCATACGCTTCTAGGGAGTTATCCTTCGCTTAGTGAGGATCATTTGGTGCGACTTTTCTATATACGCAATGATGTGAAGGCGGCGGAGGTGCGGGAAAAGGTTCAGGATGCAATGAAGTCGAAAAAATCAATGGTCAGCATTGCCAAACAGGATTGCATCTTCAAGGAGATTGTCTTTAGCGATAAACTCTGGTAGAACAGCAAAAATAATAACAACAACAACAGCTTAAATTACTACTACAACTACACTCACTTCCAGCATAAATAAACCATTACTTTACTGACTATGCTTTGTTTTTATAGCTTATTTAAAATATTATATATAACTAAAATTTATTAGCTTCTTTAGAAAACTGTTTTTCAATTTTGCTTATATGTACTGGAAAAAAGAGTACAGTGAGGAAAAAAAATTAAAATTTCTAAGTGAATGAAGTTTTTGATACAGAATGAAATTAGAGACCAAATCATGATCAAAATGACATTCCGATTGAAAATCGGTTAAGTCTAAGCAAAGTTATGAGAGATCAAAGTTTTCGAAAAAATGTCAAGGGGTATGTATGGAAAACTTGATGACAGATGGCTTGGAATCGAAAAAATATCAAATTTTCTAGATGATACAAATTTAAATGCAGAGTTAATAAAGAGGCCAAATCATGATCAAAATGACATTCCGCTTGAAAATCGGTTAATTTTGGATGAAGTTATGAGAGATCAAAGTTTTCGAAAAAATGTCAAGGGGTATGTATGGAAAATTGGATGATAGATGGCTTAGAATCGAAAAAATCTCAAATTTTCTATATGATACAAATTTAAATGCAGAGTTAATAAAGAGGCCAAATCATGATCAAAATGACATTCCGCTTGAAAATCGGTTAATTTTTGATGAAGTTATGAGAGATCAAAGTTTTTGAAAAAATGTCAAGGGGTATGTATGGAAAACTTGATGACAGATGGCTTAGAATCGAAAAAAATTTCAAATTTTCTAGATGATACAAATTTAAATGCAGAAATAATTTAGAGGCCAAATCATGATCAAAATGACATTCCGCTTAAAAATCGGTTAATTTTTGATGAAGTTATGAAAGGGCAAAATTTTTGGAAAAATATCAAGGGGTATGTATGGAAAATTTGATGACAGATGGCTTGGAATCGAAAAAAAATCAAATTTTCTAAATGATAAAAATTTATGCTCAGAATAAATAAAGAGGCCAAATCATGATCAAAATGATATTTGGATTGAAAATCGGTTAAGTTTTAGCAAAGTTATGAGACATCAAAGTTTTTGATAAAATGTCAAATAAAAATATCAGATTTCCTAAATAATAAAAATTTAAATGCAGAATTAATTTAAAGGCCAAATCATGTTTAAAATGATATTTCACGTAAAATCGGTTTAGTTTTGATCAAGTTATATCGGTTAGAAATTTTTGACAAATTGTCATGGGGAAAAGAAAGTACCCAAAAAAATGGACAGTGAAGGAAATATTTCAAGTGAGTTAAATTTTGATGCAGAGACAATTTAGAGGCCAAATATTGAACAAATTGCTATTTGGAATAAAAATCGTTACAATTATGACAACGTTATGACAGCTCTGTAATTTTGTATATCGTTTTATCCTTTAAATATGTAAAATACTGTAACAACTCAGCTGGCAGCAACTGTAAACACTATACAGCACTATCCAGCCACTCCACCCACAACTGAACGCAGTCAGCTGTTTCATTTAATTTGCCGCACAACAACAACGACAAGTAAACAAACTATCGAAACTATCCAGCACTAGCCAACGTCAGCCCGCCTCCCACCTCACATTCTCATTCGACTCATGCCAATGGCCAGTCAGCTGTCTCACACACTTTGGCGCGCTTTCGCTCAGAGCTTTCATGCGGCGAAAGCTTTCGAGCATGTGCAAAGCGCGCAGTGGCGTAGTACATTAGTTGCCATGCCCGGGTAATGCTGAAGGGGGCGTGGGGGCATTACAGGTACGCCACTGGACGCAGCATAAGCAATTGTGGAGTAGCACGTTTCCATATGATTTTCTTTTTCTGTTTCCGTTTTCAGTTCTCAGTTTTGTTTGTACAGCAGCAGCGGCGTCGGCAGCGCAGCGAGCAACAGCGGAGATTATATTTTTCAAAATTTATTTATGTTTTTAGTGTTGAGTTTAAACGTGTCCGATATAATTTATTTAATATAATAAGCAAAGTAGTAAAAATAAAACAAATATTACATACATATTTACGGTGAGTGTGACCGGAAAAGAGTTAATCGGTTATATATAATTATGTTTGTATGTTTGCCATGTACTCAGCATACATACATATTTATAAATTTATTTATTTATGTATAAATTGTTTAACATTTTATGAATGCGGTTTGTTGTTGCAGAACCTAGAAAACTTTTCTTTTTTATTTTATTTTTTGGTTGTTTTGTTTGTGGCATATAAAATCAATGCTACGCTCTCTTTCTCGCAGCAGGCATTCGCTGTGCCGCTCTCTGTGTGTGTGTGTTGTGTAGAGAGAGCATGAATTGTATAAGCAGCTATTGTGCTGGTATTGGTGATCCCCTGGGGTGGCTTCTGGTCCAGCAGCGATGCAAGTGCAAAGAGTAAGAAGCATAAGAGGCAGAAGAGAAGCAAGCAGATGAGTTTCCAATGTCCATTCACCCACAACAACAAATCTATTAATAAATGCATGTTGAACCTTGTATAGACTGCATTCTCTCTCTCTGGCTCTCTCTCGCTTTTACGCTCTCAGCTAAAGCAACTCTTATCAGCGCTTGTCGCGCGCCTATTCTTATCATTATTCAAACGAGTAGACGTTACTTTATTTATTACATTCAATTAAGGTGAATGCTTTGCAAACTAACTACAAATTAGACTAACGGTATTTCCATAGCTCATTTTTTCCATTTATTTATTCTATTGTGGCTTCTGTTCTTGGGTTTAATTTCGTACGAAGTGTAATTGCAACTGTTTAAATTCACGAATTTGCATTTTCCGTGTACCAGACCTTCCGCCATCCCCATTCCCATTTCCACTTAAACAAAATAGTGTAAAACAAACACATATGCAAATATACAATTACAGAGTGTTTTGCCGACTTTTCATTGTAATTCTCCAGAGCGGACGCATAAAACCAGCTATAAAGCTTTACTTTGTAAACAAATAAGACTTAAATTCATTCGTGAACGGTTCTCTTAAAAAAAGGTGCTCTTATATTTCAAATAATTGAATTTCAAAAAAAAAAAAAATGTGTAAGAGATAGAAATATTGGTACAAAACAAAGGATAAGGATTTCATTAAATAAAACAAATATATTTTGGATCTTAGGAGACGTAAGTATAGTAAGAAATTATAATTTACCAGGCGAAATCGGGAAGAATGCTGAGAAAACATTCTTTAACACTTAGCACACGCTAGTGATTAAATTTTCACTATTCTTAAAATATTAATTTAAAAAAAATTCGTTCTCCTTATAACTTTTATAATATTATAATATTTTAAAATAATTTTTACTATATTTAATTTTTACTATATGTTATTTATACATATTCATCATTCTGTAAATCCTTTCTAATTTTTCTCAGTTGTAGAAGAATTCTTCAGACTGATCGAACGCTATGAGCAAATCGCATCGGGATCACAAGATCGTAATAATCGGCGCTGGAGCATCGGGAATTGCCTGTGCGACAAAACTGCTCGAATATGGATTCCAGAACGTGCTCGTCATTGAGGCGGAGGATCGTCTCGGAGGTCGGATACATACGATACCATTCGGGGATAATGTAATCGATCTCGGGGCACAATGGTGTCACGGGGAACAGGACAACATAGTGCATGAGTTGGCGAGCAAACACGATCTGCTAGAATCAACGGGACCGGTTTATGAGAACTATCAGTGTGTGCGGAGTAATCGGGAGGTATTACCCGATAACGTGGCAAATAGACTGAAGGCAATTGTTGGAGACTCGCTGGTGACGCGACAATTGGAATTGAGACATTGCAGTGGCTCTCTGG
The DNA here is from genome assembly GCF_004354385.1 of Drosophila innubila. Lineage (NCBI taxonomy): Eukaryota > Metazoa > Arthropoda > Insecta > Diptera > Drosophilidae > Drosophila > Drosophila innubila. The sequence goes on along the minus strand of NW_022995374.1, from coordinate 1,115,750 downwards.
GTAGTTATCTGTCCAACAAGTTCTACGAGATGTTGCAGAGACCCGAAAATGCGGATATCGATCAGATAATTGCCGAAGAGTTTTTCGACAACTACAAGAAGTTCGAAAACTCGGTGGAGGCATCCGATACACTGGACGAGGTCTCAGGACGTGGATATCTTAATTACTGGGAATGCGAGGGTGATATTTTATTAAACTGGAAGGACAAGGGTTATGTGGAATTACTGCGTCTTCTGATGCGCAGTCGGGAAACGGAAACGGAAAAAGAACTAGGAATTTTGGAACAAAGAGTACTCTTTAATCGCCAAGTCAAGACTATCAATTGGAATCGCAATGATGCGCGTGTCGAGTTGAAGCTCTCCAATGGTGAAAGTTGTCTAGCTGATCATGTGATCGTCACTGTCTCCTTGGGTGTACTTAAGGAGCAGCATTTTCAGCTATTTGAACCGAAATTACCGGTGGCCAAACAACGTGCGGTGGAGGGTTTGGCATTTGGCACAGTTAACAAAATCTTTGTGGAATTTCCTAAAGCCTTTTGGCCTGAAGATTGGACGGGTTTTACGTTGTTGTGGCGGGAGGAGGACCTTAATGATATCAGGAATACCTCTCAGGCCTGGCTGGAGGATGTCTTTGGCTTCTATCGCGTCAGCTATCAACCTCACATTTTAGCTGGCTGGATTATCAATGCGAATGGCAGACATATGGAGACTCTACCCCAGGATGAGGTGCTAGCCGGTTGTATGTATCTTTTCCGGCGCTTCCTCAACTGGCAGATACCGGAACCTTTGAGTTTTCGCACCTCCGCCTGGTATACAAATGAGCATTTTCGTGGTTCCTACTCGTTTCGCTCTATGGACACTGAAAGATTGGGCACGGGAGCCAGCGAACTGGCTCAGCCATTGACGGTGGTCGCCATGACACCTCAATCTCCGACTCGGGACAAATCTCTGCCTCAGCAGAGTCGCTGTGATAAGCCAATTGTCCTGTTTGCCGGTGAGGCAACTAGCGAGCATTATTACTCCACGGTCCACGGAGCTGTGGAGGCGGGCTGGAGGGAGGCCAAGAGATTGGCCGATTTCTATGGCCTCAATGTGACCAAGTCGCAGCTATAGCATCGAAACAATTCAACTATATAACTGTGCAATGTGGCGTAAGGAGAGTTTGTCTTTATAGGTCCTACTAGGACTTCAATCAATCAATCAATAATACTAAAACAGACTTTATTTATTTGCATAAGGTATATAAGGATTTTACTTCAATTCTGCGACTATATCATATATGTATTGACGATATACGTATATGAGCTATGTATACTACAAAAGTGCTGAATTCTTATTTATATCGACATCTTGCAGCTGCCCAATAAAGTTGTTCAAATCTTAAAAGCGAATTTTTTTAAGGGATTCCCCAATAAATATGGGTTAAAAATGGGTTAACGTGGGTTTAAAGAGCATAGACTTGATAAGATAAAAGATATATGGTCTTTACAGTGTTGAATTATTATTTATATTCACATATTGCAGCTGTCTAATTATCTACTTAAGTCTTAGAAGAAAGTGTCCTAAAGGGTTTTTTTTAGAAAGGGTTAAATGACTTTGATTTGATAAGAAGTCTATATATATGAAAGGAGAATTGATATAGGGGCTTAGAAGTGATGAATTTAAAATATTTTTACATCTTGAAGCTGACAAATAATGTTTTTTTATGTCTTAGAAGAAAGTGTCCTCAAGGGTTTTTTTTGAGAAAGGGTTAAATGACTTTGACTTGATGAGAAGTCTATATATATGAAAGGAGAATTGATATAGGGGTTAAGAAGTGCTGAATTTAAAATATTTTACGTCTTGAAGCTGACAAGTAAAGTTCTTTTTATGGCTTAGAAGAAAGTGTCCAAAAGGGTTATTTTTTTTAAGGGTTGGATAAGTTTGACTGGGTAAGAAGTCAACAAAAACATGTCAAGGGAATATTCGGGAAATATTTTTCCCATCTTAAAGCTGACCAATACAGTTGTACAAGTATAAGAAAAAAAGTGTCCTAAAGGGTTCTTTCGGGGTAGGGTTAGTCGTGTAATCCTGAGTTGAAAGGCTTATCTAGTGTAAATTCCTTGGTCTAATACCCTAGTCTAACATAGTCTAGGTGGGGAGGCAGGCTGGGAAAGCCTTATTGAAAAAATTGCTTGTCATTTTTCCAAATTATATAAAATTTCGACCTATGGGAAGTGTAAGTGACTGTAAATGACGGTGGTTAATTCCTAATTTCCTCGCTTCTGCCTCCTGTGTAGTGCTGGTCGAAAAAGCCGCATCGACAACTCCACAATCGATACCATGCATCCAAACGTAAATCACCCAAGAAGCTCAGTCAATCCTTCAACTCGGAGCCGAATATAGTGATACTTGGTGCTGGTGCCGCCGGATTGGCCTGCGCTGTGGCGCTCAAAAAACAGGGATTTGAGAAGGTACGCATTGTGGAGATGTCGGATCGTATTGGAGGTCGCATTAGGACAATGAGATTTGGCGATAACTATATCGATATGGGTGCTCAGTGGGTAAATGGTGAGCACGGCAATGTTGTCTTCCAAATGGTCAAGGAACTCAATATGCTGGACTCATCGATGGATTACTTTGTGCGCTCTGAATGGATACGATCGAATGGGGACCGAATGCGACGCTCCTTGGTCGTCAAGTTAATTAAAGTCATGCGGCAAATATTTAATAACAGGCATGCGGATCTCATCCATTATGAGGGCACTTTTGGCGAGTACCTGGTGGAGAAGTTCGCCGAGGCTCTATCGACGCCACAGTTCCGCAATGTTGATCGTAAACTGGCCGCCGAATTTCTGCGCACCTTTAAGAAAATGGAGGGAGCTGCTGTCGATACGGATCTGAGTGCATCCGGATATGATTCATTCAGTCCCTGTCAAGGGGATTGCTTTCAGAATTGGCGGGACGTGGGGTAAGGCAAGGGTCAAGATAGGGTGATCAGTTTTTATACCCTGAGCCCTTTAAAAATGGGCAAAAAGGGGTACAATGCTCAGGTTCAACAGCCGAGTCGATCAAACCATGTCCGTCTGTCCGTCTGTCTGTCTGTCTGTCTGTCTGTCTGTCTGTCCGTCTGTCTGTCCGTCTGTTTGAACGCGTCGATCTCAGAGATCATAAGAGCTAGAGACTTCAAACTTGGTAAGTAGGTTCCTGGATACTGTACGCAGATTGAGTTTGTTTTTATTTTTGGATCGGACCCCTAAATCATATAGCTGCCATACGAACGATAGATCGAAAATGAAGTTGTAGTATGAAAACATCTTTTTAAATCGGGTAGCCCTATCTTATTTATATTTCATCCTTTACAGCTACAAGCAGTTCCTGCGCGTCCTTGTCGATGGTGATGAGATGAATGAGCATGGTTTACTCAAGGACTGCATCGATTTCAATACACGCGTTTTGAAAATCAATTGGGATCGCTTCGATGGCACTGTGCAGATCTCTTGCGAGAATGATAATCAGTATTTGGCTGATCATGTGGTGGTCACCGTTTCGTTAGGTGTACTCAAGAAAAACACTCGACTCTTTGAGCCAATTTTGCCATTGGCCAAAAGAAAGGCAATCAATTTTCTCGGCTTTGCGCAAGTTTGTAAAATATTTGCCGAATTCGATGAACCATTTTGGGCAGAGAACTGGTGCGGTTTTAATGCCATGTGGAGGACGGATGATCTGAATCAACCGCAGCTGGAGTGGTTATCGGATATCTATAGCATACATCCGTATGCGTATCAACCTCGGGTACTGCTCGGTTGGGCCGCGGGTCCCAATACGGAAATAATCGAGTCAATTGACTCGAAACTACTGACACAGGGCATCATGTATATGCTGAGAAGATTTCTGCCCAAAATGAAGATAACACAGCCTAAGCGATTGGTGAGCAGCCGATGGAGTATAGATCCCGCCCATTTGGGGGCATATTCCTATCCATCCCTGCTGACCAAGAGCTATAATACAGGACCCGATCAATTGGCCCAACCCGTTAATCTGCTGGCCTATGAGCCAACCAATTCGTCCTATGTGTCCTTGTTTGACTTGAGACCCATATCTGTCCGACCTATTTTACTGTTTGCTGGCGAGGCGACTAGCTCCAAGCACTACTCGACAGTTCACGGGGCTGTCGAGACGGGACTACGTGAGGCTCGTCGTCTTACCGGCTACTACCAGAAGGATTTGTATTAAGGGTTTTATAAATAGGTAGAAACGGGCGCATAATCAAATTTAAGAGTTATATATTTCAATAAAGAGTGTCAATGGTAACTTTTAATTCTGTTATTACTTTACACTTACTGTAGTAAGAGTTTCAGAAGAGGTAGCAGTACGCGCATATTCAAACCCCGAAATTTTATTTTCACTTAAAAATCATTAGGGTCATTTTAGTATTTTTTTGATTATAATAAACTCTTTGTAGAAGTTTAAGAAGAAGAAGCAGCACCAGTTGTGTATTCAAAATCCTTCAGTTATATTTTTCTATAAAAAATGCTTAATGTCACTATAGTTTTCCTTTATGATCTGTGGCTTAAAGTCCAGTTCCGTTGCCTTTTGCAGTGATTCCGCATAGAGGGGTAAACGTTGCGTCAAACGGAAGCCCCAGAAATCCTTCACCTGACGACACAAGTTCAGATCCAGTTCCGTCACCAGCAGACCGTCATTGCAACGTGATAAGCTCTGAAAGGAAAGTTGTCAATACTCATGTAGTTATCAATTTAATAATACCCTATAAGAAGTACTATATTTTTGAACTACTCGAAAAATGTAACCAAAACAATCATTTTAAAACTGAACTAGACTTTTTAGAATTTTTTTACTTTGAATGTTTTTTGAATTTTACTACAGTTTTTTTTCGCCTTTCTTTTGGATTTTCCAATTAGTTTTTAGAATTTTTAATTGCCATTATTAGACCTACCGGAGTTCTTGAACCATCTGGGGCGGCCACGTATGAGGAGCCGTAGAATGGTCCGAATTCCTTGTGCGCCGGTTGTCCATCTCCCGAGGTGTATTCGTTAGGGAATTCCTCGGTGCCCACGCGATTGATGCCCACTGTAAAGTAACTGTTGGCAATGGCCGCATTTCGGGCCTCAATGCACCACAGTGGTTCCGAGAGTCTTCCAATTGTAGCCGAGGGATTGAACACAATTTCGGCGCCATTCAAACCGAACATCATCCAATTCTGCGGATGATGGCGACCATAGCAGATATTAATGGCTATTCTGCCGAAATCCGTTTCGAAAACTGGATGTCCAGTGTTGCCCTCCATGTAGTAGGTGGATTCATTAAAGTCTCCCACTCGTGGTATGTGATTCTTGCGATGTTTTCCTATATATCGACCACTGTTCGATATAACCACCGCCGTGTTCCAGATCGTCTCTCCATGCTCCACATCTCTTTCCAGTATCGAGCTGATGATAACCATGTTGTAGGCCTTGGCCAGCTCAGAAAGCATCTTGGTTGTGGGTCCCTTTTCGGCTTCCTCGGCAAATTCGCACCATGGGAACTTTTCGCGAGTGCAGAAAGCAAATGGCATGGCTACAGGGTGAAAATTGAAGAATAGAAGCATAAGATTAAAGAATAAATAAATGATATTATTATACAAAAAATTATAAAAATATAATAACAAAGACAGAAAAACTAAGAATAACATTCAGAAAACATAATAAACTAGTCGAAAAGCCTTTAGTCGAGATCCCTACCATTGAATACCCGATACTTATTTCAATATATATTAAAGTACTTTACAGAAAATTCTATCTAATAAAAAAACTACTGCATACTTTTGGGTGCTTGTATTGCCTTAATTTTTAATAACTTTGGTTAGCTATTGTTGCCGCTCTACTTGTCCAATCTTGATGCGATTAAGTGAGATAATAGATAATATTAATAGATAACGTTAATGTCCATAAAAAACGTATTATTTTAAAAGCTGGTTCTGGTGGTTTTTAATAATAATAGTAGAATATAAAGAAAATGTCTAAGTAAAAAAAGAAAATTTAAAAAGCTATTTTTGTAGCAAGGAATTTAAACATTTTTGTTTCCCAGTTATTTTTTTCCTGTATTAATTTTCAAATTTACATTTTGGAAATGCTTCTTAACTAGTCTTTATAATTTCTTTATTTTCGTGTTCTAAATTTTTGTTCCTTCTCTATTCATTTTTTCTGATTGAAACTTCTTTGATTATACTCAAGAAAAGTAAGCAAAAAAGTGTATTATTTTTTCCCCCCCTAATTTAAAGTTTTCTAATATTGTGCTATATTTTTGGCTTTTTTAAAATAATTTTTCTAGGTTATCTTAGTAAGAAATTATAAAATACTCACTCCATGCCTCCTGGGTGCACACAATGTTACAGCCCGCCTCTGCCGCCGCCTTGATCATGGCCTTGACCTTCTTCCAGATTGCCTCCCGTTGCTGCTCAATGGGCGCCGTCGTTGGCAACGCGATGGAATTCTGGATGGCACCCACTCGGACCAGACGTGGTTTTCTCAATTCCTCCGGGCGAGCGGTGAAACGATATCCCTTGATTTCAAAGGCATTTGCCTTGGCAGTGGCTAAAGCATCAGCCGGCAATTCGAGGGTTTGACTAAAGGGTTGCAAAACAAAACCAGAGAGAGAGAGAGAGGGTGTTTTAGATAGAGCGAGCAAAATATAGACTGAGTTCTCTCTCAGTTTGTTAGTCTTATTTACTGTTTCGTAAACATTGCTTTCGCTTTTCAAGTGTTTTCATGTATCTGTCTTTTTGTTTTGGTCGTCAATTTTTGCCACAAGCTTTTGATACGACCAACAATGTGTGAGTGTGTGTTTCACATGGCGTATACGTGATATGTATATTCTAATTATAAATTTAATGTGCGCTTTTGCATATATATAAATTTGTATTAATATAGGGAAATCTACATAGATGTTCATCAAAGTTCTATGCAAAGTATTTCACTTTCTTCTAGACTTATCTCTTCACTTCACTTATCTCTAAGTCTTCACAATGTATTAAAATATGTCAAATCTAATGTCAAGCGCATAATATGTATAGTCAAATAATTGTTTTGATAATATTAAAAATTACTATATACTTTTTTAATTTTCAAAAATATTAAGCGCAACATATATATTTTTTATTTGCTCTAAGAATCCAAAGCAATAAAAATTAAGTAAGCTGAAATTTTTAAAACCAACAAAGGTATTTATATTAATTAAATGCTCTCAATTTTGTGTTTATTGCTTTTTTAAATAAATAACAATCAAATAAATTTTGTTAAGATCAAGAAAAAACAAGAACAAATATATAGATAAAACCTAAAAAGGTATATAAAATAAGAAAAAGTGTGTGAAACTGTCTATATACAATTTTGTATTTCTTAAAATTTAAATTATTGATAAAAAAAATGATTTAATTTTATGTTAAACGCTTTTAATTTTTAACTTAAATATTGTTATAAAATCAAATAAATATATATATATATTTAAAAAAAAATATTTTTTTATATGTTACTTACTCCTTTTCCACGCCATAGAGAATACGCTTCACCTCCCTCAGCTCCGCTGCTGGCAAATGCTTTTCCAAGCACTCATCAAGACTCTTTAATTCAAATGCCGACATAATTGCTAATTAGGAAAACACACACACACACAGTCAGAGAAATGCGCAAATTGAATAAATTGAATTTCGAGTATTTCGGGTACTCGTTTGTGGAACAGCGAACCACTCGCGATTAGCTCACAATTCGGAATGTTAATGCCACGCGATCGCAGCCTGTTCCGCAGTCAATTTCAATTTCGCTGACTCTGCTGCTGCCTCTGTCTCTGCCGCTGCCTCTGTCGCTGCCTGCGTCGCTGCCTCCGCTCTGCTGGTGTTCCTCGCCTCATCTGCCCTCCCAGCTGCTCCTCTCCTCTCTTGCTTTGACCTTATCTCATTGAGCAACGACGCAGCTGATAAACAGACCTAAGTCAACTGAGCAGTCGCTTTCTTAACCCTTATGTGACCCAATTGTCTTTAATTAAAAATTTAATTACAAAAAATTAATAAAAAACTATGCCGAAAAGTAACTTATTAATTTAGATTTTTTTAAAAAACATTTTGATGAATTTAAATGTATCTTTAGTGGTTTAAGGAATTTACAAATTTAATAAATAAATAAACACAGAGCCAACTTGGTTAACACTGGAAAATTCTGCACTTGCTAATATTTCAGTTGATTTATCTGATTGCATTAAGTCTAGTCAGTAATTATTTTGAGTTTGTTTATCTACTCATAAAATAATAGATTGTAGCGCTTATCAGCAGAGAACACTCAATGTTCTCGTGCTTTGTGATTTTACAGAAAACATATGCAAATATAAATCTCAGAGAACAAGTGCACATATTAACACCTAAGTGAGTACTTTAGGTACATCTGTACTAAGTAGTATTCAGCACTTTTTTTTGACTAAGAAACATTTTTAAATACATTTTAACTCTGTTATTTTTTTAGATATAGCAAAAAAAATAAAAATTGAGAAGTAAACTACAATAAATTAAAACCTTTTTTTTGAAATTGAAACTTAAATTAAAATTTTTTTATGTCTACAATCCTCGACTATGGTAAATAATCTTTAACGCCCTGAATATAACTTTTCTTTCATATTATATATTCATTTTATCGATCTTCCATTCTGCTCTTTCACATTTAAAATACCAAGAAAAAAATACACAAAACGTTTTTTCTGGAATTTTAACACATTTATAATTGTTCTGGTATTGTCTAAAAAATTTAAACATTTTATATCTTTAATATATAGATGGATTTTGGACATCATTATTTGAATAAAATAATTGTTTTACAACATATATTCTCATATATTTTTTTTAATAATAATTTTCGCTTAAATTTTTGGTTAAATGAGTTTTTGAATTAGTTTACATAATTAGTATTATTTTAGTTTTAATATAATTTTTTCAACTTTGTTTTTATTGTATTCTTTTCATTGTTTTCACTTTTACGCAAAAAGGTACATGTCGTGAAAAGGACTAACGCTGGACAGGATTGTCCCGTAGGACAGCCTAAGGGTAAATAGTATTTTCTCTATATATCTTTCTCTGTCTGTCCGTCCGTTTGTCTGTCTCTGTCTATCTAAATGCCGTTCAACATTGGCAACTAACTGTACATTTAGCTTTAGCGGTTTTTTTTTAACGAACCGAAAATAAGGGCTAAATTCGTATGGCAAATACTTTGGTGTTTGTTCAACAAATTGCAAAGGGCTGCAAGGAATCATAGGTGAGTCCCTAGTGAGTCCTTAGTGAGTCCTTAGTGAATCCTTGGTGAATCTCTAGTGAATTACCGCTGATTCCTCAATGATTCCCCTATTACTGCACCCAAATGGAGGGCGCCCAAAGAGGTTCATTCTCCAGACGCTGGACATTCTGTACGAGCTGCTCGAATGCATTCAACAGCTCCGCGTTGACAATCTCCACATCGAAAAAGTGTCCATAGAGGAAGTCAATGCGTTTTGTGGACTTTAGCATATCCTCGAATTCCTCATCCGTAAAGCTGCGAGCATTCGCCTCATCAAAGGTGGATTTGGCACGCGCCTCAGTTCGTGTCGACTTGAGAATTTCCAACTCCGGAGGCTTGATGTGTACAAGGAAGGGTTTCAATTGTGCCGTGCGCAGTGTCTTGATGGCCTGATAATGTGGACTCAGCACACAGACACAGCCGGCATTTACAATCGACTTGACACTCTCCGCCGAGGTGCCATACAGGTGTCCCTTGTACTCGCCGTGCTCCACAAATTTGCCCGCCTCAATATCTGCATCCATTTTGTCCCGTGCGACGAATATGTACTCCCTGCCAGGAACTTCACCGGTACGCATAGGTCTAGTAGTGTCTGGATAGGTATAAAAAAGGAATATGAGTAAGTGCTTCGAGGGGAATATCATGCGAATTTCGTGTTCTTCATACAAATTAACTTAATAGAAATTCTATGAACTTTAAATTACAAATTGAAATTGAAATACAAAACCTATATATATAAAACTCTTTGTCCTGACTCACTGACTCATATAATTACAGACAGATATTTTAATATTTTTGATTACGAATTTTAAGTATTTTTGCAACTTTGTTAGAAACAAAATGAAATTTTAATTTTTACTTAAATTTTTTCTTGTTTGGGTTCCTAAGATATTATCATATGATTTTTTTTTCATACACTCGTTTCCTAGTATTTTTGGTTTCTTCTTTTCTTTTATTTCCTGTTTAAAATATTTTAAATTTTATTTTTTAAATACTCATTTTCTAGCAAATTATTTAGATTTAAATCACCCAAAATTTTGAACTCTTAGTTTAATTTATCACTTACATGGCACTGGACTGCGGAACTTCTCGGGATCGCGAGCTATGAGGCGACGTCGCAGCTCGTTGCGTCCAACTCCAGGAGCACCAATGAGGACGACAGGACGAAAGACGCCAGGACGTGGATAGAGCTTGGCAACCTCCTCATATGTGGCGATCAGTTCCCGATCAAAGTCATCGTTCTCTGTCAAATCGTACATGATCTTTTTAGTCTTTGGCTGACGACACGAGGAGCTGCTGCTGCTCGTCTGCAGACGCGGAGAGCCCGGCGGAGTGGTGCAGAGTGAGGCGCATGAACCGGCTGTGTTTCCCACCAACCCCCATAGGAGATGAGTTGAGTTGAGTTCAGGTTAAGGGTTAAGGGATGAGCGTGCAAATGTTGAATAAATGAAACGAATGAATCTCATGGCGGGAGAAATGAAATCAGCTCAAATTAGTAGAGGTCAGAGACGTACCCAATTAACTACAATTTTAATGCATTAGTCAATTCATTCAAGTAGTGCTAATGAAAATGACATTTTATTAGCTTTGAAAAAGTAGTGCTAAAGTAATAATATTTTATTATAAAGAAATTTTTAAAGCTATTCTAATGTTTTTTTTTATTCATTAAAAATTTTAGTAAAAAATTTAGCTATACTAGCAATGATAGTAAAACTGTCAAATAAATGCATTTTATGGCAGTAAACAAATTTTGAGATTGAAGGTTGATAAATTTAGAATAATTTTAAGAAATTTAAAGATTTTTGATTGTTAAATATGCAGAAATAACTTATATAGTGAAAAATTAAATAGGTATTGAAAATGTAGATAAATTAGTTTTATTTCCTAAATTTTGAACTATTTGTAACATTTTAAAGAGTTTTTAAAATTTTCTAAAATTTAATCCTTTCATTATATTTAGTTATCATTAGCACTACTTTTTTTAGTTCCAATTAATTATATACGTTAAATTGATAAATAGACAAACTTTTTCCAAAAGATAACCCTTTTTTCTAGTCTTTTTCTTTTTACTTACGCTTCGAGTCCATTTCGTTAGATTCCCGTTGGGTGCGTTCGTGAAGGATGCGTCGCTCCTGCAGAGCTCGACTGGGAATGAGACCGGCTCTGGCCGACCGTTCGTGATCCTTGCGTGCCTGCCACCAATAGGCATCGTCCTGTGCCACAATGTGCAGCACATCGCCACGCTGGAACGCCAAGCCGGCTTCCTTGCAGGGTATATAAGGATCCACATCCGGATTGTAGTCGAAATGAGCACGCACTCGAACCTTGGACTCCCGCTGGGCACCTTTCGTATCCGCCGGCACGAGCTTAAACGTAATCGTGCCCTCGGAATTTTGCTGAAATTATTAAATTAATTAATATCTTGTCTGGTTTTCAAAAATTGTTGTAAAAATAATAAATTGAATAACATTTTGTTTATTTTGTATTATTTTTATTTTAATAGATACAATGATATTTATAAATATTTTCACAGGGATATTTTTATAATTTTTGATATGAAAATAATGCACATGCTTATTATTTTGACAGCCGTCGACACAAGGCCTCGGTGGCGCAGTTGGCAGCGCGTAAGTCTCATAATCTTAAGGTCGTGAGTTCGAGCCTCACCCGGGGCAGGTAATTTTTTTTTTTCCAACTTCAAACTGTCATAACTTGATCAAAACTGAACCGATTTTCAAGCGGAATGTCATTTTAATCATGATTTGAACTCGTAATTCCTTCTGCAATCATTTCGAAAATTTTATTATTTTCGACCAAAATTCGATTTTGATGGTAAGGGTCCCCTCTTTGAAATTTTGAAAATTAAAAATTTTAAATCTAAAGTTTTTACTTTTAATCAACTCCTTATATCGTAATTAGTATAAAACAACACTTTAAACACTTTTGATTCTAACACCTTTCATTTTTCTGAAAAAAATCTTGTAAAGTGGTTCGATCCTAAGTTTGACCAACTTCAAACGCTCACAACTTGATCAAAACTCAACCGTTTTTTAAACGGAATGTCATTTTGATCATGGTTTGACCACTAAATTCATTCTGCATTCAAATTTTATTGAATTCATTCTATTTTTATAATTACCAAAATGGTTAGGACGTCGCCAGGCGTTTTGCCCTCCACATTGATGCTGTTGACCTCAATGACCTCGTCGCCCACGTGTATTAGACCCGAACGATCCGCAGCTCCGCCGTGCATAATTCTCGCAATAATTATTTTGCCGGTTTCCTCGTCAGTTTTTATAGTTGCGCCCTAAAAGTAGGCAACGTTTTTATTAACCAAGCTCAAACTGTATTTGTATTTGAATGTGTGTGTGTGAGTCTTTTGTGTGGGTGAGCGTGTGTATATGTGTGTGTGTGTATTTTTGATTGATTTTCAATTGACAACAATAAATAGATTACAGAAAAAGTGTACAACAAATTGCGCTTGTTTTTGTACAAAGTTGTTATGTTGTTGTGTAAGGAGTTTTGTTGTTGTTGTTTGTTTGATTTTTATATTTGTTTTATATTGCAGCTATACAGTAAGGACATTGTTTACTTACAACAATCGGTTCCGCACTTTGTGCTCCTGTCTGTGTTTATTTATTTATTTATGTCATATTTTTTATGGGCGAGTTTGAAATATCAATTCGATTTTATTCGATTTTGGAAATGTTTTTTTTTTTTTAATATACAAAGCAAAATGTACAAAATATTTGTTAGCTTAAAAGAATTTGAAAAGAGATGCGGTTTTAAGGAAATGAATGAAAGCGCAGAGAGGAGCAGTTGGAGCAGTATTTTTTTAGACACACAAGGCAAAAGCTGAGAACAGTTGAAGGACTTACTCATCGTTATGTGAATGAGGACGAGTAGGACTATGAAATTTGGACAGTAGACAGTAGACATAGCTTTATACAGATTGATTGGACAAAGTATGACAATGAAGCTGAAGATGGACATGAGATCGGAATTATTATAAGCATGAATAACTCACCAAAGGCTCGTTACTTTTCACGAGCTGTACAATTTTAATGGTCTCTTCATCCTCATCCATTTCAATGGGCACCTCGGGCAGATGCGGATAAAAATCCTTTTGTGCAATGGCATCGTGAGCAAATAGTAGATGCTGCAAGAGGAAGATAAATATTTGTTTTTAATATTAAAAAAATTGCGAATTAATTCTATTTAAAAGTAATATATAAAACTGTTTGTCCTGACTGACTGACTGATTTTTGTGCTGCCCAAGCAGTAAGACGTAGGAGACTGAAATTTTGACACAACATAGCGGAGATAAATTTATCTTGACTTAAGTGACACATTCGTTTTCCTCGCCAAATCTGAACGTTCCAGCCAAATCTGGCTATTTTCCAGTATATCAGATTTAACTCCCTGTCAAATCTGCCGATTTTCCAGACAAATATGAATTTTTCTGACAAATCTAGCAAGATCTAAAGATTTTCTTACCAATAAATTATCTAAAATTAATATATATTAAAATCTGTTTGTCCTGACTAACTGACTGACTGACTGACTAGCATTCCGCTTACTCACCTGCACATGGGAGTCTTGTAGCAGGTGAAAAGTCTCCTTGCAGTCATCACTTAGGTGGCAACGCTGCGAGAGCAGTTCCAGCACTTCATAGAGCACCTGTGCCGAGGTGGATAAAACTGGAGCTAGTCGATCGTCGCGTCCCACCTTTGCCACTTTAGTGTGCACATTGACCAAGGCATTGAGCTCTTTGGACTCCAGCAAAGCCTTGAGAAAATCAATTTCCTGATCATTCGACAAATTGTCCGATTCCTTTAATGTGGTGATTAATCTTGACAGCGCTGTAAATACATAATTATATAATTATTTACAAGTCGATATGCATTGGAATATTGTTTAAGACTTACCTGGATCCCAATTAATATCTGATGCCATAACTGCAGCTAGCATGCTACAAAAACACGCAGTTCCTTATCTTTTATTATGTTCCTTTTTTGTTCTTTACCTAAAAAATGATATAATTGTTAGCAATTTTTATTTAATTTAAACAAATTCTTTTTTTTTTTTATGTAATGTCGAAAATTTCAAATAAATCGACATAAAGAAACTATTCATTATAAACATACTTAAATACTGAAATAAATAAAACTTCAATAAAGAACTAGTTTTTAACTTGTCAATTTACAAACATAATATATATGAAACTTAAATAAATAACTTATTATTATTTTCCAAGCTGTTGGAGGTTTTTATAATAGTTTAAAAGTGAAGGTTTACTAAATTTATGTTAAGCTGATTCAAACATCCCTTAGCTCAGACCTTCTTAAGATTCTGGGAAATTGAAAGAAGCCAAATATGGAAGCTCAATAATACATGTTCTGTAAATAAAAATCGATAGCTGAATTTAACTCAATTTGTGCTGAGTTCTTGCCCCAAAGAAGGCACGATTCATTTATGAGTTACATCCTTTGCTAAGAGTAAGAAAAATGAATAAAAAATTAAAATTTGATGTGTGCGAAAAGTCAATTTATAAAAGTTTTGGTAAAGAAGCTAGAGAGGGGAAAAACTAAATGTCTTCCTTTTTGTTAGCCTGCCAAAAATAGTAAAAAAAAAATACTTTGTTGACAAAGCGTCGTATACGTAATGGGGGCATTAGTATTGAGTACAATGGACATTTTCGCTTCATTAGACTTTCGGCTGGCGTCGTACTGGCGACACTCTTTTCCCTCCCACTGTTTCCAGTTGCCTTCACTATTGCTGGCGTGGCACAAATGCAATTAGCTGGCTTTAGGCCCAGTTAGAAACAAGTAGGGTCAACTAAGGCTGCTCCACTTGCTGCTGATTTATTTGCAACGGCAACTCGATTAGAAATAACACAATTTATGGTCACTTTCACAATGCAGATAGTGATAAAGAAGGGGCAGAGGGAGAGGGAACACATATGTGGAACATGACTTTGTCTCGCCTCAATGGCTGTTGCTCTCCTTTTAGTGACAGTCATAAATTGCAGAGGAGGAAACCACTAAAAAACAGTGTTGCCACTTTTAGATATCTTGTAATTGCAAAAGTTGTGAAATTTAAAGGAATCTTTTATTTATTTTATTAATTTTCCTTACTGTCAAAGATCTTTAGTAATACTACTTAAAATAAATCAAAATATTCTTTGTCAAAAATATCAAGTTTAAATTTAACTTAAACTGTTTTATTATTTATTTCCAAAACGCTGTCTTATTTCACGACGAATATATCTTAGCTATATTGTGGCAAAACTTCAAGATCGCACGTCTAACGGTTTGGATTGTACAATGCTCAGTCAATCTGGACAAAGAGTTCTAGTCAAATAGTTCAAATCAAAAATGGAAAATATACATGTATCTGATTGAAAAAAAAAATAACATAACTTTTCAATTCCGCAAAAAATACGTTGTTTTTCTTAAGATTTTGATTTTCATCCTAAAATAATCTGTATACTTTTTGTGTATATACATATACAAAAATGGAAAATATCAGTATTTCTATGATTTAAAAAAATTAATTGAAATTTTATTTAATAATGGCCTGTACAATGCTCAGTCAGTTAGTGAGTCAGTTGGACAAAGAGATTTATATATATAGATAAGACAGGTATCTACATTTAAGACTTTATTATGAAAGAGTCTCGGCTTTAATCTGAATTTACTAATTATGAGCATGTTTGAAACATTTTTTCTTGCCATTTCTAGCTACTTTTTTGTCTTTAAAATTCTGGCAACACTGTCAGGCAATAATGTGCCGACTGCATACATTAAATGTTCAATGGCTGCGCTTC
This sequence comes from Drosophila innubila, assembly GCF_004354385.1. Classification (NCBI taxonomy): domain Eukaryota; kingdom Metazoa; phylum Arthropoda; class Insecta; order Diptera; family Drosophilidae; genus Drosophila; species Drosophila innubila. The sequence goes on along the minus strand of NW_022995374.1, from coordinate 1,099,629 downwards.
CTGTTGCATGGTTGCACGAAGTGGAAAATAGGCATAGCTTCTCCCCTTTCTTGCCCCTTTTCCATCTATTTATTTTCCTCAAGCTCTCCCTTCTGGACAGCTGCCAAGTGCGACAGAAGAGTCAGTTTACTGCCACTTTGTTGTTGATCAAATGGCTTGAACTCATTCTCATGTCATTGACTCATTAGTGCCTTCCCTTTGACCTGGCCTAAACACGTTATGTAACACTTAAAATAGCTGCAAGCTGATGAACCTTAAATGACATTCGCATGCCTTAACCTTTTGGAATTATGAACAAATCTTTAGAGACACGAATAAAACGAATCAAGTGCTATTAATGTGTCCTTGACAATGTTGAAGCTGTTGATTGTGGTAACTATTGATTTAATTCAATAATAATATTTAAATTAATAATTATTATGCGAAGAACCTAAAAAAATTGTCCTGACATAATATCTAAAGAAATAACAAATTAAGTGATCTTTCTTTAATTTTTGTTATTTAGCCGTTTTTTATTAATATAGTTAAAGTTGTTGAACCTTCAATGACATTCACTTGGAATCATTCTCAGGGAAAGAATTAAAGCTAATCATCTGTAAATGATGCGTCCTTCAAAATTTTGAAGCTGTTGAGAGGACACTTTTGATTGGGTTTATCAGTGCTCTACTTTCAGCTATTTTCACCATATCAAGCCTTAAAGTTTCGATGACCTTGAACTACATACACACACACACATACACTTTCGTATATATATATATATACACAATATGTCAAGAGGCGAGCAAAAACAACGCCTGTGGCTTTTGTCAGGGTGAAACGACGTCAGCGCAGGGTGGGAGTTGATTGGTTATATGGAAGGAATGTGAGAAAGGGCAGAAAGATGGAAAGGGGTTGTCAAAAAGGAGGAGAGAGAGGTTAAAAGGGGCCTAAGTACTACTGCAACTGACTGCAAGGCTAAAATACTTCATAACCAATGCAAATTGGCAAAAACGAGGGCTCACTTTATAAATTGAATAATTGAAATACTGCATTCAATATAAACTTCGATTAACTAAATTTAAAAACTTTTCTTTTAATTGTGTAGATAAATAGTTAAGAAAAAAATTATCTATTTGAATTTAAAACCAGCTGAATACCCCTACTGACTTTCAAGTAATGTGCGTGATGAGCTTGTCTATCAACTTGCCAAATGATACACCACATGTGTGTGTGTGTGTGTGTGTGTGTGTGTGTGTGTGTGTGTGTGTGTGTGTGTGTCTTGAGTTGCAATTACGCTAATTGCAAGTGCGGTTGCATAGGACTTGAGAAAATGCCAAGTGCTTTTGGTCTTCTTTTTTTTTTTTGGTATCAGAAAACAGTCTGGAAAACACACTTGTTGTTGTTGTTGTTGCGGTTAATGCTCAGATTGTTGTTGTTGTTTTGCATAATGATACGTGTCAATGGGCAGACAAAGGAAGCCACTGTACTCATAAGATAAGACAGGTAACACAATATGAAAGCATTGTGCTCCGAGAGAAGAGAGAGAGAAAGAGTCTGAGAGCGAGAAGCGGAAGAAGCAAAGAAAGAGAGTGAGTGGAGGGAGGCAGTGAGAGGGGTGGATAAATCTCAAACAAAACAGAGACCACAACTGTTATAATTTTAAATATATTAATTGTGAGAAAAAAATTATATTTATTTTATTTTATGACCCGATTAACAATACTTTAAAACTTTTATTAATAATTAAAATAAGTAATAATATTTTGAAGCTAGAACCCAGCTTCAGTTTTTATTAAATAACATTTTGAATTTCTATTTAAAAATAGATATTATAGTCAATTTTTAAATATGAGTTATTTTTAATTTTGGATGATAAAACTCAAAAAATATCAAGATAATTATTTAAGTAGTTTTTGATTATTTAGTATACGCAGTTTTATTTTCAATACATCTTATACAAATTAAAAATTTCTTAAAAACAAGTTTCATTTTTATTTTCTTTTCATTTTATAATTTTTCCAAAAGATGAGAGCTTTTAAGATGTTAAGAATTGATAACATTGAAATTGTTTATGAGAATGAAAACAAGTAAATGTCAAAGCAAAAGCTGGTCATATTGCAAAAGAGCGCAAGCAAGAGAGTGAAAAGAGAGCAAGATACTGAGAGAGGAAGAGCCAAAACGAGAGCGTAAGAGAGCAGTGCAAAATGAAAATTTTCATTTGGATTTTAACTAAAAAGTCAAAAAATGCTTAGAAATTAATTGACAATGAGTGCAAAATACCTGAGAACAAATGGAATTTGCGAATTTAATGATATTAGTGGTTGTAGTTGTTGTTGTTGTCGCTAGAAGTTGTTGTTGTTGTTTGTTGCATATGTTAATCTCCACTTTTGTCACAGTAAAATATGTTGAGACTTTTATACGGCGTTTGTTTTATTTTTAAACAGTTTTTCACTTGACGCGCAACACAGACAACTAAATATATTATATATAATATAGCTGTATATCTTTCTATATATACTTAACATAGCTCAGATTCGAGGCTATTTTTAGTTAGGTCCTCGAGCATTTCGAGAGCAAATAATTGTCGTTATTTATATTGTTAAATTTGGATTAAATAAAAAGGTCGAGCAGAAACACGGCACAAGAAACGGATACGGAACGGATGGCGCCTCTTGGACACGGTTTGATAAATGACACAGCGAGAACACTGATAACTGAGAATCGAGTACTGAGTACTCAGAACGGAGAACTGAGAACAGTCTTTTTAGCGTCTCCACGAGCGACTGCAGCGAGCGACTGACTCGAACTGAGGCCAAGTCTCTAGCTGCCTTGTTTTCGCCTTGTTTTTCCCTTGCACCATTCACAAAATGTGAAAAAAAATACGCAGACACCGCCGACACCACCGCACCAACATCACCACCATCACCACTCAGCCACTGAGCAACTGAGCAGAGCAAGAGGGTTGAAATTGCGCATGTCAGCAAATTTTGTGAGCATAACATAAATATACAAGTCTACATACAGGGTGTCCCTCAAATGTAATTCTCAAATATATTTCGCAAACAAAAAAAAATATTAAAAACCTAAAAAAACTCGAAAATAATTAATATTTGTGTAAAATTACTTATTTTTTATTAACATTAAGTATCTGTTGCAAATTAAAGAAGAAAAATTTTTAAAACTACTTACGAGACAGCAATATGATATGGTAGTTCAGTTTTCAAATTTTTAATATTTTTAAATAACCAAAACAACATATTTAAAGTGTACTTTAATTTTATTAATTTAATAAAACATTTTCTCCCAATAATAAAACATATATGAATTTTTTTAATTTGTTTTTTTTGTTAAATATCTTTAAAAAAAATTAATGGTAGTCCCATTTTTACAAAATTTGCTAAGGATACACAAAAAATATTCTCCAATTTACATCTATTGAGTTTGGTAGAGAAACCTTAAGAAACAACAAAGCTTTTCAAAATAATCCTTAATTTCCGAACAATCTTTTCTATGACAGCCCTAAGATATACTGTGCCGATCTAAAACAAATTTTTTGTAGTATGTAAAAAATTAACTGCGGTGTATATGCTGTGAGATTAGCTGCGATATTTAAAAAAGTGAAAAAGTTTTTCATACTTAAACTTGATTTTTCAACAGTCGTTCCTGCGGCAACTATATGATATAATAGACCGGTTTGAATAATAGTTATTAAAGAGATATAAGACAATACAAATTGCAAATTCTATGAGTTTGCTTAAGATAGCCTAAAAACAAAATAGTTTTTCATACTCACACTTGATTTTCGACCGATCCTTCCTATACTAGATATATGATATAGTAATCTGATTTGTGATTTTGCTTAAGATATCTTTAAAACAAAATAGTTTTTCATACTTACACTAGATTTTCGACCGATCCTTCCTATAATAGCTATATGATATAGTAATTCTGATTAAAAGCAATAAGGCTTTAAACTGGGGAACTACGTAACTTTGGCTTTATTTTATAGATTTTTAAATTTTTCAAATAAGTGTTTATCATATCTTAACCGAGGAATCCAGCACCGCCTGCTCCCAAGAAGCCCGCACCACCTGCACCGCCAAGGCCAGCAAAGCCACCGGACACCTTCTTGTCGTATCTGGCGTGAAAACGGCCGCCTCCAAAACCACCGCCGCCAAAACCACCGCCGCCAAAACCACCGCCTCCAAAACCACCGCCTCCAAGTCCACCGCCAAAGCCTTTGAAGCCACCGCCTCCGAATCCACGTCCTCTAACTCGCACCGTCTCTCGATAGCTGCCAAAGCCGCCAGCACCGAAGCCACCAAATCCACCAGCTCCACCACCAATGCCAAGGCCAGCACCACCCAGTGCCTGAGTTCCCAGCACCAATGCACCACCGATGATCAGCAGCAGTTGTAAATGGCACCACTTCATCTTTATTGAATTGTTAATCACGTTGTGAGACGGCTGCGCAGATCTGCCACCGTTTTTATGCCCTACACCAAACGGTGGTGCGTCATGAAACCACCGATAATGAAAATTCCCCCACTTATGCTGTGTTTACTCACACATTAACCACAATATTGAGAGATGCTAGTTACGCGCCTCAATCCACGTGGCCTGACCTTCACTCAGAGATGATAAGGTGTGAACTACACTGGGAGAAATAGTCTTGTATTTTATTCGTAGAGATAGTTGTCAAAATTTGACAAAGTTATGACAGTTTAAAGTTGGTAAAAAAGTGTCAAGGGAAGAGTATGGAGAAAACGGACAGTGATCAAAAGTATGGAAAAAATGACAGTGAAGGAAGAAAAATTGTATTTTCTAATTTTAATGAAGAATGAAAATAGAGGCCAAATAATGGTAAAATTTATATTCCGCAAGGAAATCGGATAATTTTTGACAAAGTTATGACTGTTTGAAGTTTGTGAACAAGTGTCAAGGGAAGAAAATGGACAATGATCAAAAGTATGGAAAAAATGACAGTGAAGGAAGAAAAATTGAGTTTTTCAATTTTGATGCAGAATGAAAATATAGGCCAAATAATGAAGAAATTGATATTCCGGAACGAAATCGGTCAAAATTTGACAAAGTTATGAAAGTTTGAAGTTGGTAAAAAAGTGTCAAGGGCAGAGTGTGGAGAAAGTGGAAAGTGATCAAAAGTAGCAAAAAATGACAGTGAAGGAAGAAAAATTGAGTTTTTCAATTTTGGTGCAGAATGAAAATATAGGCGAAATAATGATAAAATTGATATTCCGCAAGGAAATCGGTCAAAATTTGACAAAGTTATGACAATTTGAAGTTGGTAAAAAAGTGTCAAGGGAAGAGTATGGAGAAAATGGACAGTGATCAAAAGTACGGAAAAAATGACAGTGAAGGAAGAAAAATTGAGTTTTTCAATTTTGATGCAGAATGAAAATATAGGTCAAATAATGATGAAATTGGTATTCCGCAAGGAAATCGGTTAAAATTTGACAAAGTTATGACAGTTTGAAGTTGGTAAAAGTGGCATGGAATGAGTATGGAGAAAATGGACAGTGATCAAAAGTATGGAAAAAATGACAGTGAAGGAAGAAAAATTGAGTTTTTCAATTTTGATGGAGAATGAAAATATAGGCGAAATAATGATAAAATTGATATTCCGCAAGGAAATTGGATAATTTTTGACAAAGTTATGACAGTTTGAAGTTGGTAAAAAAGTGTCAAGTAGAAAATGGAAAGTGATCAAAAGTATGGAAAAAATGACAGTGAAGGAAGAAAAATTGAGTTTTTCAATTTGGATGCAGAATGAAAATATAGGCCAAATAATGATGAAATTGATATTCCGGAAGGAAATCGGTCAAAATTTGACAAAGTTATGACAGTTTGAAGTTGGTAAAAAAGTGTCAAGTAGAAAATGGAAAGTGATCAAAAGTATGGAAAAAATGACAGTGAAGGAAGAAAAATTGAGTTTTTCAATTTGGATGCAGAATGAAAATATAGGCGAAATAATGATAAAATTGATATTCCGCAAGGAAATCGGTCAAAATTTGACAAAGTTATGACAGTTTGAAGTTGGTAAAAAAGTGTCAAGGGCAGAGTATGGAGAAAATGGACAGTGATCAAAAGTACGGAAAAAATGACAGTGAAGGAAGAAAAATTGAGTTTTTCAATTTTGATGGAGAATGAAAATATAGGCGAAATAATGATAAAATTGATATTCCGCAAGGAAATCGGATAATTTTTGACAATGTTGTGGCAGTTTGAAACTTTGGATAAAGTACATAAAAAAAAGTGGGCTACTATTTCTTTCAGTGTCCAGATGGAGTTATTATGAAGGCAGCTTAAACATTTTTCAGAATTCAAAAGCGATGACACTGAGCTCTCGGGGAATTTTGGCATCCCATTTGTGAATTGGTAATGCAAATAGGCCAACAACTCGCAGTTGATGCTTAAACAGACACGGCCAACTAATTAATTTGCATAAATAAGCAACTTGGGTTGGGGCAATCTTCATTCAGTAGTTGCAAAGATTCAGAGATGATCCGGCAAACGGTTTACCTGCTAATCTCCACACTTGTGCTCAGTGTGATGGAGGCCACGCCCATTGTAAGCGAAGGGGGCGTGGATGAAGTGGTGCGAAAGACGCGACACATTGGCGGTGGCATCATTGGAGGCGCTGGCATTGTTGGAGGTGGTTTTGGCGGTGGTTACCTCGGTGCACCGGCAGTACACACGGTTCCCGTGGTGTCCACGGTGCCCATAATAACCACAGTGCCTGTGGTGTCCACCATTTCCACAGTGCAAACGATTCCCAGCTATGGTTATGGAGAGCACTATGGTGGATACAATGCTGGCTATAATGGAGGATTTGGTGGTGGAGGATTTGGAGGCGGAGGATTTGGCGGTGGCGGCTTTGGCGGTGGCGGCTTTGGCGGTCGTAGCCTTGGCGGTGGCAGCTTTGTTGGCGGTGGCGTTGGCTTTGCCAAGATAAAAGCTTTTGGCATCGGTGGCTTTTTGGGTTGAATAAAGTTTCAAGTGTAAACAATCAATAAAAAGAAAAATTGGTTTGAGTTTGACTTACTCTCTACATATTTGTATTGTACGAGCGAGTCAGTGCTGCCAGCTTAGCTTATTTAAGGCTATATTTAGATTTTAAAGAAATGCAATAAAACCAAAGTTAAGAAAAACCTATGAACAGTAATACCATCCGCATAAAAATTAAATACCATAAATGTAATACTTTTTTTAAGGATAAATCAAGATTTTAAAATGTGTAAAAATGTTTAAAATAAAAGAAAAAAATGCCATCAAATATTTTTAAAGTTTCTTTGATTGCATTTATGCTTAGCATTATATTTAGCACATTGTTCTTTATTTTCTACTATTTTCTTTGGCTTCTTTTTATTATATTGTTTAATATCTAGCTTTTTTTTAAACAAAATGCTGGCAACACTGAAGTGAGTATGTTTGTGTGTGTGCTAAACTTCAACGGATTCGATGATGTTGCAGTTTTGTTTTGGAGATTAAAGTTATGGCTCTTGTTTATGTTTTTTTTTTCAAAGTTTCATTTTACGTTTTCGGCAGTTTGTTTGTCTATTATTTTGCCATAACTCAAGTTAAGTAAAATACGTTGAAACGAGTCACAATACCCTGTATTGTAGTAGATAAAAATATGTGTTATGGCATAAGTGGAGTTACATATTAAATGTGGAAACTCGAGCTTTACAGTCTCTAAGCTCAATGAGTCTGAGTTAGCTCGTTATGAGTACAGGGTATTTTTATAGGCTAGCTCGCATTACGCTTTTCCAAAGTGTTCATTTTTGTATACAATCAAAATTATTTTGAGTAAGCATTTAAGAGGCGTATAATAAGATCAGCCAGTGTATATTTAAAACAGTGGGTGCGAGTATCCAATTTCTTTTTATTCCTAAATTGAAGGGGAATATTCAAGAGGCACTTGTGACTTTAGTAACTTGAACAAAAATCTCACTTGAAACTCACACAAATTTGTCAGTATTTTTATTTAAAAACTCTACAAATATTTATCTTGTATTTTTTTGAATACAATAAAATGTTAATAGCCTTAACTAAAAAAATAAAATATAATAAAATAAAATAATTAGACTTGCTGAAGCTTACCCTTAATTCACAAATTTGCCGAATTCGCGATAAGATAACGTGTGAACTTAATAAATAAGCGAACAAAGTCTCTTAAGAAGATAAATGGACAGAGGTCAACTTTATATAATATTTATTTATTATGATATTTATTTACCCCTGATAGACATATTTTGCTCCGATTAGAATAGTTAACATGAGCATCGAGTGGTTCCACTGTGGATCAAGCAGACACTTCCGCATTGAAGTATATTCATCAGTTGTGGGTCAATTTCAGGTAAACAATTCCATCGCTTAACAATGCTTTAGGACTTTTAAATATAATTAGTTTATGGCTACTTCTGATGTGGTCAAAACTTCAATGACAAACAAGAAAAATGCCAATGAACTCTGACAAATATTGGGCTATAAATTAAAGCACAATTCCTAACTCAGTTTTAGTGGTCAACAGAATTTCGTGCTGAATTGTGAATAGTCCAAATAAAATATAGATTAAAACACCATAAGTTCCAGAAGGCTGAAATTTGCACACAACGTAGCTAAGCCGATTTTAAATATTAAAATGGACTGCGCAAAAGTCTGTTTAGTTCTCTGCGCCTGTGTGGTGCTCTGTGGAGTGGGAAGAGCTCTGGAACAGGAGCAGCTGGTACCGTTAGCACCACCGGCACCACTTGCTGCTGATCTTGTGGATGCTGGCGAGAACTCCCAAGCGGATGTGGACTTAAATGTGGAGGGAACGCGCAAGGCGCGTCAGTATTTTGGACCGCCACCACCGCCATTCTTTGGACCACCGCCACCACCGTACTACGGCGGTGGATTTGGTGGCTTCGGTGGTGGATACGGTGGATACGGTGGCTACGGCTTTGGTGGTGGATATCAGCGTACACGCGTCGTGACACGCACTCGTTATCGTGGTGGCTTTGGTGGTTTTGGCGGTGGTTATTACGGATAAATGGATTCCATTTTGACATTTACAACATTTGTGATATTTCTCTCCCTCTCGCTTTGTACATCAATAAATGTCTTTATATTTTTGCAAATGTTTTTATTTATTTTTTGGAGGGAGTGCCCCACTTTTATGATGCGAAAGCGGTTGGCCCACCACAGAGGGCTCTGCTTATAAGTAGATGGATTTAGTTTCGTTTTCGGATTTTAAAAAGATGCGTTTCATTTACCTGTTGCTCTTGGTGCCTCTTGGTGGCACTTTGGTCTGGACTTTAGCCTTGGATGAGATGGAAATTGATGCTCAGGTGGCACCACCGCTAGCGGGTAATGTTACTTAATTATTTATTAATTTATATACCCGTTACAGTCCAATTGAAGTTTAAATTTTGCAAGTGAAATTAAAAATATTTGAAAATTTATGACATTTTAAAAGTCTGAAGTTTAATTATAAAAATTATTTTAATTTTTTTTAGGAAACTTTATTTTGTTGAGCACTGTGTAAAATCAACTCAACAGTTTAAATTTGATTTGCATAAGAAATATATAAAATAGGCACAAAATGTAAATTAATTATATGTATTTGTATAAAAATTAATAGTGTACAATTTTAATTAAAAGAATATTTTTTAATATATAAAAATAATATATATATATAATCATAATAATATATATTTAAATGTATGACAACAAATATTTCTAGATATTTTTTGCATAAGAATTAAGTTCATATATTTTTTTTTTATTTTACAGCAGTAATTCCAAAGCTAAATCTGTGGCGCAACTTAATGGGGCAAGTTCGACAGGCGCTACACCGCTGGCAACCCACCAGGAGAACAACCACCACAACCACCCTACGTCCTAAAATACAACTGCGAACCACCACCACGGAACCCGAACTGCAATTCTACGGCGCATTGAATCCCATTTTTCAAATGCGCTACTATTGAATTTAACTTAACTGAAATCCGATATTTTTTAAAAAATTCAAACTATCTTAGACTGGAAAAAGGACTAGTTTTTTATTATTTAATTTTTTGGTATTTAGCATATTAATATTCTTAATTTTTATTTTTAATACTACAAATATTTAATAATATTTATTCAAGTTACATAAATATTTATTTTAACTCTTGATTTTTTATCTAAATAAAAAAAATATATAATTATTATTGAAATTAAATATATTTGTATTATTGTATTAGATAAAATTTAAAAATATTATTTATAATTTATTCAAAACTTTTTTTAAAATTATTATATATGTTATATATTAATTTTTTGATGTAAAAAATTTTATTTAATAGTTGCTGGAACTTTTGTTTTTCAATTTAGATAAAAAAAACTAGTTTAAGTCATTTATTTGTTTATTGATAAAAATCAACCAATGTTTGTTTAGCTTATAATAATTTCATTTATTTTAATGGTCTATCTACAACTAAATTGTTTATTAAAAAAGTTAAAGAAGAACATTTTATTTTAGCGGAAATGCTTGTTGAAGAGTCCCTTGAAGCCGCCCAGGCCACCACCGAAGCCATGTCCAAAACCACCGCCAAGACCATGTCCAAAGCCACCGCCAAAGCCATGGCCAAGTCCACCAAGTCCACCGAGTCCACCGAAGCCGCCAAAGCCACCAAATTTGCCGCCGAGGCCACCGAAACCACCGAGTCCTAAGCCGCGAGCCACCCTTTCATTTTCCGATTCCGATTCCGGCAATTGCTGCACATCGTAATCCACATCGAGGAGTGTAAGTGGTTCACTCTGGAGTTCAAGTGGTGCTGCCCAGCTGTGGCTCAGACTGCAGATGATAACCACTAGAAGAAGAGGACACAGAGCCAGGAATTTCATATTGATTGATTGATGATGATCTGTTGATGATCTCTTTGTACTTGATCACAAATTGTGGAAGATTCATGCTTTTATACCACTGAAGATTTCTGCTCTTCTGGCTCGGCTTCTGGGGATCGTGCGTATATCTGCTAATTGAAAGAATCCACAATTTGAGACTTGACTTGTTGTCATGCACTTTCATTCATAGATCTTTCATTTAACTTGGCTTACGTTGGGTTCGTCTCAAGTTTACTTAGGCCTGACGTCGCTTACATCATATTTGTTTTTTATATTTTATGTTTTCTGTTTGAGTTGAAGTTTGTGGGCTGAGCTCTGGTCTTGAAACGTTATCTAATTGACCTTAGCCACAAGTTGTGTGTACTTCTCTGGTTAACGTTTACAATCAGACACGTTTGGCAATCCATAACGAACCAGTTAACGAACTTTGAATAGGGGAACAGTACATTTCTCAGTTCAGCAACTGAGAACAAGTTTCGCAATTTCTAGAGCAAAATTAATGCAAATTTTATAAATAAAAGAGAACACATATAAAGTAACTGTCAATAATATGAATACAAAACTAAAAATAAACAAACAGATGTATAAAAGATTATAGTAAAAATACTAAGAAATCAAAAAATTTACATTTGATTTTGTGACTTTGTTTTAATTTACTTAAATAATAAAATAAGGTATGAAAATTAATGTGATATATATATAAAGGATTAGAGTAAAAAAATACGGTGAAATCGTTAAACTTATAAGTGTATATAGAAATTAATTCAATTTTCTCACTCTGTTAGAAATTTCTTTTCGTAATGGGTATTTATTTTATTGACTTTAACGTTAAGGTTTTTCTTTAATGGAAATATATATTTATAGAGCATTGTATACAATAAATTCATATCTGATTCTGGATAATTATAACAATTTTTATGAACACATACGTATATTGTATTTTTTTTTTGCTATAAATAAAATTTATTCCTTATTTTTTTCTTGCAAAAATTTGGTTTTTTAATTCAAAATTTCCTTGGCTTGTATTTTAAATTTTTATTTATCTTCTTTTGTATATATTTTCTGTATTATGTGTAAAATATTTCTTAAGGAATCTCTATTTCTTATATTCACTTTATTCTGGGAAATAGACAATGCTGATAATTGAAAATCATCTAAAATTTCGATGAGTTTGACGAATGAATAAAAAGATTTTTGCTTAAAATATTTAAATATTTTATTAGCTTATTTAAATTATTACTATATAAGTTAAGTTTACTTTAACTAGCTTAGCATCTAGTTTGCAGCATTAGCTTGCGACGCCTGTGCAGATACTTTTTGAAGTTAGTGTTGCCTCTGCCATTAAGTCTTAGCTTTTTGGACCATTTAAATGATTGTTGGCGTCTGCGTTTAATTAATTCTGGATAAGGCCTGTGATGATGATGATGCAGACGATGAAGATGATAATGATGAAGATGATTCTGATTGAGTTGTGGCGCAGTGCGATGTCTGCGCACAGTGTCCTGTACAAAAGGACGAGACCAGACAAGTGGATCCAAGCTGGCATCGTCGTTAGCTTCATTGAGACTCGACAATGACATCGACTTTCCTTCGCCAACTTGCAATATTAGCAGCAATAGAAGTCCCAGTAATATTCCCAGTTCACATATTGGTTTTGTTTTAATACTAGTTCCAAGTGCAGAGCTCATCGTGTGTCCTACTTGCAACGCGGTTAATTAGAAACTGTTGCACTTTGTGTGCAACGCTTCGACTCTTATACCACACACCTGAATCGCCTTGGGAAATCTTAAGTAAATAGTGAAAAACCTTTTGGCATGCTTCAGCTGCCTCTAAGGGTATTTACTATTTGCTATTTATTTGTTTACTCACTGACCCGCTTCTACCTGCCACATTTGTCAATGACCTTTCTCAATGATTTGTAGCTAAAATTGTTCAAATGTTGAGTAGGTCAACAAATTGCATTTTCCGTGGGTTTTTCACTTTGCCTGAGAAAACATGTGATTCATTTAGGTATAGATAAGGTCTGTCAAAATGTATGTCTTATATTCGTATACACTTATAGCGGGTGTTATAATTTTAGTTATAGAAAGTGTAACCTACAAATAAAAAAAAAATAAATACATATGGCTTTGCTATTATTATATATGCTCATTAAAAGTAAACACAACAATTGAAATTGAATTTTTATATACAAATAATTATGTAATACTACTTTTATTTAGTTTGTATAAATAATATTTTAAATTTCGAATTTTGATTATATGAATTTTTTTGACTTTCTTTAATACAAAATTAAAAATGAACGAGCGATTAAAAAATATAATCTTTACATATAAAAATCTTTGCCCTGACTTACTGACTGACTCACTGATTAACTCACTCACTGAGCAAAGCACAGCCCAAACCACAAGAACTAGAAAGCTGAAATTTTCGCACAACATAGCTGAGACAATTTTATATTGAGCACAACACTTTTTAAACATAAAGATATTTAAAAAAACCTGGTTAAAAAGAATATTTTTTGGTAAGAATTTAGTAAATGTACTTCAATTTACTATGGTAAAATCCAGAGTACAAGGGTATCGAATCGTCGTCGTGCACAACTTAAAACTTATATTAATCAGAGTTTTTCATACTCATTCAGGTACTCTTCGCTGTCTTCATTCACAACCCTTTGAGGCCTTGTTTTCAGGAAGTTTACTGCAAGGATTTTCATGTCTGAAATTCGGAAATATTTACAATGGGTCAACTACATAAGTAGGCTAGTTTTCCATGTAAAACAGTATGTATAATTGTAAAACAATGAACAATGGGACTGCAGATTTCACTTTCTGAGTACAAGTCGGCGTAATGTGGCAAGTGAAATAAAGTGAAAGGGCCAATCCGGCAAATGACTAACACATTGGCAACTCGCAGGTCGCAAAGTGTCTTGTCAACACTTTTCTTCTTCTTCATGTTCCTCTTCTACACTTCATGATGCATCTTAGCCTTGCACTTGACACTAACTTCGATTCCGACTTTGACTCTGTCTACCATTCGTGACTTTGTCTGCGTCTCCCACTGTGAATGTGACTGTGACTGTGACTTTGGCTAGACAATTAGCGAGCATGAAGAAGAAGATAGAGAAGAAGAAGAGAGACGTCTACTGTGAATTATGCGCAAGTTGAACAAGTAAGAATGCTACAATCGAGCTGATCGACTAATAGATGCCCAGCACTTCTTCTTTGTTACAATCACACTAAATACAAAAATAATAATCAATAAGTCATATAAACTAATATATAAATAGTAAGAGGCAAATTTTTAAAAATAAAGATATTTTGAATCGCATTTGCACAAGTTTTTGTGTTTGTTTAGTTATGTTAATTTTTCAAAATTCTACAAAAAAATAATTATTAGAGTCGTATTACAAAAAAAAAAACATTTACACATTTTTGCACAAGAAAAAATAAAATGGCCCCACAGTGCGTCGCCTACATTTGTTCGCTGTTAAAAATACACATAACTATAATTTCATTATCACAGCTGTTTATTAAGGTAACCAGTTGAAATTTGTAGGAAACGTTTACAAAATAGTCAGTATCTAATGTCCTAAATCTCATAGCTGTAGATTTTAAATTGGTATTGTTATTAAATTAGTTAAAAAAAAAAAATCTGAAGTATTTCATTCAAATCTGTTTGTTTTAAGTTGAACAGTCGCCTAAAAAACAGATAGACAATGTCACAAATCCATAAGCCTCTGTATTCTATTGGGTACTGGGCTAATAACCAGTTGCTGAAACTCAAGTTGAGGGCAGTCTGCACAGTAATCCAAAGTCCCAGTTAGCCCACTTTCGACTTGGCTAACAGCAATTGACACATATGAGTAGAAACAGGCATGTTGCATGTTGCAGCTTGAATGTTGCCAGTTGCTTGTTGCAAGCTGAAAAGTGGCACAGGCAACAGAGTTGCATAAAAGCTGCGGTTGCCAATAGAAATGGCCACAGTACGTGTTCAAAGTTCTCGCCAAGATGTGCAACAAATTGCAATTGCTGCTGTCACTTTTGGCCCTCTGCCTCCTTTTTCTGGCCAATGTAGAGGCACAACAACAGCAGCCACAACAACAAAAACAACCACAACCACAACGCCTGCGTCTGCCCCAGGGCTACAACATGAGATTGGGTTCGGTTCCCACGCGATTTGTTGGCAAAGGCGCCTACACACTGGCCGCCAAATGGCAACGGCCACAACAGCAACAACTGCCCCAGCAGCAACAGTTGCAGCTGCAACAGCAACATCAACTAAAAAAGCTGCAACAGCAACAACAACAGCAGCTGCAACAACGCATGCAACTCTATCAGTGGGCCACAATGGGGGGCAAGAAATACAATTGATCTTAAAACGCATTTAAAAATATGTATTTAATTAATTAAATAAATATATATTTTTAGATAAATAAATTGTGTTTAAAAATATATTGATTAATTTTCTTAATGATCAGAAGCAATAAAATTAAAAAAAAAATTTAAATTAAGAGCTAAAATCTAAAATATTAAATAAAATTAGCAAATTTGTTTTAAATTAACAACTAATATAAATTAGATATAAATCTAAAATTAAAACTAAAAGAATAAAAAAAAAAAATTAGAACAAATTCTAAATTAAGTTGTAGCCCTTTAGGGAATAGCTCTTACCAATATGGAGGTATCTCAGTTTTACTATTTCATTTAGATAGCTTTATTAAGCTTGCATTTTTTTAAATGAAAATCATTACTTTTTCCCCATTTCTTGAAAATAAATAAAATAACTTTATAATTGTTCTTGATATGCATTTATATTTAGCTAAATAAATAAAATAAATATTTTTTTGTAAAAATTTGTAAAATTAATAATTTTTAAATAAATTTTAATTTAGATGAAGACATCTAAAATGCTGGAGCATAATTATGCATATTCATGCGCTCGAAGATCGGATTGCCGCCATCAACTCCAACTCCAACTCCATGGCCACCAAAGTAGCCGGGAATAGGCATGCCAACTCCAGGAACTCCTGTGACGCCTCCAACACCAACTCCAGGAAGTCCTGCGACTCCTCCAACTCCAACTCCAACTCCAGGTAGACCTCCAACTGCTCCTACTCCTCCAACTCCAAATCCTGCTCCAATTCCTGCCTGAGGATACAGACCAGCGGAAGGACCTGCTGCCAATCCCTGTACATTGGCCATGTTGATGATGTTGTTCAAGGCGGCAAAGTTGTCCACACCTGGCTGGACTCCAAAGCCATTTCCATTGCCCAGCTGCGGATTGCCGTACATGGGATTGCCGTACATAAATCCGGAGTTGGACTGTGGCTGGCCGGGATAGGCGCCCAGACCCAAACCATAGCCCAGACCCAAACTGGGATCACTTGGATAGCCGGAATAGCTGTTACCACCCAGATAAGACGCAGCTGGAGCAGCTCCACCGCCAAAGACGAGACCAGGATAGCCAGGATAGCGTGCCAATTGCATTCCCATTTGATTCATATTCATTCCCATTGAGGGGCTGGCTGGCGTCATATTAGCCGTCATCATCTTGACATCTGCCTCCGTTCCAGTTGCCGGACTCTTCAGCTGACGCTGCTCACGTTTCGGCTGAGCTTGACAACCGCTCAGCAGCATTAAAGCCATAAGCAACAAGGATTTCTTGGCAATACACTTCATCTTGGTCACGTTAGCAATTGACAACTGTTTGCTTCCGGCTCGTTGAAGACGCTTTTTATGCAACTGCCCCAAAGGGAAACTTTCTTTTCTTGCAAATGATTCAATATCTGAAATAAATAAAGATTGCTCTTGGTTTTCTTTTTGGCTCGTAAAACTTTGTATTTGGTAAAGTGATTTTTTACTATTTTATGGTAGCCTAAAAAAAAAAGCGATCTAAAATAAGCCGAACAGAGCAACGTGTCTGCGTTCGTTTTGTAATCTCTTTATAAACAATTCGCACATTTTGCCTAATGCCAACCGCAAATAAGGTGCTAAGTGTCGTCTTCGATTTCGACTTGGACATCGAAAATCTGCGAGCCAGAAAATTACTATTGTTGTTGTTGTTTGTGGTGGATTTTGACTTGAAATTGGGCAAAGTGAAATGCTCTTCATTCGACTTCTATTGTTTGCTTTGTAAAACGAATGACTTAGGCAACGAACTTGTTTTCAACGCTCGCCTAAAAGTATGCTGCAAGTTTTTAAAGCACGTCCTATGAGTCATGAGTTTATATTTGTAGTGTTGCTAATTTTCAGTTATATATTTTAATTGCTTTTTTTAAATCTTAATTTTATTAATACTAAATATACATTTGTTTTTTTTTTTAAACTGCATTAGTTGATGTAAATAAATAAATAGAATGGAAAAAATTGACTCATGGTCTCAATTATATTATTTTTCTTGATGGCTATCCACAATTTGGCATGGCTAATAAATCCATTTAAGATTTATTTAATTCGTTTTTGCAGACATTCGCAGAGATCATTGGCAAACTTTTACAACAGTTGACAACAAGACAATCGATGTTATTGTGAGATCGACCTCTAAGATCAACAAATAGAATGGTTTTATAAAAAATCTTATTTGCAAAACCAATAATTTATTTAGTTTCTTGTGTTTCATGGTTAAAAAAAATAGTTAAATTGCTTTTTATACCTGATAAATAAATTATATACCTTTTTGGAATTTTATAATTAGTTTAAAAAATTTAATAATAAGTTGCTAAACATTTTTATTTTCCAAAATTCGTTTAATAAATATAATAAATAAAACCCTTGTAAATTTATATATAAAAGGCTTTTACTATAGATAGAAAGATATATCTCCTGGATTAAATATTATTTAAGTTTATCTGCAATCCATTTAAATTTTTTCATAAAATCTCTTAGATTTACTTTGCATTCTCTAAGAAAAAAGTAATTTAATTGCAACTGATTAATAAAACATTTTTTTTTTATAAAATATTTAATAAAATAAATTAATAAATTAGAGTCTTCATAAATTCAATATATACAGCTTGGCTTAATACTAAATCTTAACAGCTATTTTAATGATATGTGAGTGGAACTATTTGCCAAAACTGTCCTTATAGGCAGCACGTTCTCTGTCCGCACGATTCGTGAGTGCTTCATAGGAATCGAAGACGGAGACACGACGATCCGACAGATCGGAACGACGATGTGGTTCCAGGGCATTTGGATTGTTGTGATATCCATAGACAACGCTGCTGGGATAACAGATGAAATAGTCCTGGGAACGCTTCTGCCTCACAGGCTGACCACTGATATCAGTAGGTGAGTTAATGGCCTGATAAGGATTATTGCCGTCAATAGGCGCCGATTGACTTGAGTGCAGGATCAAGCACAAGGCCAGCAGCAACAATGTAACAATATTTGTGCAGTTCATTTTGTTGTTTATCACTTGTTTATTGTAGTTCTTTTTATTAACTTTCGGTTTTAGTTTTTATTTAAATTTGATTGCGATTGCGGGTGTTTTTGATGTGTTGTTATCAGAGTTCCTTATGGTTCTGTGCCTTAACTCTAGGGTGTGGATTCATTTATATGTGAATTTGCGATTTACATATTTCACACTATGCGCTAATTATTATGACAGACAGAGTTTCAGGCAGGGACACTAATTTAATTTGTGGTACACTCAGAAAAAATGCACTGAAGTTTTGTTAAACTGCTTTCACATAAGATCAATAATTAAGCTAAAATATTATATATTAAACTTTTCACTTAGACAAAAAAAAAATTAAATTTGATTTTAATACGTCTGCTTATCGAATATATAAATAAGTTATTTCAGGTTGAATATTATGAAACATTCTGAATTTGAATACATCTAAAAGCTTTTAGTATATTTTTAATATTAAAGCTAAGCGTTTTTCACATTGGTTTTAATAAATCGCATTTTTTGTTACAGAATGAATTTTCTAATATTTTCTAAGGAACTTATAAACGAGTGTATTTATTCCTACTCTGCCTTTTTTTCTCTCAGTGTACATATTTAAATCTGATTAGCACCTTATGAAACTGCGGCACAACATTTCCGTCAATGGGTTGGAGGGGTGCTTTTAGGAGGCACTGTTGTGACGTCTACACTGAGGTTGTTAATGATCAAAAGGGGGAGGCATTCGTGAAGCTTTAATTTGTGGTTTTTTGTTGCGGTAGGTGCTCTATTCACATTCCCATTCACAACTCAATGAGTCAGATCCTCCACACCCAGCCCGAAAATAAAACTCGCTATCTTTTCACAATTTGCGTCAATATTTCAGTTATTTCCATATTTGGATATATTTTTATAGAGTAATGTAAATTACTCTTACTAAGAATAGCATGTAGTGTTTATTTACATTCAATTTTCCTGTTGATGTTAGTGTATTCATCGGGTTGTAAGACAAAAGGCGTTAATTAAATGAGACAAAAATGAATCACATTTTCAATACGTCAACTTTGACAAATGTTTCCGTGTAATTTTCTAATTATACTCAGTGCAAAATATTTGTTTTAGCTAATTTTATTCATGAATCAGTTGCGTTTCTTGGCTAATTTCAACATTTATTGATTTTTTTCGTTATTTATTTGTTTAGAACTATTCATTTCTCAAAACTGTCTATTGAGTGTAAATTTAAATACACCTGTAATATTGAAGTGTAACTCAATTGGTGCCAGGTGCAAATTGGTACATTTTGTTTTATTGTATACATAAAAATAAACCAAATAAACTTTTAATATTTCATCCAAAATCGAAACCAGAAATGTATATTCAATTAATTATATTAAACTCATTTTATTATTTATTTTAAAATTATCAACTCAACTTTAACTTACAATTTCTAGTTAAAATGGGCATACACTGGAACGTTTTATTTAATTAATAACATGTCTACAGGTTTCTGGTGGAAATGAATTAATCGATATGACGCTGGTGAAAAATCCATTTAATCAAATTAATTAGGGTTTTATAATTTCATAATTTCATTAAAGCTATGACGTTTATTGCTTCATATATAATTAATGTATAAACATATTAATTAAATTTATATTTTTTATATAATAATAATATAATATTAAAAAAAATGTTTAAGCATGTAACTTATAAGAAATACCCAAGTCATTAGCTGGTTTGATTGATTAATCTGTTTATGACTAATCATGATTATTCAATGTGCTTAAGCTGAAATATTTTCCATGAATAAGGTCATTAAATTTGGTAAGTCGTTTTGAAAACAGATTCACAATATTTCTTAACTGGTTCCTTGAGGTTTCAGCCAATTGAGAATGCAGAAAGCAGAATTTTTAATGCATTGTATATTTGATTTTTTGTTGGAAATTATATACCAAGTGATATACAAGTGATCGATTATAAAAATTACGATCTTAAAAAAAATAAACCTTTTAGGAATTATATTTATGAATAAAATAAACTTAAATATGCAATTTATTTATAAGAATTAATTTTAACTCTTAGCACCCTATTATTTTTAGTTTTTTTTATGTATATATATTACAAGTTAATTTGTTTACATTCCCCACATTTAACAATCCCTTTTCTTTTATTTGTTTTGACAACTATATTTATTGAATGGAATTTTTTGGCACCCATTAGTTAGTATTGAAGCGGTCTGGAATATTTTTATAGACGTTAAAAATAAGACTATTGATTGTTATTGTTGTGAGTGAAAACCGGCTGGAAGAGGTGTTGAAAAGAGATGAAATATAACGTGTACAAATGCGTAAAAACCGTTTTGTACCTGCCCCCAAAGCATGTTTATTTATTTATTTATTTATTTAGTGTCAACTAAGAACAGTTGATTAAAGTAAAATCTAAAATTAAAATAAAAGCTGAAATAATGAAATAAAATCATATAATTAATTTAAAAGTATTCGTTTATTGTTTTTTGTGATTTTTATTTAAATTTTATTTTCGTTACATTTTGTCTAATTTCGTTAATTTTTTTAAGTTAAGAGCTGTGGTTTCATTTGCCAAAACTGGCGCTGGCCGAAGCCGATGCCGAGGCTGATGCACTGCCGCCACCGCCGAAACCACCGCGACCTCCGTAACCACCGCGGCCGCCGTAGCCACCACGACGATATCCACCACCGCCACCGCCACAGCAGAAACCACGACGACCACCGCCAAAGAAGCGTGCAACACGAGCTCCAACCCCATCATCGATTGGCTGGGCATCGACGTCCTCCAGGGTCACTTTCTGTGCTGCCGGCTGCTCTGGCTCCAAGGGATGTCCACTGGCATAGGCCAGGAGGAGGCATCCAAATAAGGCTAGCACCACCAAATGTTTCATCTTTAACTCTACAATTGCTTCTATTTGTCATTAATGGAAATCTGTGGCCTTTTATAGTCGACGGAACTTTAATGTATTGCTTAGGGAATCCCCTTAATGAGAACCTTTCTATTTTGATTCTTCTTCCTTTGAATAAATTAATTAATTTTACCAGCTATCATTACCTATGTTCTTTTTTTGTTGATTTCCCTAGAAGCTGTAAGCAGCAGCTAATGGAAATCCCAGTCCATAGATAATTTGGTTGCCCCTTCACCTCCCGGCTATTACGTCCTCCTTGTTCACTTTTAGCACACATTTGTTAAATTGGCCTAGAGAAAAAGAACAGCTAAATATGCTGGTAATTGTTGTTTACTTCTAGAAAGACTCAGCAAAAAACGAGACAATTATAAACTTCTCACATACGAGTATGAAATTGTGAACAAGCCCCTTTGGCAGCTTGTTCTCCAACGGGGGACTCACTTTTGAATACCCTGTAACAAAATATCAGCGCAATAGAGTCATTCACTTATTCGCAGGCAGAAAATTTAATATTTTTTCGATCCTAAGCCATCTATAATCCTTTTTTTCCATACTTACCCCTTGACATTTTTTCAAAAACTTTGATCACTCATAACTTCATCAAAAGTTAACCGATTTTCAAGCGAAATACAATTTTATTCATGATTTGGCCCCTAAATTTCTTCTGCATTTACATTTTTTTCATCTAGAAAATTTGATATTTTTCCGACTCCTAGCCATCTATCATCCAATTTTCCATACTTACCCCTTGACATTTTTTTAAAAACTTCGATCTCTCATAACTTCTTCAAAAATAAACCGATTTTCAAGCGGAATGTCATTTTGATCATGATTTGGCCTCTTTATTAATTCTGCATTTAAATTTGTATCATCTAGAAAATTTGATTATTCTTCGATACTAAGCCATATTTTATCCAATTTTCCAAACCGATTTTCAAACGGAATGTCTTTTATTAGTAATTTCGTTCAAATAATTTTTTTCGTTCATAATACTTAATAATTTTATAGGGTATGCTTTAAAAAAGTACTTCCAATTAACATATTCAGCTTGTTTTCATATTGTTATTGTTTTCACGCGTCATTCATTTGAGCTTCGCTATTTTTTTTGCACATTAAGAGGCAATCGAAAATTTCTTAAACTTGTTAAAAGTTGTGATCACTGAACTCTCGACAGCGCCTGAAATATTGCGCAGCAAAAGATCTCGTTCCATATTCTCTACATCTTGACAAATACCAACGGGTTTTGACACAGGACAATCACCTATTAAATCTTCAAATATTTAAGCTAATACACATTTTTTAAAATCTAAAACAAGTCTACAACTTAAGCATTTAAATAAGCAGAAATAATTTAATTAAAATTTAATGAGTGTACTTGCGATACCCTTTAAAAAAGCAGATAGCCAAAAAAAAAAACTGACGATTTATGGCTTGCATACTTTTGGGCTGTGTACATAAATTACTTAAAATAGGGTATTACACAGTCGATCCAATATTATTTGATAGGAACTAATTTAAGCAGGTATGCACATTAATTCTGAAATTATTTAATATATTTTCATTATAAAGACGACATTAATAAACGCAATCCGATTATAAGCGCAATTAAAAATTTTAATTTAATTCAATATTTTTAGATATTCAACATTAAAATGCGATTTTTCTGAGTGTAGATCAAGCTGTAATTTATTTATCGAAAAACAACAGCGTGTGATATTTAATTAATGATAGTAAAAAAATCGTAAGTTTAATGAATTGGACAAAAATCCGGTTATATAAATATTTGTATCTGTTAACTAGATCTACTTAATGCACTGATTAATAAATAATAAAGATAACTCAAAGATGACATTATAATCAAAAAATAGTCAGATACAATTTTAACTTGGATCTAAGCCGATTGATAACAAATCCACATTTTGATTCAATGAATTAAGACGATTGAAGTATCTTTTATTAGTGGAAGCCTTATAATTTGTTAAATTGATTTTCGAATGAAATGTGGGCGTGGCAACTGACAGGTGTCGACAGAAATACTTAAATGAAATATTAAAAGTACAACACAAAGATTTACTTATTTATTAAAATTTAATTACAAACACAATCTAAGTACGTAATTGGCTGAAAGCAAACAGATAACTAATTTTGCTATTGAATTTTTATTGTCTAACTAAAAGGTGAATTGCCTATAAAATAAACAATTTCCATAAAAGTCAGCATGACTAAAAATTAAAAAAAAATCCCGCGGAAGTAACAAAAAAAGCGTTTACGGTGTGAAACTGATTTTAGCCAATATTTTATTCAAATATTTGCCGAAACGGTGAGCAAGGTCAATGTCAATCGTCAACATTAGACGGAGGCGTCTGTAGACTTGCGAGATCTGTGAGATCTGATGAAAGCATGGAACCAGAACCAGTCTATGACGACGACGCGACTGCGACGCGTTTTCGAAGCGACTCCCGCGCGTTTTTAGTCGATTCAACGCGTTTTGTGCGTGTTTCCGTTCAATGCACTGTGGGCGAAACAGCCGTATAGACTTATAATTTTTTGTATATGGCTTTTTATTAAATTTGTTTCATTACCAACTTGTCAAGCACTTAATTGAACATTTTTAGTAAATTTTAATATTGATATTTATAGAGTTGTATAATTTTCAATGTATTTATCCAAATTAATTAACAATATAAAATAGTTTTCTTGATTATTATCTTGCGACTTTACCGAAACAAAGCTGTAAGATATGAACTTGAACTTATCGCACGCTAACAGATTAAAACAACATTTTGCTTTTTATAATTTTTTTTTTTTTTAATTTTTTTTACATGTTTATAAATATAAAATAACTCGAAAAACCCAAGCATGGGAAAAATAGATGATTTATATAATCTTTTAATAAAGATAAAAGTCTAGTGATGAATGCACTTTCAATCCCCAAAATTTCTAATATATAATACAATTTTGTGATAATAATACACTTAGAAAACAACTATTTTAATACTATTGGCTAATCTAGATATTTTCTCCACTGTGCTTGGTAACGTTTCTTAATGATGCGGCAAAGACGAAGGTCTGCCAGTTTCCGAAACATTCAAACCAATTTGGAAATTTTGCTGAAGAACAGTTTGTTTTTTTGTTATTTTTAGGCTGGTCATATTTGTTTTGGTGTGTCTGCTCTTGAGTTTGCATATAAAACACATTTTATTCCATTGCTGCAACTTTAGTTGCCATTTGCTGTTCCGCACGCTTAGTTTAGTTAGTTAGTATCTGTATCTTTTGTAATGTATTTGCTGTCGCGTTTGGGATTGTGGTGTCTGCTCTTTGCATTCGTTGTCGGTCAGAAGAGCAACGCAAGGTCATCACAAGGTCAAGGACGCACTTTGGGCTTATTATCGCCGCTGCTTTTCGGCTCAGGTGGATCTTTATTCGATGTTCCTGTTGCTCCTGTGGGCACTCTAAGCGGAGGAGGTGTTTCTGCAGCTGGCGGTGGAGCTGGCACCCAGTCGGATCAGTTCTACGGCGGAGCAGGAGGAGGAGTATATGGCAATGGATATGGCAGTGGATATGGCAGTGGATATGGCAGTGGATATGGCAATCTCTATGGTTACAGACCCAACTACGGCTATGGCTATCCTGGCTTAGGATTAGGCTATCCAGGTCTGGCTCAGAGCTATTTCGGCTATCCAGGCTATGGCTTAAACTACTACAGACCCAGTTATAATTATAACTATCAAAGGCCCGTGCAATATCCTGGAAATTACTACGGCTCAAGGTAATTGTGTTGATATTTCTTAAATTATTAATATCAATATTATTTCAATATGGAAAACATTTTTTGAATAGTTTTGTCAGAAAATCAATTTATCAATTCAAAATCAATTTTAAATTAGCGAATACATAAATTTGTACTATTTTATTTAGTATATTGAATTATTTCAAAAAAAATATTATCACTATTTAAACCACAACAGACCCAGTTATAATTACAACAATCAAAGACCCGTGCAATATCCTGGAAATAGCTACGGCTCAAGGTAATGGTTTTAAAATTTTCAGAATTATCATATTAGTTGTGTTTTCGCTAATTTATACTAATTAATTAATCGATTTTTCCGATATCTAGGGGCGATTATGAATTCACTTCAAATTAATGTGTTTCCTTTAACTTGTTCTATTTTTTTTTTATTATAATACATTTTCCCAAAAATAAAATATCGCATAATAATATGGATATTAATGTAATCATTAAAAAATCTACTAATAATAATATATTATCGTTAAAAAAACTATCGATATATTGACTTATCAACACTTCTTGAACAACTCCATCTCTAGGCCCAACTATGGCAACTATGGAGCTAGTCCATCCTATAGTTCCCCTCAGAGTGCGGGTATTTCAAATGGCATTTCACCTGGAGTCTCAGCTGGCGTTTCACCTGGCGGCTCACCTGGCTCACAACTCAGCACAGCTCAAGCTGCTCAGCTGGCAGGACTCTTGGGCCAGGCTCTTGGTAGCAGCCTACGCCCCTTGGTGGCCAATGGAAGGGGCGTGGCAGCGGGTGGAGCCGGCAATCAGCAAGCGTTAAGTGGTCTATTGGGATTGCTAGGTTAAAAAAACCATTGCAAACAATTCAAGTTAACAATTCCTAGTTTTTTTGGCATATAGTTTAGAATTATTTAAATTAAGATAATTACTCAGCACCAAAATAATGAAATAAGTACAATAGTACCTAAGTCGAAAATTATAAGAGTATGCATAACAATATCATAGTATTTTTAACCTAAGAATTGTTGAACTAATTTTAAAAATATAGATGTACTTGATTTAATTACTGAATCAGTCTAAAAGTATGCTTTAGTTAAGTTTATTTAAAATCTTTTATATGCACATGTTAATTGAAAATTATATTGGCATGTAAATACAGAACATTTAAATGTTGTATTAATTTTATAACCTGTAAGCTTTAAGAGCCTATAAAGTTATATACAATATACTAAAATAATTAAATGTTGTCATGTGTCGTATTATTGATAATGCATTTGCTTAGCTTACGAGCTGTTTAGTTAAGAAAGAGTGGAAATATTTTGTTTTAAATAAATCTTCTCGTATTTTTATTTTAAATAAATTTGTTCAATTTCTAGAAGTTCTCTTTAAGTAAATATTAATTGACATTGTTTTTAGTAATAAAATAAATATGTAACAAGAATGTTTTCCCAATTTTAACATTAACTAAATTTAGCTATTTTCTCCGACTATTGCAAATAATTTAATTTCATACAATGTTAAATGTTATGTAATATATTTAAACAATGTATAATTGTGTGTTTGCAATAAGTTGGTTATATTTATCTAGCACAATTCTTTCACCTAATAAAGATATAACGTAAATGTTTGTGTCTTAATAAAACTCTTGCCTTTATCAGCTAACTATTTAACAAGTGAAACATTGTATGGACAAATATTTGTTTGCAATTAAGAATCCTATCTCGGTTGACAACTAATTATTTTTTCGATGCTTTCAGTTCTTATTTATGAATATTACTGAAGCAGACTATAGTGCATAAAACCACAGACTAAAATTGAACTGACTGCAGTTGCAATTCACTTGTTGTATTTACGCCATGCAGAAACAATTGGTTTTAGTTTTAATTCTCCTGGTCAGCACCGTTTTTGCCGCTCAGATTTTAAAAAGGACAAAGGATAAAACAACGGTGAGTTCGTGATACAAGCAATAAAGTTTTTTCATAAAAATAATGTTTAAATATTTATTAAAAAATTATGGATGATTAATGTCATAAACTTTTATAAAAAATTGGTGTTTTAAGTAAATTTTTTATTTTAATAACAAATATTTAAAAGTTAAAACAGATTTCAAAATTAATTTTTTGGTTATTTTTTTTTGTCACAGATAAAAGAGTACCTTTTTTTTAGCTTTTATTTTTAAAAATAAAAAAAAAATTTTCTTTTTCAAATTATAATAATGCATATAGCACATCTCTTAAAATTTTTAATTTCTACAAATTCTTTTAAAATTGGTTTTTTTATACCTATAACTAATTTATGCGATTCCTGATATTAACAGAGTAAACTAATTAAGGACCATGGGTATCCGGCGGAGGATCATCGTATAGAAACCGAGGATGGCAATGTGCTTCAAGCCTTTCGAATTCCGTATTCGCACAAGTTACAAAATCAAAACAAGACACGTCCAATTGTATTGTTACAACATGGTCTGATGAGTTCCTCGGATATCTGGGTGCTTTCTGGACCCGATAATGCTTTAGCCTATTTGCTGGCAGATTCGGGCTTCGATGTATGGATCGGAAATAATCGAGGTAATGAATACTCACTGGAATTGAAGGAACCTTCTTGGAATTTCAGTTGGCATGAGATTGGCTTGTATGATATATCAGCAATGATCGATTATGCACTTAAAACAAATGGACAGGGACAGAAATCGATTCACTATGTGGGTCACTCTCAAGGTACCACTGTATTCTTTACATTAATGTCCCTGCGTCCCGAGTACAATCAGAAGATTAAAACTTCCCATATGCTGTCTCCCGTTGCGATTATGAAAAATACCAAAAATGAGTGTGTTGTCAGTGCGGCCAACTTTTATACTGCTGATGGAATGCTTACATCGTTTAATAGAGACACTAAGTTCCTGAATATTTTCCGTTCTAAATCGAATACATTTAATGAAAGATGTGTTTTTCTTATGGACTGTTATAATATGGATAAAAAACTACACTCCGAGCATGCGAATAAGGTAGGCACAATTCTATTTTATACAATTATCCAAGTCTGATATATTTATATGTTTCTCCAAAAAGACTGCCATCAAAGAGGCCGATAAAATATCTGCAGACGGTTCCTGGAATCAAGTCCTTCACTATTTATTCAATCACAAATCGGGGTATTTTCGACAATTCGACTACGACTCTAAGAAGAATCTGGAAGTGTATAAATCGAAACAGCCTCCGGAGTATCCAGTTGAAAAGATAACCTCCGAAGTTCATTTGTGGTATGTGGATAATGATGATCTTGTTGATCCGGTTGATGTCTTGGCTTTAGCGGATCGTCTTCCCAATAAAGTATTGCATCATATTCAGGAACCTATATTTGGACATGCTGATTATACTATACACAACGATATTCGGAAATATGTCAATGATCCTGTCATTAATATTATGCACAAGTACGAACTAGATAAAGAAAAATAAATAAATATCTTTTCACTTACTTCAATGTGTACATATTAAAAAAGTTTATTTTTAATGTTTGTTATTTATTTTTGTTTTCTGTTATTGACATTTTATTATAATTTGATAGTTTACATAAAAATTAAGAACTATTTTTTTTATAAACGTTACAAATCAAACAAGGAATTTTAATTTGACAGTTTACTTTTAAAAAATTAAAAGCATTGTTCGTGTCAAATGATATTGTAGTGTATATAAAAGTCGTTGTTAATTGAATTGCCATTGCTTATCCATATAGGCTGCTCTAAGTCGCCGTTCTCTGCGCTCCTCAATCTGATAAAGTTGCGCTTGTTTTGTATCCAAGAGAATTTGTTTGGTTTCCATGTGACGATGTTCCTCCGAGTTCTCACTGAAAGTCAGAGAAAATGTCTATTAAATATATTTTATTATTAAAATTTAAGTTGATTTACATTTCACGCTGCTGTTGCTTCTTTTTTATCAGCTCCTCTTCTTCCTGTTCCCTCTTTATGAGTGCCATTTGAATCCACTCAATTCTCTCGTTTTGAGCTGCATCTTCACGTCCTTTTAAGAGCTCCTTTATCTCCTCGCTTAATCTCCGCTCTTCTCTCTGCAGCTGTTCCGCAAGTTGGCGGCGCCGATTCTCCAAATCTTGAAGACATTCTTCCAGTTTCTGCTGCACTTTATAATTAATTTGAGAATTTACATTACGGCGATTGGTTCGCGTTAAAAATTCGGTTACATGCATTCTCTTAGCCTTGTTTGTCCAATAAAATATCCTTGGCAACAGTTAAGGTTGTTTTTAACAGCATGTTAACACAATCTGTTAGTTCTTTACATTTTTAGGGTGACCATATATGTACAAAAAATTCTCCAAAAAATGGTATTCAGGCAGACAAATCTGGTAATTTTAAATATGAAATTATTTGCTCAGAGAAAAGATCAAATTTCAATATTAACTCAATTATTTGTTGTATAAAAAAAACTTAAAGTGCAAACATTTTTTAAGTAATTTCTTTTTTTTTGTTGCCACTCTTGAATTTTTTTAACTTGTTAATATAAAATTTTAAAATATTATATATACGATAAAACATCAACAAACAAACATGCATGCAGATATCTTTTTCTTTTAATTTTTTATTTGTCTATTTGTAAACATCACGACTTTGTCAAATCCGGTCATAAGCTACTAAACTGTCAAAATTGTATATACAATTTTTTCAAACTGGTTTAGTTATAATGAATTCAAGTTTTTTGTTAGTATAGCTTGAACTACTAAACTAGATAATTAAACACAAAAAAAAACAACAACTCGATTAAATAATTTAGAAAAACAGCTACTTTAAAAGCAACCCTCGGATTGTAACGACACATAGACAATAAAGTGCATATTATATTTTAGTTTTGATATCGTAAAATAGTGTGCAGATTTTTGAATAAAAGACGAGTGTATTCCGAAGAAGAGCATCAGTTGCAAATTACTCCCAAGTCAACAATCCAAAAGATAGAAAGAAACAGCTGGAAGATGCGTCTACTTATTGCGGTTTTCATCGGCATCCTCTGCATCGCCTTTTGCAATTCTACAGATTTGAAAGAACACGCTGATACTCATACAGATCCAGGACTTGGTGGGGCTCTTGAAGGTCGCAGCTTTGATAATACAGCCACTTTACTCGAAATACTTAACAGTTCTAAAGATTACGTGGACGTGGATCCAATGCCAGTGTCCTAAATTCAAATTTACTTAAATCATATGCTGGCTAAGTTATCGCAACAACAATTGTTTCGAATTTGAACACTTGTGAATTAATTGCTTTTTGTAATAAATTTTAATCACTAAAATTCTTGGCATTAAAATTACATATGTGTCTTTTAATTGTGCGTTTCATTTATATTATAACTGGGTTCGAGTCCTACACTGCCATGTTAAAAAATCTGTTTTATACCTGTTCTGTTAAAAATCTTGCTATGACACTGAAAGTTCTTTAAGTAAAAGCTTAAATTAAAAATAGTACTTTATTCAAATAGTAATTCTTTTATGCACCAAAATAAAATACAAAATATTATAGTTAAATTTTAAGATTAAAAACTTGTGTATTTGTGAACATCATGACTATAACAAATCTGGCCATAAATCGCTAAAAAATATTAAACTGGTTTGGGTTTATGAATGCAAATTTTTTATTAGTATTGCTCGAAGATCCACTTTATTAAACTATATAATTTAGAGCGAGGGCAGCACTCCAAAATGTCTTATAAGTTAGTCATTCCACTTATGATTAAGTTATGAATATAAATTGTGTTGCTCTTAAGTAAGAAAGTTAGTCAAATGCATTGATTGGTCTTTAGGAGTCCATTGAAATAATACTTATAGAAGTAAGCACAATATAAAAAGGTTCAACCAACTAAATTATTGTTGATACGATTACTGAGTACATAATATGGCATACAGTAACTCTTGATGCAACTCTCGAATTTTTCTTCTTAATCTTATTTTTGATGAATTTTGCTTATTTTAGCAGTCAAAATTCTGTCCAATTCTGCTTATAAATATAACAGAATGCTTCCAGATTTTCAGATGTATTAAATCTGTAATACGAAATTGAAATATTGCATCTAAGTCGTTATGATTATGGTCAATATAAATTTTAAAATTTTTTATTCGGCCAGCCTGAAAGTATGTTGTTCATTTTATTTTCAACTGTAACACGTGCTAATTAAAATTATATTGGGTTATAAGCACTTATTATTGCCTCATAAGGGAATTTTTTTATAGACTATAAACTTATAGATATTATACCCCTGCTCCATTCGAATAAACCAAGTAAACAGCTACTGTTTGCTTGGCCCTCTGAAAAGCAAAGGTCCAAACTCAGACTTAAAGTTAGTCAAGAAAGTGTTTTGACAAAATCAAAAATTTACACATTTTCTTTTGCAAAAAATATATATTTTGTATCGATTTATATTTTATTTGGATTTTTGTTCTGTACTTTAAGGAAAATAAGGAAAATACTTTAAAATTATAATATGAATTTTAAAATTTTATAAAAATAAGTTTTCTACTGACTGTACATCGAATGTCTATCGAGTGGCATTTAAACTATTGTAAAACTCAATGGGTGTAAATAATTCTAATTAGAAACGCAAGGTGTAAGACCCGAAGTTCAGTCAGATAAGGCCTATAAAAGTGGCAACCAGCTGGCAGATGGAACACAGTTTAGTTCTCATTGTGGTCAACATGAATCTGTGCATCTGCCTGACAATACTGGCCACACTCACTGTGGTCTCGGCATGGCCAGCCAGGATGGAGACAGGAGAGCAGGACTCGATGCCAGAAGTTCAAGGAGCAATGCCCAATGCTGATTCCATGTCCAGTTTGGCAGAGATGTCCGATATGGGCAGCCAGCACGCCGAGGAAGGAGCAAGGAAGGCACGATTCTTATGGGGTGGCATCTGGGCAGGACCTTATTGGCCTAGATACTATTACGGCTACTATCGTCCTTGGGGCTACCACTACTGGTGGTAATTTGATGTCACTGTTCTCTCTTGTGGTAATATAAGCAAAATAATTAATTAAATTGATAAATAAAATTTGGGGCATGAAAGTGCTTTCGTCAATAGACTATTACCTCGCACAAAATAATAATTAGCCAGAGATCAAAAAGATTATTACTTTTCAAATACATATTAATATGATATCAAAAATATCTTACCTCGTAAAGAATAATAAATTACCAGAGATTGAAACGATAATTATTTTAAATCACATATATATTGGATATCAACAATTTCGGGACTCGCAAGTGCTTTCGTCAACAGACTTTTACCTCGTACAGAGGTTTATATCATGAACCGTTTACAACAACTTTTTATGTTATTTATTTTACATCTATATATTAAGGACGTTAAATGAATTCATAAAAAATTTATGATGAAACCTAAAGTCAAAAACTTTTGTTTAAAAAAATATTTCTGTATACGAGTTATAAAATGATAATTGAAAATTTAAGTTTAACTATAAATTTCTTAATTCTATGCAAATTAAACTTTAAATCTTATTTTAACTTTTTTTAAGCTACATGATAAAATATCTTTTGTGTTGTTCTTTGAAATTTTAACATTCGTAAAAATGTGATCCCTGTAATTGAGATGCTAATGAAATGATTGATCTTTGAGAGCCAGGTCAAGTACATTTGAAGTGCATAGTGTGAAGTTCTCTTCTCAAGTCGATTTTCTGATTTCACAAGATCACAAGACAATTAGTGAATAGGCCAATATTTCGTATGCAGTTAGCTCTTTACTTTGTTGTTGTTAATTAGTTAAAATTGTGGAGGAAATCACAACTTAAATAAGACTTAATTACATACAATTTGTAAGGTATATTTACTTTCATTATTTTCCTCTTAAATGAAATCTAAAATTAAATCTTCTTTACTTTATAGAATTGTTTACTGTTTGACAATGACAATGTTGTTGTTGTTGTTAATTAGTTAAAATTGTGGAGGGAATCACTACTTAAATAAGACGTAATTACATACAATTTCTAAGGCATTACATATTTAATTTCTTTATTTTCCTCTTAAATGAAATCTTAAATTAAAACATGTTTACTTTATAGATTTGTTTACTGTGTGACAATGTTTTTAATATAACAATAATGAACTGGTTTTTGTTTGTTACCTTCTTGAGCTTAACGACTTTATCAAATCTGGTCATAAACTACTGAAATATCATAACAGATAAGGCGAGTATTCAAGTCATAAACTCGACTATGAAATACCTACACTAAATAATCATTATCTAATTAGTACTTAATGATTGCATATTTTTATCTGATACAAAAGTTACAAATTTGATTAAGTATATGACAACCTTTCTTTTTCTCAAGAACTTTTTCACATTTTTTTTGTTAAAAAATTTTATAAACAAATATTTATTGGTGTTGTAAAATTTATTCATTATATTTTTTCCTATTTTATTTTAATTTTCCTGTTATTTTTCTTCATGTATTCAAAAACAAATAATAAACATACTTGGCTATTTTTAAATATAACTTGATTTTGTAACAGGTACGGGTATAATGAACGGGAATTTTTAATTTGTTGCTATTAGAAAAAAAAACAAAATAGCGCTTCTAATTGCAAAAATACTGCAGATCGAGGGTCGATTAAGAGGTTAGTATTAACAGCAGGTTAATACCAATTTGCAGTTGTTATTGCAAGACTAGTTTATAAGGAATATAAGGTCTTTTTTTATATTTAAGTACTCTTATAAAACATTTTAAGAGTGATTAGTACTTAAAAAAATTAATAAAACTGCACCACAATAATTTTGGAATATTCTATGTATGTTAGTAATTTTCTTAGTTGCGACCCTCGAGTTTCTTTGACACTTTGGCAATAAAATGCATAAAATATGTACGATAAATTTTCGATTAAAATGTGTGCAGATTTTTGAATAAAAGACGAGTGTATTTCGAAGAAGAGCATCAGTTGCAAATTACTCCCAAGTCAACAATCAAAAAGAAAGAAAGAAACAGCTGGAAGATGCGTCTACTTATTGCGGTTCTCATCGGCTTCCTTTGCATCGCCTTTAGCCTTGCTCATGGCGGCGGTGGACACGACAGAGGACACGGTGGAGGTGGTCACGGCGCAATTGGAGGTGGCCATGGCGGCGGCGGATATGGAGGTGGTCACGGTGGACACGACATTGGTCACGGTGGACACGACATTGGTCACGGTGGACA
The DNA here is from genome assembly GCF_004354385.1 of Drosophila innubila. Classification (NCBI taxonomy): domain Eukaryota; kingdom Metazoa; phylum Arthropoda; class Insecta; order Diptera; family Drosophilidae; genus Drosophila; species Drosophila innubila. The sequence goes on along the minus strand of NW_022995374.1, from coordinate 1,065,466 downwards.
CGACGGTGGTCATGGAGGTCACGGAGGTGGTCACGGAGGACGCGTCGGTCATTATTGATCCACACGAGTCGCATCTAAAACTTTTTGAAAAATCTTACTTTTGTAAATTAATTAATTTTTGTAATAAAATTCTCTCACTGCAATTCTCGGCATTAAAACTGTGTCTGTTCTTCTGTTGGCTTTCGGTTGCATAAATTTAAAGACGCCCTCGATTTCAATTAATCATTCCTGTCAGCGTTTAAATATGTAGTTTTTCTGGGAACTCCATAATGACAATTAATTTCTCTGAACTTTTAATAAAAGCAGCCTGCAATGCATTAAATAAGTTTAGTATAAAGAAACCCTCATAACTCAAATCTACGGAATATTTAATTAACAATCGGGAGAAACGGAAATTGTTGGAAGATGCGTTTGATTCTTTTGCTCTTCACTGGGAGCCTGTGCCTCGCTTTCTGCTATGCGTTGGCTTCAAAGGACGTTACAGTTCAGGATGATAAAGTTATCGCACTTTTAAATCTGGCCGATCAGGGCGAAGGTCATCAAAATGAGGGTCAACGAGAGGCACGCGCCGGCGGGTATTGTTGTCGTGGTGGATACGGACGTGGTGGATACGGAGGTGGTGGATACGGACGTGGTGGATACGGACGTGGTGGATATGGACGTGGTGGATACGGAGGTGGTGGATATGGACGTGGTGGATACGGACGTGGTGGATATGGACGTGGTGGATATGGCCGATATGGACGATAAAAGATTTGTTGAAATTATTTACATACAATCACGAAATATTCGGAGACCGTCTAAGTCTACGCAAATCTATACTATTCTAAATCTACGCAACGAAGTGCAAAAAAAATTATTTTTGTAATATAATAACATTATTGAATATAACCTTTTTATCATCTAGAAAATTTGATTTTTTTTCGATCCCAAGCTATCGATCATCCAATTTTCCATACTTAACCCACATTTTTTCCAAAACTTTGACCTTTTATAACTTCATCAAAAATTAAGCGATTTTCAAGCGAAATGTCATTTTGATCATGATTTGGCCTCTAAATCGATTCAACATTTAAATTTTTTTCATCTAGAAAATTTGATAATTTTTCGATCCTAAGCTATCTATTATCCAATTTTCCATACTTACCCCTTGACATTTTTTCCAAAACTTTGACCTTTTATAACTTCATCAAAAATTAAGCGATTTTTATGCGGAATGTCATTTTGATCATGATTTGGCCTCTAAATTGATTCTACATTTAAATTTTTTTCATCTAGAAAATTTGGTATTTTTTCGATCCTAAGCTATCTATTATCCAATTTTCCATACTTACCCCTTGACATTTTTTCCAAAACTTTGACCTTTTATAACTTCATCAAAAATTAAGCGATTTTCAAGCTGAATGTCATTTTGATCATGATTTGGCCACTAAATTGATTCTACATTTAAATTTTTTTCATCTAAAAAATTTGATATTTTTTCGATCCTAAGCTATCTATCATCCAATTTTCCATACTGACCCCTTGACATTTTTTCAAAAACTTTGATGTCTCATAACTTCTTCAAAAATTAAGCGATTTTCAAGCGAAATGTCGTTTTGATCAAGATTTAGCTTCCAAATTGGTTGTACATTCAATTTTTTTTTTTGAAATTTCTAAATAAACAAATTTACTCTCTTGATCAAGCTGTTGATTTCGATGCTAAGGGGCCCCCCTCCCCCTTTGAAATTTGGAGAATTGAAAATTTTAGATAATTTGTTTTGTATAAAAAAAATAAGTAAATAATATCAAATGAGTCACTGTTTTAAAAGGCGTGGCAAACGACGATCTTGCTAATTGATAAATAAAACACACATTGCTGCACATTATGATGTAGATCGGTCGGGATTTTTAGAACAACAAAAATAACATTTAAATAAAAAAAACAATAACAAGAACAGGTGTAATAATCTTGTGGCAAGTGATAAATGAATAAGAAACAAAGCAAATATCACCATATTAGCAATACTTGAGTTGAAAAAGTACCTTCTAATTTATAATATATCTATATGATAAGTAGCTGAAATTAGGTGATGCATATGTAAACAGGAATGACAGCTCATCCAGTTTTTTTTGCGAATTAGGAGGTAAATAAAAGGCCGTTGCATTGTCGCTGTTGGAATCAGTAATCCAGAGAACATTGAGCTTTAAGCACATTCAAATTAAGTCGAATTCTAAAGAAAAAAGAAGATGCGTCTTGCACTTTTGGCGCTTATCGGCGTGCTCTGTCTCGCCTACAGTTATGGAATGGCCTTGGAGGAGGACGACCGACAGATCGGTCTATTGGATGTAGCCGATGAAGGACAAGCCCATGCCAATGAGGGCGACAGAGAGGTCCGACAGTGGGGAGGCGGCTGGGGACACGGTGGATGGGGAGGCGGCTGGGGTCATCACGGAGGCTGGGGCGGTCACGGCGGATGGGGAGGCGGCTGGGGTGGCGGTTGGGGAGGACGATGGGGAGGCGGCTGGGGTGGCAGATGGGGTGGTGGTGGCTGGAGAGGCGGTTGGGGTCACGGTGGCTGGTAGAGCTATGCTAATTAGACATGGTCAAGCTAACCAAACTGCCACTCATAACACCTACCTTCCAATGTCCAAGCCCCATCCAATACCTACAATATTCAAATGTTTGTCAGTTTTGTGTGTGTAAATAAAGAACATTACGAAAAACAATAAGATTTTATTTTAATTACAGCTCTCGACAAAAAAAGTTATATATTTAAAACTCTTTGTCCTGACTCACTCACTCACTCACTGATCATTGCACAGCCCAAGCCATAAGACCTAGGAGACTGAAATTTTGACACAACAAAGCTGAGTCAATTTTATCGTGCATTAAGACGGCTTTTTGCGGTATTCGATTGGAAAGAGGGTCGAATTCGGCGTCAAAGTTCATGCATTGAGAAAATTTTGTTTAGTATTAAAAATTTTGTTATTCTTAGAGCTTTCTCCACCAAACTTACAGATAAAAATCATTCAAATATTTATAATCTTGCATATAAATGCACATTTTATTTATATTTGTACTCGTCCGTTTGATGTTCGCTTTGAAGCTTTGTTGACACTTGATATTTGTATTTAAAAGGTACTTCACCTGTTTGAGAACGTTGGGAATTCTCATTGACCAAGTTCATTGTAGTATGACACACTCCCAAATCACAACAGCTGAGTCACCAGATTTATTGTTCAAATAATACTCAAGTGAATCCAAATGGATAACAAAAAAATGATATTTTATTTTGGAAACCTAAACAAATAATTATTACAATTTAATTAAGGCCTTATTGCCTTAATGTAATCGTTTTGATTTTTTAATGCTTTAAATAATTTCTCTGATTTTAATGTCAACACAGTTTTTCTTAATATTAAATATCAAAACAATAATATTTATATTTCTTAGAATTTATATAATTACAATTTTAATAGACACAGTTAAAGATACTTAATAAAAGATGAACAATTTAGCAAGAGTATTATTTGTTTTCTTTACTGTAATTTTTCTGGTTTTCGGTTCTGATTTGAATAATGTTATTTGATTTTTGTGGTTTGTATTTTAACTGTCAACACAGCTCCATATAATCGTACATAATTATATATACTCGTATTTAGTATATTTTCGTATAAACAAAGTTCCATTGCGAGAGACTCGTTTGACATGAACATGTCACAGTGACTCGAGAAATTGATTGTTTATTTGGTGTCTTTGTTGAACCCCATCAAATTTGAGTAATACGAATACTTTGGATACTTACTTCGAATCCTAAGCTGGGAATTCAAATAGATGACGAAGGAATTTCATAATAATAATATATATTTACATATTAAGAGTATAATTTAATTGTTTATATATAATCGTATTTTAAAATTTTATTTTAGTCTAAATAAATAAATAGGCACCAGACTTTGCGTTTTTGATTATCCAGATTTAATGGATTAAGTAAAGTGGATTGTGTTATTAATGAATTAAAATTCAATTTTATAATCTTATTTTCTAATTGAATTTTTATTTCTACTGACTGTAGTCTACATTATATATATATAAAAAAGTTTAAGAAATTGCGTTTCGGGATTTGCAGATTTAATGGATTGTATAATGTTGATTGTGTTATTAATGAATTAAAATGCGATCATCAGTGTCCCAGTTATTTGATGGACATCAGGTTAGGAACAACTTTCGTTGTTTGTTGCATTTAACAACCGCAATCACAACAACAGGTGCAATAATCTTTGAACCAAGCACAAGTAAATAAACAAAAACGCTGTGAAAGTGACAAAACCCGGCTTTAAAAAAAAAAAGAAAATTAAAAAAAACCCCTTCCAATAATATATGTGTACAATAGCTTTAAGTATACTTAAAAGTCAAGCAAAGCAATTGGAATTGGGCGTTGAGAATTTGAGAACAGGAACGTCAACTCATTTGGTTATTTTGAAACTTGGAAGCCGCAATAAAAGGCCGTTACAGGGCAACGGAAGGCATCAGTTGAACCGAAAGCATCGAGCTTCAAGCTTCACAACAAATCACAATCAAACCTATACTAAAATACAGGGTATCAACTTCGAAGATGCGTCTAACGCTTTTGGCACTCATCGGCGTGCTCTGTCTCGCCTATTGCTATGCTCTCAGTCCGGAGGATAATGTCGAGCAGATCGGATTGCTGGATGTGGCCGACTCTGGACAAGGTCATGCCAATGAGGGCGACCGAGAGGCCCGACAGTGGGGAGGCGGCTGGGGAGGACGCGGCGGATGGGGAGGCGGACGCGGCTGGGGAGGTGGCGGCGGATGGGGTGGACGAGGAGGATGGGGAGGCGGTGGCTGGGGAGGCCGAGGAGGATGGGGTGGCGGCTGGGGAGGACGTGGCGGCAGATGGGGTGGTGGCTGGGGCCGTTAATCTGATTAAAGCCCCACGAATACCCTTCCTGCCAACGCAACCCTGCGTCCAAACACATTTCAATATTCACCGAATTCTATGTGTATGTAAATAAAGAACATTTCCAAAAAAAATATCACTTGATTGCAGTTCATTTTTTAATCAAGAAAGTTCCTACTTTTTCAGGCTTGAAATAAATTCACTTTAGGGTGCATCGATTGATTTCACTTAAATAGGGTAACCCTACGGTCAATCTTAGTCACAGCACTACATTAGATTCCCTTTAAAGGATTTTTAATATTATCCTTAATGTGGAAGTCATTAGCTTTTCATATTCAATGCGAAAGCGACGTTTAATTATAGTCATTAAATCGATTAAAACTATTTGAATTCGCAGCGATAATTATATGCTCATTATCCCACAGTGCACAGTGGTCGAAGATTGAAGCAGTCCAAGTGTTCACTATTACTAAAATCTATAGAAATATTATGCCTTGATTAAAATTGGTTGGAAGTTTTCTTTGAGTCACTGTGCATCATTAAAGACTGGAAAATCACTATAAAAGCAGCATTCAGTTTGACCACAAATTATTCGAGCTAAGTGTTTTGCAGCATGAACAATTTGAGCGGAAAGTTTTTCAAGTTGCAGGGATTTTATTTCCGCATTCTAGGATTCGACTTATTATCAGGGATGCAAAGCTGGCTCCATCCCTGGAAGACACTCTGGAGTATGCTCTCATTATGCATAATGCAGGTAATGATGGCGGCTTTTGTCTTTAAGAACCTGGAGGATATTGAGAAGGTAACCGATGCATTGGCGGGAATGCTCAATAACAATCTGGCCTTGTTCAAGTTTGGATTAATAATATGGCTGCACAAGGATATAAGCCGCATAATTAACAATTTGCAGAGTATTCTGGCAACAGGTAATAAAATTCAATTCGATAATTCTCAAAATCATAAGTTTGGAATTTGTAGAGTGCGAGAGTGAGATTCCAGCTGAAATTATAAATCAGGAGAATCAGCGGGAACAGCGAATTAGCGGTTTCTATTCCAGCTGCTTTGTGCTAGCCGGAATTCTAAGCGCCTTGAAGCCCATTATGAGAGTTGGATTTATCTTCTTAAGCACTGGCGAAGTTTTTCTGGAGATGAACATTCCTAGCGCGTAAATTGATCAAACAGCTTTAAGAATACAAGTCTCATTTGCTCTCCTCAATTTCAGTTATCCTTGGGACAATCAAAAGCCCTACAACTATCTGCTATCCTGGTCATTGCTAAGTGCTGCCAGTTTTGGTGTCGTTCTCCCCACAGTCTGTATAGATACACTAATCATATCTTTAATTTACAATTTAGTCGCATTGTTCAAGACGGCGCAGCATAAAATTCAGCTAATTGTGGGGAAAACTCCACAGGAAACTCAGGACCGACTGCACTCCACACTTCATCTCTACAAAGTCGGTCTTGAAATTAGCGAGGCATTGAAATATTATTTCCGCCTCCTCATCTGCATTCAATTGGTGATGGCCTCAATTCACTTATGCGTACTCAGCTATACCCTTTCAATTAGCTTTGGACAGTCACAGATGCTCTTCTACATCGTGTTTGGAATCGCAATCCTGGTACAACTCTACCTATATTGTCAGTGTGGTGAATATCTGAAGACAGAGAGCAGTGAATTCGCCAGAGCCATCTACGATAGTCCCTGGTACGAGGCAACTGTAATCAATCCATCCGTTGGACGTTCTCTACAAATCGCAATGATGAGAGCCCAACGGGGAAGTCACATTGACGGTTACTTTTTTGAGGCCAACATGGAGGTTTTTCTGTCGGTAAGTATGTTAAATATAAATATATAAATAGCTCTTTATCCTGACTGACTCACTAATTCACTGAATGATCATTGTGGATAAAAACTTTGTTCTTTTTGAGATATCTTAACTAAACTTAATCCCCTTCTCGAAACACTCGACATTTTTGTGTTTTTTTTAATATTCTAATTAAATTTAGTCTTGAAAAATATAAAAAGTGTACCTCAATTCTGCACCTCATTTTCGCGTTGCGAACCGAGGGTTGGCGAGTGAAACGAGCAGGGAGCCAAGTGCCCTCTTTATTAATGTAAAAAACAGTACTGTAGCTGATTCTTCTTCTACTCCACAGATTGTTATGACAGCCGGATCATATTTCACTTTACTACAGTCACTTTCTTAAAAAAATCGGATTTATTAAAACATAAATAATTACTTATTTTAAAATATTGTTAACAGTTATATAGACGATAAAAATCCTCCTATTATGCATCTGATCTTAATTATTTAGTGTTAAAGGGCAATAGCTTTCAACGGCTAATGTTTTGCCTTTGTCTCTCAATGTATAAAAATGAATATATAAATAAATAAAGAAAAAATTATATTCACACATTTTTCATTTATTCATACACACACACCAACACACACACATATACAGAAATGTGCCGAGTCCGTAAATCGATGGGCTTATAATCGATTAAATTGTGTATAAGCTGCAATTATTTCTGCATTATTCCTACAGTGAAAACTGTTTAAGTGCAACTATCTTAAAATATTTGTTTTTATTAATTTTTATTTCCCAATGTGCAGAATTTACACAGTAGAATTTTGTATACAGTTTTAGTAATTTGTTTGAATGTTTAGTATTTAAATATTTTTTGTATTATTTATTAAACTTAAAAATTTATTTTAAGAAAAATAGTTAGTTTATTAATGCGTAGTCTTGAAATATTTTTATTATTTACTAAATCCTTATAAGTATTTTAATCACGTCGGTCTCGGCTTTAGACCAAGTTAAATGATTGCCTGGGTTAATTGAAGGCAATCTGAATTCGAATTAAGAAAGGTGTTATTAAAACCATTAAATATTCACCATTTTTGGAAAGACTCGTTTATAAAAGACGTCTTCGATTGGAAAATGCTCAATTTGTTAATTGAAATTGTAGAATGCACACGCTGACCGAGGACTTTCTAAAGGTGCAGAGAATATATTTTCGGATCTTGGGATTTGATATCGTTAAAGGCAATAATGGTTGGCTGCATCCTTGCAAAACATTATGGGTTCTGATTTCATTGGCCGCAGTGCAGCCCATGATTGTGGCCTTCAGTCTGAAGAATGTGGAGAACGTGGACCGACTGACAGATGGCTTGGGATCTGTACTCGTCAACCTCTTGTCCCTGTTAAAGTTCGGACTAATTATATGGCTGCATAAGGACTTTAGGCAACTAGTTGACAAATTCCAAAATATGCTCTCGAGAGGTAAGCGCTTTAAATCACTCTATTAGCCTTCTTAGACCCTGTACTTAGAAAGTAGACACGGTCTTTAGAGTTATCGACATCACAAAGACTCTGAAAAATGATTTTAGCCACTAAAAAAAATGTATGACAAAAATATACACACTTACAAAATGAAGAAAATTAATTTTACATATTTTGTTTGAAAAATAAGACCAATTTTTGGACCAAATTACTAATATTAGGGGCCGGTTTTTCATTGTCTCCTTAATCATATTTTATGTGAAAAGTGCATTTTGTACAGAATAAATACAGGGTCTTTCACCGTCGGGTTCTCTCGACTGTAGCTCTTGTTAACAGTTTTAAACTTAATATTTGTAGAGTACGAGAGTGAGGTTTCAGCCAAAATAATAAGCCAAGAGAATCGCCGGGAACAGCGTGTTAGCGGCTTCTACAAGAACAGCTTCGTGCTCACGGGAGCTTTGTCCTGTCTGATGCCCATTGTAAGCATCGTTCTCTTCTATTCTCAAACTGGAGAATGGCAGCTACAGTTGACATTTCCCTGCATGTAAGTTGTGTCCAACAAAAATACTGAACTGTTGCCAAACTAATATTAACTTTAGTTATCCTTGGGACAATGGGAAGATGTACAATTCGCTGTTCTCCTATGTTTTGTTAGTGAGTGCCACTACTGGCGCCGTACTGCCCACAATCTGTGTGGACACTTTCTTCACCGCACTTACCCACAATTTGGTTGCCCTGTTCAAGACGGCACAGTATAAAATGCAATTATTTGGAGTGGTTCGTCTGGCTGAAATCCTGCTACTCTACAGAAGCAGCCTGGATATGAGTAATGCCCTAAATCGGTACTTTCGTCTCATCATCTGCATGCAATTGGTTGTCGCCTCTCTTCTGCTGTGTGTTCTCAGCTATACACTATCCGAGAACTACGCACAGCCCCAGATGCCCTTCTATGCCGTCTTCACACTCACGGTGTTGCTACAACTCTACATTTACTGCTATTGTGGCGAGTATCTGAAGACCGAGAGTAGAGAATTCGCCAGAGCTATCTACGATAGTCCCTGGTACGAGGCAACTGCAATAATTCCAGAGATTGGCCGTTCTCTGCAAATCTCAATGATCAGAGCCCAACGGGGCAGTCACATTGATGGTTACTTCTTTGAGGCCAACATGGAGGTCTTTCTATCGGTAAGTACTTCAGTTTAAATCGTCAAATGAATTTAAAACTGACCTTTCTTATTTTCTTTAGATTGTCATGACGGCCGGATCCTATTTTACTTTGCTACGCTCAATTTCCTAATGGAATATATGGCAGTAAATATTACTGAATTACTTAAGTGGTTGTTAGTATTTTCTTATTTTCATTATGAAAAATATATTTTCTTTTTCAAGGTATATAAAAAATATGTGTTATTTTAAATTCTTACTTTATGTAACTTTGTTTAAATACTGTCAATGATTAACAAGGCATGGTAAAATTCACCCGTGGACCAATGTCTGTGGACATTTTCGTTTGTGTACTCAAACATCGATAATTTTACATCCCTAGACAAAAGTAATAATTGTCAAGCATGCGTTTCACAGTACTCGTCCTTTTTTTAAAATAGATTTTTTTAAAAATTTGAATTTAATTGTGCCAATATGTGTCTAACAAATAAAATAGACCCTTTGAATTTTATATATTTTCATATTGTCTGTTTATATGAAAAAATAGATCTTAGAGATAATAATGTATAGATACACGAAATCCCTATTAAAAAAAAATAACAAGAATTTCTGATTAGTATTTAAATTGCCTTAAAGTTTATTCTGTGCGCTGATTTGTAGAAATGTGGGAGAAAAAATGTTGTTCTGAATGAAATTAAAAGTACAGATAAGGATTATAGCATTCAAATTTTTATTGATAAGCTGTTAAAAATTAAAAGAACTTTTTCTTTCGAGTCCGATCCCATCCACAATAAATCTTAAAATGCTCAAGATCAAAATCGGTTTTTTTTTAAATTGAGTAAAGAGAATAACAAATTGTCAAGGTTAAAGTGAGGTCTACACTAAGAGAATCGGGAGTGCACTTATTCCTTGGATTGGTAAATTATTTTGTTGGTTATTCCTGAAAATTAAACTATTGTTATTTTTGTTAATATCACACAATGTAGTAAAAATAAGTAGCTCAGTTTTATCTCCGATGCAATACATCAATAGACATATTTTTTCGCAGTGTACTGAGAAAATTTTGCTCTCTCGTCTACTACGAAAAAAACATTGTGCTTAAAAACTTTGTGTCGGTTCCAAATGTTTTCAGTCTTTTTGAAAGGGGCTTTGCCGATAGACCGTATGCTCATGTTTTTCTAATTAAGTTTAAAGTTTCGTTTGATGATATTTCAATGGATCAATTTAAACTGTTAACTTCATTTGCAAGAAAAATAGATTCAGCACACTGCTAAAATTAATTTAAATCAAAATTGTTTCTTAGTGTTTGGTATTTTAATTGCGACTCTAACTGCGAAGGTCACAAGAATATTAAAGCTGGTGAGTAAATTTGATGAGTATAAAAAAAAGTTCGCAACAAATGCTCTCTCTCTTAGAAATAAAAACCACTCAAACTTCGTTCTTCTTTGGCTTGACCTTCGCTCACCCGATCTGCGTTCTTTCTCGCTTGCTCGGTTTATTATTCTTTCAACTCGAGGCCCTTTGCTTCGTAAGAACTCGGCAAACGGTCTTCTGAGCATGCATGTACATATGTATGTGTGCTGTGCGTATGAGTTGATAAACATATGTACACTGATAGAAAAAACACATAGTGAAAACACATATAACCATATTTGATTTTATTATTTTACATTTAACTTGAAAACGTATTAAAATTAAATATAATATACTTTAACTTAACTAAAAAACGAAATAATAGGAAGACGTTTATTTTGAGTCCGGTGGCTTAGTGGCTAGAGTGGCCGACGTGCTACACACAGATCCTTTTTAGTTCGAATGCCTGAAATTAAAAAATAAAAAACAGTAAAAAAACAAAGTTAAAATAAAAAATAAATTGAAAAACAAAATAAAATTAACACAATAAATAAAGCAAATTGTATTTGAATTTTTTTTTCAATTTAATACAATGTCATGTTTGTTTTTTAAATAAATACTTAAATTAAATATAAAATATATATTTAAATTGAATATATTCATATTCATATAAAATACATAGTTTTTCAGTGTTCACGACATGGTGCTTATCAGCATAAGCTTCATATGGATTTGTTTTGTGCGTCATCTTCTAAAAATTTTGACCTCAATGGGGAACAAAAAAACAATTTGGTTTGTAGGAAATTAGAAGTTAAATTTAAATTTATATTGATAGAATATTGGTAGACCTGAGTGTAAATTTCAAGATCGACTAAATAAATTACACTAAATGCATTTTGAGAGTGTTTGTATGTGTGTGTTAAAACTATAATTGATTTTTGGGAAGTACGAGATTAAAACGTTGTGTCGATGTTGCTATTATTTTCTTGCAGTCATGACCAGAACAAGATCAGAGTCACGACTTTTACCGGTCATTATCCTAATAATTGGACTGATATTTGGAGGAGGTGTTGCTGCCGTTTGTCCTATACAATGCCAGTGCACCGAGCATTCTGCGGACTGTTCCCGTAGAGGACTAAGCGAATATCCCAGTTTTAATAATGCGAACATTTCTGATTTGGACTTGTCGGGCAATAACTTCACGAAGTTTCCCAGCCAATACTCTAATCTAATGAAACTTAACAGTCTGGACTTGTCTGACAATTTTATTAATAAACTTGACGTCGATGCCCTTAAAGGTTTTAAATCACTAAGGACTTTGAACTTGGCCAAAAATTTGATAACAAGCTGGACAGATATCAATGCAAACGTGTCATTTATATATGCACCAAAACTGTATACTCTTAACCTAAGTGGTAATAGTTTAGGAAGCCTTGGCTTTAGTGAAGGTCTAATTAGCGAAACACTTGGCAATTTGGATATTTCGTCGGCTAACATCAGAACAGTTGACATAAATCTGAGAACTCAGCTGCCAAAACTCAGAGCTTTAACAATGGTCAATAATAATTTGTCGCAATTGATACAATTTCCCCAAATTTCGTATTTAAGAAGCCTTGATCTTAGTAATTGTAGCCTAAAACAATTTAATTTGTCCTACATATATATTTTGAATAGATTAGATCTATCACATAACCCGGCACTTAACTTCAGTGGAATGGATTTAAGGGATCTGATAATTCTAGACCTATCCTATTGTAATCTCAGTAAGATAGATCTCAGTAACTTCGCGAGTGTCCTTCGACTGAGTTTGCGAGGCAACGTTTTCGAATCCATTAATTCAATCACCTTGGCTAATAATTCAAAATTAAGGAACTTGGATCTATCTGAAAATAATCTAACTGGCATAGAAAAGTATAGCTTCAATTGGCTTGAGGAACTGAATCTATCTAAAAATAAGATTAACCAATTGAATGAAAACATAATAAATGGCATTAATTTCCTAAGAACCTTAGACTTAAGTCACAACAATATTCAGAAGCTGACGGGCATCGAGTCATTTGGGTTAGAAACCATTAACCTGAGTTATTGTAATATAACCACAATTGATAGAAAAGCCTTGTCAGGACTGGGGCATATCCGGGAAATAGATCTTTCTCATAATTTGATTAGTGAAATTCCTGATCAAATGGAATCTACATTTTTGACGAAACTGGATTTGTCCAACTGCGAGTAAGTTATTGACATAATGTTAAATAAGTAAAAGACATTTCTGACCTTAATTATTTTTCTTTTTTTACAGGCTTTCCACCATAGGTGACAAGAGTTTTCAGGGATTTCCCGAATTAATGAATTTAAATTTGAATGGCAATCGGTTGTCGAATCCAGTTAACTGTTCCTCTTTTCGACACAACAATTATTTGGAACAAATCGAGCTGGGCGATAATTTATGGAATTGCACTTGCCAATATCCATTATTCCTAAAATTCCATAAATTACTCACGTCTAATCAATTAAAAGTAAGAGGCTAGACATTTTTGAAATTCTTCAATTATTTACTGATTTGCTTAAACAGATAATGGATCAGAATGATATCAGCTGCAATTCACCAATCTGCATTAATGAGGAAAAATCAAATGTCTGGACAATAATACTGCTCACCACCTTGGGCAACTCTCTTCTGGTCCTTTTCTTTTGGTATTGCCTGAAAATAATACGTAAGCGAATGCAGCGTGTTTATCGTAGAGACTTCTTAGTAAATTACAATGAACTGAATCCGTAAGTCTTAATGCAATATAAACTTATGAAGTCCGACTGAAAGATCTTTTTCCCATTTAGAATGGATCCAAGTAATTAAATTCTGCTGGAAACATCGTCAACAACTCTGCTGTAAGCCAAAGACGCAAGAACTTCAGTCAAGGAATGACACAACTCTTCCTTTCAAATGAGTTAACATAATAACCCATATTGTTTTTTTTCATACCGATCCCAAGAAAAAGAACCAACAAACACTTTCTACGCTGCCATTTATTTTTACTTATTATTATATCTTTGAATATACTGAAATTTATAATTTTTATTGTATTATTTAATAATACATTACTTCAAATCTGAGTCTTAGAATAATTTATTTTCGACGTATCGTTTCTATCCAAAAATAAAAACGAACTTGATTTGCCTATGGTATCCAGGAACATACATTCCAAGTTTGAAATCTCTAGCTCTTATGGTCTCTTAAATCGACGAATTCAAACAGACGGACGGACAGACAGACAGACGGACAGACAGACGGACATGGCTATGTCGACTAGCTGTCGATGCTGATCAAGAATATTTATACTTTGGTTTTTTTTTTGAATTGAGTAAAGAGAATAACAAATTGTCAAGGTTAAAGTGAGGTCTACACTAAGAGAATCGGGAGTGCACTTATTCCTTGGATTGGTACATTATTTTGTTGATTTTTGCTGAAAATTAAACTATTGTTATTTTTGTTAATATCACACAATGTATCAAAAATAAGTAGCTCAATTTTATCTACGATGCAATACATCAATAGACATATTTTTTCGTAGTGTACTGAGAAAATTTAGCTCTCTCGCCTACTACGAAAAAAACATTGTGCTTTAAAACTTGGTGTCGGTTCCAAATGTTTTCAGTCTTTTTGAAAGGGGCTTTGCCTATAGACCGTATGCTCATGTTTTTCTAATTAAGTTTAAAGTTTCGTTTGATGATATTTCAATGAATCGTATTGAAACTGTTAACTTCATTTGAATTCAAGAAAAATAGATTCAGCACACTGCTAAAATTTATTCAAATCAAAATTGTTTCTTAGTGTTTGGTATTTTAATTGCGACTCTTACTGCGAAGGTCACAAAAATATTAAGGCTGGTGAGTAAATTTTATGAGTATAAAAAAGAGTTCGCAATAAATGCTCTCTCTCTCTCTTAGAAATAAAAACCACTCAAACTTCGTTCTTCTTTGACTTGACCTTCGCTCACCCGATCTGCGTTCTTTCTCGCTTGTTCGGCTCATTATTCTTTCAACTCGAGACCCTTTGCTTCGTAAGAACTCGGCAAACGGTCTTCTGAGCATGTATGTATGTGTGCTGTGCGTATGAGAGGGTTAACATATGTACACTGATAGAAAAAACACATATTGAAAACAAATATGACCGTATTTGATTTTATTATTTTACATTTAACTTGAAAACGTATTTAAATTAAATATAATAAACTTTAATTAAACTAAAAAACAAACTTAAATGTCAAATGTTAATAGGAATATAGTAAATGTCAGATTTTAAAAGAACCCGAATTAAAATTTACCAGGGGTCCTATAAGCTTGTGCAAATGTATGTACATACATACATTGTCTATAAATATATAAATAGTTTTTTGTACTTATCAGCATAATTTGCCTATAAACATGTTTTGTGCGCCAATTTACACACAGACATTTTGACAACATGACTGGGATACAATTTTGTTATGCAAGCAATTCAAAAGAAAAATGATAAGGATTATGGCAATTTAATTTTTATTGATAAGCTGTTGGTAGACATTTTTATTTCGCATCCGACCCCATGAAAATCGAAACTAAAATCATTTGTTATATGTGTGTGCTGAATTCATAATTTTTTTTTTTTCTTCTATTTTTTGAACTACGTCTTTAAAATGTCGTGTCGATTCCGATTGATTTCAGTCTTGAAGAAAGAGGCTTTGCCTGCGGTTCGTGTGCAGTTGAATAATCTAGTTTTTCCTTTAAAAACTACATACATACATCAACAGTTCCCAGTAGTTTGGGGTCAACAAAAATTAGAAGAATTTTAAAGCAAGTGAGTAAATTTAATGAGTTATTAAATAAATGCGGCGTGTCCAATTATCAATTTTTTAATGAACTTAACAAAGTTCAAGCTGTTTATAATATTTTGTATTATAATTGAAAATTAAATGTAAATAAACCGTTTTTGCGTCATTGTCAAATAATTTAAATCGCTGTTTGTAAGCAATACAAGCTCCTAAAAGTCTGTAACGGGTATTCCTATAGTCGGAGTCTTGACTATAGCCTTTCCGATTAGTTAAACTAAAAACCTAATACTGTTACTTATCTTTTTTGCAGACATGTCTTCGACCAGATCAGAGTCGGGGCTTTTACCGATATTTTTTCTAATATTTGGACTGATATCTGGTGGAAGTTCTGCTGTCGATTGTCCTGTGGAGTGTGAGTGCTACTGCAAGGACGATTTCTTATATGCGAACTGTTCCCAACGAGGTCTTACTGAATTTCCCAACTTTCGCGGAGTTCCTGTCGATAAATTGGATATGTCGGGCAACAAATTAACGACGATTTCCAGCCTGGACAAAAATTTGACGAGACTTACGTATCTGAATCTGGCTAACAACTATATAAATAATCTACAGTGGAATGCCCTTAAAGGCTTCAAGGCTCTTCAGAACTTAAACTTGGCCAACAACTCGATTAACAGCTGGGCAGATATTATCAAAGAAGGCTCCTTTAGTCATGCCCCAAATCTGAGGTATCTCAGCCTACGTGGCAATAATTTAACCAGCTTAGGCTGTGACCGAGTTTTGATAAGCGAAACAGTATCTGAATTGGATGTTTCATCGGCAAACATTAGCACTGTGAACGTAAATTTGAGAGATCAGCTGCCAATGCTCAATATCTTGCATATGGCCAATAATAACTTGTCGCAACTGAATCAATTTCCCCCAATTCCCCTAAAAAAACTTGATCTTAGTAATTGTAGCCTACGACAAATTAATTTGGACTCTATTTCAGATAGTCTGCTTACATTAAATATATCATTTAATCCGGCACTGCAGCTTAACTTCAGTGAAACGCATTTCAATTACCTGAAGACTCTAGACTTATCCTACTGCAAACTCGATAAGATAGATCTCAGTAACCTCTCGAGTGTCAGGGAATTGAGTCTGCGGGGCAACTCTTTAGAATCCTCTAATGCAATATCCTTTTCTAGTGATTCAAGTTTAGAATCCTTGGATCTGTCTGAAAATAGTCTACGCGTTATAGGCAACAATAGCTTTAGTTCGTTAAAGCTACTCACGCATTTAAATTTGTCTAACAATCAGATTAAACAATTGGATGAAACCATGATAGAACCAAATAGATACCTAGCTTACCTAGACTTAAGTCACAATAATATTCAGAAGCTGACGAAGATCAACTCCGCAAATTTGTTGAGCCTCAATCTGAGCTGGTGTAATATCACAACAATTGAGAGCAATGCCTTATCAAGACATGGAAATATCTGGTCATTAGATCTTTCTCAAAATTCGTTTACTGAAATTCCCAATGATTGGAAATCTGATACTCTGAAGTATCTGAATTTGTCCAACTGCATGTAAGTCGATGCCATTATATAATATATAGAACAGACATTTCTGATCTCTTCTGTCTTTCTTTTTCTACAGGCTTTCCACCATTGGAAACAATAGTCTCCAGGGATTTGGACAACTGGCAAATTTACATTTGAATGGCAATCGGTTCACGAATCCCATCAACCCTTCCTGTTTTCGGAATAATCGAATTCCGGAACAAATCGAGTTAGGTGATAATCCCTGGACTTGCAATTGCCAAGATCCAATATTCCTTGAATTCCGTAAATTCGTCACAGCTAATCAATTAAAAGTAAGTAGTTATAAATTGCAGAACTTTACCCAGTTAATAATGTTTTAATAGGTAATGGATAAGCAACATTTGCTCTGCAATAAAACCGGAATCAACCATGAAAAGAAGTTCGTGGATGTCTGCATCAGCATCCCTGAGGAAAAATCGAATGTCTGGTCAACAATAATGCTCACCATTTTGGTCATCTCTTTTCTGGCCCTTTTCTGTTGGTATTACCTGAAAGTAACACGTAATCCAAGACACCGCAACTATCGCAGAGGAAACTGGGAAAGTTATAATGAACTAAATTGCCCGTAAGTCTTAATGCATTATAAACTCATGGAGTCCGACTGAAAGATCATTCTTCCATTTAGATTGGATCCAAGTAATTAAATTTTGCTGGAAACATCGTCAACAACTCTGCAGTAAGCCAAAGAGACAAGAACTTCAGCCAAAGAATGACACAAATCTTCCTTTCAAATGGGTCAACATAGTACCCCATAATGCCAAATGTTCCTAGCGATCCCAATTATGAAGATCCACTAAAAGCTCGTATCAAAATTCGAATAATGCATTACTTTAAATTTAATTTTTAAATTCATTCAAATAAAATTTAATTAAAAGATTTATACCTAAATAAACAACAAAGTTGACATGTAATATTTATTAAGTCCAAACTAACTGCCATTGAGAACACAGATCCAATTTCCATCAGGAATATTTTTATGATTATGATATAATAATATGTCGTACGAAAATTGACTGTTTGATTGATTGACAAACTACTTTAATAAAACTTCAAAAGCAAACTTTGATACAAAAACTTTTATGAATTTAGATTGAAAACTATTTATTTCTAAAAACAATAGAAAATATTTGCATTTAACGTTCACAATTTTTATAATTTAAATTAATTGGCGCGTCAAGTTTGTTTCAAAGTTTAGCATCGATAGTTTCGATATAGGGTTGTGTCTATGCTAAATTGGGTGGAAATCTTAGCTTAGTTAAGTTAAAGTGTTCATTCGACTGACTCAAGGTGTTTTTATATAAGGTGAGGTATTCCGATTCAGGAAGTTTCGTAAATTCATGAATAAATTAAATTAAATGAAATAAAATTAAATTATGAAAAAATTTAATTAGAAGAGAAATTATATTATTATAAATTTTGATTCTGCATTCAAACTGGAAAATTCATTGCCAATTTTTTTTTTACACTTTTTCCCCTTGACAGCTTTTAAACTATCTGTATCTTTGTGTTAGTTAAACAAATTATAAAACCATTTTACTTGTACAGTAAGTAACGTCTTTATTCAATTTAATAGTTCGCTGTTTTTGTTTTTCTTTTTTAACTTAAATCATAGATAAATACGTTAAAACTACAGCAGTTACAAAAAAATCGTTAATCTTTGTTCCAAATAAAACATTTGAAGACTTATGAAAACTGTTTTAATTTCGATCTGTTGTTTAATATTTCATTTTCATTAGTTTATTTGAATTTATGGCTAATATTATTATTTATAGTGTATTTGTTTCAGTTGTTTTGTAGTTTTGTTGGGCCATTAAATATTTGTTTGCTATTATTGTTGAAGTATGTATTCATGTTTGATTAACGATTGAAACGACAGTTGTGAACTTATTAACTAAAGATAAAAAGATTATCACTTGAGTATGTCTAACAAGCTACTCGATTCTTCTTCTTATTATTCTTCTTGTTTTTGTTTCTTTCAACTATCAACTAAATTCATAGACTATTTATGCGTTGTATATATGTGTATATTAATGGTTACATGTGTGTGTGTTTGCTACGAATTTTAATTCATCAGTATATATAATTAATCGGCTATAACTAGAGTCGGTTGAGAAACTCAACGATTTGGCAAACAGTTTGCAACTCCTTGAGCACATATAGAAACGGTCTATATAGTGCCGGATCTTATACTGCAGGGGATCGATTAATTTTTGGGAAACTTTAGATACGCATATACAATATACAATACTCGTAATCGTTCATATAAATAGATCGTAATACTACAATTTAATGTTTAAAACTATAAGTTTGCTAAGCCACATACATAACTTTAATTCTAGAGTTATCGTTCTTATTTAAGTAGTATCAAAAATGCATGGCACCCATGGGGAACAGAGTTCGTTGAGCACAGAGCTGGGAATAGTTCTCAAAAATTGAAATCGTTTCAATTATTATATTTTTAGTTGCAAATTTCAGTGCTACACAACTGATTTTGAATTTTACATATTTTAACTTCTATAATTTTTAAAAAATTTTAAATTTGTTAGATTTTTCTAATTTTTAAGTAGTTAAAATTCAGTATATTGTAGAAAACATAAATTTTTAAATTTTGCCTAGCACTTAAATAATATTAGGGATTTTTATCTGCAGTTAATTCAAAATTGAATTTGAAATGTTTACTAAATATTGAGTTGTGAATTAAATTTAAAAAAAAAACTTTTATTTGTAAAATTTCCCTAACACTAAAATGATATTTGGGATCTTTAACTGTTGTAAAATTTTAGTTGGCATTTAAATGTTTATTAAATCTTTAGTTGTGAATTATTTATAAAAAAAGTTGAGATATTTTTTGAGACTGAAGAAGTGCATTTTAAAATTTATAATCAATACTCCCAGCTCTGGTTGAGCATAGTTCAAGTTATAACTGTGAACACACTACGCTACACGCTACAATTAAACTTAGTATCTATATAACTAGTACAATCTATGACTAAATGTCTAAGTCTAAACTTTGATTACAATTGTTATCGTTTATTTTAATTCTGTGTTTCGATTCATTTCGCACTTTAAATACATTTTAGTTTTGTTTTTCAAATAAAAGGCAACTCTTGAACATTTTGTTTGTTGGTTTGTCAACAATTTGCTGAGATTAGAGCCAGAGTGGACCAATCGTTTCGACAATTATGTCCAGGACATCCTGACGTCCCATCTCCTTGAGTATCAATAGCAGGGACATGATCGTATTGGCGTGTGAAATGGATGTGGAACTGTTACCGTTGCTGTTGTGATTGCTGTGATTGCTGCTGTGATTGCTGTGATTGTTGTTGGCTCGACACTCCCACAGATTGAGGATCTGTTCGGTGGGTGAGGGTTTTGTGGCAAAGTATGCAATGTACCGATCAGTGCTCAGTTTCTTGGCCAACAATCGCCAATCGCGTTCATCAGCCCTGGGCGGATCGAGGGCTGCACAAATCAGACGCTTTGTGGCATGTGGCAGCTGCACAAAGTCCAGGACACAACTCTCATTCACATAATTGCCCTGACGATCAATGGAAATGGTTGTATTCGTGGTCGAGGCCAATTCCTCAGCCGATCCGTAGGCCGATTGAGCCGGAATATTAAACGTATGCAACTCGAATTCATTGCCTTGGCCAAAGTCCACACAGAGTGCATATTGATCCCGTTGTCGCACCGAGAATTCGCAGTGTAAAATGGAATTGTTACTCAAAATGTGCTGATAGGGAATCGCATGCTCATAGGGAGCTGCATCCAGATCCGTGCAGCGCACTCGAATCGAGAGATTCAGGTTGTTCAGGACAAAGGCAAAGACCTGACTCTCTCCTAGCAAAGTGCCGCCCAATTTGCTCTCCACATTCGCACAGATATCACGACTGTTGGGGAAGTCCCTGACGACATAGATGCGGAGTATATAGTTGGAGCTGCTGGGAGGAGTGTGCTGACTGAATGCCAGCAGTTTCATCTTGATGGAAGGCTGTTGTATTCGCGGTTCCGCCACCACCGCAAAGTGTCCCAGTTGCTCCGTCATAATGTAGACATGTGTCGCCTCCAGTTGCACAAACATCGGCGTATTTATCGTCTCCTCTCCGACGGACACGGCTCGTCGCCAGCTGACATTGAGATCGTCGTGTTCCTGATCCGCATGATAGATGTGCACATGCCACTGTTCGGGCGACAGCAGACAGTGGGGTATTTTCAATATCACCGGCTTCATAAAGCTATAGTTGCGTGGTGCACAGTGTACCACAGTGCTGCACAAAAGCGAGCACTCGGTGGCACAGGCAATCCGACTGCACTCGTCACTCAGCAGCATTAGAGAGACGTGTTTCTTCATATGCTTGCCAATCGCCAGTTCCGGCACAAACAGCAACAATTCAGTGCCATAGAGTCGCAACTGTCCTCCATTGTGACCCATTAAATCGTAATTGCTGCTCTTCGATGTGTTCAGTATTGACAGCTTGGCATTCATGTCAAAAGTCGAGTTGGCTGTGCAAAATATATTTAATTTAATATTGGAATCGTTTCATATATATCAAAAAACACACTCACAGGTATCTGCTGTGGAGGAGTCGCCTGTATCTGACAGATAATCACCGCTCAGATCGTCAATGGGATTCGTGTAGCTGCAAATAAAGAAGCTCGATTAATCGACAAATCTACAAGAAGAATAATTATAAACAAATATTCAAAACAAATTGCTTGTTTATTAAATATTAATTTAAAATAACTAAAGTTTTTAGTTGACAAGAAATATGCACAAAAAAATATTTTAAATTAACAAATCAATAAGATACGGAAAATGATTTAATGCTACAAAATATAGCGCGATTAATCAACAAATTATATTTAAATCTTACATATAAATAAGATAAGCTTTAAAAATCGTATAAACAAAAATTGATATTTATTATGTTAATGTGTCCTGTTTTTGTATGCTTTACTATACATGTAATAATCATTATTTTTTATTCGATTTGATATTTGACAACAAAAATAAATGATTATTTATGTATTTCATTAAATATTGGTGTATTTAAAATCGGATTTTCTTGTAATTTTACTTGGTGTATAAAATATATTGTTTTTTTAAACAATTTAAATTAAAGATGTAAATAATTAAATAAAAAAAGAAGAAGAAGAAGAAGAAGAAGAAGAAAGAATTTAACATCAACAAAATTTATATTCAACAATGAAATAAATCTATGTTAGTTTGAATTTGACTTAAAAAATACATCTATTTTAAATTGTAAGCCTTGCTAATTTAAATTTCGTTATTATAAGGTATTATACGAAATATTTTCAATTTTAGCATGACTTTAAGTGATAGATAAATAAATTATTCAATAAAAAAAAAAAATTACAAATTTATGCTATATTATTTGACACTAAAAATAGTTCTAAAACAAATAGAAGAAGTAAATTTTGCAACTTACTTGGCTGCCAGATTGGGAACATCATAATGATGTTCAGTGACGCCTCCACAACCGCCTCCAGGTGCGATTCCCATTCCCATTCCCATTCCAGGTGCGATTCCCATTCCCACAATGTGCTCGCCGGGCAAATAACGATGTCCGGGATTGACATAATCGTATCCCAAATTGGCTGCCTCGATGTGCATTCGCATCTCCTTCTTATCGACAACGCCGGGCATGTAATCCGCATCCATAACTGTAAAACGGAAGCACAAGTTGAGATTGAGATACATTTCGATGTTTCAAGTGAATTCCAGTTACCTGAGCGTGCCATGTTGTAGTGGGGATTGGAGCGAATTCCACGGCGGGCACAGCAGATGAGAGCAGCTCCAAAGGCAAAGCAAACAGCCGTGATGAAAGCCAATCCCAAGTAAAGCGTCCAATCGAAGTCTGAAAGGCACAGAAGCAAAAGATTGGGGATGTTAAGTAAAATACAAGTAAAACTGCTGATTTTTGGTTTTTAATATACACTCTGGGTGCGACATCTTCTCCTCTTCCAGCCCCCTCTTTCAGCGATTCGAGAACTCTGCCTGCATGCCAATCTTAATCTTTGTCTTTTGTATTAAAAAAATAATAATATATGTGTGGGAGGAGAAAAGTTGCTCATGTTACTGCGTAAATCCGCAACCCCCATTTCTCTTCGACCAATGCAAAAATTCGCATCCCACACATTCAGGAAAGTTGAGTCAACCAAATGAAAAGCAAAACCTACAAGTTCAAAATGCACCAAATGATCGACTGTAAGTTGCCCAGTAAGCGCAGTTCCATTATCACAATTTAAATGATTTTAAAAAAGATATACAAAAATTAAAAGAATAAAAATATAAAAAACTTTCTGTATTTAAAACAAAAATACTCAAAAGCACCAAATACAATAAAACATGTCTGATATATAAAATTTATACTCCTTATATTAAGATGTACTTGTTTAATTCCTATTTTTACAATAATTTCAAAATAAATATATTCAATACTTGAACGGGAAATAATAGAAATTGAGAAAAAATAATAGAAACCTTAATTTCAACTATATTCTCTGTTTATCAACCGATTGGGATGAAATTTTCAGAAATTGTATACAAAATAGCACACATTCTGTGTCACAAATTTAAGAGCTGTAGCTTTAAAAATACTCTTGTTATAAACTTAGTTCTGCAAGCATACTAAATGTATCTATCTATTGAATATTGAAATATTGTCACAAACTGAATGGTCTGTGTTAATCTTTGGGAACTGGGCTAAAAAACCGAACCGAAACGCGGTCGCATCCTCGCCAAAAGTTGCCATCAATCCAAAGCAGCGATGCGTATCCGTAAATGTTGCTCTGCTTCTTCTTCCTCCCGTTTGGATCGGTTGGACTCTTCGGTTTCTGTATATGTCTGTATTTAATGTTTTATGTTTGTATGCTCATCTCCCATCCCCATCCCCATTCCCATTCACATCCCCATCAACATTCCCATTCCCATTATCCAAGTCAGACTCAGTCCGGCGTCTATTTCGCATTATTGTGCGCTGTCAGGGCTCCCCGCTGTTGCCTCCCTTCTCTTGCACTGTTGCCTGCCTTCCCTTGCGCTGTTGCCTCCCTTCGCCTGCGCTGTTGCCTCCCTTCTGTCGCCCACAAAATAGCGCCATTGTTGCGTTGCTTGTTTCCGTTGCTGTGATTGTTGTCGTCATTGTTGTGACGGTGACTGGTTGGCGCTGTGCCGGGCGAAAAGGAATCACTGCAGCGCAAGGAATTACTCTCTGTATATGAGTATATTATGATTATTACACACATACAAACACACAAGTACACTAGAAAAAACCCTGAGCTCATACAATTTACCCAAAAATATACATTTTGCTTAAATTAAGCAATACGTTAGAAAATAATATAAATCGATTTAAAAATTTCGCCAATTTTAAGAAATTTGTATCAAGCCATAAATAAAATATTATCCTTTAATTAGGAAAAACTATTTTATAAATACAATAATGAAAATCGATCAAAGAAATTGCCAATTTTAATAAAAATTTATTTCTTAATACTTTTTTTGAATAAGAACTTTTTCAGATTGAAAAATGAAGAAAATCAATTGAAAATGTTTGTCAATCTTAGAAAATTTTTCTTTTTCGTTATTTTCAAATAATTTTTTTTTTATATAGATTTAATGGTTTTCTAAATAAAAGAAATATATTTCATAAATTTAGCGCAAATTCACTTCAAAAAAGAATAGGTTAAGGAATGTTAAATAATTTTTCTGCATTTTAGTTTTTGATTTGATTGATTTATCTAAATATAGCGAATCAATTTTGTTGAGTGTACAAGTAAGTAGAAATGCAGAGAACGCATTATACAATGTATGAAATGAGCAATTATATTCGCTGTAAATCAACGACAGTTCTGCTCCATCGGAAACATCCTTCTGGTCTACCCCACAATTTCCCCTTTAGCTTAACCAAACTTTAGAATGTTTTCTTGCGCTTTCCCTTTTTCATTTGTGGTTTTTTTGTACCCCTGCTATAAGAATATTCGTTGTATTCAATGTGCATTTTGCATGCTGATTTTTTTTAGACTCCTGCTTGGGACATCAAAAGCGTATTTGTCATGCTAAGAGATTAGAGGTGGCAGGGAAGGGGGAACAGGAGAAGGGGGAGCAACTTGCCACTGCCACCCGCCACAATGGCCACATAATAAAGCCTCAGTCTCAGCTTCAACAGTTGCTTGCCCCCAGGGATATTAGCCTGGGGGCAATTGGAGCCGGAGTCAGAGTCGGAGTCGGATCTAGAACCGGATCTAGAGACGGAACCGAGCTGAATCTACAGCAAATGTAATAAAATAGCAAATAAGCCAAAGGCTCAAGTCAAAACCAACAAAGTGTCACTCTTCATTCCCAGAAACTTTTCAACAGCAATCAAATAAGAGTAACGACCAAAAAAAAAAGTAAGCCGAAAATCGCTTAAATTCAAGTTGAAACAACTAGCAGATATCCTTTAAAAGTATATTTCCATGAGCAAATAAAAAAAACTTTTCCACTTTTCCTATTAATAATTGGATTGTAAAAATAAAAAACTTAGTTATAAAAGTAAGATTAAAAAAATCGTATAAGCCTATACTTTGAGCTTTTTCCATTCAATACATCCAAACTCAAACTTCCTAGCTTTTTCTGCTTATATAATATCAAATTTACAAAGCTGATTTGACAATATAAAAATTCATATGCTTTAATTTTACAATTTTTTAAAGTAGTTAAATTGGCTGAAGAATATATTTCTTTTAAACTTTTCTAAAAACCATAAAATTAAAATTCATAAAAGGATAATAGTTATGAAATTATGTAAATTTTTGATTTTGTAAGAAACTTTGTATTATTATTTAGATGCGTCTAAAAATTCAATTAAAATCTCGCTCAAAAAACATTTCATATTCTTACTAAACTATTTATGTAGAGCATTGTAAGTATATGAATAATTGTAAAATTCGCGCTCTACAGATACCACAATTTATCAGGTAAAGAACAGGAAAAAGGGATTTGATATAGAAAAACATTTGAAAAAAAGTGTAAACATGTCAAAAATTACAAAACTGGCATCTACACAAGTTTCTAATACACTTTTTCCAATGCTTACAGGGTATAATTACGTGTGAATGGTTGGGCAAATGCCCGATCTGATCCTTTCAATTACACACTGTGACAGTCGTATAATTGATCCCAATGGACCACAATCGTTGAGTTGGGTTCAATCACAACCCTCTGCAATCGAAGCTTGAAGAACAACAAAAACACCACATAAAAGTAGAAAATAGAAAGTAAAAGGCTTTCATGTGGGATGTTGGGATATTGGGACAACAGTTGAATGATATTTGATTCTGTCGTCGACTTTGTTGCATGCCTAATTATGTGGCAAAGCACAATAAACATTGCGGACTCACTCTTGAATCTTCTTTTAAATGGCGCCCAACGTGGAGTAAAGAGAATTTAGGACTGCAATTGATTTGCGACCCTTTTTCGTAGCTCGTTTCTAGACTTTCATTGGATTGGGATTGAGATTGAGATAGGGATTTGTGTGGCAAACAAGTGCAGATTGAGTGGCATCTCTAGTGGCTGCGGCTGTGTGATTTATTTTAACATTTTTGTGTGTGGCTTAAGAGAGAGAGAGAGAGAGAGAGGGATGAAAGGCGAAATGCACTTGGTTAATTTTCCATTGTGACAATCAGCGTTGAGTGCTCGGTCTGGATTGTGTCTGCCTGTGTCTGTTTTGTGCCCACTGTGATTGTTATTGTTGTCTAACTGTCTACTTTGTTGCCGACTGTCTGACTGCCTGACTGACTGACTTTCTGTCCGACTTTCTGTTGTTGTCATAAACACACTTACCATCCTTGCCAATCTGACACTGCTCTCCACGGCATTCGGCCGTTTGTATGTCCTTTCCGGCGCACAATGATTTCCCATATCCTGTGCCATCAGCATCTCCGTTGTTGTCGCTGCTGCCACCTCCACTTAGAGCAGCCACTCCGCCTCCTCCTCCTCCTCCAGGCAGCAGCTCGCCGGCTTCAGCTGCCACATCCATTGAGGCAGAAGCAGGAGCAGGAGCAACAGGAGCAGCAGCAGCAGCAGAAGGAGCGTGTGTCAGGCATTTTCTGCGACGCACTTGTATGCATTCCGCGGAGCAGATGCTCCACTCGCTCCACGACGACCAGCGTGCAACTATGTGGCAAAAGAAGCAAGAAAGAACGAAAGGAAGAAAGGAAGAAAGGCAGTTTAGAAATCAAAAGTCATATTAACATGATTTAGCACACATTCTCGACATCCACATGCCCCAATGCCATTTATCAAAGCCACCAAACGAGCGACATGGATACAACTCAATGGATTCGAAAGCATAAACTCCACACGACGCAACCTCCGCATACACAGAGAGAAAATATCCCACTATTTATTTCAGTTAAACAAAACAATATTACATGTTCTTTAAATGTCCTAGGGTTCTATCTTCTTATTATGACGTAAGAAGTTATGTATGGAAAATTGAATGATAGATGGCTTAGAGTCGAAAAAATATCAAATTTTCTAAATGAAAAAAATTTAAATGCAGAATCAATTTAGAGGCCAAATAGTGATCAAAATGACATTCCGCTTGAAAATCGGTTTATTTTTGATGAAGTTATGAGTGATCAAAGTTTTTGAAAAAATGTCAAGGGGTAAGTATGGAAAATTGAATGAAAGATGGCTTAGAATCGAAAAAATATCAAATTTTCCAGATGGTAAAAATTTAAGTGCAGAATTAATAAAGAGGCCAAATCATGATCAAAATGACATTCCGCTTGAAAATCGGTTTATTTTTGAAGAAGTTATGAGAGATCGAAGTTTTTGAAAAAATGTCAAGGGGTAAGTATGGAAAATTGGATGACAGATGGCTTAGAATCGAAAAAATATCAAATTTTCTAGATGATACAAATTTAAATGCAGAATTAATTAAGAGGCCAAATCATGATCAAAATGACATTCCGCTTGAAAATCGGTTAATTTTTGAAGAATTTATGAGAGATCGAAGTTTTTGAAAAAATGTCAAGGGGTAGGTATAGAAAATTGGATAATAGATGGCTTAGAATCGAAATAATATCAAATTTTCTAGATGAAAAAAAAATAAAAGCAGAATCAATTTAGAGGCCAAATAGTGATCGAAATGACATTCCGTTTGAAAATCGGTTTAGTTTTGACAAAGTTATGAATGCTTGAAGTTGGTTAGACGTGGGACCATCCTTAAATTTAACGTTTTACTATTAAATTTGATATTTAAGTATGTTTTTATTTTAATCAAAGTTTTGAATATTTACTTAAATGTTATATGGATTTATGTAGATTTATTTATTTTTTGTTTGACTGTGCATCTTTTCTCTGGGTGTAGACATCAAGGTGGAGGTATGTCGGATACTTGGAGTTGATGGCCTGGCATTTTATTTAACGGGTATTGTAATGCTTTGGCTAATAGATGCGTCGTAATTATGCCACCTTTCGAACTGAATGCAGCTCTGCTCGTACAATTTATGGCAGTCAAGGGCCCACAAAACGAGCCTGTATCCCTGGGGAGCAGTCGAGAAACGTTCCCATCATATTTAAGAAACAATTTCTTATTCTCCAACTTCTCGCTGTTGCTGCCAAAATCACGTGTTTAGTGTGAGTAAAAGTGATTGTCATTTTAATGCTTTTCTATTTTCGCATTTGCTTCATTTATATCAATTTTTCCCCATTTTTTGTTCGTCTTCTTTGCTGTTTGTTTGTTGGGGGAGAAAGTCCGAAAACTAAACAAAAAGCGCAAATTGTGCATGTTTGTAGTTGTAGTTGTTGTTGTTGTTGTTTTCGTTGTTGTTGTTGTAGTTGTTGTTGTTGGTATGGTAAGATGTATGCCTATGCTGAGCTCATATATATATCGGCATTTGGCACTTCCTGTTTTTAGGAACCCAAAACCACCCCCGTTAAGGCAACAACAACAACAATAGCAGGCAGTCCCATCATCACTTTTTCCCTCCTTGCTGCCTTTTCAGCTCCCTTTTCCGTCGAACTTTCAAGGGTCGTCGCCAGACTGTTGCATGAATCAGACAGCGTAAATCGTGGTAAGTGATTTTTAAGTTGCTGTCCGCTTTTCTGCTTTTCTTCAGCTCTCCATGTCAACAATGACGTCACGCTTTTCTTTTTGAGGGGGGGGGAAACTAAGTCCACTTTTCACTCATTGGGTCCAGCATCAGTTACAGATTCTGATTCAGCTTCAGCTTCAGTTTCTGATTCACATCCACATTCAGTTTAACAGCTTTGAATAAATGAATAACTCCATGGTTCGTTGGATTTAGAGTTGGAGTCGGTTGCACAGAAGGATGCGGATGCGGATTCGGATGTTCGGATGTTACGGCCTTCGGCTCAGTTTAACACAATTGTTTATTGAATTGTAAAGCACAACCCCCACAATTTCCCCCCAACTTCACAATTTATCACAGACAACTGTTAACAGTTAACTGGCAACTGCACAGTGAGCAAAAAAAAAATCGTAATTCATTTACTTTAAATTTCCTATATTCTTAAATGTCATACGAATTACTGAAAATGATCAGAAAACTTCGTGATATAAGAAAAAGATTATAACATCAAGTAAAACTTTAAATTTAGCAGAGAGATGTGGAAAACTTCTAAATGTTGATTCGGATTTCAAGATCAAAATGATTTTTCTCAAATTAAATTTGTCGATCCTAATTTTATTTAGTAGAATAATTTCACTATTTAGACCTTACATTTAATCTGATGAAATTTAATGACTTAATTGGGTCAGGTATTTCAACAATTAGGTTGAAAAATATTTTAATAATTTAGACTTGCAGGAAGAGCTAGATCCTTTGTTTTAGTAATTTTAAACAAAGTTGAAAATTCATTTTAAAGTGTGTGAATTCTTGATTTATTTTTTTGCACTGTGATATTATCTGATGGCTACTAACAATCTCTGGATTTGGCTCGTTAAGCATTCAACTTTAACGGCTTGCAGACAATGTTTTATTGAACATTTTCCTCCCCCCTGAATTCCCCACTCCCATTTGGGGCAACCTTTTCAATGAGATGCACATTGTCAGGCGTTTGATTCAACTTACTGCGCTTACTCGACGAAATGTCAAATCCATCAGCGCTCACAATTTGAGTGTCCTCTGTTGTTGTCAGCATCAGCGTAATCAGAGGCGTCAGCAGGCGTTGTGGGCGTGGCATCAGCAGCAGCAGAGGCCGAGCAAAATGAAGCACCATAAGGTTGACACGGTTCCATAGGGATGAAAAGTCATAAGATGTAGATTGAACGTTGAACATACAGAAAAAAAGGAAGAAAAAAAGCGAAACCGAAGCGAAATTTAAAATTAATTTTATGACACACTTTTCATAGAAAAAGCGGGGGGTACAGCAACCCCCCCTCCCACCAACACCCTCTCTTCAACCTCCTGCCCCTGCATCCACTTGTAGTGTATTGCTATTGCTTCTTCAGCTTCCTTTCTTCACTGTTGTGCCCTTCTCATCTATTTCTCTTTCTCTCTCCATCACTGTTCCCTAGATGTCTGTCAACAATTGCTCATTGCTGTGCCCGCTGTGAGGGTGTGTGTGTGTGTGTGTGTGTGTGTATGTGTGTGTGTGTGGGTGAGCACTACAATACAATGTGCAATACAATAAATTTACATGAATAAAAGTGAAGAGTCTCAAACACATGCCGCCCGTGCGTCTGTCAAAAAGAAGAGAGCGCCCCATCGACCATTCCCCTTCCCCTTACCACTCCCCTTACCATTCCCCTTACCAATTCCCAATTCGCCCCTTCTTTCGTCACTGCCTTTGTCACCATTTAGTCAGTGCCTGTCGACTGTCGACTGGTGACTGGTATGCCGCCAGCAGACGCCCCCGGGTCTCCGTCCATGCGTCCGGGTCCAATCTATCCATCTATATATGACTCTCTGTATATATATATATATATCGTTCATGTGGAGATATCTGTCGTCGTTTCAAAGGCAGCACCACAAAACAGCAGCCGCAGTTGAATGCGTGTTTTAAATGAAATACTCAGCGCTCACTCAAAAATGTATTATACCCTCATCCCAAAAGGATATTACGACTATATCATGTGCAATGAAAAACTATATTAAAATACAAATCTAGTAAAATATTTAAAGCTATCGTTAAATATGAAATAGTTCTATGTTATTTACTACTATTTTTACTCCCAGAACTTCAACTGACCGTTAACCCATTTAGGATTTAACTAAAAAAAAAGACTCCTACCACACCTCTCATGTTATCCTACTCAGAGACAAGCATCTATATACTCAAACGCTTAAAATATCAAAAACTAGGAAAACCCAAACATTGCATTCCGTTTATAAAAAAAATCAAAATTGGGAAAATAAATATTGAAAAAATAAAAATTATAAAATTATTCAAAATTATAAAAAATAAATCGTAGAACCGGTTCGGGTTCTTAAGCAGCCTTAACCGGATCATGAACCGAACCCTTCAAATTATTTGCTTTGCGAGCCCGAACCTAAGCCGAACCGCTTTCTAAAATAAAAGGTTCGGTTCGAAAAAAAAATAATTACATAAATTTTATGGTTTTCTAATATTACGCAATTATTTGCGACTTCGGATTAAAATAAGTCATATTTAAATTTTCAAATTTATAATCTGAAAATTTTTTATTTGTTGAATTTCCCAATTTATGATTCCTTTTTTTATCCTAATCTTGGTTTTAAAAAATTAAATTTCAATACTTATTTCTATTTTCTTCTATTTTGTAATTCCTTCAAATATATTTGGTACCCTAAATATTATTTAGACAAGTCTATTATCAATTTAATAACATTCAATTACTACCAATTTTTCTTCTTCCACAATTACCATCAACAACTCCTGTTATTCCCTGAAAGAAAGTGTACATAATTTCCGACCTGACAAATTTGTGTTGATCGCTTTTGTTGTTTCTTTTTTTGGAACGCCCCTTGAACTTTTGCGGCGCTGTGCTTTGTGTCAGATTCCGTTTTGCTGTCGTTGCCTCGTGTGAAAAATGTGCGTCGTTTTTGCTGAATTTGGGGAATGGGCATTTTCCACAGGGATGGGGACTAGGGGTCAAAAGGGACGCAGGTGGCACTGGCGCCACACGAATCCCCACAGGGCTGCCATTTTAAATTGACAATTTTGTTGTTGTCACTTCAATTACGGTTACACTTTAAAGTTGCCAAAAACGTTAAGTGGATGCCATCCCCCCACCTCTCCGCCACCACAAATTGTTGTGGCTAACCGGAAAAACGCTTGTTTCATATGTTACCTGGACATGCGGCACAGTCGGCGGACTTTTGTATCTGGGGACCCGCACATTGGGCGCCGCCATTCAAGGGCATCGGATTGTTGCAGGTGCGCGTTCGCTTGCGGCCCTGACTCGGCTTCCCACTGCACTTGCACTCGCGCCAAGGACTCCAGGTGCTCCAGCCACCGTTAACTAGACAGCGAGAGAGAGGGTGAGAGAGACAGAGAGAAAGAGAGAGATAGTTAGATTGAGGAAATATGGCAACAGACCGCAGATACAGTGACTCTCAGCTTATTTGACCAACTACTTTACTATTTCAAACGAATTGATCTACTCATTGGAACCATATATAAATTAAGTTGAAGCGCAGATTAGTTAAATTTTGTTAAAACTTAATACTAAAGCTAGTCGAGATTATAGAAATACCCGTTGCATACTTTTAGGAGCTTGTATCGCTTTAATTATGAATAACTTTGGAGTCTGTGTGCCAAATTTGGTTGCTCTAGCTCTTATGATCTCTGAGAACCTTTTTTTTCATACGGACGGACAGATCGGACGCATGCAGATCAGGAATATATATACTTTATAGGGTCGGAGATACCTGATTCTCCCATTTACATACATTCCAAAAAACATTACCTATATACCCTTTTAATTATTTTTTAAGTGACTGGTATAATTATTCTTAGGAATAACAAATTTTAAATGAATTTCGTGGTAGTAAAAGATCAAATAAAATTGAAACACTGATTTCATAATATTATTTGAACATTTAAACTTTATGTTCAACTTATTCTGACAAATAACTAATTTAAAATGAATTTTAGGCACACATTTTTTGGTTAATATTTTAACTCGAAGAACATATAATAATTGTTTTTTTAGTGTATCTTATTAGCTGTGAGTCACTGTAATTAGTATACTGACCATAGACAATGAGCACGGCCGAATCGGAGACACGTTTGCCGGCAATATTCTCAGCACTGCAGCTATAGTTGGCCATATGTTGGAGCGCCACCTGGCGGAAGGTGAGACTACTACCGGCCACACTGATGCCCGGTTCACTGTCCACCGTTATGACTGCATTGTTCTTGTGCCAGCTCAGCTTCGGCTCCGGAAAGCCACCAGGAGGTTCGCAGTGAAGTTCCGCCCGACTGCCCAGCTCAAGGCGCAGCGACGTGGGCGACTGACCGAAGGACTTGCGAATGTCTGACAGGGTTGGAATGACACAGAAAGGGGGAATATACAGTTAGTAATAGAACTCTTTTAACAGGACAAAATGTTGCAAAATATGAATCTTGTTATAAATTTATTTTACTTAAAAATAAGGTATTTTATAAAATAGAAGAGACAATAAAAGAATTACCAAGCAGAGATTTTAATTTATTTAAAAACAAGAAAAATTGTTTAAAAGATTTTATATTATTTTTTCAAAAAGTAGGCTTCAATAGATAATATTATAAATAATATAATCAAGGAGAGATATTATTATCTTACACAGTTAGTCAAGTAATTTTTCTGCCAAAGAAAATAATCCACATAGGTGCTTAAATTTTTATTTTTTTAATATTGGGCTTTATTAATCTTATACTATAAGTGAAAAGAACTAAAATATAAATAAACAAGAAGAGAAAAATGAAAATCAAGGAAAGTATTATATATTGAAAACTCAAATATGCACTAAGCTGTGTTTTTAAGAAACAAAAACTGAATAAGACCCAATGTATTTGATTACTGAATTTATTGCATGTTTCTAAGAACAAAACTCGAAACAACATAACATTATAATTTAAAAACCAAGGAATGTTCTTTTCCGAAAATAAAATATTTCAAGTGCTTGCCTGTCAAAATTATAACTTGACTCAGTGTAAGTAGTAGAATAGGAATAACTATGTTACTGTTACTGCTACTGTTTCTGTTACTCACATGCAATGTGCACTGTGGCAGATTGACTCCTGACCACGCCACGCGAGGACCACGCCTGGCACTCGCACTTGAAGGGTCCCTTGCCGAAGTACTCGTCGACGAGGTCGCGGTGGATGGTGGCGGTGACCTCCTCCATGTGCACACCGGTGTGCGGATCCACGTGCTTGTCGTGGCTGGAGGGAGGGGGCTGTGAGCTGCCGCTGCATTTGAAGTGCAGCTGCAAGGCGTGGGACGCTTTACACTTGAGTACCGCCGGACGGTTCTTGACCACGAAGACGCTCTCCGGCTCACTGAGGAATATGGGCAGCATGTTGCCCGCCTCCGCCGGACTCAGTTTGCCATTGGCGTTGAACTCCTCCAGCAAAGTGCCGCCGCCTGCAACAACAACAGCTGGTGAATTCACCGATGCGCCTGCTGCTGTTTTCACCTCCTCGTTGCTGTTGCTTCTGTGCGGCGTATTTTCATCGGTGACTTGGGTATTTATGACATCCTCCTCCACATCCTCCACAGATCCGGACATGCTCAGTCCGTAATCACTGCCAAGTGGCAACTCCCGACAGCTGGCCACTTGTAGCCATATTAGCTGTAGGCTTATTAAAACTACAATCACATTTCCGGCTTTATTAATCACCGATGACAATGACGACGACGTCATTCTTCTTCTTCGTCTTCTTCTTCGTTGTTGTTGTTGCTGTTGTCGTTGTTGTTGTTGCTCTTGACTTGACTCGTCGTTAATAATTCGTTGTCAGTTTTTCCTTTTTCTTTTATCACTATTTCTGTTCTTGTCACTGTCCTGTCCTGAGTTTCCTGTATACCAACAACTGCACCTGCTGCTGCTCTTGTTGTAGTTGCTGTTGTTGTTGTTGTTGTTGTTTCTGTGGTATTCTGGCATTAGCTGCAGTTGGATTACGACGATCTGAAAAGTCAGATAAGGAATACATTTAAATGGTTTTTACGAGTACATCACTTGCATTCCTCACACACAACATACTACACTGAGAGAAATGCAAAAGCAATAGAAAAATTATACACACTTTGAATTAACATTTTGTTAATTTTCCACACTTTTTGCCTTTGACGGGATATAAATAAATTCATCCATCTCTCCATACTCTTCCCTTGACACTTTTTCACCAACTTCAAACTTTCATAACTTTGTCAAATCTTAACCGATTTTCTTGCGGAATATCAATTTTATCATTATTTGGTCCCTATTTTTATTCCGCATCAAAATTGAAAAACTCAATTTTTCTTCCTTCACTGTCATTTTTTCCATACTTTTGATCATTGTCCATTTTCTTCCCTTGACACTTGTTCACAAACTTCAAACAGTCATAACTTTGTCAAAAATTATCCGATTTCCTTGCGGAATATAAATTTTACCATTATTTGGCCTCTATTTTCATTCTTCATTAAAATTAGAAAATACAATTTTTCTTCCTTCACTGTCATTTTTTCCATACTTTTGATCACTGTCCGTTTTCTCCATACTCCTCCCTTGACACTTTTTCACCAACTTCAAACTTTCATAACTTTGTCAAATCTTAACCGATTTTCTAGCGGAATATCAATTTTATCATAATTTGACCCCTATTTTCATTCTGCATCAAAATTGGAAAAACCATTTTTTCTTCCTTCACTGTCTATTTTTCCATTCTTCGATCACTGTCCATCTCTCCATACTCTTCCCTTGACCGTTTTTCACCAACTTCAAACTGTCATAACTTTGTCAAATCTTAACCGATTTTCTAGCGGAATATCAATTTTATCATTATTTGACCCCTATTTTCATTCTGCATCAAAATTGGAAAAACCATTTTTTTCTTCCTTCACTGTCTATTTTGCCCATAGTTCAATCACTGTCCATCTCTCCATACCCTTGACACTTTTTCAACAACTTCAAACTGTCATAACTTTGTCAAATCTTAACTGATTTCCTTGCGGAGTATCAATTTTATCATTATTTGGCCTTTATTTTAATTCTGCGTTAAAATTGAGAAAATGCTATTCTTTCCTTCACAGTATGTAAAGCATGTTTTTAAATTGAGTTTAAATGTATTTAAGGTAATTTAAAGTATATAAACAAATATATTTGTATGCAAGTTCTTTTTTTTTATCAGTGTACGACTATTCGACTATGTTTATTTAGTTTTCTTCAGGCTGGCATGCAATTTGCAATTTGCACACACTTGGCAGTCAAAAGAACCACTAAAAGTGTCCATGAATGGACTAAAGTGTTCAATGTTCATTTCTTCAACGCAACACTCCAACTAACAAACACAGAGGGACATAAACCATCAGTTCATTAATAATCATTATACCCAGTACTTGATTTTGTCACTGCGACTTATTAATTACCTACAGATAAAACAGCAAAATTAAATGTGTAAGAGGAAAATATTTTGAAATTCTATTGAAATATTTTGAAAAATATATAAATGAAACATTTAAAAATTAATTTCAAATTAAACTGTATATAGTTTAAAGTAGTAAAATAAAATAGAATACAAAAAGTAAATTAAAAAGTACAATAAGCCAAATAAAATAAATACAATCAACCCCAGATTAATAATTTTTAATATTCCAAATATTTATAATTCAGTTTTTAAGATTTAACATTTATAACTTTAAATTTTTATAAAATTAATATGTTTTCAGCTTTAAGACTGCTAGCAGTTTGACAATAAATAAATTATAATGATTGTATTACAAGTCTATCAAATTTAAAATTTTGCTGCAGGAGAATTTAAATATTACAAATTCGGCACTTAATTTTAATATAATCTTACATAAGGTGTATGCCATTTATTTTAAATGATTTTTGATTATGTTTTGATGAAGTCATGCTTGTCATCAATCAGTTGATGATACTATTGGGTAAACGATATACCCCATACCAAGAGTAATGTGTAGGGCAAAACACAAGTTACAAAATATTCTTATTAGTTATGCAAGTCATGTGTCAAGTTCTACGAATCGCTGGAACCTAATCGAAATATTAATAACACAGCTATATGCATACACACACACACACCCACACACATAAATATATACACACACTACCTATCTACAATCTGTGATAGTCAGGACGTGCTGTGTGGGAAACTTGCCTCTTGTCTTCTGTCTTTTGTCTTTTGTCGTCTCTTAAATGTTATTAGTTGTTGAGTTGGCCAAGCATTTTAATGCCCATCAGTCTATGGGACAGGCCAAGACAATGCACCGAGTATCGGGTATAGAGTATCGAGTACCTGGCAGAGTTTATGTGTTTGCCTTTGTAATTATGTATTAATCATGCATAAACTTCTACTCAACTTCAACCCAAGCCGAACCGATTCACAGTCGGATTTTTAATGACTATTAAAAGGCGCATAAGTTAAAAGTCGATATGTAAATGTTGCGGAAATGCCGATGAACATGAGAATGTTAAATGTGATTATGATTAGACCATCATTCGTGGGCCACGCTCCACTCTCTGGCTATAAAATATCGGGTAAACAGAAATTAAAAGGAAATAATAAGACTCGTGTATTTTGATAGCCCCGTTTATCTACACTCAAAAAAAAGGCCTCTAAATTCATTCTGTATTCAAATTTATTTTATTTAGAAAACTTAATTATTTTTGATCAATTTTCGATTTTGATGGTAAGGGTCCCCCCTTTGAAATTTCGAAAATTCAAAATTTTAAATCTCAAGTTTTCACTTTTAATCAACTCCTTATATCGTAATTAGTATAAAACAACCCTTTAAATTTAATTTTGAGACCTTTCATTTTCTTCTAAGAAATCATGTCAAAATTAAGAAAAATTTTGACTTGTAAAGTTGCTAGGTCAGAGGCTTGAGCAACTTTGAACTGTCATAACTTTGCCAAAACCCAACCAAATTTCAAGCGGAATGCCATTTTGCTCATGATTTGGCCTCTTATTTCATTCTGTATTCAAATTTTATTCATTTAGAGAATTTAATTATTTTCGACCAAGACTCGATTTGATGCTAAGAGTCCCCCCCTTGAAATTTAGAAAATCAAGTTTTTCACTTTGTACTTCACAAAAATATATTTTTTTTATTTATTTTATTATTATTTTTGTTTGTAAAGTGAACAATTCAAATGTAAATTATAGATTTTTCAGCGTGCTACTCGGTTGAACTTTTTTCTCTAAGTGTATCCGTATCTTAGGCATCATCATCGTCATCGTCATTCTCGTCGTCACGACAATCATTTCTTTTGCTTTAAGCGCCTTTTATGCGTAATTCAATTGGATTTACAGGGTGCTTGTGGACACTTGAGTGTCTGTCAATATTCTCAATGCGAGTGTGTGTGTGCGAGTGTGTGTGTGTAGTTCTCTCATGTATGTAACTGACCAGATAATAATAGTATTCCCAATGGTAATGCACACACTCTCTCTTGTTTTGTGTGCATTCAATTATAGCTGGATATTGAAGTTCGTTTTGTTTTCGATTTGTCTAGACAATTGTTTGAATTGAAGCCTGGACCAAAATCAAAGCCAGTATATATTAGATATATGTTACAGATGTGTGTGTTGTATAAGTAATATTTGCTAGGCTGCTTAACGAAATTAAATTTTTGGCCGCAAGGTGGCGCTTGCAAATCG
This sequence comes from Drosophila innubila, assembly GCF_004354385.1. Classification (NCBI taxonomy): domain Eukaryota; kingdom Metazoa; phylum Arthropoda; class Insecta; order Diptera; family Drosophilidae; genus Drosophila; species Drosophila innubila. The sequence continues at coordinate 1,026,546 of NW_022995374.1, read as the reverse complement.
ATATGTTGACAGCTTCTCCATCTGTGCTCCAAATATAATTATTAGATAATAACAATTATACGGGCAAGTGAGCATAATTGGAAATTTTCGAGCATAATCAAGTGTAACTATTGTCAAAACTCAATCAAGTGTTATATTTTGATATCTTAGTTAAAACAATTAAATCTAAAGCTCAAAATTATAGTAAGCAAGCAGTAAAATGCGAATTACTTAAGTTGGTTTCAGATTTGAAGAAAGCTCTTATTAAAATATATATAAGAAAACTATAAGAATTTCCTCATTTCGACAACAGCAAAATGTTAATAAATTGCTTAAAACAGCAGAATATTCAGTCAGCGAGTATAAACAATTTTTTTTCTAGTATAGATTGCAAAATAACAATTAACTTAATAATTTTTTTCATACAAAAAATTATAATTAAGCTGAAACCTCAATTTAAATCTCAACAATTTTATTTCTATATACAAAACTATTTGTCCTGAATTACTTACTGACTCACTAACGTACTGATCATTTAACAGCCCAAACCATAGGACGTAGGAGGATGGAATTTTCACCCAATATGGTATAGTACAAATTACAAATTGATAATCTTTTTAATTATTTGTTTTATATAAATAAAAAGTCAGCATTAATCAAAACTAATTTTAAGCCCCTTTTTTGTGTCTTTATCAATTAAACTGTGTGTAAAATCTGCAGATTCGCCAAGTTTGTATTTACACTTCCCACAACAATTTATTGGCAAATTTATGGCAATTATAATGGCATATATCAGGCAACAATAATGGCTATTAAAATTGTCGGCGGTACAAGTACTCGTAAAAGATTAATCAGAATGTGCCACATTAAATCGATGAATTCGAGATTCGTGTCTGCCTGATGTCGTTATCGTTTTATATACTTTATTTTTCAGTCACTTTTTAAATAGATTTTTAATGAAGTGAAGTAGGCCAAATGGATTGTATAAAGCGCTTATCAGCGGCATTTCATTGTGTGCACTTTGTAATCGAATGGATTTTATTTATTGCAATCCAAAGACACAAAAAGACAGAATAAAAAGGAAAGAACTTTGCATTGATTTTGGCATCCCAAAGAGACGACGAGTGCTTAAGATTTATTGTCAGATACGAGAGATTGCGTGTGCATATAATCATCTTATATTGTATGGAATATGGTTGTGGATAAGGGAGAAAAAGGGGACAGGGAATGTGCTGAAGTTCCGCCTGAACTTTTGATGATTTCCCCAAGTTGAGCGGAGGAGTAAGTGCACTGAGAAAAAAGACAGTAATAAAATTAAGTTCAAATAAACTCAAAAGTATTCTTAATCAAGAATACTCTAAAGTTAGGGACTCAGGAACAAATTCAAAAAACCCTAAATCAAAATGGAAAAACTGTTTACCCTGACCTGACTAACTGACTGATACTTGTGCAGCCCAAGCCGTAAGAGCTAGGAGCATGAAATTTTGACACAAAATAGCTAAGAAAAATGCATCGTGCAATAAGACAGATTTTTTGCGAATTTCGTTTTATAAATTTTTATCGATCTTCTTATTTCAATCTTAGTGAAGTACGAATTTCTTGATTTTTTCGCTCGGTGTGGAGTCTGTGTAGTTGCTTCCCTAGCATCCATGCTTCAATGAGTGAATGAATGAAAGATTGCGTGGGATAATCTGCGTCGCATTCAATTTAATTTCACAACTATTGCGGCTGCCACGAAGAAGCCCTTCCTGTTCCACAAAGAACTTTGAAAACTTCTACGGGGGCCTGACGACAGACAGACAGACGGACAGACAGATGGACAAAGGGACTGACAGAAGTCAGACAATGCGAGAGTACTACAAGCTGAAAACAAGTGAGCATTCTATAAAATAATTGATGACTGACTGACTCAGACCCCCGACTTTCATGGCAGCAATAATTTTTATGCCTCTGGAGCACACACACAACACACACGCACACACACTTGAGCACACACTACACTAAAATCAAATGCCACTCGAAATTCAGCGGCAGTTACTACGCGACTGCCTGAAGATGAAGCTGAAGCTGAAACTGAAGATGAAAATGAAGATGATGCTGAATGTGAATCGGAATCTGAAGTGTATCTGACAGATGCCGCTGCTTCAATTGCGTGTGACTTTGGTGTGTGTGTGTACGAGTGTGTGCGAGTGTGTGTAGTTATGTTGTACAATCTCTAAACATCTGTAGCACAAATGAAATCTTCAGAGCTCAAGGGACCGTGCTGCTTCTGGTTCTGCCTTTGATTCTATGTACACTGTCAAAAAAAAACTTAGTTCAATTTTATAACACTTAGATTTAACTTAAAACTTACTCAAATATCAATCATTATATAAATAAAGTAAAAGTTTATTTAATATAAGATCAAATAAAAAATATATTTTCTTAAGGTTCGCTGAATTTAATAAAAAATTTAATTAAATTGTCTCAAATACTTATAAAACATAAAATCAACAATTTTTATAATTTATTTAAATATGAATACGTCATATCTGTGTTGTGCCAAAATTTCAAACTTGCACCTCAAGCGGTTTGGCCTGTACAATACTCAGTAAATGAATAAATGAATGAATTAAATAATATGATTAAGTCTATTCTATGTATTAAAAATGTATTTTTTCATTCAACTTACTATTTATATTCGTAAAACTATAAAAGTCAATATTTCAATCATATCTAGTTAAAAATTCTCGTCTGAATAAAGTCTGTATTTTAAAATTTAAATTAAGTATAATATATGTCAATTTATAGTAACTAACAACATCACAACAGTGTATTTTGCAACACACACACACACACACACACTCTTATTGCACTGATGCTCTTTAAAATAAAGTATTTATATTATAGAGCCCAGCTATTGTGAGCTGCCTTTTCATGTTCTGTGCTTTTTTTTCTTCACATTTTTCGGGCCAACTCTGGCTTGTCTTGTAATCAAACAATTAAAGATGATTTTAATTAATCTATTTATAAGAGACGGTCGGAAACTCAACTCAGCCTCCCCTTCAGTTCTCGCCTTCATAACGCCTTCATAACTGCTCAAAAATTTATTCGACTCTGGAGAGTAGGAGGGTTGAATTGAAATGGAGAGGGAAGGTTGGAGGGTTGGAGGACAAACTCAATGGGACAGCAAACTGTGAGATAGAGGCATTAGACATGACGACAACAACAGCAAACATCTTTAAATTAATTAAGCGTAATTGTTGTTGAATTAGAAACAAAAGTTTCAGCCATGAATTATGCTCGATGCGTCCCGTATCTCTTGTATCTACAATACAAACATGACACACATATATTTACATTTGTAACTACAAGATACAAGCCAATAGATTAGACCGATGGCAGCCATATGCATGCAATAAGCAAATTATTTATTATGCCATCAGTTAAATAAGTAGCACAAATCGACAAACTGAGAAACTGAACAACTGAACAACTCACAACACACAACTCAACAACTGATGACTCTTATCATTTGTATCTCATTAGAAAAGTTCCAATCTAGCTCAGAGTTTCTACGACTGCTGCCTTTTCTGCTGCTGACCAGCAGCTGTTTCAGCACTAGATGCGTCAAGAGGTAGGGAAGGGGGAAGGAAAGGGGTAAGGGAAACTAGCGAAACTTATTTGGCACACACTTGGGCCACATCTAATTTATGATGCCCAAACAACAAGCAAATCGATGGCAACCATCTGAGGATGCCACATGCCTCACTCGGTGGTAAGGTCCAAATATGCGACCTTAACTCTACACTACACTACATTTTACTCAACAAAATGCAATTTACTTAAACTAAAAACAAGAATTTCTTAAAAATAAAAAGTATTATCAAAAATTAATATTTTTAAGATTTGTTTATCTAAAGTGTAGCAATTTTCTGAAGTATCTTAAATATTCTTTGATTTAAGATTAAGAATTATATTTTACATTTAACAATATTGAGCTCCAATTTACAAAACATATATATATATATATTTGAGGTAATGATTTTTATTTATTTATTTTTTTTTTATATTCTAATAACATCTTACATCTTGGACTAGGGGAATTTTTAGTGGCTGCTTATTTGTAGCGTAGATTACATGAAAATAGGAACTGAAAGATGTTCTTTATACTCGTATGCGATAAGTGAAAGGAAGTAACTTTCTACACTTAATACGTATACCTCAAGATAATACACATTTCCCTTCGGTGCATTCTAAATGCTCTTTGTATAATATGCAATTTATCTAGATACATTTTGGTGTGTAGCCCAAGCCCAAATCCAAAGCCAACAATTTATGATGGGTTTCTTTATATTTTCCGTAGGCTGTCAGCTACCTACTTTTGAATTTATTCCATTTCTATGGCGATTCGTTGTTATGCGTATCGATGATCGACATCTAATCCAATGTTAAGTCGCCGTCTATGAACCCGAATGCCCCTGTGCCTTTCTCCTAGGTAATTCTCAGTGTCTCAGAGTTTCAGGGTTCGTTTTACTTGTAACATGCGTTTTTCTGGTCTTCTTCTCGAATGACAATTAATCACCGCAGGAGTCAAAGATGTTCAATTTTCTAAGTTCCCTAATTCCCATTCCCATTTCCATTCTTATGGCCATTCCCATTCCCTCTGCCGTTCCCAGGGATATATATGGTAGTATGTTGTCGGGGTCCTTAAACCAAACCCTTGTTTGCCAAGCTAGAAACACAGCACCGATGAACAACAGCTGTAATTCATAGGTTGTTCAGTTTCTACAACCCCTAAAATTATGACTAGCTGCCTCTTTTTTTTCCGAGTTTCCAATGTATTATTATTATGTATATATGTATGTATAAAAGTGTATTTGTGTGAGAACGTGTGACAGCCACTAAGATATGGAAAGGGTAACAACTCGCGTAAATTGTTAAAAAAAAAGAAAAGTAATTCAAGCCAAATATCAAAGTGTGAGTTGTTCAAATCATTGCTATGCATTTGTCAAGGCCTGAGAATTATTTTGAAAATCGCTGCTGGTTCTGTCAGTTCGTCTGTCTGTCCGTCTGTCTGTCCGTCTGTCTGTCAGACTGACTGCCAGTTTGAAAGGGGATCATTATATGCCAATTGGCGATTGTTTGTTTCCCACTCGTTACATACGAGGGTCGCTTTATTAGAACCCGCTTCTTAACAAAATGCATTGAAATTACTCAAAATTAGTTCATTGATTATTGATCTAATGTTGCATCATTTTAATGTATTGCTTGATTTACATTTAAGTATTAAAAATATTTTTTAATGGCTGGAAATTGAATTTAAACATTCTTATTCCTGAATACAATTTTAAATACGTCAATTAATAATTATGTAATTTCTCACAAGACTAAATGAACTCATTTCATCAAAATTTCATCAACAACACAATTTATCTTATCCAAATTGTTCATAGAATTTCAAATAATTTGTATCCCACTGATTTCTGTTTGTCTCACTTTTCGTTTTATGGCATTAGGTTAATGGTCACCATATTTGGGCCATCTCAAGGTGATTTATGTAGAGACAAAACTCATCCATAAATATATATTAATAGAGTGTGTTGAGAACATTTTTAAAATTGAGTGTTCGGAAAAAGTTTACTCACTAAACAGCCCTCGTTTTTGGGGGGTTGTTAATTGCAAAACGCATTTGAATTTGAATAACGGTTACGTACTCAAATTATAACTGTAATTGTCGCCATGATGTGGCATGTAAAATGTTGTTTTTTGTTGTTGTTGCATCTTTTATCAATGCATTAAGTGCCGCCGACGCCGTCGCACTCATTATGAGGGCTACCCTCCTCCCCCTCTACCTTTCCCCTCTCCCCTACGCTTGTTCCTTTGGCTAAACTCACCCCCCAGCCCTAGAGTCACAGTCGGTACTAAAAAGCAGCAATCGCGCTGACAAGAAAAACAAAAATATACAAATACACAAAAATACACACATGCAGCACAAAAATCATAAAATAAAACAAAAAAAATAAAAATAAATAAAAATGAAAATACACGATGGCGTTCAAAAGGGCACGCTTTTCATAATAAACATTAGCGGGCGACAGAGTGTCATTCAGTCAGTCGTTCAGTCAGTTAGTCTGTCCCCGACCCAGACCCGACCCTCTGCCCGCCTCTGCCGACCCTACACGGTGGGAAAAACAGCTAGATTAGCTTATATTCATTAAAGTATTAAAATGTGTAATTATATTATTTTGTGCTTGTGAATTCAACTAAAAATATTTCATGTACTTAATCCAATTATCCTATGACAACTTTTGGACAACACTATTTAAATCAATCATTTTTATTTAAATTGTATACATGTAATACATTTATTAATTTATTTAGAAATTATTGTGATTGATACGATTAGAATTTAAATACACTGAACAGAGGAACATTTGATAACTATTTATTTTATGTATAAATAAGTCGAAAAACAAAAAATTTTTTTATATTTTAGTTATCTTCAGTTATAAAATTGTAAAATAAAAAAAATGTTGGGACTTGAATATACTTTCTTTGATAGACTTTTGCCTCAATAATAAATTTGAGCAAAAACTACATGGAAAACTACTAATTGACAATATGTTTTATTTATACAGATATAGTATATATATCTTATTATATTATCTTATCATTTATTGCATGTTCTAAGCACCCTCCCACTGTTTAAGGATAAGTGGGTACGAGATTCCAGTCTAGAATAGAGACTCAGACTATAACTTTGCTACTTTTGAGGATATTCATAAATGCATCACTAATCTAGCATTTTGATCCACTGTGCTCAAGTCTCATGGTTCGCTGGCGTCCGTTCAGCAGCTTGTTTGTTTGTTTGTTTGTGAATTGGTCGTCTTTAGTTACACTTGAATACGTTTTGTGTGTCCGACTGTGGGTTTCGGTAGTTGCCATCTATGTCCACTCACACTTCCACACTTCGCACACACACTCACACACACTTGCAACACGCACTGCACTCCACTTCACCTACTTTGGTTGCACTTCACGGTGCGCTTAAAATAGAATTGCATACTTAGCGGCGCAAGGAAGCGACCACTGTCAACCTAACACAGTGGTCATTTTGCTCGTTTCTGCTTAGAACTCAATAGCTATTATTTTCTTTAACTTTTCAATTTCTATTCTGTAAACTAATTTGTGTTGAAATAAACAATTTCATAAGACTAAGAAATTAAAAAACATTAATGTTTTTAACATTTTTGGAATTCAATAAGTATCTCTGAAACAAGTTTTCAGACATTTGAATCTGTATGTGAAAATTGAAAGTTTAAAATTGATCCTAGCTAAATTGACCACTGTGCGTGGTGCTATCGCACTAAGTTGGCTTTTGTCTTGGTCACAAATGTTGAAGTTGAAGTCCAGGCGGATGGATTCTTATTATAGTTAAGCAGTCGGGCTACTTACGCTTTGACGCTGCCGTTGACGTCGACGCTGGCGTTGGCGTTGACGTTGACGTTGTTTGTTGTCTGCTGCACTGCGGCAATGTTGAGCGTAGATAGAGAGGGGAACAGCGACGGCGACGGAGACGGAGATAGAGCGAGTTCTTATGAGTAAACATGTATCCAGTTACAATGTTGTAGCTGTCGTATCCTTTTTAAGCCTGTCCTTCCCTATTTCTCAGTTTATGTGTGTGAGAATGAGTGTGTGAGTGTGTGTGTTTAGGGCATCTGTAACCTTATCGCTATTCAGTCGACTCTCAGTTTTTGTATCCTGCATGTCAATATTTCAACACACACATATACACATGCACCTATTCAATATAATTGAACACTTTACATAATGTTGGTGTCACGGTGCACGCACACACACACACGAATGAACGCACACACACACGTACAGCGTTTCAAATATCCTGCTGGTTTGGCGCTCTCACAATAACAACATCATAACATCATCAGCTCAGCATTGTTATTGTTATTGTTATTTCTGCACTTCTTCTTATTGTTCTTTCTCACTCACACGCTAGCGCACAGTGACATTGCGCTGTCGAATTCCCGCATAAAATAAAATTGATCTCGCACTTTTCGATCAACTTTTAGTTCACGTTTCGTTTTACAAGTTTGGCGCGATTAAATTCGAATTCGACATCGACGATTGCGCGATACGTGCGCTTACGTTGACGCTACGAATGGAAATGAATTCGTTTGCGCTCTCACAGTTGTTGCTCACTTGTGGCCACCACATTGCGATATACTCACACGCGCTCTCGCGCTCTCGGTTTTTCTATATGTTGCTCTCTCTTTGCGTTACGCTCTCAGCGCTCAGCATTGAAGTTGGCAGCATCCCCAGCAGCTGTTGTTGTTCTTGCTCTTGCTGTTGGAGCTAGCATATTGTGCAGGAAGTAGAAGTGGGGGAGACAGAAGGAGCTCTCTCTCGCTCTCACTCCCTCTCTCTTCGGCGTGCACGCACTTTACGTTGTTGCTTTTTCCTGTGATTCTAATTTTACACAAAAAATTCCTGAGATACTTTAATATTTTCGTTTGATGATTTATTGACTGCAGCGGCAATTAAATGCCTTTTATTTCACTTTTTATCAACTGCATTCATTGACATTGAGGCTGTAACTGTGTGAGTATGTTTAAGTTTGTTTGTGTTTTATTTATATTTTTGTTGTACGCGCACACCCACACACACACGCACACACACTTATATATACACCAACAACAGGAGACTTGAATTTTTGTCTGGCTGCCAACTTTTTAACTTTGACTTAAATTAATTTTATTTTATCCTTTAAAGTAACACTTATTTATAGATAGCTATTTATGCACTTATTTATTATTAGTTATTTAATGTATATTTTGCTTGTTAGTCTGTTGTTTAAGCGCATTCCAATACCATAGCTCAGCAGCCAATCCGAGTTTGAACCTGCTCCTGAAGTTCACAGCTTCCAACTGAGATGACAAAACGCATTCGAGCACTGCTGCCAACTTAGCTATTTTGTAGCCAGCTCTGGCTTTTTAAATTTCGTTTGCTAGGAAAATTTGAAAATTGCTAGTCAGGTGTGTTTTACAAATCTCTAACAGCGCTTAAGCAACCCAAAAGCAATGATTCGTGTTCCTGAAACAAAAAACCATTGTTTTCAAAAGTCTAGAAAATTGTTGGGAGATTTGTCAAAATTAAATATTCATTAAATTAAATTAAAATACATATTTTCAAATTGAATAAAAGTGCAGAAAAAATTTTTCGAAAAAAATTAAATCTCCAGCAAAAGTTGGCCACAAAAGATAATTTAAATGCTGTCCAGTCAGCTATTTTTCTCTAAAAAATTGACAGCACTGATGTGGAAACACTGTTTTAGCCCCAAAAGGTTGCAAGCCAGCCACATTTTCCGATCTGGCAACGTGAGCCATTTTGGCCAACAATGCTAACTTGAAAAATAATGGTTTTTTTTATTTATTTATTTTTAAATTGAAGCTACAATTTTTTTAATTTATGCAGAATATTTGTTTGAATTTAAATTAAACTTTTTACTTTTCTCCTGTTGCGGTGACAAACTTCAAAATTTCGTTAAAAAATTTTAACATTATTTTAGCTTATTTCGAATTTGTAATTTTCATCAAATTATTAATTTATTACAGAAGTTATTGCATTTTGCAAATTGCATTACCGAAATGAAAATTCAGCGCAGCGCCATCCAGCGGATATGACAAAAGGCATTCGAGGCGTGTCTACGTGTATGCATATGACCAAAGACAATAGGTGGCGCAATTAAACTTCACCAACAGACAATAGGTGTCTCCACAGCTGTTTTGCGAATTTAGCGAATTTGTTCTAAAAAGTTCGAAGGGCTGATTTAAGCCGATGAAATATTAAAATTTTTTTCATCTAGAAAATTTGATATTTTTCGACTCCTAGTCATCTATCATCCAATTTTCCATACTTACCCCATGACATTTTTTTTAAAAACTTTGATGCCTCATAACTTCATCAAAACTCAACCGATTTTCAAGCGGAATGTCATTTTAATCATGATTTGGCCTCTAAATTGATTCTGCATTTAAATTTTTATCATCTAGAAAATTTGATATTTTTTCGATTCTAAGCCATCTATCATCCAATTTTCCATACCTACCCCTTGACATTTTTTCAAAAACTTTGATCTCTCATAACTTCATCAAAAATTTACCGACTTTCAAGCGGAATGTCATTTTAAACATGATTTGGCCTCTAAATTGATTCTGCATTTAAATTTTGTTGATCTAGAAAATTTGATATTTTTTCGATCATCAAGCCATCTATCATCCAATTTTCCATACGACAATTTTTCGAAAACTTTGATCTCTCATAACTTCTTTAAAAATAAACCGATTTTCAAGCGGAATGTCATTTTGATCATTATTTCACCTCTAAATTAATTCTGCAAACTTTTTTAAATTCATAAAAAAAATAAATCTATCATCTAGATCTCGATATTGATTTCGTTGATAAATTTGTTTATCAAATGCTTGTACTTTTGATCAAGTCTTTATATCGTAATTAGTAAAACACAAAACTTTAAACTTGATTCGGAGAAGAAATTTAGAAAATGTCCATGCTGAAACTTAGCAAGTCTTAAAACCCTATTGAGTTCACAGAGCGAAGAGAAATTCACCAAAATAAATTGAGACATAGGTGGCGCCTCTAAGCTGTTATTTGTTTGATTTTTGACGTTCGTCGTCCCAAGGAAGTTACAAATTTAATTCTTAATAAAAATATCGAAATAACGACAAAATTCTAACAAAAATTCTGCAAATATTAAAAAAGTTCTAGATTCAAAATTTAGAAATAGCCTAAATACAATGTTAAGATTACCATTTTTGGCATTTTGGTATCAGTATTCCATTCCAGCTGAAAAGCATGTAAATTAGTTTTTGTGGGCACTTCTGCACAGTTCTAAATATATTTAAGATAATATAAATAAATAAATAAATAAAACAAACAAATGCTAAATAGACTGTGTTAACTTATTTGCTTTACTGTCAAATTAGCAATTAAAATGTCCAACTGCATCAATAAATTAGTTACACACTTGCAACATTTTTATTGCATATTTTGTAGCAATTGGCCTTTGGCATTAATCATACAAAATTAAGATACAACAATTATTATTGTTTGTGTTTTTTTGCAATCAACTAAAAGTCTCACAATACAGTCAAACGTTTTAACAAGCCAACAAATAACAAATCAATAATTTCATGCAACAACACAAAATGATTGCTGTTGCAGCTGTAGTTGTTGCTGTTGTACTTGTTGCAGTTGTTGCATTGGCGGCGCCTTTTATATCCAACAGCATCGAGCGAATAAATAAATTTAAACGATTTGGGTTGCTTATATATGTGTATATATATATATTTTTTTTTTTTTTTGCTGCCCCGACAAATAGAAATCTACGAAGGCCACTTACAATACGAGTCCGATGAGCAGCTGAAAAAAAAGCGTGCAGCATAAAAAAACTGTTCCTGTTGCCGGTAGCTTTTGTCGATTATTGGCGATGGGAACGGCAGCAACAACAACAGCAGCAGCAACAACTTGGACTGCTGTCATCGTCAATTAGTTTTCTCACCGCAGACATAACAATATATTTTATGTATCGCTCGGATTGGATTTGTTGTCCCTGTGCTTTTCGCATCCTTGACCATCTTCCAAGGCTTTTTGCATTTTTCCGCAGAAAGGGCAGCCAAAGTTTAGCAGCCGATTCCAATTCCAATTCCAATTTCAATTCAGCCGATCAATGTTTGAGAAATTTCCTAATTGGGTCGAAATTCCAATCTAACAACGATTTTAAAAGGCCTGACAATTTCTTAGCTGCTGTTTTTGGTTGCTGTTGTTGCTGTGCTTGTTGCTGTTGCTGGTGTCAACTTGTTTTGTTAGCCAACAAAATTGGGGTCCTTGATAGGGTCATTGTCACTGGTGTTGTTGCTTCAATTGTGGCAGCTGCAAGGTGCAACACAAATATTATTTGCATTTGTGACATGCTTTAAATATCACTCTTAAGTTGCCTATTGTTTTCTGTTTGTTGTTTTTATCAAAACTCAAGAACTGCACAAATATGCAAAAAACAAAAAACGGAAAAGTCCACTTCACACACACAATAACACTTACACACACACACTCACATAAATACATAAACACTTCAAGTAATTGGCAAATAATCAAGAATTGCATTTAAGAGTTATGAGTGGAATAAATCAAATATGAAAAATTAGATACAAACAAAAAGGAAAATCGGACATATATAGTACTTACTTTGAATGGCATTTATTTTCAATATTTTGATCGAAATAAAAAATTTTATGATTAATTTTTATTAATAAAATTTTGTTGTGTGATTTATATAATCCATTATATAAAAATATAAAACATAATACATATATATAATCAATATGAATTATAATTCTTATTTGCTTTTTTAATAAATTTAGCACTACTTTTATTTTCAATTTGCATTTATTGATTCTTATGTTATTTATTCTGAAAAATATAGAGTAATATTTATTTTTATTTTTTCTAATAATAATTGAAAATACATATTTTAGAAATTACTTACTTATTACAAACTTTAATTGAAATTAATTTTTTAAATTATAAAAATAATAAAACTTGAACGCCAATTAAATTAATACTTTTTAAACTTAAGAAACATAGTTTTATTCTATTATTATATGTTATATTATATTATTATATTTGAATAAAGCCATAAATACAAATTAAAATTAAAATTGTAGTGGGTCAAATAAGATGAGAGTGACTGTATACATATATATAAATATATATAACATATATATTGAGGTTGTGTTTCGTGTGCTATCACTTAGTCAACTATCAATCAATCTGGCCGAAAGGCAATAAACCAACTACAAGTATCGATATCTCTGAGACAAAAGCTGCAACAGATTTTTGCATGCCACAAATCAATTGCTGCATGCATGTAATTTTGGCCAAAAACAAATCTGTAATGCGAACCTTTGATTAAAAACGCCAGCCCAATAATTGTGCAACAGCTGCCATTTTGAATTTGTCTGAACTTGCAACAGCAACAGCAACAACAACAACCACAACAACAACAGAGGCAACGGCGTGAAACATGAATTATGCTGAGAGGAACGGTTGAAACTGTTGGCCAAGCTAGTCCGACGGACAGACATACAGACGGACAGACAGACAGAGCCGTGTTTGCCACAAAGCGTTGATGGCGAGGCGTTGAAAGCGCTGGATAAGCCGCAAAATACAAAACAATACAAAATGCTTCAAAGCAGCAACAACACACTTAAAAAAAAACAAAACAAATACGAAATAAAATACACAGAAAGAAAGAAAAATTTCTTGAATCAAGAACTTGCTTCTTACATATTTTTTTCTTCAAATAAGACCATTGAAAGACAAAATAAAGTTTATAAATCTAAAAAATCTGAGATATTTTTATAGTCAGCTAGTGAGTCAGGTCAAAGAGTTTTATATATAGAGATAAACATTTTTTTATTGTTAGAAAAAAATGGATTGCTATAAATATCAAGCCAAAAAAAGTATATGTCTATCAAAATAAATAAAAATACTATACATTTTAAAAACTGACATACTTCTTTTGAGTTTTTAAAAACATTTATTCTAATACTTATATTTGCGTCTTATTTAAAAATTATTTAAATGCAAGCTGTGTTTTCTAACTATAAGATATTAATTCTTAGTTCTGAGAACAAAATCTTGAATTTAGAGCCTTATTTTATCAGTGTACACAGAAAACAAAGAAAAGAAAAGGTAAAAATTCAACATGTCCAGAACTCAGACATTTGCTGGACAATCGACAGTGGACACTGGACAATGGACAATGTAGAAGCTGATGTTGCTGCTGTTGCTGCTGTTGTTGTTGTTGTTGTTGCTGTTACTGCTGCAGTCAGTGGCCAAAGAGGCAAGTCCAAGTTTTGCAGACAGCCGCAGTTGTATTACGAATTTATCTACCTGAGCAGCAACCATCGTCAATCGTCCATCGAGGATATTGTTGCTGTTGCTGTCGCTCCTTTTCTGCTGCTTCTTCCCTTGTTGCTGTTGCTGTTTGTTGGTTGCACAGGTCTCAAAGGAGGCAACATAATGGCCACCGCACGTCAACTGCTGCCGTTGTCGGTTGCTGGTTGCTGGCTGCCACTGTGCTCCATCTCCAATGTGCAACAGCAACAACAGCAACAACAGCAACAACAGCAGCAACCACAGCCACAACAAACTGGCAGCAATGTTTTGCAGTTTTCAGTGGAATACAAAAAAAAGCCTGGCATCGTCTGGACTCGAAGACCAGAAGAACAGAAGAACAGAGGAACTGAGAACTGAGAAAGAGGCCCCATCAAGAAGAGCCAAGGTTTCTTTTCAGCTTATCAATACATTTGATATCTGCGCTGTCGACGTCGACGTCGTGGTCGCTACATTCGAGGCATCCAATTGGTAAGCTGCAACCCTCCACATCAATTCCCCCTTGCTGCTTCCCCCCCAGTTTCAGTTCCCCCTTCTTTAGACCCGGCATTTCTGCAGCCGTTAAAGATTGGCTGCGTTTGCGTAGGACTCACGTATGTTTGTACTTTGATGTGGATTGTGTTGGCCATTGTTGCTGTTTGTTGGCCCAGTATAAAAAGTATACACTGAATATTCAATTTGTGAATTTGTCTAAAAAGTTTTTTGACAAAAATGTTGTTTTAAAAATAGCTTACCCCAAACAAAATTCTATTTCAATTCTTAACTTGTTCCAAGAACCATACACAATATAATAAAAAAAAAAAGTAATAATCTATAATAGTTATATTTTTTTTATTCATTTTGACAAAATATAAGTTCACATATTAGTTTTTTATATGTTCAAATAGCTAAATTTGTAGAAAATTCATTTTCCTTTTTTTATATATATGCAATAAAAATTCATAATAAATAACAAAAAATTATCGTGTACAAATTTTCTGAATTTTAAGATCGAAGTAATTTTTTTTATTAAAAAAACGTTTTTCTTAAAAAATCTAAATTAGTTTTAAGATGACTTGTTGTGTTATGATTTTTATTCAAAGTTTCAAATAGTTGCACAGTATTGTAAATGCATAAAAATATGTGTAATTAATTATTTTCGAACCAAACCAGTTATTTAAGAAAGTGATTCGATTCAGGTACGGTTTCGAGGAGTATATAATATCAAAGATTTGGTTACTTTATTCAAATTTATATTTTTTTAAAATTTTTTTAATATATATATATTTTTTTTTTTTATTTTTAGTCCGTTTTTTGGGCATCTAACAGTCGAGCAGCTTTGTTATTTGTTGTTGTTGCAGTTGCTGTGGTTGTTGTTGTCGCCGATATTGCTGCTGGAGGAGCTGCTGGCAGTTAACATTTCGAATGCCATACAAATCGACTAGCGGACATTGGAAATGGCAAGAAACAAACATATATAACTATCTGCAATGTCTGTTGCTGCTGCAACTGTTGCTGCTGTAGCTGCTGTTGCTGTGGATGTTGCTGTTGTCGTTGTTGCTGCTCAGTGGCATTGTTGTATTGAATTGTAGATGCTGCTTGTGTTCTGTTCAATGTTTCAATTCAATTCCTGTGAAATTCTATTCAAAAAAAAAAAAAGAAAATGCTACAGTTGCAGAAAATTTTCAATAGTGATCATATTTATTATATTTTAAGTTTGTTGCCAGCTTCCAGTGGATTTAAAGCAAACAAAATCTAAGGCGCTTTAAAACTTAAGCTTATGACTTAAGCAGCTTAGCAAAACTACCACATCTTTTCGCACAGTGTAGACTGGATATGTGGTCCCCTCTTCGAATTGCATGTGCATTTTATTTCTCTTCGTCTTCGCCTAGCACACATTATTGTAGTTGTTGTTGCTGTTGCTGTTGCTGTTGCAGTCACGCCGAAAACATTGCTGCTATTGTCGGCAACGTTGCATTAGCATGTTGCATGCAGCATGCAGCTTGCAGCCTGTACTTTTGCCCAAATAGCAGACAACAAAAGGTCCATAATCAAATTTTCAATTCCGATTCCTTTTGGCATTTGCATAATTCGCGCAAAAAACCGTCTAAGAAAATGGTACCCCTTCCCCTTCCAAATGAAGATTCCAAAATGGTCATAAAAGCAAAGACTTGCACAAATTTATGCTCTCAAATCCAACTTCAATTGCATATAAAGTCAAATTACGTACCCAGAAGGTTTTTATTCTGAAAATATATAATTAAAATGAAATTCAGAAAGGAATTTCCATAAATAATACTATACAAAACCAGAAAGCATGCAATTTGCAAATATAAATTGTATATTAAAAATAAGAAATTATGTTAGGATATTAAAATTAAATAAAAATTTTAATATTTGTAAAAAAAAACATAAAAATTAGCTGAAATGTAAAATATTTTATTCGAAATCGCTCTATTTGCTATAAAATACTCTTCATTTCCAAATTTCTTTTACATTATTTTCTTCAAATGTTTAATATTTATTTTAAATTTAAGAAAGAGTGGCAAAATTTGTCGCACCGTTAATCTTACACAAAAATCTTTGCCAGGTAAAAGTCAAGTGACTAAAATATTGTCACAAAATTTGTTATATTTTGTGTTTTATTGTCATATATTTTAAGCTGGGTTGGCAACCCTGTCCTATTTGGATTTTATTTCTGGCCGTTTTTCGGCCTATTTGAATAATTTATTTTTTAAATAATTATAACACATTCGATTTGTACGATAAGTGGATAAGTAGATACATTATATGTGGTTTGACCTTTAGTGTCTTGACCATCTTAATTTCCTGTGATATGCAATGTCAGCTAATGTCAGGACTTTTATCTTAACGGTTGAGCATTTGGTTGGGATACAGCTGAATTGCCAAAGCAGCAACAGCTACAGATACTTTTCCAAATGCAGATAGAGATACAGATACAGATACAAATACAGATACAGATACAATTACAGATACAAATGCAGATACAAATACAGATAAAGGTAGGACAGCTTTAGAGTTGAGTTGAGTTGAGTTTAGTTGAGTTTAGGCCTTGGTTATTGGGTATTGGCCAAGTTGGCGCTGTCATGCTGCGTATTGTATTTATTTATTTATGTATGTATTTCTAGTTGTTGGCAGCATTTCAGCTTTCAGCTTTTTCTACTTTTTTTTGTTGCCTTTTTTCTGTATTTGCCGTATTTTCTGTATGTTATTTGCTTGATTTTCGCTGCGTTTGGCAGCTGCGTTTGCCTCGTCTGCCAAATGTCATGAGTTATGTTTGCAGCAAAAAAAAAAAAAAACTTTATGTCTCCAATTGCTCCTATATATTGCTACATATAGTGCTTAATGTCTGAGTAGATCCCGATGATGTCTTTTATTTTGCTGCTGGTTTGCTTGTCTGTTTGTCTGTTTGTTTGTCGGCCATTTCTTGTGCACTGCGCCTGTGCGCACAAAATGTGTTTAAGTATAAGTATCTTTTACTATATCTGTGTGAGTGTGTGTGTGTTGGTGTGTGTGTTTGTGTGTGTGTGTCGCCATGGGAGCACAAGAGTTGGCAATGCATTGTTGTTGCTGCTGTTGTCGTTGTCGCTGTCGTATTGTTGCTGCTGGCAGGCACAACCACCGTCAACAGCATCAACAACAACAACAACAACAACAACAACAGCAACAGCAGCCATTGTTTTGCCCCAAAACGCACCCCACAAAAGTCACAGCCAGAGACAGACAAACAGACAGACATACAGACAGACATACAGACAGACAAAAACCCAGTTGAAAGTTGTTACTCTCCTAAATGAACAAAAATTTTAGCTTACATGTGTAATATTATATTCTATATAAATTATTATAGCCAGGGTTCGTAACAATTCAAATTTTTGTATATCAAAAAATTAAGAAATTAAAAATTTATTATTATATTTTATTAAAAATATTATTTTTAACTATTGAAATGTATATAAATAAAAAACTAATAATAAAAATAATTATTATATTTCAATTTGTATATGAAAACTAAACCATAACTCTTGGTTTTAATTTAGTTTAATTTTTTAATTCTTATTATGGTTATATGTGTCTTTTAAGAACATGTACTGTATGTAAAGTAGCATGGTTAGTAACTTGAAGGACCATAGTAGGTCTATGGAATTTGAAAGACCCAGACGGAAACACAAGTCAGAGATTTTACACATTCAAGACATCATTTTAATTTCAAGACAGAAATTACAATCTAATTAAAAACTACTGCATACTTTTGGGTGCTTGTATTGCCTTAATTATTATAAACTTTGGTTAGCTATTAATGCCGTTCTACTTAGCCGATCTTGCTGCGATTAATTGGGTTAATAGGTTATATTAATGGATAACGAAAATTCACATAAAAAACGAACTATCTTAACAACTGTAGGTGTGGTGGTTTTTCGCGATTAGTGTGTCAGGAGTACGGTATTCTTGCATTTTCTAAAACCATATTGTCGTAAATTAAAAAAAAAAAATACTGAATTTCAAACTTAAAATTTGAAGGAAATTTTTTTTGTTTGGTTATAATCAAAGTCAGGGTATCAAATTGAAACGAATATGGGATTTAGTTAAATCGCATGGCTGGCAATACAAGAAGGAAAAAACTCGAACAATTTAAAAAACATAAATCTTTATATTATTTTCAATATACGAAAAAGTCAAGTGCAACTGGGAGCTCAAACATTTTACGAATTCCGAATTCAGAGTCCATATTCGAAATGCGATTGATGATTGCATTGAATACAATTGTTGTTGTTGTTGTGATTTCCATTTCCATTTGCAATTCCTTTTGTGATTTTCCTTTTCCTTTTGGGTTTCTTCATGTCTCGTTTGTTTGCTCGGCTTCTGGAATTTATTTATTTATTTAGCCATTTTGCGCATGTTTTATTCATAACTTGCAATATTTGGCATACAATGAATGTGGTTCGAGTTTATGTAAATATTGTATTTACTGAGAACAAACTGCATACACAACAACAACAACAATCAGTAAGAACATCCAATCAACAAGCAAAAAGAAAAAAAAAGAAATAAAGAAAAAAGTAAACAGTCATTTATGTTTTCATTGTTAAATTGTATAATAATGAATGCCATTTTGCAGATTTCCATTTTTGCCATAAATAAATATTATGGCGGCCATTTTAAAGTATTTTCATATTCATATATATTTTTTCTTTTTGTTGGAATCGATAAAATGCTGAAAAGTTCGTTGAACTGAAAAGCGCTCTGGACTTTTTCAATTGACTATTTTGCATTTGTATCTGTGTGAGTGTGTGTGTGTGTGTGTGTGTGTGTGTGTGTGTGTGTGTGTGTCTGCATTTCAAGTGCGTCTGTACTCGGTTAGATTTTGAATGAGATAGCATCAGCAGTTAGCAAGAGAGTGATAGAGCCAGAGAGAGAGAGTAAGAGAGAGAGCGAGAGCTGCGTCTAATGCTCTTGAAAATTTCAAGTGTTAATTACTCGCATTTACCACACACACACACACACTTGCATGTATGTGTATAAGTATGTATGTGGGTATATGGAGCATTCCATGGATACGGATATTATGCCAGACTTGGACGCAGACACACACACACACACACACACACACACACATGCACACACACACACACATGCACTGAACGACGCCCGAGCCTAATTGTTCAAGGTCACAGACATGCGCATTTCTTCAGCAATGTATTTAAAATTAATTAAAAACAACAAGTGCACAAATAATGCACTAAAATAAGTCAAGAAAAACAACAACTTCACAACAACAACTACAACAACAGTAGCAGGAGCAACTAAAACTACAACAGTAACAGGTATGAAAACTACAGCTGGAATACCCGACCCAGGTGCTAAAATCTCCACAGCCGTTCAGTTCAGTTATCAGAATTAAAATAATGTAACACAAATACGTATTAAAAGTTTTGAAAATAAATATAAAAACAAAAAACAATCTTTAGAATTTTTCAGTAGAGTGTAGAGAATAGGGCGATGTGTAGAGTAGAGTAAAAAAAAAGGTAAAGCCTACTAAAATACGTTTTTAGTATTAGAATTGAACTTTGGTTAGCTATTACTCCCGTTCTACTTGGCCGATCTTGCTGCGGTTAAGTGAGATTATAGATAATATTAATAACGTTATTTACCATAAAAACTGTATTATCTTGAAAACTGTGGCTGTGGTGATTTTTCGTGATTTGCGGGAAATACACCGTTATTAAATAGTATTTGGTATTCCAATAATCTCTTAGATCTAGGACAGTCATAAGCCCAGTAGCCTATCTAAATTTTTTGTACTGGGTAACCAATAACAAAAACACTCACTAACGAAAATTGGGGGATGATGACGTTGAGGAGGAGGAGGAGGAGGAAGCTGCAGTCTGCAAATTAGCTCAATGGTCGCAATTGCTACATAAATGTACCGTCTAGTGATAAACGTATATTTTTTTATCGCTTACAATCATTTCGCAAAAAGGGGTCGATATATTCAGTGTCAAAACACTTACTGGACAAGCTGTTGGTAAATTTTATACACTTTGTCACAACAATTACCTGACACACTGCATATAATTGCTGATCTTTTCAGCGCTGAATTCAGCGATGCAATGATGATGAAAACATGTGATTGTAATTACCGTGCCAAAACATTTACAACGCCCATTCCATTCCATTCCATTTCATTCCCATTCAGTCCATTCATTGATCTCACCTGTTCAAGTGTGTGTGTGTTTGTGTGTGTGAATGTACATGGTTCCGGATTAATTCAATTAGTCGCAATTTACGTTTCGTTTAGTTATCATACGTTGCACGCTGCCGTTGACACTTGTAAAACGCAATGAATTTGTTTTGCCTTTGCCTTTGCCTTTCGTCTGTCGCCTGTCGACTTGGCTTGTGGTCAGTGCTGTCAGTTTAGCTATGTTATAGCTAGTTTTGGCTATTTTTAATGTACGACAGCTGGGAAAATTTGGAAAATTGCAAATAAACGAAATTCTGAATATTTAAAATACATATTCTGCTAGTCAGTGTTGCCAAGTAAGCTATTTTGTAGCTAGTTTGAAGATCGATTGCTAGAAAAATGGAACAATTGTAATAAGCAGAAAATCTGGCTGAATTTTATAAGTAGCTAGCCAGTTCTGCCAATTTAGCTATTTAATAGCCATTTTTTTCTAATTTTAATTTTAGAATTTAGTTTAATATTTTCTAAGCTATTTTTCTTAGAAATTCTAGTTTTTAATATTTTTCACCCGAAAAGCTATTTATTCCTTTTAAAGGTTGGCAACACTGCTAGTGGCTCGCTTATTGCTCATTCATTGGCGTGATTTACGCTCTCTCCCCCTCTCTCCGTCTCCCTCCCGCCCCATCCCACTGTAACCCCGTCTGTCCGTCCGTCCGTCTGTCCGTCTGGCAGTTAGCGTGCCGCCGGTGTCGCAGCTCCAAAATCTCAATGCTCACTCACTTGCACTCACACTCACATTCATTCTCATACTCACTGCTCTCTAGCCCTTGCAGATTTGCACATGCGCCACAAATGTTTATTCATTTTCATTTTCATTTACATTGCAAATTGCTTTTCATTCGCCATTCGCCGTTTTAATCGCGTGCGTTGCGCGTTTGTGAGAATAAAACGCAGTCAACGCTTACAACAAGCATGTTTCTTCCTTTTTATTTTCTTTTCTTGTCTTATCTTTTTTTGTTTTAGAATTTTTGTTTTTAATTTGCACTTGCATTGTCAACACTAAGACATATGCATACACTGTGTCAAGTAAAAAATATAATCATCATTATTATGTTTTTTCTTAATGTACCTTCTTTATTTTTTCAAAGAATTACAATTAAATATGAAATAAAATTAAAAGCCAATAATGAGAAGAATCTATTTAAATAATATATGCAAATTTATTATATTTAAAAACAGTTATTAAAAAACTCTTGGGGAGACAAACATACATGCAATACACTTTTTATAATTTCTTATTATATTCATTTCAATTTTGCATGTTGTTATTTATTCATAATTTATTTGTATTAAGAGTAATTTATATAGCAAATCTAATATATTTCTTCACAAATCTGGTTGTCAGAAACTTTGGGGCATGGAAAGACTTTCGTCAAAAGACTGTTGCCTCGAAAAGATGAATTGTATTTTTTACGATCAACTACTTATATTATCACATAAAGAAAATTGGTTCAATCAAATGATAATTCTTTGATTTATAATAATTGTATTAATTCTGACAATTAGGAATTACAATTTAATTAAAGAGGCTTTTCGATGCAGTCGTGCTATTTAGAGATGCCCCGTTTTGTAATAATAATAATTTTATGTTGGCAATCAATTCCCTCCAATCGACCAGAAGAGTTGGTAAGGCCAACAAAACCAGAAGAAGCTCTCCAATAAATGTAAATACTTGAGATTTCATGGAATTGAAGTGTAGGTAGCTAACAATAAACCGAATTCCAAGTAAGGCGCACACGGAATCGGAATCGGAATGGGAATGGGACACGGACACGGACTTGGACATAAGAACAATGGGCTCACATAAACAACATTTTGCCGAGTTGCCGAGAGTGGGAGGAGAGAGAGAGAGACAGAGAGGGAAAGGGATAGGAGATAGGGAGAGGGAGAGGGGGTGTCACACACTTGTGCACAATTGTTGTCAAACGTAAGGTCGTTGCTGGTACCAAAACGGTGGCAACTCAGGCGCTCATTTTAATCGATGTCTGCGCTCTTTCGCTTTTACAAATAGTTACTTTTTCTCCACTTTTTTTTTTTTCTTCTTTTCTTTTTTTGTATACCCTAAACCCCTTGAAAATGTCCAAAAAAGGGTATAATGTGTTTGGCAGAATGTATGTAACAGGCAGAAGGGGCAAAGTATATATATTCTTGATCAGGATCAACAGCCGAGTCGATTGAGCCATGTTTGTCTGTCTGTCCGTCTGTCCTTCTTTCCGTCCATCTGTCCGGCTGTTTGAACGCGTCAATTTCAGAGACCATAAAAGCTAGAGACTTTAAACTTGGTGTGTATGTATCCTGGATACCAAAGGCAGATCAAGTTTTTTTTTTTTTTTTTTGATTGGACCACTATATTATATAGCTGCCATACGAACAATACGTCGCAAATGAAGTCTTAATATGAAAAAGTTTTTGCTTTTTAAAGATATCTTAACCAAACTGATAGAATATACATTTATCTTGGTTTTTTCCATCCAGACCGAAGTTCGTTCAAATCAGTCGACTATATCAAATAGTTGTCATAGGACCAATCGGTCAAAAATCAACTTTTAGTATGAAAAAGTTTTTTGTTTTGTGAGATATCTTAACCAAACTGATAGAAAATGCATTTAAGTTGGTGTTGTATATACTGGCCAAATTTGGTTCAGATCGGTTTCCTCTATCATATAGCTGCCATAGGAAGAATCGGTCAAAAATCAACTTTAAGTACAGAGTACCTGGGTACAGGGTATCCCGCTGTCGAGCGCGCAAGACTGTAACCGCCCACTTGGTTTTTTTCTTTTCATTTTCTTTTCTCTGCTTTTTTTTCTGTGTAGCCGAAGCGCCGGCAGCTGTCGTTGGTTTGAGCTGTCAGTGCGCAGCAGAGGACAGCAGCGCACATGACACCCTGTATGAGTGCGAGTGCACAGCTCAGTCATACTCACGAGTGCGAGTACGAGTATGAGTATGAGTACGAGTATACTCACTGTTGTTGTTGTTGTTGTTGTTACTTCCTGCCCCACGGGCTGCCATTCGCACGCGTATTTCACACGTCGTCGTTTCCCCCTCATTCCATCCTCGTTGTTGTTGCTGCTGGTGTCGCATGCTCGCTCTCATATTCCGATCATTTTTTCACACGCAAATTCTTATGCTTATTCTTTTCTACACGCCGCAAGGACCAATCGCATAATGGGGCGTGGTGACGACGACGACGGCGTTGACGACGGCAACAGCAACAGCAGCAACAACAACAGCAGCAACAACAACACCAGCAACATCGTGGAGTCCGAGAAGGCTCAGCTTCCTCTCAGTGCCACAAAGTTGTCGTCGTCGTCGTCGTTTCTCCACTCGATGTTGCTGTTTATGTTTCGTTTTGCGCAACAACAACAACAACACCAACAACAGCAACAACAACAACAGAGCACAGTTGAAGCAACTTTTTCTCAAGCAGCAACATAGTTTTTCCCTCTGCTCACGCGTGCATCCAAAAGCAGATTGTTGCCCCTTTCCTATTTCCCTGCCTCTCTTGCCTACACTGCAGAAAATATATTATTAGTAAAAACTTACCATTTACATTTTGGTAAAAAAGAAATTGTATCTTCAGAACTTCTAATATTTAAAATTGATACAAATTGAAAAAAAAAGTTGTCCATGCTTAAAAAAATGTAGTATGTGTATTTTTTTTAAACTTTTTTTTGGAGGCTTTTTGGTCTTATATTTTTTAAAGCACATAAATATTATTTGGCTTAAATGCTTACTTATGCAACCCATTTTTTTTAACAGTGTAGTCATTTGGTCTTTCGGTGTCATGCTGTTGTTTTGTTGTCTTTTCATTTTGGCAGCCATTTTCCAACTGCGTTGCCTTTGGATTTGCCATTTGCCACTGTTTCCTACCAACATCATTATTATAATTATCATTATTATCATCGTCTTTAGTATTTTCTTCATTATCATAACACACTTCACTGGCTAGCTGCCTCAAGAGGGGGCAGGGGAGGGGGAAAAGTGGCGTATTGAAGCCTAGCGCGTGGAAAATCAATGCGTTCTCTATAAAAACAGCAGACATTGCGCATACGCCGCGTTGCACACACACAGAAACAGAAACAGAGAAAAGGAAACGTTTGGTTAGCGGCATCGCCTTGGCATCCAGAGAGGTAAGAGAGGGCAGTGAAGAGTGGAGGGGAGAGGAGAGAGGAGAGAGACAGACAATGGGCTTAGCATTTGTTAAGCTACTGCATTTTAAATCTGACATTTTGCACGCCCCACAACTGTAAATGCTCAAAGTGAAACCAATGGCAACAACTCAAAGTGAAACCAAATGACTACAGATAAATCCAAATATTAAGATACTTACACACAAAAATATATATGCATGTACTTGAATATCGTGAATTCATTTGTAGCTATTTTTTGGTCTGTGAAATTCGTGTGACAGCAAAACAAAAGCGAAACTGAAAACGCATTCTGCGAAATAAAAACCAAATAAAATAAATGGGGAGTTCAAAAAAGCCAGGACTTAAATTCACTTGAATCCAAAGATAATTGGAATAATCCGTGATGTCTTCTTTGCTCGCACAATGGTATTAAAGGCCTAACCAAATAGTTAAAATTAAGCGTTCAAAAAATGTAGCAATTTTAAAAAAAAAAAAAAAATACTATTAAAATAAGTTAAAATTTCAGAAAAACTCAGAGATAAACATGCAAAATGTATTTATGTATTAAATTAAAAAATATGCATTTGATAACTCTGATAGCATTTAAGTGCTTCATAATTATTTGATTAATATTAATCACATACAGTTTATAGAAAATGATATAAAAATAAATAACTGTTATTATATAAAAAATGCTGTTAATAATACTAATAAATAAGTCAAAGACAAATTTCAAATAAAATATTTAAGTGAATTAATAAGGAAAAATTATGAGTGTTAACTATAATTATAATTTAACTGTCACTCAATTTTTAATTCAAATTTACTATTAACAATTCTGTATATATTCTTAATTTTTGTAAAAAAAGCTATAATTTATTATTACTCTTAAATTTTTTTTACTGCATTTCTGTCCATTGTACCGCAGCCTTTTAGCTGTTGCACAATCCAAATCCGAATTCGAATCCCAATCTTGCGTGTCCATATTGCGTGGGTTGTTGCCGTCTTTGTGTTGTTGTTGCTGCTGTTGTTGCTGTTGCTGCTGTTGTTGCTGTTGTTGCCGGGTGCAAAATGCCAGGCATTGTTTGCAGCCGTTCTACAAACTGATTTTAAAGTGATTTCACGCCACTTGGACTGACACACTACAATCGAGTCCATTGATGCTGACAGGCAACATCAGAAAAACAAATTTAAAAACAGAAAAAAATGTTTTCAAATATACAGATTAAGAAATCTTGAATTTATTAGAATTTTGGGCAAGTATAGATTCAGGTTATAATCGTTAAATTAAAACTATATGTCAATAGTCAAAAAGTAGCAAATATATAATTGAAATATACAATATATTTATGGAACCAAATTTAATTGCTGAGAGCGAAAAAAAGATATTTTTTAAAACAATTTACTCTAATAAAATTTTAGATTTTAAAAGATTTTAATAACTTAATTTTGTATATAGTTTAATACTATTTTTTTTTGGTGAAATTCCGTACTTTTTTTTATTTGCTGTGTAGTGTAAAATTGAATTCCGCTTCATGGTCTCGCATTATTTGCCATGGTTTTTATGGATATCGCAATTGGTTACAACATTGCAAGCAATTCATCCAAATCATATGCACAAATAAATTGTAAAAGGACGAGGATGGAAAGAGGGGATCAAAGGGGGTCACACTGGCGAGTCAAGCGAACAGGTTGCCATATTAACTTTTGAGCTTTCGATGGCGGCCATTTTCGAAACGCATTGCATTTAAAATACGCCAAAAAAGGGAAAGGAACTGGGAAAGAGGAGCAGAAAAAAGGAACAACAGCAGCACGTGGATTGTTTGCTCATTGGGATTATCCCTTTGCTGTCAGCTGAGGTCACTTTTCAGTTCAGTGCAGCTTTCAGTTGAGTTTTCAGTTTTCAGTTGGCAGTGCGCATTATCATTAACATAAATTCAAGTTGGAAGTGTAAATGCGGCGTTGGCTTTTGAAGGGTTATCAGTGCAGCTGCACCTGTCACAAGTGTCCTGACTGACTGACTGAGTGCGAGGTTGTGTGTGTGTGTGTGTGTGTGTGTGTGCGTGTGTGTGTGTGTGTGTGTGTAAGTACTGACCCCATTCATTGCAGACGCCTTTTTAAATGATTTATTTTAATTTAATCAGCTGCCAAACAGAGCAATGATAAGCACCGACGAGTAGGCAGCCAAAGCTAAAGTAAAAATCCCATAATCAGACGGAGTGAGAGAGAGAGAGAGGGAGTGAAAGAGGGAGAGAGAAAGAGTCAAAGGCAGCTCCAATTATAGCGTGCAAATCGGCAGCAAAAGCCATGAAGCAAACACAGACATATGTTGCACTCATTTCACAAACGCAGGAGGCATCAGGCAAACTGGAGGATGAAAGGGTATCCAGGGAGTATTCAGGGGTATTCGGGGGGTACTCAGGGGGTAACCAAGTCGGCAAGTCGGCAATGGCCACATAATTGAGGGTTCAAGTAGCGTGCCTCAATTTGTGGCAGCGTTTCGCTTTATTACACACTTTCGACACGGCAATGACGACACGGCAATGACTGCAGTGAAAACTGCGCTGCAAAGAGTAGTGAAAATAGAGTACCCGCTCTCCAGACGCGTGTATTTAACACACCTTGCGAAAAGTGACCAAACATTTTTTTAATTACACTTTGAGTTAAACTTTAAACTTTTAAATATTCATTATTATACATAAATTGTTTATAATAATATAATAACTAATCAAGAGTTAAGAGTACTAGCTATTTGTCTGTCGACTCTAAAGTAATTCACAAATTTATACTTTATTGTGCAAAAGTTCAGCATCCAAAGTCTTATGGTTTCGACTTTGCAATGATCAGTGAGTCAGTAAGTCAGGTCGAACAGTTTTTATAGATTTAGTAAGTTAAAGATTTCATTTATTTTTCGTATTATGTCAATATTTCTCTGGGTGCATCATATACTGAAAAAGAGAGTATAGGGACCAGTCAGTCAGTCAGGTCGAACAGTTTTTATAGATTTAGTAAGTTAAAGATTTGATTTATTTTTTGAATTATGTCAATATTTCTCTGGGTGCATCACATACTAAGTAAGAGAGTATAGGGACCAGTCAGTCAGTCAGGTCAAATTGTTTTTATAGATTTAGTGAATTATAGATTTTTTTTATTTTTGTATTATGTCAATATTTCTCTGGGTGCATCACATACTGAGTAAGAGAGTATAAGGACCAAGTGCTAGTACACCAGTACTCATCAACATCATCGTCATCGCCATCCTCATCTAGATGTTCTTGGGTTATAAGCAAGCCAAGCGTATCCTGAGCTCCTGTTCCCGTTCCCATTCCCAACTCCTCTCTGTCCTTCCTTAAGGATTTTTTTACCCGCTGCTCTTCTGCTCTAATGACTGCTTAATAGCAAAATTTGCCCCGCTGAGGAGTTGGCTTCGTCTCTTTGACTTGATGGGAACACGTTTCGTACATTTCTTACGTTTCTTACGTTGCCCGATTGTCGTAATAAACTTGTGTAATAGAATAAACGCCACACGGCGCAAACAAAACTCCCGTCGAGTTCCGTTTGGTTGAGTGGGTGATATGAGGTTGGGAATGGGATGGGAATGGTGTGGGAATGGTGTGGGAATGGTGTGGGAATGGTGTGGGATGGAGTGGGAATGGGATGGGATAACATGGGATCCTTTTTGCCTTTGGTTTTGGGTAGCAGTCAAACACGTGCAGCTTGTTCGGCATTGGAAAAATCTTTGCTTTGAGCACGTGCACGGGATTTTACATAATCAAGCACCGACAACTGCACAACACACACTCACACTCACACTCAAACACACTCACACTCAAACACACACACACAAACGCATATGCTGTGCATCAGAGAGTTACGTCAGTCACGTCAGTCATATGCTATAGCTTCAGGGTAAAATATCATGCTTTGTACTTGAAACGGGCAACCCGCTGGGCGCAGCTTAACCTCAAACTCAACCCACCTGAACTGAACTGAAATCCAACTGAAACCCAACTGAACTGAGCTGAAACTCAGCTGTACTGAACTGAACTGAACTGAACTGAGCGGCAGTCAGCTTCTGTTTGCTTAAAAGATAGATTTTGACTTTTACAAATTTTCGCACAAGTTGCCAACAACACCGACAGCAACAGCAACAGCCACCACCATCATCAGTACACTGCAAGAAAAACATTTTTCATCAAATAAAAATTTTTTTTTTAAGAAAAGATATCTGTTGTACAAAATCTGTTTTGTTTAAGACCTGCTATGCCACTGAAACCACTCCAGTTAGCAAACGGTAAGGCCTAGGAAGATGAAATTTTGGCACAACATAGATAAGACATCATATAAATTTTAAAAGTCTCAAATCTGAATTCAAATGTATTTAATAAAAATATGTTTTATAATCTATTTAATTTCAAAACTAAACTACTACTCCAATTAGCAAACGGTAAGGCCTAGGAGGATGAAATTTTGGCACAACATAGTTAAGACATCATATATATATTATAATTCCCAAAACTGAATCCAAATGTATTTAATAAAAATATGTTTTATATTCTATTTAATTTCAAAACTAAACTTCTACTCCAATTAGCAAACAGTAAGGCCTAGGAGTATGAAATTTTGGCACAACATAGATAAGACATCATATATATACATATATAAATTCCCAAAACTGAATCCAAATGTAATTAATAAAAATATGTTTTAAATTTTATTTAATTTGAAATTAAATATTTTATAAAGTTATTTGAAAACTTTTATTTACGTCTACGTTGGTCTTTTTTCTCTGTGTAGGACTGTGTAGTGGCACCACTAACACCACCCGAACCCAAACCCGGCCCGAATCCCAGCATGTGACCGGTATAATAGCCTTGGCGGGGTTGCCAGCACCGCCGCAGGTATTTCCACGGATTAAAGCACGCAAACCGTGTCATTTGACACCACTTGGGTAATCTGAAATGCCGCAGCAGCCACCACGACAACGACGACGTCAACGGCTGTCCACCCCTACCACCCCAACCACCCAATCACCCAGTCACCCAACCACCCACCATCTGCCCCGCCCCCAATTACAATTTCGTTTCCAATCCCCAGACAAAACGTAAGCATATTTATTTTTAATGACGCAAATTCACAGAAGCAACAATAAGTTACAGAATTTGTTTAAATACAATACACACTTGGCCCATTGCCTGAGGGGGCGTGACTGTCAAAGGGGCGGCATCGGCATCAGTATAAACGATAAAGTTGCCATCATATTGTCCATAATCAATTAGATATTTCAATATTTATTTATACTCATCTCAGGAGTCTCATTTCAGCTAGATTAAGTTACTTAAATTGCACGAAAATTTAACATGTTTTAGATCAATTTTGAATTAATGTTATTTTCTATATGTATAATATATACCAAATTCCGCTACCCCTTGACATTTTTTCAAAAACTTTGATCTCTCATAACTTCATCAAAAATTAACCGATTTTCAAGCGGAATGTCATTTTGATCATTATTTGGCCTCTTTATTAATTCTACATTTAAATTTGTATCATCTAGAAAATTTGATATTTTTTCGATTCTAAGCCATCTATCATCCAATTTTCCATACTTACCCCTTGACATTTTTTCAAAAACTTTGATCTCTCATAACTTCATCAAAAATTAACCGATTTTCAAGCGGAATGTCATTTTGATCATTATTTGGTCCCTTAAATTATTCTGCATTTAAATTTGTATCATCTAGAAAATTTGATATTT
Organism: Drosophila innubila; assembly: GCF_004354385.1. Classification (NCBI taxonomy): domain Eukaryota; kingdom Metazoa; phylum Arthropoda; class Insecta; order Diptera; family Drosophilidae; genus Drosophila; species Drosophila innubila. The sequence continues at coordinate 995,963 of NW_022995374.1, read as the reverse complement.
TTTCGATTCTAAGCCATCTATCATCCAATTTTCCATACTTACCCCTTGACATTTTTTCAAAAACTTTGATCTCTCATAACTTCATCAAAAATTAACCGATTTTCAAGCGGAATGTCATTTTGATCATTATTTGGCCCCTAAAACTATTCTGCATTTAAATTTGTATCATCTAAAAAATTTGATATTTTTTCGATTCTAAGCCATCTATCATCCAATTTTCCATACTTACCCCTTGACATTTTTTCAAAAACTTTGATCTCTCATAACTTCATCAAAAATTAACCGATTTTCAAGCGGAATGTCATTTTGATCATTATTTGGCCCCTAAAATTATTCTGCATTTAAATTTGTATCATCTAGAAAATTTTATATTTTTTCGATTCTAAGCCATCTATCATCCAATTTTCCATACATACCCCTTGACATTTTTTCGAAAACTTTGATCTCTCATAACTTCATCAAAAATTAACCGATTTTCAAGCGGAATGTCATTTTGATCATTATTTGGCCTCTTTATTTATTCTGCATTTAAATTTTGTTCATCTAGAAAATTTGATATTTTTTCGATTCTAAGCCATCTATCATCCAATTTTCCATACTTACCCCTTGACATTTTTTCAAAAACTTTGATCTCTCATAACTTCATCAAAAATTAACCGATTTTCAAGCGGAATGTCATTTTGATCATTATTTGGCCCCTAAAACTATTCTGCATTTAAATTTGTATCATCTAGAAAATTTGATATTTTTTCGATTCTAAGCCATCTATCATCCAATTTTCCATACTTACCCCTTGACATTTTTTCAAAAACTTTGAAGTCTCATAACTTCATCAAAAATTAACCGATTTTCAAGCGGAATGTCATTTTGATCATGATTTGGCCTCTTTATTAATTCTGCATTTAAATTTGTATCATTTAGAAAATTTGATATTTTTTCGATTCTAAGCCATCTATCATCCAATTTTCCATACTTACCCCTTGAAATTTGTTCGAAAACTTTGATGTCTCATAACTTATTCAAAAATTATCCGATTTTCAAGCGAAATGTCATTTTAATCATGGTTTGGCCTCTTTATTGATTCTACATTAAAATTTTATTAAATGAGCGCAAAAAAATTTATCCTGTAGATCTAGCTGTTGATTTCGATGCTAAGGGTCCCCCCTTTGAAATTTTGAAAATTTTCAATCTCAAGTTTCATAATTTAATCAACTTCATTTTTCAGCTTAATAAAAATGGAAGCTGCTTGAAATCTTTTTGTAATGAATAGGAATTACTAAATTTATTTTTAGAGACATCTTGATTCCCCGTATCAAAACGATGAGTACAAGATAAAAAGAGAAAAAAGACGGCAATCCGTTAAGATGAGCCAACTCATGGGTTAAAAAAAATGATCAAAGTATTTCACACCTTGAACCGAACCTTAGCAAGGTGCTAAGTTGTTAAGTAAGTCTTGGGTCTTTAACATATCCCAAAAGTACGCCCCCAATCATTGAGGCTAACAGAAACTACCGAACTACACGCTGCATTGGCATTACACCCACAGATACAAATAAAGATACAGATACAGATACAATCCACAAGATAGACAGACGCCATTGGCAAACAGAACAATGTAAGAGAAAGAGAATGAGAGAGAGAGAGAGAGAGAGAGAGAGAGAGAGAGGGAGAAAAGTCACACCTACTATATCTTCGTTTTATGTGGATGCATATAATCAATATAAACAAAACAAAGTCTCGATATATGTGTACAATTTATTAACAATGCAATCTTAAATACTTTTTATGAACTCGCACAGTCAAATAAAAATCAACCAAGCGCAGTACAAACAAATGGTTAAATACACACAATAACAAAAATCAAAAATAAAATAAATATAAAACTTCAAATAAAAATAAAAAAACAAATAAGTTTCCTTTGAAGTGCCTGATGTGTTCGAAGTTCTCAGGTCTCATTTTTAAGGTATTTTTAAGCCGAACAATGTGAACATATCGCTTCCGTTTGTCAGCAAATATTCACAGCAAAGATATTTCGGTATTGGGAATTGGTCCAGGTCCAAGATGATAAAAATTACCACTCAATTGGAGCCACAAATGAGGCAGCCACCCAGAGACGCCGCTAACTTAAAATGTTGTTATGTTATTCCTGTCATTCTCCCAGCCCGAAGTGAGATAAGCATCTAATTTATGGCAGCGCCTATTCCGTGTGATCATGAGATCGATCCTCCAGCACGCAGGTAGACTCCTTGCTCCTTACTCCCTACTCCTAACTCCTTAGTCCCTAATCACCCTGGGGCCCTTTTTCGGAACATTTTTGAACGAAATACTTTCCACAATATATTCGTATATTTTTTTTTAATAAACGGCTACCGAATTTCGCATTTCCTGTCATTTTTGGTACGGCCTTAACTATAGCTCGATTTGACTGTATATTGCTATAATTTGGCTGGCAATTTGGTTAGCGCATTGTGTCATTACGACGCCCACAGAAAATGTAGAAGAAGAAGTTGCAGATACAGAATTGTACACTGATCAAAAATATCAGTTATTAAAATCAAGCAATTTTTATACAACTAAAACAAGACAATCTACGAATTTAGTATTAAGCTTAAGCGAAATTTAAAGACTATAGATTTGTAATTAAATTAATTTTAATAAAATATTAGATCTAGCATAAAATGTAATTTCCAGAAAAGTAAGAAACACTTTATGATAGCAAATTAAATAATAAGTGCTAAAAAACACATTAAACATATATTAATAATGAAAAAATAATAATATTAGTTACACAAAACTAAAAATTTGAATCTTAAAAAATGCATTGAGAGCATACAAATTATGTTTTCAGTGTAAAATAGGCGTTCGATTTTTATAATTCGAGGCGTGCGTGCCGGCATTTGGTTGGGTAAGAGGAAGAGGAGGTGGAAGAGAAAGAGGAAGAACAAGAGATAGAGGTAAATGTAGATGTAGAGGTAGAGGTAGACTACTAAGTATGGTATGGACTGGGGCAAATCCCACGACAAGTTGTATAGGAAATGCCCATGAAATCAAAAGCCGGCAATGATCATGCAAAAATTGTACCCAAGCCGAATCGAACAATCAATAAAACTGTTGACGATTTAATTTAACGCTGACGCATTCAGAGAGCACCAATGTACTCGTATTCGTATTCGTACTCATACTCGTAGTATTCACATACAATCCGAAATTACTATAATGCCTCCAACTGACCGATGATGAACACGACAACCAACAACCAACAACCGACAACTGACAATCGAAAACCGGCAACTGGTTTCGGTCTCTCGTCTGGTCTTTGGTATTCTTTTCTTTTCTTTTTCGGGGGCCCCAAAGACCAGTAGCAAACGGAAGAGGCCCTGTCAGCCTACAGGCTACAAAGTAACTTAATTTACACCACCGACGTGACGACCCAGAAAGTGTCCAACAATTGTTGTACCCTTTACTAAATGACCTGCAAAGGGTATACCTGATTTGCACTTAAACTTGTAGAGCTTAAAATAAAAAGAAGTCGAAAAAAATATTAAAGGAATCGAGTCAATTGATAGTTCTTAAAGTAATCGATTGAAAATTTTCGTAATAGAAATAGTATGGCAAAAAAGCATACGGAATGAAAAAAAAAAAGTTTTTTAATTTTAATGCAGAATTAAAGTAGAGGCAAAATAATGATAAAATTGACATTCCGCAAGGAAATCGCTTGAAATTTGATATAGTTATGCCCGTTTGAAGTTTTCGAAATAGCGTTTTCGAAAAAAATTGAATTTTCCATTATAATTATAACATTATTATCACACTTTGATGTTTTTGAAAAGTGTTAAGAAGTAGTGCAGTATTTCAGGTATATCTTAATTATTACAGAGTATGCTTTAGTCTAATATGAAAATGTTGTCAAGGTTGCTCTGTGACGTGCTCATGACGTGGTTACAATTATTATTACGATTTCTTCATATTTATTATTATTATTATATATAGTGTATCATTGTTGTTAGTGTCTATTGTTGTTAATCATTGTGCGCGACTTTATTCACACTTTCTTTTGCCTTGTCTGTTTTGTGTGATTGTCTTTTGGTCTATTCGTCGCTTCGTCTGTTGCTCTGCTGTTTATTGTGATTTACTTTTCTTTGGCTGCTTTATCAGCGGTAATCACAACAAAGTTGTACAAATACAAATACGGGCTGCCAAACAATGTAACAAGCATAAATAAAATACACATGACATAAAAAAAAAAATACAACAAATAAATAATAATAATTTTTTGACAGCGAGAGTTGTGGCTGGACAGCTGTTGAACTCTCAGAGAAACTCTCGGAGGGAGCTAAAAAAGCCAAGCCTCAAAAGTCAGCGAGCCACGCCCACAAGAGGCGCTCACCGCACTCATTTAAGCCCGACTAATTACAATTACCACTTGTTTACACAAAAACAAGCCAACCAGCATTTTCAAGTGTTTGACAGTAAACAGAATACAAAATTGAGATTTGAAAGACTCGTACTCCCCTCCATTACCCTTCATACTTATAAATACATCTACCCCTTTGCCATTCCCTTTCTCCCTCCCTTTTGGCCATGCGATTCATTGAGACATCAAGAACTGTTTTGACGAAAAGCGAGTATGACGTTTATTTAATTCGAAGTAATGATTTCATCGCGCGCTCTGTAATCGATAACCATCTACAAACACAAATATACAAACAAGAATTAAAGGGAAATTCTTTTTGGCACTTCGAAAATCTAATACCCTTGCAAAGGATTTCATTACATTTTCGAATGATTCTTCTATAACAGTTATAGGATAGAGTTGTTCAATCATAACCAAATTATTATTATATTATATACACAATCTGTGAGTTTGCTTGAGATATTTTAATAAACCAAAAAGCTCTACATAGTGAGGTTTGATTTTCAACCGATCGTTCCTATAGAAGCTTTATGATATGGTAGACTGATTGCATCAAAACTTGGTCAAGATGTAAAAGACAACAAAAAGTGCTCATATTGTAAGTTTTTTTTATAAATGTTTTAAGATATAAAAACTCTATTTATTTACAGGTTTATTTCCAATTGAACGTTCCTAGGCAAGCATATGATATAGTGGGACGATTAAAGCTAAATTTGATTAGTAGGAAAAGGACAAAAAAAATTAATATTCTAAGAATTTTTAAGAAAAAAAGAGGTTTACTATACTTAAACTTAATTTTTGACCGATCGTTCCTGAGGCAAGCCTATGATATAATGAACCAATTTTGATATATTTGCTGTCTGCAGTTAAAAGGCATACCTGCACCAAATTTCATCCAGATAGCTTCAAAAGTGCCTGACTTACAAAATATTTACTTTAAGCACTACATTTTAAGTAATAAAACTACAATACTTTTTGTTAGGGTATAATAAACACATGCTCACACACACACAGACAAAGACAGTCCTCATTGCATAGTTTACAGGGCAGGGCGAGCACTTGAGATAATCGCCTTAGGGTTGTTTTTTGGGTCGACAACTACGGGTGCCCGGTACTGCTCGGTAGTGCTACGGGTGCTAGCCGGTTGCCACGTACCACGTACCATAAACGATCCTGTAATTTTCGTTGTGCTGCAGCTAGCAAAAAGGGGGACACCCAACACACACACACACACACACAGAGGACGAAGGAAAAAGGACAAAGGACAAAGGCCATTGTTGTTCATGTCGATTATTATCGCGGCAATGAGCAAAACTATTGCCGACACATGTATCCGTTTATTTGTCATGACTTTGTTCCGTTGCCGTTGCCGTTCCCATTCCCTTTAGAGTCAGTGAGTCCTCAGAGGACCTGCCAGCAACCCCTCCCCCCTTTAGAGTTTCCCCCTGGCCTTTCGAGCTTTTTGACATATTGTCTGCTAATCAGTTCCGCCGCAAAAGGTTCGCTGCCAACTTGATGAAATCCTTTAGCGCTCCCTTGGCAATACATGCGCCTAAACGAGCAATCGCTGCACTGACAAGCCGCATAATTTCAATTAGGGTTGTTTGCTACTACTACTTCAGCTGCATACCCTCACCCCCCACCCCCAATCAAAATCCCACCTCCTCAACCCCAAAACGCAACACGAATCACAATGCCAAATCACATTGCAAGGGCGTTCTCGGCACGCTTTACGGCGTATTATCGCAGTCATAACTCTATTTGACACTGCTCCTGGTTCTGTTCCTCTTTCTGGTCGGACTGGTAAATCAAGGACTTGACCACTTCATTAAGATTGCGGAACGTGTAAACAGAGCCACCGATGTTGCTAATCAAATCAAATGCTCGACCATATGTCGGCCATATAATCAGCTAAATGACTTTAAACGCAACAACATGCACCCGCAGAAAAATCCCTAGAAATCATAATATTTACCCTTTGATTTACATACTTAGTGTGTCCTAGGATTAATAAACTATTAACATAAGTAGTTTACTTCATATATTATATAAAAATCGCTTAGAGAAAATAAATTTATATTAAAAAGAATTAGCTATTTTATTTTATGCTGATTTTTAGTAAATATATAATATTTTAAAAGTATATTTGAATTACAAAACAAAATCTTATCATCCAAAATTGTTAATATGAAGTGTTTTTCAGATATGTATTATAGGTATGACCATATCAAAAATTAAGCTTACACAGCAAATAGACTGCTTCGAGTCGAAGCGCTGAACACAATTAATTTATGAGCCAGCTGACAAAAATTTCATATTTTTTCCGGTTATTTTGGTGTTGTTAGTTAGATTAAACAGATTTTTATACGTATTAGTTTTTTTTTACATTTAACCTAACACAGCAAATAGACTGCTTCGATTCGAAGCGCTGAACACAAATTATATATGAGTCTGCTGGCAAAAATTTCATATTTTCTACGGTTTTTGTAGTGTTTTTAGTTAGATTAAACTGATTTTTATATGTATTAGCTTTTTTTTTCAGTGTAAATATGCACATTTGCACTTTTCTTAGTGCCTAGATTATTCCTGACTCCTTTCTCTTTATTCCTAGCGATCCTTTTTGCCACAGCTACGTGCGTTGCATGAAATGGAATCATTTTTTATGACAATGTGGCAAGAATTATGGCAGCCAGCATTTGGTCTGTGCCTTGGGGACACATAAAAGTTGTTGTTGTTGTTGTTGCTGCTGTTGTTGTTGCTGTTGTTGTTGCTGTGTATACGGATCTCGTGCCATAAGGACAAAGAGTCAATCTGTCGCTGCAGCATTGCCAATCGACATGGACATCATGTTACACAATTCAGTGCAAGTCACAAATTAGGACCCTGGGGACCAAATTATTTAAAAAGCCTCAGCAGTAACCATAAAAATGGACCATAGACTGAGATGGAGAAGGAGAAGGAGAGGGAGATGGAGACGGGAACTAGTAACAAGAAGAAGAGGCCAAGACTCGGTCACACAATTCACTGACATTATTGTAATGGTTCGCATGCATCTCCCATTTTTATGGCAACTGAAGAGGAAACTGTTGAGGTTACCTTACTTGGCCTGAATCCTACGTCTAACGGTCACAAACTGTAATTCTTAACGGACTTTGGCATTGCCACTGAGCTTCATGAGTAGCTGACAAATCTTTGACTCTCATTTGGCATCTAAAATTGATTGATTTTTTGTATAATACATAGAAAATACTTTTGCTAGAAGTACTTGCAGTATTACATTTTGAAAAATACTAAAAAAAAGTCGTATAAAATAATTTATTTTTTAAACGGAAATTTTAAAATTTGTTGCAATTTATTTATTTATTTCAAGTCAACTAAAACAGTCTTAAAAATATTATTTAGTACTTACAATAATCGGAAGCTTAAAAAAAAACAATTATTTTCATTTATAACATTTAAAAAAATAAAATTTAGTATTCAAACGAAAATTTAAACCGAAATTTTAATGTAACATTTCATTTAATATTCATAAAATTGAAAACTCACAAGACAAATAGAAAACATTCAAAAATAAACAGACGAATTTTGGTTTTAAAGTTTGCCAGCGACCTTTATATTTTGTAAAAATAATGGTAGACAAATAAGTAAAATTCCTTTGTCGTTAATAACTTCCTTTATGGATTTTTAATGTATTCCCACATAAAATTGTCAAAATATGATTATTATAAAATAATAATTACACTTTGATTTTGTCAATAATCTTTTCCGATTCAGCTTAAATTAATTTGAGATTGTTAGTAATTTCTAGCCTTCATATAATGATGACTTTCTGCTAGCTGAGAATCAATTTGTTCATCGAATAATGTCATAATCCACTTCTTTCAACTTCTTTCATCCCAATCTCATGTTTGTGGATTCAAGCACTTGACTCGGTTTCCGGCAGCACGTGTTAATTGATATCATCAAAGAGATTGGCTTATGGGCATGGCAAAAGTTAAAACCACAATCAGTGCAACAATGGGTTAAGGATCTTAGAGCTGCCGACTCTACAGCCACTGATTACATCCACCGATAATTACAATATGCTTATGAGCGACTTAAATGCAAATGATGAACCCATTTTCCCAGTCAGACATGTGTAGGACAAACCGTGCAAACAAACGACTAACCGACTGACGACCGTCTACCGTGTACCGTCGACTGTCGACTGTCGACAACGACGCCCACCGCCCACCACAGAGCTTATTGCACCATTGTAGTTGATATCAGACAACGACAACGCTGCACTGTGGACAAAAAGTCTACATTTGCTGATATTTTTTCATTTTATTTTTCTATGCATCAAGTTAATTTAATAAATTTTCAAGAAAAATCAAAAATTCACTGGATTTTAATTCATTTGACACTTTTTACAAACTTTAAAGTGTCATAACTTGCTTAAATCTTAACAAATTTCCTCGAGGAATATAAATTTAATCACCATAGGGCATCTTATTTTAATTCTGCATGAAGATTTTAAAATATTATTTTTCTTCCTTCATTGCCAATTTATTATATTTATTTTAATAACTATTAATATTCTCCATACTTTCCCTTCATATTTTTTCACAAACTTGAATATGTTATAACTTTCTTAAATCTCAACCGATTTCCATGCCGAATATAAACTTTATCATGATTTTACCCCTATTTTGATTCTGCATCAATTTGTTTTCATTCACTGTCCATTTTTTTCACACCTTTTCCGCTTTACGCTTTTTCAAAAACTTCAAGCTTGCATAACTTTGTCCAAGCCTAGCCGATTTATTTAAGGAATATCAATTTGATCTCAGCTTTACCTGTAATTTGATTCTGCATCAAAAGTTTATTTTTTGTCAACACTGCCCAATTTTTTCGTGCTGATAATTCGGTATTATAAGGCGATTGAGCGACAGCTTGTTTATTTCTTTTTCAGTTTTGCATGTCAATATATAAAATTAAATTTATTTTTCTTATTTATTTTTTTATTTTTATTTATTTGTTTTAATATGCTTTGCCTTTTTATATATAAATTTTAAGTTTGATTCACATTTCATAGTTTAATCACTATAAACTAGCCTTTCTCCCCACTGTGCGAAGGCGGCTCACACGCATCCGCATCCGCATTCGCATCCACAACCAGCTAACAGTTGAAAGGCAGACCGGCAGACCGGCAGACCGGAGACCGAAGACCGACGGAGTGGAAGCCTAACGAGGCCGACACGTGCACGCCTTTAATTTGTTTACAAATCACTTCAGATGCGTTACACGCACGAGTACACGTTCCGATCTGGGCCGACAGAGGGCGCAGCGGTGTGGAAGAGGGTGCAAGCGGATGTAGACTAAACTGGGCGGTGCAAAAAGGTGGCAGAGAGTGGAAAGACCTTTAGCTGGTCGGTCACACGCATGCCACGCCCCTTAATTCCCCTTGTTCCGCTCTCTCCACAATTGTGTCTCGCATTGTCTATTAAAGAAGTTCAACCAAAATGACCGGCACACGTTCAGTGAAATTCACACACACACACACACACACACACACACCTATTACACCCATTATCATTGTCATTGACACTGCATTAATGAGTGCGACTTTAGTGGCTTCTGTGGCATCCACTGTGACTGTGACTGTGACTGTGACTGTGATTGTGACTGTGATTGGGACTGTGATTGTGATGTCACTGGTGGTAACCGATGATGTTGGTATTCTGTTCAGTTCAGTGTTATCGAATCGCCTTTGTTGATCAATGAGCTGCTTAAAAAGAGCTTAACACAACAAAACACTACACAACAAAACACACACACACGTTGCCCAGGCGATTATTTTAATGTCCCTTTTCGAGTACTCGGATTTGTTGTTCATATCAAACATTTAGATATTGATATTGCTGATCTTATCAATAGAAACATCAAAATACTTAACAGAATTTAATGAGCTCATTAAAAACTTGCAAAGTATCTTATTAATTTATTTATGTATTTATTAAATAATTTATTTGTTTATTTATTTATTGCGTTTTTTATTTAATGTCAAATAAAACTATTTAAAATAAATTTATAAAAAATCAAAGAAATTTATAATATTTTAATATGAAAACTGGTTAAATAATAAAACAAATTAAATATTAATATTATAAACTTGTTATGTATTTATTTTATTAAGTTTATAAAAATACGATGAAATTTGTAACTGAAATGTTCAAAATTCAAGTAAATTCTGGCTTTTGAATTGGCTTAAAAAATGTGTTAGGTGTTGTACAAATATTTTGATTGAAATGCCTTTTTTCAATTTTTTGCACGGACAAAAATTATATTGACACAATTTTTTTTCGCTCGAATATTAACAGAAAAAATTCAGTGATGGCTATTTATATAAATATTCAAGTAAGTTATGCATTTCGAATTATTGAATTTCCTAAAATAAAATGTGAGTAAATTAATTGTTGTTTAAAATCTTTAAATTTTGAAACTTTGCTCATTTTATATTTTATTTGCAAATTTAAGAATAAGACTATTAAAAATAACATATTATAATGAATAAGTTAATTTAGTCTTTTAATTTATTAAGACAAACTAAAACGTTGAAACATTGTTGAATTTCATTTACAAATTAAATAATTTAAAAAAAAGATTTTTCTAGTTGGTAAAAATCTTTAAATTTGCTTAGGCAAACTAAACTTTGTGTTGTTGAATTTCATTAAGAAACTGAATAAGCAAACTATTGAATTCCATCAATAGTCGTACATATGTTTTGAGAGAAACTTTCGTGAGCAAAAGTTTTCTTTGGCAAGAAATAAATAATAAAAAGCAAAATCCACTTGACACACCCATTGCTGAAGATAGAGTTTCTTCCCCCCCAAAAAAGTATTCGCATTCAATCCACCATCTTGCATTGATATGCGCACATGCCGCCCAAATAACCTATCCCCTTACCTTTCCCCTTACTTTTCCCCTGCATCCCCCTGCATCGAGTATCTGCTTTCACTGCTCCCTTTGCTACAGGGAATTCAGGCAGCCACCCTTGTGGATGTTTTCAACGTGGCCAAGGTTCAAAAATAAAAATAAAAATATAAAAAAAAACAAAAACAAAAACATACGCTACTCTCTTTGCTTTCAGAGTCTTTCAGTAGTCAATGATGCTAGGCAACGAATTGAAAAATCCAAGCTCAAAATTGTACACAATTTTCTGTCTATTTAACTTTGATGGTTATGGGGCAAAAGGGACAAAAGGGACAAAAGGAAGGGGTAAGGACCAAGGACTAGGGGGTAAGGGGTTGCAGATGGAGATACAGGTTGGGGGGAGTCAACATGGCGGCTCTGTTCAAATATCTTTTTGCCCAGCGCCCACATAAAGAAACATAAAAACCATTTTGCTCTTTGAAACTTGGCTAAAACACAACAGGGGCGATGATGATGAAGGGAAAAGGAATTTGAATTGGAATACGAATACGAATAGGAATTGAAGGCGGACCTCTTGCCATCCAATGACTGTGGGCGGACTGTGTCGACAGTGTACAGTGTACACCCTGAGAAAAAACTAATGGGACTAGTAAAAATAATTTCAATCGTGATTCATTTTACTTTATGTAATAAAATAAAATATAAGGTATAAAAAAATAATAATGATAAGTTATAAAATATAATGCCAGAGTGAAAAACGCTTTAAAATTATAAATTTCTTCCTTATTTTCCTTTGTAAATTTGAATAGCATAAAAAAAAAAAAATTTCTTAGCTGAAAATATACTATATTTTATCTTTAATACTAACATGTAAAGCTAGCTTTAAGCAAATGTATAAATCTAAAATGGCAATAAAGCAATATCATTATTATTATTATTAACAAAATAAAAAATCATTAGATTATTTTTATACAAATTACTTAAATTTCTATAAATACAATTATGAAAATATTTTAAATAACTCAGAAATATTTTTAAATGAAAGTTTATTATTTTAATTGAAGTTTTGTGTAGGCTTAGTATTCAAGTTAAACTAAAATTTTGTTACTTTTAAAATAAAATGCTGTACATTTTTTTGAGGCCGCTTCGATATGCCTCCGTAAAAAAATAAATAAATCAATACGAATATGTATTTATTTTAAATATAATATGTATAATCTATTTTAATGAAATAAAAATGCAATAATGCAATAGTTAAATCAAAGTGTAAAAATATTACAATTTCTTAGCATTTTTCTTTGGGTGTAGGGTGTATGCCATACTCTATCCCGATTCAGGGACTCTGCATTATCGTCGTCGTCATCGGCATCAGGATGGTTGTCAAAGTTTACGTTTCACTTCGAGTGCGGTTGTTGTTGTTGCTGTTTTATGTGTGTGGCAGCAGCAGGACGAAGCAGGATCACAGCCAAGAGGCCAAGAGAGTATCTGTATGAGTGTGTGTGTGTGTGTGAGAGTGTGTGAGTGAGTGTATGAGTGAGTGTACGAGTGGGTATGCCCTACAAAAGCAACCTTTTGGTGTTTCAAAAGCAGCAACAAAAACAAAACCCACTGCGACGGCAACGACTCTTTTTATATGTAGGTACAGTATATCAAGTAAGTGTTTTGACGAAATAAAAATTAAATTATGTAGTTTTTTAATTTTATCTATATATATATAAAGCTGTTTGCCCTAACTTACTGACTGATTGACTGACTTCTTACTTATGTAACTATAGTTAGTCATGAAAGTGTTTTGATAAAATAAAAATAAGCTTATTTACATTTGTAATTTTTTTTTTATATTTATATAAAACTGTTTGTCCTGACTGACTGACTCACTCATCAATGCAAAGCCCAAACCATAAGACCTATGGGTCTGAAATTTTTACACAACAGCTCTATATATTTATAAAAAAAAATATAATAATTTATTATAAAAAACATCGACAAAAATAATAAAATTAGAATTAAAATATATATACCATACATATAAACCTTATATATTTTTTGTTAGTAAAACTCTGTGTATTTTTGATTTTATTAAAATACTTTTTTGACTAACTGTATGTATGTATGTGGTGTGCGTGTGTGTGAGTGTGTGTGTGTGTTTAAAGGAACCGCAGTTACGTAAATACGAAAATCCGATATTACGTTTCCACTTTGCAGTTTCTCTGTGTGTAGGAGTGTGTGTGTAGGTGTGTGTGTGTAGGTGTGTGTGTGTAGGTGTGTGTTATACAAGTGCTGCGCTTTGGCGTTGCATTCAAAAAACGACAGCAACATCAACAAAAACTTTGCACGCAAAAACCAAAGCCCTCGTTTTGAATCCTTTTGGCAAATACTATGGAGCGTACGTATGTGAATGTGTAGTGCAGTGTACGACTGCAAAGCCCAAAAAGAAAAACAACAACAACAAAGTGGAAGCTGTTTCAAAACAAAAAGTTGAAATGGCAACGGCAAAAGACAAGTAAAACTCAAGTCCAGGTCTTTTCGGCGTGAGACATTCATACATATGTGTGTGTGTGAGTGTATGTGTGTGTATGTGTGTGTGTGTATGAGTGTGTATGAGTGTGTGTGTGTGTGTGTGTGTATGAGTGGGTGCGCCTGCCACACCCAGCACAAAACGTGCCAGGAAGCTGCCGAGAAGTACCAGAAGCCCAACAAGAAACGATAACAAATAAAGAATAATGCTCTCAAGTTTTGACCGATCCGAAGATATTCTAGTGTAAAGGAAGAAAACGGAACATTCATTATTTCTTGATTTTCTAACTTAAAAACTTTTGAGATCTAAGACAATATGTAATATTTAAATTAAATTTCGAAAAATTAATCTTAAAGTTTAAGAAAAACATAAAAATAGTTAGTAAAAAATAGGAAGCCAACACTATGAAGTTCAAATAAAGAACAATGACTTTGGATGAAAAAAAGTTAGGGATAAATCTAGTCTATTAGTATTTGAAAAATAATATTCATTGCTAATATGTTAAACTATTTTCAAATAAAAAAATATTTAATTTAAGTTGTGACTAATGCATAAATTTACAATGGTAATTCTTATAAAAATAAAATTAAGTTTTAATGTGTCTTCAATAATACAATAACAATTATTATGATACAATTTTATTAAACAGTCCTTGGATATAAAAAAAAAATAATGTGAAAATAAACCTGAAACTATAAATCATGTTTTATAACCAGTTCCTGTGGAACTTTTAGGGATTTTCTTAAACTTAAACAAAAACTTTCACAATTTCTGAATTTAAATTTTATTAACAAATTACGAGCTTTTTTTTTGGTATTTTTAGCACTATCTGTAAAATTATTATAAAAAATTCGTTAAATGAAAAAATCGACATTTTATAGTCGCATAAGCACCATAAGCACTTTTGATTATAGGGTATAACAAAAATTCAAACTTCATGTACTGCAAAACGGCACAGAAAATGTTGAAGAGCGCGCCTGAGGCTCCGTCTATAAGCATCTGAGAATGAGGAATGGCATAGGAGGGGAGGGGATGGAGAGGTGAAGGGAGAGGCGGGAGGAGGGAGGTGGGAGGCGACGACACCACCTTTGTAACTTTCCGCAGACATTCAACACTTTCGAGCAACAAGAAAACGTACTACAGAGCTTGCAAAAAAATAAAATAACAATGAACAAAAAAAATAAAAATAAAATACAAAAGTGCGCTGAGTAAAATGAGAGAAAAGAAAAGAAAAACAGAGAGCGGCAGGAACAACAGCAACTTGCAAAAAGATTTCAGCACATTGTTGTTTTACGGTTGTTGCTGTTGCTGTTGTTGTAGCTGCAATTCACAATTGCAAGCGCACACAACAAGCTAAAAGTCTCCTCTTCTTCTTTCTCTATATGTTGGTTTATTTGTTATATGCGCGTTGATGTACAAACATGACAAACACACACACACATATATATACACACACATATACAGTTGGTCAAAAAAGTGAGTTTATCAAATAAAAATTCACTGATAAATTATAAAAATATATTTTTTAATAGAAGATATTTATTTTTTTTAAAGAGAAATTCTATAAATTTTACTAACATACATAAAAATACCTTTATCTACCATTTAAATTTTGCTAATATCCCTGAAGCTTAGTGAATTTACCAAATACATATACAGTTAGTCAAGAAAGTGTTTTGAAAAAGTATCAAATATAAAATCTCATATATTTAACTTTTATATTAAAAAATGGTAAAAATCGGTCTAATGATTTTTCTTTTTATTTGAGTTCATTTAGCAAACATTGACACGAATTAAAAGATAAAAAATAAAATAATAATGCATTTAAAACATACATATATGCATACTATATTTTTCAAGAAAAAATTCTATACATTTTCAAATAATATTTACGAGGAATTACAAATTCCATTTAAAATATATACAATATTGTGCAAAAGAAATATGGATATAATCAAAACACTTATGTGACTAACTGTATGTACTCAGTTATAACCAGAAAGCAGGTGTAGCTGTACCTGTGTGTGTGTTAGCCCCTTTGAAGCCGCTGCACATGCCCAGCACTTTTGAATTTTTATTCTGAAATGCGAAACTCAATGACAGCCATCGACAACGACAACGACGACAACAGCAACATCAACAACAGCAGCAACAACAGCAGCAACAACAACAACAACAATGTCATTGTGGCATAAAAATCACATTGTCAACTTGAGAGCATCTATCAATTCTTTTAATTGATCCTTCTCTCCATTTTCTTTTTTCCATCGTCTTCACATTCAACGAGCATAAGAAATGAATGAATTCATATGGAAATATGAATAAAATACAGGGTGCATAAAGGGTCCGTATTTATTCTTCCTCTTTGCATTTTGCATTTCCCTCTAGCTACATAAAATTTCCATAACTAACATAAAACAATTGAAAAATTTGCTCCATTTTAATATAATTTTAATTAAATTGAACATAAATTAGACTTAAAGTATATTTTTTATCTTTAGAGTCTATTTAAAATAATTTTGAAACTTGAATATTAGTTTAAGTAGTTGCTATTTAATATATTTTTTTTAATTTTCACTTGCAAAGTAAGAATTAAATATTTAACACATTCTATTTCAATGCTGTTTATATAATTTATAAATTTTTCAAAAGTTAGTTGACATGGCGTATACGTAATGTTCTTTTTACACTCACTGAATGCATTGTCAGCTGATTTTTATCATTGATTAAACTAGTTAAATAAATTGTGGAATAATTGATTAAACTTTTAAGATTTTCCACGTGCATTAAGTTGCCAAAAAACACTCTATTTATATATATTTATATAGCATTCAACTCTTGGCCAAATCCAGAAATCATTTCGCCCAAAGTCAAATAAAAGAAAGAGCTTTTACATACTTTTTTGTACATAGTATATATGTAGAAACATACACAATATATGGTGCATATGTATTTGTGTACCTACTTATGTTTTAAAAGAAAAATAAACCGAATAAGAAAAGCTGACAATGCGAATCCGATACTTATGACCAACAAGCTACGACCCCCAGCCCCAGCCCCACCCATTCCCCCACCCCCACCTCCATTCAACATCCTTGACTGTTTTCGATTTTTCTTTCTTTATTTTGTATTTACTTTATTTTTTATAAGCCATCAAAGTAAGACAACAACAATGCAGAAAAGAAATCGACAGCGACAGCAACAAAAAACTTTAAGGCCAAGCAAAAGAAAACCAAATAAAAAACGAATAATAAAAAAGCAAAAAAAAACGTAGGCAGTAATAATAAAATGTATAAAAAAAATATCATAAAAATGGCAAAAGAAGAAATCTAAATAAATAAGACCTGCTCGATTTTCTTCAAACTTTTTGCCTTTTACAGCAGCCTTAGAGATGCCAAAGGCAAACGCATCTACAACGTGCAACAAGAACAAGTCAGAGAGCTTAGCGCGAGCATGATCGACTACGAGATACCCTGGCTCGCTTAGGTTGTTTCAAATACTTGTCAGTTGTGCCAATAGTCACAATTCTAACTTAAAAACTGCATTGAAATTCGATTTCTATTTCGATTTATGGCCGAAGGGGGCGTGACATCATGATGAAATTTTTTTTGCACATCTATCTCAAGTTACTTATCAAGTGTGTTAAATTTCAAGTTTGTTACTTTAATATTACTATAGAAATTTAATTTTTTTTCTTATCTAGGTTAAACAAATTTAAAAAAAACCCTGATCTGTCTGCTTTTGTAAGGAGTTTACATACCAAATTTGATGATTCTAACTTTAACCAACTCTGAGATCGTTTTGTTTATTCGGTTCATTTGGGTTTCAATTATAAAGCTTTAGATAACAAATTTTTAAATAAAAATAAATACTGAATCAATTATAAAGCTATTGTGAATACCATCAGACTTTAAACTAACTTATCCTTGCAGTTTTAAATTTTAAAAACTTAAAAAAATTTTGACAATATAATAACATTACATATTCTTCTTTAATTTTACAAATAATTTGCTTTGAAGAAATATAATAAATAATTCAAATAATATAGCGTTAAAAATAAGTTATGGAAGAATTAAAATTCAACTCTTTGTTTCTTTTTTTAATTTTTATTTAATAAAAAAACATATACAAGAAAACTAAAATAAGAAACAAGTTATATATTTAGCAAGATGAAACGTGTAAATTTTAAATATTGTTAAAGTACTTAATTGAATAACTGTATATATATTTTAAGGTGTCTGTCAAGCCTCGTTTCTTACTTTGCACAAAATGAATATACCCTTTAGCAGGGTATTATAACAAGCAACAGCAACAACAACAGCCAGATGAAAGACAAGCAACGTCTTCTTAGTTGTTGTTGTTGCTGCTGCTGTTGTTGTTGTTGTTGTTGTTGTTGTTGCTAGCAAGGCTGCCAGCAGCCAACATCTTTTGCGAGCGAGCGCAAAATTCCTGTCATGGGGTCCAAAGTGATGCCACAATCGGCGGCTGCTGCCACCGCCACCGTTGTTGCTGTTGTTGCTGCTGCCGCTGTTGTTGCTGCTGTTGCATTATTCATGTTTGGCAGCCAGCCATCGTGCCCCCAACTCTCTGCCGGCGGGGGCAGCAGTCACAGCCGCAGTCACAGCACACAGACTCAACACACACAGAACTCTGACTGACAACAACAGCAACAACAACGACAACAACGAAGACGACGACACCACGCCCTCAAATGGCACTTGCCGTGTGTGTGCAAGCGAGAAAGCCATACAAACACAAATCAGCTGAGAGCGCCGCCATTTGCTGCGTACAAGCACAAAAGAGCGGCGTGCAAAAGAGAGAGCGCGCACACAATGCTGAGCGACTGCAGGTGCAAGCGAGAGGCAACGCTACGTAGCTGAGTGCTGTGCTGTGCTGTGAGTGGCCGCCTGGCGAGAGAGAGCGTGAGTGTGTATGTGTGTGAGTGTGTGAGTACTTGAGTGGTGAGCGCAGCATGAAGAGAGCGCGCAGAGGCAGCAGAGAGTGTGCGAGCAGAGTTTTTGAGCTGCAGAACAGAAACAGAACACACACAGTAATACGCCGCTACGCTGACTGGTTGTCTGCGCGCTACTGAATTCGACATCGAATCGCATCGCATCGCATCGAATCGAATTGTAACGTATCGAATGCGTCGCGTCGCGTCACGTTCAAATTTCAGTGCGTTCGGTTTTTAGTTTGACAACGCGTGGCAACAACAACAGTCACCGCTAAAATAAAAACAACACAACGTCGGCAATCGCAATCGCAAAAGCAAATAAAAATTATATATTATATATTGTATATTTTTTGCCGCGGGCGTGTTACCTTTGACCTCGCTGATAACGCAGACACTTTGCCGTCGCACATTTCTTGGGTTTAACACACACGCACAATTTTTTGAAGAAGAAGCAACGCAGCTGCGACACCGTCCAATGTCAAAGTCTTATTTAGTTATCACCAAAACGAATCGGCAATAAAAAAAAATAAAAAGAGAATAGAAACTGAAACTGAAAAAAAACGGAGCGTTCTCTAATGCCTTATCAGCTGGACGCATCTGCGGCAACAGGAACAGGAGGAACAGGAGTGGGAACAGTAGGAACACACAGAGACTGACCACTGTAGACCTTTTTTGATATATCTATATATGCATATATATGTATATATATATATGTCTACCACTCAATTTCCATTTTTCGGAGTGCCATTCTCGCGCTGTCTCGTAAATTAATGTCATAAATTAATTTTCGGTCGCTATCTCGGTAGTCGGATTCGAAGTCGAAGTCGCCGTCGTAGTTCGTGTCTTGAGTCTTTACTTTACCTGCCGCTAACAAGACAAGTGTGTGTGCGTGTGTGCTTGTGTATGTGTATGTGTGTGTCATCTCAAAACAACCCAAATGTTCCTTAAATTACCTTGAAGCTGAAAAGAAATGAAATTTAAAAAATAAAAAAAAATTAAAATAGTGAAATAAATAAATTAAATCAATGCAAAATATATAAAAGAATAGCTAATATTTGTACAAGCATTTTGGCACACAAAAATATTAATAAAAATATAAATAAAAAGAGAAGATTTTCAATAATTTGCTCGTAAAATGTTGAAACCATAAATTGATGTTTAGTGTTACTCAATCGTAAATTGAGTTGAAAGAATTGAGTTATAACAAGAAACAACGCCAAGTGTCAAGTGTTCTTTCTATATACGTACCATATAAATCCAACAATATTTATAAGGATTAATGGGATTACAGGACCAACAATAAAAAAAGCCTTCGCCTTGAGACACAAAAGGAAACCAATCAGGATATCAACAACTGCAACAGCAACAACCACAACAACAGCAATAATAATAGCAACAACAACACACACATACATATACATACAGACAGACATCATCATCGTTGGAAATAGACCTCGTGTCATTCCAAAAGACGCACATGGGCGTCTGCACCGAGGAGCGCCCTGTGATGCATTGGGTAAGCATCGATACTTCGATACCTCAATCCTCCGCCTCATAGAAATAACTCATATACAAATACAAGCAAAGAACACAGATCTAAAAAGAGACACACTAATAGATATATTTAAAAAGTCCAAAATATGAATGGAATTTCAGGAAATTTGATATTGGGAAATTTAACTAAAAACAATTTATTAGAGTTAAAAAAAAGTTTGGAATTGAAATAAGAATAACATTCAGTAGGAAAATATATATACTCCTTACTAAGCCATAACTAGTTGATTCGACTGATTCTAAACATACATTTGTACTATATGGAAACTCTTAGAAATTCTGAACAATGTTGTAAGAATTGCAACCAAATTATGAATAGCCTAATTTGAATAGGAGCTATGAAAATAAATTAAGATAGTTCAGAAAGAAGATCAGGGCCGGTTATTCAATGTTTAGAGATATTTTGACGTAAAAAATTTGGAAATATCCCTAATAAAATTTAAGGAGACATTGGAAAACCGGCATTCAGAGCACAAAAATTTGGAATTGAAATAAGAAATTGGGAATTGAGCATAAAAGTTAAGAAATATACAAATATTCCTAACTACCCTACGAACTTAATAAAAAATCTATTAAACTTCAGTAGGAAAAAGTTTAAAAAGTTCCAAAATCTAAAATATTTTATATAAAACTCGAAGTTTTAAATAAAATATTTGAGAATTCCTGATTTGTAAATTGTCTGTTCCATTTTTTAAATTCCTAATAGCATAATTCTCAGTAAATATGTGCTATCAAATTATATGATTTCTAGTCTAATTTATTGTGTGTTTCCAAATTGTGGGGTTCTTTGAATTATTTGTCAAAATACATATAGACAGGGAATCGTATATATTGTGCAATTCATGTTATATTCTGTAGACAATTTTTGAGTCAGCATCAGTTCTGTGAGTGCTGATTAATTTGTGATTTATCTCGCGCTCGGGTTACAAATGTTATCAATGTCAGACCTAAAGCTATACTCCTGCCATTCCCTGCAACATCGGAGACAACAACAACAACCACAACAACTACGACGGGAATCTGTAGTGATAAGAAAAAACCCCTTGTGTATGTTTTATTTGAATACATTTTCAAAGCATGACAGAATGACTTTTATGAGTAGCTGTGTTGTTGTCATGAGTCGATAATTCTAGCGATAGGACAGATCATTCAGGATGAGCTTCTGCTCTTGATTCTCAGAATCAAGAATCAAAAATCATGAAATGACACTTGACACTTGAAATTCCCAGTGCTCAAAGTCAATTTGTTTATTTTTGATTTTTCTAGTTTATATAAAATTGATTTCTGTTTCTGCGAAAACTTCAATCGATTGTTGTAAGTGTAACTCAAATTAAATATCAGCTGAAAGCTAAAATGTTGCAAGTTATGTATACGCCCAGTAAACAACATAGAAATTGTAGATTTTACTTGTTTTACTTTTGTAATGTTTATAATAGTTGTCAAGAGCGACGGAAATACAACTTGGGTGTAATTTTTTAAATGAGTTTATAAGCACTTAAATCATATCTATTATTTTTTTTATAATCCACACACAATTAGAAAAGTCTTTTATAAAATTCCCATCTTTTAATCTAGTTTAAGCTTAAGAATTTTTGAGTGAGATAGAAAATATAATATTTCGATTTCAAGGGAATTTATAATTTATAGTCGGGGTTTTCATGGACTTTATGAATGATCTGATAATAACACTAGGCAGTTCCCCATATACTTAATTTTATAATGGGAAAACCTGCACTGCGACACTTAAAAAAATTTAAATGAAGCCTCAATTTATTGCAATTTATAATAGATCTAGAATAGAAAAATAATAGCAATGTTCATATTTTAAGTGCAAAAATTTTCATGGTTTTTAAAAAAATAATATTTATTGCTCTGGTTTTGATTTCTTTAGTTTCTTACAATGAATTAATAATTGTTAAAAAATTGACTTTATTTTTGTTTACGTAAATTATTATTAATTTTTGTAAGCGTATCGAAGAAACATAATGTAAAAAACTCAGCTTTAAAATACAGAAAACATCTTGTAACTCATTATACTTTTTTCCTGAAGTTTTCTTAACTACAAAAATATTATTTCAGACGAATATTCTTGGTTTTAAAAACCTTTCGTCTTTATTGAATTGATTGGAGAGATATCATTTTTTTTTTAATTTTGTATTTTAAACCTTTTCAATCACTTTCCATAAAAAAAAAATACAGTTAGTTATTTAAGCTAGAAATGTTATTTTTCAGTAAATTTCGTAAGAATTAATATGTTGCTTAGCTTTCAATTTTTGGAGTGATTGCAAACAAATCAAGCCATCATGTTGCACAAAAAGTGTTGCCATAAAAATGTGGTTATACTATCTTGTCAGTTGGGATTTGGTATAGTAAGCTGTTAGCCGTATTAATGGCCAAACAGAAAACCGATGCTGAAATATCTAACCAAAACGGTTGAAAGAAATGTGCGCACGAATTCAGGCATGGACTTATGGTACTCAGTGTAAAGCCCCTAAAGGTAATTGCATGTTCCCAAAACAGAGACAACATCGCAACAACAAAATGGTTGTAAATTTCAAAAAGCAAGCGAAAAATACGCAATGTACAAATCTGAAGTTTCGCATTTTATTTTTATTTTCGGTACATTTTTATTTTATTTCATTTGTTATTTTTTTTTTTCTGTTGGTTGAAACCTGTCATCCTTATAACTTGAACAGCAAGCAGTTGAAATCTATTTTGAACTAATTAATCAAAAATAAGTAAACTGGAGCATCGATGATACGTAGCGAATCCTACTCTATATATATAAATATGGGAATATATTTAAACTTTTCTGCAATGTCTGTGCTTCGTTTCATACTCGAAATATAATTGTACTCGTACTCGTATTCGTATTCGTATTCGTATTCATATTATATGGTCTCTCTTTCTTTTATTTTTCAATGAATGTCTGGGGGGAATTTTTGAATCTGTCGCTTGGATTTCCCTCACATGTTCCTGCTCTTCAAATGTCGCGCAACATTTTCGTGGAAAAACGCGCCAAGTTTTGTTCTTAATTGAAATTAACTTGAGCTGTGCCGCCATTGAAAATTTGATGCATCATTTGTGTTCAGGCTCATCCTTTGAAATTTGTGAAACATTTCAGAGCTGACTGAAAATTGTGAAAGATTTCAGAGCTGAGTGATACCGAAATGAGCCGTCTCAGTCTCGAGCTTCATTTACCGACTTTTAATTTGAACTCTCTTCAGAAATGTTCTAAAAACAGAGGTATCAACCATAGCTAAAAAAAGTGTTAGTTTTGGATACATAGAACAAACTAAATTAAATTCAATTATATAGTTAAGAGATAAACGTTTATCAAACTTATTTTTATTTTTAATTTGAGTATTGATAACCACCAAATCTAAATAAAAAACGGTAACCGTTCCGAAACCGATATACATAGGCTTGGCGTAGCCCATAATTGAAAATATAGCACACCAAGTTTGGAAAACCTTACTTATTCTTTAGTTGTTAAGATCAAGACTTAAGAAAAATAAAGAAATTTTTTTTAAATCATATAATTTCAATAATATCATTGTATGTTTTTTTTTTTTTATTTCACACACACTTTTTGAACTTGTAATAAAGTGTATCAACATAAAGTACATGACAGATAGCACAAATGCAACAAATAAAAAGGTTCGGGTGATGAAAACCTTAGCCGATATACCCTTATTCTATTAAGTTTAGCAATGATTACTGAACATTACTATAACTATTTGTTTTTCCGTACTTTTTTTGGATATACAGCAGCAGAGCGCAAGATTTCTTGGGCCCGGCGCAAGGGAGAAAAGTCCGACACCACCTGTAGCACATCAAGGGAGCAATCAATGTGGCAGTGCTGCAGGTGCAAATAATAATCATCCGTTGTTTCGCACATGCTCCACATCCTCGTGTCCAGATATTTGTGATCACAGTACAAAGCCATTTGGCAATGCATACGGCAGCGAGTCATACAGAAGGTAAGCTATACCCAACTATTTCTAATTAACTCTTACAGCTATCTAAACTATCAATTCTCATCCTTTATTTAGCTATGAAACCGCCGATCGCGCTACATTCGAGGACTCGGCGGCAAAATTCTCAATTAGCCGCAGTCGCACGGATTGCACGGAGATTAGCGACGAGACCACATCGGGCATATCATTCAAAACTGAACCCTTCGGACCACCCAGCAGCCCCGAATCCACCAACGATAGCAAAGTAACCCGCAATCCAGACGATTGCGCCGGCTGTGGCCGACAAATACAGGTGAGGTACCAGCTCTAATCGTATCGGACGGTAGCCGACGGTGGATTCCATAGTACTTATTGAAGATTCAGGCTGACTTAAGACCGAACCGAATAAATGAACAGTGAAAGATGACAAATTTAATTTTCTGATTTGGATGCAGAATCATAAAAGAGGTCATATCATGATAAAATTGACATTCCGAATGAAAATCGGTTAAGATTTGACAAAGTTATGACAGGTTGAAGTATGTGAGAAAGTGTCAAGGGCAAAGTATGGAAAAAAGGGACAGTGATCAAACTATTGGAAAAATAGACAATGAAGGAAG
Source organism: Drosophila innubila (assembly GCF_004354385.1). Classification (NCBI taxonomy): domain Eukaryota; kingdom Metazoa; phylum Arthropoda; class Insecta; order Diptera; family Drosophilidae; genus Drosophila; species Drosophila innubila. The sequence goes on along the minus strand of NW_022995374.1, from coordinate 971,029 downwards.
AAAAATTGAATTTTCTAATTTTGATGCAGAATTAATATAGACGAAAAATAATGATAAAATTGATATTCCGCAAGGAAATCGGTCAAGATTTGACAAAGTTATGAAAGTTTGAAGTTAGTGAAATAGTGTCAAGGGAAGAGTATGGAGAGATGGACAGTGATCGAACTATGTTAAAAATTGACAGTGAAGGGTGAAAAATTTAATTTTCTGATTTTGATGCAGAATTAATAAAGAGAAAAAATAATGATAAAATTGATATTCCGCAAGGAAATCGGTTAAGATTTGACAAAGTTATGAAAGTTTGAAGTTGGTAAAAAGTGTCAAGGTAAGAGTATGGAGAGATGGACAGTAATCGAACTAGGGAAAAAATAGACAGTGAAGGGTGAAAAATTTAATTTTCTGATTTTGATGCAGAATTAATATAGAGGAAAAATAATGATAAAATTGATATTCCGCAAGGAAATCAGTTAAGATTTGACAAAGTTATGAAAGTTTGAAGTTGGTGAAATAGTGCCAAGGAAAGAGTATGGAGAATATGGACAGTGATCGAAAATATGGAAAAAATTGACAGTGAAGGAAGAAAAATTGAATTTTCTAATTTTGATGCAGAATTAATATAGAGGAAAAATAATGATAAAATTGATATTCCGCAAGAAAATCGGTTAATATTTGACAAAGTTATGAAAGTTTGAAGTTGGTAAAAAGTGTCAAGGTAAGAGTATGGAGAGATGGACAGTAATCGAACTAGGGAAAAAATAGACAGTGAAGGGTGAAAAATTTAATTTTCTGATTTTGATGCAGAATTAATATAGAGGAAAAATAATGATAAAATTGATATTCCGCAAGGAAATCAGTTAAGATTTGACAAAGTTATGAAAGTTTGAAGTTGGTGAAATAGTGTCAAGGAAAGAGTATGGAGAGATGGACAGTTATCAAACTAGGGGAAAAATAGACAGTGAAGGAAGAAAAATTGAATTTTCTAATTTTGATGCAAAATGAAAATCGGGGCCAAATAAAGATAAAATTGATATTCCGGAAGAAAATCGGTTAAGATTTCACAAAGTTATGAAAGTTTGAAGTTGATAAAATAGTGTCAAGGGAAGAGTATGGAGAGATGGACAGTGATCGAACTATGGGAAAAATAGACAGTAAAGGGTGAAAAATTTAATTTTCTGATTTTGATGCAGAATGAAAATAGGGACCAAATAATGATAAAATTGATATTCCGCAAGGAAATCAGTTAAGATTTGACAAAGTTATGAAAGCTTGAAGTTGGTGAAAAGGTGTCAAGGAATGAGTATGGAGAGATGGACAGTAATCGAACTATTGGAAAAATAGACAGTTAAGGAAGAAATTATTAATTTTCCAATTTTTATGCAGAATGAAAATATGGAACAAATAATGATAAAATTGATATTCCTCAATGAAATCGGATAAGATTTGTCAAAGTTATGAAAGTTTGAAGTTGGTGAAAAATTCGCAGAAAACGTTTATTTCATGTTTATTGTACATATTTTCAAAACAATTTTTTAATAATAATAGTTATAAAAATTGAAAACGGATGTGTCATTTATTATTATGGAATTCGGTTCTCTGTTCGGTGCTTTCAGGATCGCTTCTACCTCTCCGCTGTGGAAAAACGGTGGCACGCCAGCTGCTTGCAGTGTTATGCATGTCGGCAGCCTCTGGAACGGGAATCCTCATGTTACTCACGTGATGGCAACATTTATTGCAAAAACGATTATTATAGGTAAGTCGTACTTAAATCGGAGTGCCAATGCCACTCACTCTAATATGATGTGGTAGGCTGTATGTTGGCTTCTTCTGGGAATTGGAATGGGAATGGGAATGGGAATGGAATCGGGTAGGGCAGTGCAGTGCAGGGGTCTGATGAATCAGAGATAAAGCCTCGAACTGCATGCCAAGACATTGACTAGAAAATGATTTCCAAACACGCAAATCAAATATTTATGCATGCATTGTTTTGCACCACTGTGCGAAGGCTATCATACGAATAGTGACGACGCGACGCGACGGCAAGAAGCCGAAGAAGCAGACCGAGACCGCAAACGAAGACACCACAGCGCTTCTGCTTCTTCTCTCACCTTTACCTGTCCTAACGAGTGGTGGTAGCTTAGCTATTTTTCTGTCAAATAAATAAAGTTACAGCTAGCTAAAAGTTCTTAAAACTACTGAAAATATACCAAAATATGTTTTGTTTTTTAGCAGAACTTTATTCTATGTCAAATAAAATGTTATTTATAAAACCATTGCTTTTCCCTATTCTAAAGTAATGAGATATCATAATTATTACGTCTCTTTTTTTAATGTTATAAAAAAAATTATAGCAAGAAATTAAGATCTTTGTCTGTTTGTGTGTTTCAAGCTGTGTTTCTTCTTTTCTATATAAAACTCTTTGTTCTGACTGACTGAGCATTATGCAGGTCAAGCCGTAGGACCTAGGAGACTGAAATTTTTACTAAGCATAGCTGAGATAAATTCATCGTGAGATAAGACGGGTATTTTTCGAAGTTGGAAATGGAAATGCTAAGAAAGAAAAACTGCGTTGTTTTTTAAGGTATATTAACCAAACTCACAGACTGTTTCCATTTTACTATTTTTAACGTGTGGACAACATTTGGTCAAAATCGGATTACTATATCATACAGCTGCCATAGAGATAATCGGAGGCAAATTAATTTTTAGTATGTCCAACGTTTAACGCAAAGATTGCATATTTGCCTGTTATATCCTGAAAATATCAGATTACTATATAATAAAGCTGCCTTAATAAAATATATAAATCTAAAACCATAATAGCTTTTTATGTTGCTTTCTTGCTGATATAGCTTCTTAGCTATATCTAGCCATTTTGGCGCTGAAGTGTTGTCAGCACTGATCCTTCGCTTCCTCCTCCCGTTGCTCTTTGTCTCCGCCTTCAGCTGCACTTCCACTTCCTCTGGTTGAATGGGTCTGCGTGTGTTCTGCTCTTTGCACTTCCATTCCGCGGTGTGTTTCTCAAGAACGCGACTCTAAAATCGCGACTTCAACCTCGACGCACGCTAGATTCAGTGGCACCCAAGTTGCACTTGCAACTGGCTGTTGCAGTTGCAGTTGCAGTTGCCGTCGAAGTCGAAGTCGAAGTCTCACAGCCAAAAACCTCGACGGTGCTTTGAGGTTGACACTCTGCGCTTGGGTGGGTGACGTTGCCTCAGTTGTATGGCACAGAGTTGTTGCTGTTGTTGTTGTTGTTGTTGTTGCTGTTGTGGCCCCCACTTGCCTTGGAAGCTGCACTGCAATGCAATTTCACGCGCCGCAACAACATGCAACAAACACGCGAGATTAGCACAACAACAACAGCAACAACAGCAGCAACAACAAAATGAAAACTCGTTATAATTATGCCAAATTTCACACACACACACACTCATACCGCTATTTGTATACACCCAGTGAAAAAAATGACATGGTAAAAACATAACTTAAAATTATATTAAATTTTGTTATTACTATAATTATATTACCTTTAAATATTAAGGGGTTTGATAATTTCAGAGATATTTTTACCTTAAATGCTTACAAATTAACGTAAATTTTTAAAATATCTATATGATAAAATTTAAAAACGGTTCTTAAAATTTTTTCGGATAACTAGAACAGTGTTACTACACGTAAATATAAAATTTGTTAAAAACTATTCAAAATAAAAAAAAATTAAATAATTTAACTTAATTTAACGTTAAATAAAATTAAATTCATAAATTCACCAATCTAATTAGATTGTAATAAAAATAAATTAAATTTTTTTTGTAATCCATTTTGAAAATAGAAATTAATTTGTTTAATATTTATAAATGATATTAAATATACATTAATTTACCAAAAGGTGATTCAGTTCATATAATGCTTAAGTGCTTAAAATAAAATTCACAGTCGTGTCTCAAATGACAACAAGTTGGATAATTTTCGAACTTAATTTTGTGCAATATTTTCTAGGCTACTTTGAGCAACTTTAAACTTGCAATTGCATATAAACTTAATCGAAATTTAGTTTAAAATATTTAAAATTATTTTTCCTTGGGCGTATAGCTAGATGTATACAGGCATTTCTTTCAATTGTGCCCAACAACGCCTACAATTTGTAAGGGAACTGCTCGAGCGGCAATTAAGGCTTCCAGTTGCAAGTTGCAAGTTGGTAGTTGCAAGTTGCCGACTTGCTGACTACTGACTACTGACTGCTGACTGAGTCAAAAGCTGTTTTCGAACAGCAGCTATCGAGAAACACCTGCAAAGCCACAGCGTAAATCAAAAAGTTTATCATTCATGCGGCCCCAAAAACAGAAACAACACACACACAAAAAAAAAAAGAGAAAAAAAATGGAAATACATGAAATTTACACTCTGCACCAAGCAACAGAGCATACACTCTACTACAGCATTCAGTATTCAGTATTCAGCATACACCATAAATCCAAAGCAAGTCACGCTCGTCACTCGTATTTCCTCTCAAATGATTCTTGTGACATTTATTACCGCTCCATATTTCAAAATATACGCAGTCACCGCACCGACTTCAGAGTCACAGACTCGCAGATCGCAGATCCGAAACGGAGACAGAGACAGAGTCGGGGGCACGTTGCAGTTGCGGTTGCGCACAGTGGGTAACTTGTACAAATAATTATATTTTTGAGAGTTGCAAAGATTCCCCTTTAATTCATGTGTATTATGTGATTCAAATCCAAATTTCCAAATCACTTTTACTCCCGGAAAAGTATCATGAAAAAATATTGCAAAAAATGGACAATGATAAAAACAATTGAATTTTCCAATTTTCAAGCAGAATTAATATAGAGGTCATATAATGATAAAATTGACATTGGGCATGAAAATCGGTTTAGATTTGAGAAAGTTATGAGCGTTTGAAGTTTTTTAAATAGTTTTCGAAAAAATTAGCAGTGACAAACAAAATTGAAAAAATTTTGATGCAGAATAAAAATAGTGGCCAAATAATTTTAGCATTGACTTTTCACAAGAAAATCGGTAAAGATTTGCCAAAGTTATCACAGTTTGAAGTTTTTGAAAAAGTGTCCAGTGAAGTGTATGAAGAAAATAGACAGTGATTAATTAATAAAAATTTTAAAAATGCTTTAGAAAATTAACACTATTCGAAAATTGGAATTTTAAATTTATATAAACAAATTTCTCGATTTTGCCCACTGTGTTGCGACTGTTGTTGTTGTTGTGGCAATGATGCTGCCTGCAGCCAGTTTCAATGTCTGATCCCCTCACACACACAAAGACACACACACATGCAGATACAAGTCTTGGGTCGATCTGTCAGTTTTGAGGAAGGGGGTGGGGGGATGCGCTTGGCGTCCACCATGTCATGTCATGCAATACAATACACAGAGTCCAATCCACAATCCACAATCCATTCCGCCGTAATGTTTCATTTCGTTTCATTCCGTCGGCTTTTGCTCGCCGCCTGTTAGCTACTCGGTATTATCAATCAAATCGTTACCCCCTGAACTTCACCCGCCCCTCCCTTCCCCTCTCACCCAATCTCACCACTCTCCAGTTCCATTCGTCCCCTCTTCGGCACAGTGACAACGACATTCTTTGTTGATTTATAGAGCTGATGTCAAATATGACAACGCCAAGTCGACAAAATTGTGATGGGGACTTTAGAGAGGGAAATTTAGGGACCATTCCAAATTTATGCCCTATGCACCGTTAACTCTACACGGAAAATCTTGTGGGTGTTTGAAAAAGTATGAACGCATCACTGCAATAAATTCATGTTTTGTTCAAATTGAGAAAACAACACATTTTTCATTTAAGAATCACATATTAAATATAAAATATATCAACTTGATAAGTACACAAAGCATATTTAAATTGATATATGGAAATCAATAGCTCAAAAATTGAATTTTAGCATATGTAGGGACTTGTTTAACTATTTACAAGATGTCTTTAATTAGACTTTGAATTTTCCCAAAGTTATTTTTCACTTAAAAATCACTTAACATAACTTCTCCAAGCATATTCAATTGAAATACACATATTTGACATGGGGAAACTCCCTTTTTAATTATTCGCAAGTTGTATTTAATGCGACTTTGAATTTCCTCAAAGTTATTAGCGTTCATTTATTACCAGCTTATTGGAAAATATTTCAAAGACTTTGTTTGTTTGACCTTTTCTATAGAATTTCCGTGTTCGTGTGCGGTCAGCACAGGTCAAACTGTAATTAATACAAAACAATTTCACACACACACACACACACACACACACACACACACACACACACACACACAGGTATTTAAATTAAAGCCGAGTGTTCGTGACAATTTCGTGCACAGTTTCAGTTTGACAATAATTTCATTCACTACAAATTGAAAGCAGCTCAAAAGCAGCTTTAAATATATTATTTCTGATAATAATAATTGTGGTGAATCTGTAGTTGTAATTAGTTTGGCTTTAATGTTTTTAATCGCTTCAAAAACTTTACAAAAACTACCTACATGGATTTGTAGAAATAAGTTTTCTTAGCTAAAATAAACATTATAATATCTTTATTAAAATATTTAAAAAATTTTAATAAATAAAAAAAGCGTATGTAATGTTTTAACTTGCAATTTTTATTACTTTTTAAATTTCATAATAATCTAACAAGTTCCATATAAATTCTAATTGTTTGCTGCCTAGTTTAAATTGTACTGAAATTTGGGCTGGGAATTGAGTTTATGTACATTCTTGAGATTAGGCTTTGATTGTGTTAAATTTCCCCAAAAAATTGATAGTGGTTTTGTTATGTATTTATGTGCTTATATATATATACATATGGTGGGTGAATCCCACCCGAATATTTAGCTATATGCTTATGCTTGTAGCTATTTACTTAGAGCTAGCTATAAAAGCTATGCCATGCTGATAGTCGAGTTCAGTACGTGTCTTTCAATCTAGCGAGTCAATTGTGAAGTCGTCTTCAACGTTTAATCTGAAATTTCAATAAGCAACATGAAGCAGCTGCAGACTCTGCTGATATTGTTGATCTTTGGTCAATGTGCACACGCTTTTATCGGAACTATACTCGCTGCCGTGCCTGTTATAGGAAATGTGGTTAAAACTGTACAAAATGTCGTTAAAATAGTAAACGGAATATCGGCTGAAATTAAATCTGAACAAATGCTGAAAAGACAAGATGTATTAATAGATAGCTACCACAAGATCAGCAATCAAGTGAATCAAACGGACAAACAAATTATGCAAAATCAAGTTAAAATAATGGATAGTTTTCAGGGGATCAGCAATCAAATCAATCAGACGGACGACAGAATTATGCGATATCAACGAAAAATCATGAATAGTTTCAAGGAGATCAGCAATCAAATCAATCAGGCGGACGGAAATAATGCTCAATACGTGGCAAAAGCAACGGAGTCAATCAAAAATTATGCTAGACAAAATATACCATTTATGATCAAGTTTAACGACATGTTGGACACAATGAATCGTATTACGATACGTTATGAGGAAATGGAGCGATATGCGATATATCAGGATACACTCGAGCCGAGCACACTTATATCCTTTGCCGAATGGACAGTTAGTCCAAATGCTTTCGCAGTGCCGCATTTGATGAATCTATTGCATTTACAGTTGTTTTCCGATAACTGGGGAAAGTTCAACTCATCGTCAGTGAATAATGTTCTTAGTTTGCTAGCCCAAAACTATGAGGAGTCCATGGAAATATGCGAATTGCAGCAATCGACACAACAATTTGTGTACTCACTGTACACGGATATTGCACTAGCCGAACTCAAGGGATATGTCATGATGGAGTTCTCGTGGATGATCCTGCGAAACTATGAAAAAGGCAATTTCTTCCAGGAAGCGGATCTATTGCGTTGGGATTTTGGTAATCGAACCGAACGAGCTTACAATTTAGTAAGAAATGCAATGGAGGGCAAAAATCGAGTTGTCTGGCGATGTGATCCGATTAAACATATCGATAAAGATACCTTCGTAAAGATTTCAAAGACAAAGCTCGATACCTTTTGCACAGTACTCTGTGGCACATATCGAACCTACACTTTAAATATGGACAATTGGATCGATAGAGAATATCGATCGTGCCGTTGTGACAATCGCTACTTCAATCTAAGAGAAACCATTGCCGATGTTAAGGACAATAAAGTGGTGACTGGTCTGAGGTTTAAAATGCAACTGAACGTTATGCATTTGCAGATACAACAGGGAGAACTGTTGCCTTACGGTGCCATTGATGAAACGACCGTCGAATGGAAACCCGTCGATGCATATTCGATATATAATAATAATACAAAGGTGGGAGTGGACTTTCATAATTTGACCCAGTCGAACCGATCCATTGATCTGGATAATGTGATGAAAACAGATGACTATAGCTATGTGGTGACCGGAGTACGTTTCCGAGTACTCGATGGACATCTGAATCTCATGGTGCAGTTTTCCAACTTTGATTTCCAAACTGGAAAGCTGCTTCAGCCGGAAACCAACAGCGTCTGGCAATCAAATGACGGCCAAAATAGACAAAAATTAGATGTTGACTCTGAGCATTTGCCGACACAAGCAAATGAAAAATCATTGCCACTATCGAAGCATAACCAATATCTTGAATTTGTCGATTCGAAAATTGACTCTGAAATTACCGTTCCGTTTATCGATATACAGGATGTTGTTTCGAATCCGCGAGTGCCGTTAGGCGGCATTGGCATCTACTACAGGTCGAGTCCAGGACATGCCGGATTTGTGGCTCCCAAAATCTACACCTACGACTACGGATCTCACGTTCCCGTTTGATAACAATTCCCAAAAATAATCATTTCCACATAGAAATAAATAAATCCAATTGTATCTACTCTATGAGCGACTTTAACAAATTTTCTGTTATCTTATTATGTCAATAACAATTTTGTAAATATAAAATGTCAAAGAAAGCATCTGTGTACTTGGCAAAATGTACCAATAAATAAGAAAGAGCATCAAAAAAATTTATTTTAAACTTGAAAATATTTTTATAACATTTTCAGAAAATTTTTAATCAAATACAGTTGCAGGAAATAGCTAAAAGCTACATAATAAATGCAATAACAAAAACGAAGTGTCTGGCACCAAATACCAAGGAACAACGAATTTTGACAGAGATGTGTCATATATATAAAAACCGCTACATTACTACTAGCTACTAATACTAACTATAAAATAGTAGAAAATTTAAAGAAAAAGCCGTATTCTACTTGTAGTATTTTAGTTGAGAACATTAATACAACTGTTCGAAGGTAAGCCTAAGAGTCTTCAAACACCGCTTTCCAACAATATATAGAATATATATTTACCTTCTGTGGTTTGGAAACTGTTTGAGTGTCAATTTTGATAGGTCTTAGCGATTAACCCGCTAAACTGGCATATTTTTTTCCAAAAAGTCGTAAAACAAACATTAGGAACATCTCCTCTTCTGATTAGCTACACTACAAAATCTAAAATTGAATTATTCTCTCTACCAGTTGTCGGTTTGGAAAGATCGAGACATTCTGCGAAGCGTATTTTTGATAAGAAATATGTATCATTTAAAAATATATATAACTGAATCTTTTTGAACAAACGTAACAAATTTGCCAATCCTCCTGTATATTTATTTAAATTTAATACACAGAATATACATTTTTACTAAACCGATTGTAACAAATAACCAATAGATTCAAATTATTGCAACAAAGTAAAAATCATTTTAAGCAGCTTGCATTTTAGCACTACGTTTATTTTTATCCTGTAAATGCAATTGAATGGCCTTCAGTTGCCGATATAAGCCAAGGCAGCAATAAGCCAAAGTCTTTTAGTCAGACTTACAAATACAAGCAATTTGTGGCATGCAATAAGCGGTCTTTGATGCCAATAAACTGAACTTTAAACAAAGCATCTGATAAGCATTAAAACACATGTCACATCGGCTACCGCAAGTCTAAAGCCGAGGAGAGCTCGTTCGACCAGCTTAGATACTCATACGAGTTCGAGTATATTCGCTATACAGTATGAGTATATTCGGGTTTTTTTTTTGTGTCTAATCTGGCCATCAAAACATATGTTCACCACCGCCGGTGTTGACTATACTTGTGTGTGTGTCTTTCTCCTTTAACCTGGTCATAATTTTGTTGTTTAGATTTTAAGCTTGCAAAGCAAATAATTGCAATTTCATGGATTACTTGTGCATTGTACAGAAAGAGACGGCGACAAAGAGAGATAGAGAGAAAAAGAGCGAATGAAAAGCCGTCGGAACGGTTGCAGTGGCAATTGGCTATTGGCTGTTTTTGTTGTTGTTTTTCGCCCAGTACTCAAAATGGTACATAGGATATTAAATTTAGGACAAAATCTGTCAGTCTGTAAGAATCCCCACATCACAGAGACTATAATTATAACAGTTACAACAACTAAAGCAACCAAATTTGCTTACAATACTTCTTTAGTCTACACGCAACTCAAGTTTGTTTTAGAAAATGAATAAGAATCGACTAACTTGAATAACTTTAAAGCTACAATCTTGAGTTTAAGCGCAAAGAGTGTAAAATATTTTTAGAATGTTTGCTGAAAATTTCAACTCGATTAATTAATAAGCAGAGACAATAATTGTGATATAGTTTTCAATAGATTTTTTATTCTGCCAACGCAGGCGAAAATTTAAATGTCGCTGGCTAAAATCTTAATTTTTTTTGTAACTTTTTCAATTTCTAATGTTCCTATAATTTTTTAAATTTTTATTTACTTATTTTTTATTTTATTTATTTTATATTTCTTATAATATTGGGCATTCAACAGTCGATCAGCTTGTCTCTATGAAGTCGACAACAGTCGTTGACATTTTACAATCAGACAGTGTACCTGTTTCGCTCCGCAATTCTTGTTTCTCAGCCAGTTGGGGCAAACAGCAGAAATAATAAAAATTGTTAGCTGTCACCTTGTTTTCTGCATATTTTGTGGCCTTCTTCGCAACGACAACATCATAAAAGCCTCACAGCAGCCTCTAGTCGAGTCCAGTCGAGTCCACTTTAGACCATCCTATCCCATCCCATTCCATTTCATTCCATTCCATCCCCACCGAACTCGACTCTTATCTATCAAGATGATGTTGTACTGATGGCATACCGGATAAGTCCGTGGAGCATCTGCGTCTTCTTATCGGCTGAGCATCTAAATACACAATATAATACACATGGAGAGATACACTCAGAAAAAACATTAAGATTTCCACACTTAAACAGACGACATTCAAATGCAAACAACCTCATAAGCTCATCAAGATCGGAATTTCCAAAACTGAGTACAAAGATCTTCAAAATATATCTTAGTATGCAATTTTTATGAAATAGTTTAAGTACTTTCTAAGATAAATTCAAGTCTATGAAAATTCGAAACATATTAGTTTAATTTCACAAAAATCTGGAACATATCGCAAAATGTATGAGTTTTTAATACAAAACAGTGCAATTTTTATTTTCATTTTATTTTTTAAAAAATCTGGTATTAAAAAATCTTAAATTTGTGTACTTTAAATAAAAACTCAGTTGTTTCTATAAGAATCTCAATCAAACTCATAAATATTATATTGGGCATGTTTTTATACATTATATATCATAAAGCTGTCATTGGCAGAGTCAATATGAATTTTAAATTTGGGATCGACTTACAATTTATTTAAGAATTTAAGTACCCAGCTATTTAAAAATTTTATGAATTTTATTTTTTTATAAAAATGTTAGAATGGCATATATTTTTTTGCTGAGTGTACACACTGGCACTTGTGTCCACGGGGGCATCTTGTCGAGCGTCCATAAAGCGCCAGAGAGTGTCATAATTTTTATGTGGCTGGCGAGTCGAAGAAATCTCCATTCATGAGGCAGCTGCAAGAACGAAGGAAAATCGCTGATTGGCTTCGTTATCAGAGCGCACTGCGAGCCCGAAAACTAAAAGAAAAAACTCATAAAAAAATATAAAATATAAAAAAAATGTTAACTATGAGATGCGTTCGTCTTGGCTGCGAAATGTCTCAATCAGCGACTAGAGAAGCTAGAGTAGCCCTCTCCACCGTCTACGCTTCGGGAATCGGGAAAGTGGAAACGGGAAACGAGAAGCGGGTAGGGGGAATGAGAAAGAGAAAGGCCACAGGGTGAGCAGAGTTCAGGGCGAAAAGGGGAGAAGGGGAATAAGATGTTTACAGTTTGGAAAGTCAGCGAAGCGCGTCCATTTAATTGTGGCCAAGATACTCGAGCACCAAATTTATGGCCAACCTGAAATCGCGCGTTATGCAATAAAATAATTTCACGTTGCTCAAAGAAGCGCGCACCATGCGAAAAAATATATAAGAAAAAATAGAATTATAGAAAACTTACAGAATTCATTAAGTAAACAGAAAAACAGAAAGACCAAAAAGATTGAAAAGAAATCTGAAAAAAGAGGCAAAAAAAGGAATAAAAAAAAGGCAACCGTAGACAAGTTAAAGAGGCAAACAGCTTAACGATTCTATCTCACGACGTTTTTTATGCTCTAGCCACTGGCCACCCCCCACTTGGCTCACCACTCACCCCTTTTCACTCCTCCCTCTCTCGTTCCCCCACAAGCCACATTTTAACCTTAAAAACACAACAGGCACTTTACTTCGTGGCGTCATCAAAAACTTGAGCAATGTAGCGAGGTGCATGAGGGAAAAAAGCTAGGGAGAGAGAGAGAATGGTAGGGGAGAGATAGGGGGGAAGAGAGCGCAAAAAAAAAGGCTGAGAAAAAAAGCGCAGTATTTATTTTTTATGATCACTTGTCAGCGATCCCATGTAGCGCCATCATCGTCAGCACCCAGCATCGAAAAAACATGGATAAAACAACAGCATACAATGGCTGAGAATTGCACAAATTGTGAACAAAACTAATAAGCTTAGATAGACAACTATTAGCAAGAGCAAAAAGTTCTAGTGTCAGCTAAGACAAGTGAAAAATGCCACAGTTTTATAAATCTCTAAAAGATTTTTTGGAAATAACCTTGAGAAATATCAGAAATTTCATTATTTTAAATTACTAAATTCAACTGTCACTAGCTTATTTCAATTTAATAAAAATAAATAATGATATTATTGGTATTTTTTTTAAATTTTTATTTAATTTAATTTTAATAAACTTATTTCAAATTAAAATATATATTATAAGTGGCATGAAATTGAATGACATTTTACCAAGTTCGAATATTAATGCAACATGAAAATTTGTAGCAATCTTTCACTAAAGTCAATTAATTATTTAAGCCCTGTTGACCACCTGAGTTTCGAATTTATTCCACTGTAAGCCACGTTAAGTTGCATCCAAGACGTTTTTATCTAAGCCACATTGCAGGTCATTTGCTCGCTTCGCTGCTCAATGGTTAAACCTTTTTCTTACCTCAGTCTCCCCTCTTGGCCAACTGGACACTTGGGCAAAAAGTAAAAAAAAAAACAAATATAAAAACTACTCAGAGCGCGATAATTAAAATGTTTAATTAGCAACTTTAAAAATCATTTTACGCCGAATTTATGCGAGAGCGCCGACATCAACACTTAAGAGGCGAAAGAAGAAGAAGCCGAAGGGTCCAGCATACCCTACACACACACACACATACACACAGACACACACACACAGACACACACACACAGACACACACACACTCACTGACTAAATAACAATGGGGCGCTAATCTAATCAGCTAAACTATAAAATGAAAATAAAATAAAATTATACATGCAATTTCAATGAGCATGAGGTTCTTGGAAACCGGAAGAATCCTATTAAAGAACGTTTAAAAATTCGAATGTAAATTCAAATGCTAATTTAAATGTAAAACTATTAAAAAGCGATACATTTAAACAGACGCAGTATCTCATACGAGTTTCAAAAAAAACTAAGAATAAAATTTAAGGACAGAAAAAAAAAATTATTCATAAACTAGAAAATTCAACTAAAAAATACTTTTATCCAATATTGTTTGAATTAATATTTCAAAAATTTGTTTAGATTGTTTTGCCTTTGAATGCATTTTTTTGAACAATAACTTCAATTTTTAATTAAAAATTAAAAAAAAATTTTAGATTTGAGCTTACTCAAAATTTTGTCCTTCAAATATCTTTTTGCTAACTTAAATTTTATATTTCCTCATTTTAGTTTCCATATTTAAGGTACGCTAAGTACTGAAAAGTTTTGCTTTCCAAATTTTAATTCTTGGTATTATTTTCTCAAAAACTCCTATTGGAAATCCCATTCCCAAACACTACGAAATTTCGGCTGAATGATCACGAAGATCATCGGTAGCTGTGTTGAAAATTGAGTGTTGAAACAATGCGGTTTATGTTTTAATCGCTTGCCACATGCAGACAAACTTATTTGTGAACAAATAACCCAAAAGACAGCAATACAAACTAATTTTCCAGCGCATTTAACATCTAAAGGGAAAAAGAAACTTGTCGCACTGCATTTTCAGAATTAGAGTCATAACAAAACCAAAACACAACACTCAACACTCGACACTCTGCACTCTGCAGTAAAAAATACAACTACGAAAGGGAAAAAAATGCAAATAATTATTGTATATGTTTAGGCAGGCAAACCAGGAATACAGGGACCTAGAATCGAAATCGAATTATCGCCATGGGACGTCCTCAAAGTCTACTTGCGCTCTCACGAAATCCCTCTCAACGAAATCTATATGTATTTATTTTTATTTTATTTTATTCTGTTCTGTTTTTTGTTTTTTTCTTTTTTTTTTTTGCAACTGCGAACGGGGTGGCGTCTCTGGGAAATCCTGTAGTTGCATGTAGTTGTAGCTGTAGTTGTAGTTGTAGTATGTAATCGGAAGAGCCGTTCACAGCGGGTGGCACTCGAAACTTCAGCGCCGGTCGCGAACCCAAAAACGCAATCCCTCAATGCGTTACAAATGCTCTCACGTTACAGCCGAAACTCATGACCATACCACAGCAACTGGTAAAGTAACCGGTAACCGGTAGGCAGTACACTGAAAAAAAAAGACCAACTTCTAAAATCAAGAACATTCAACTTACAAATTTAGTTCTTAAAATAAGAACATTTTAAGACCATATTACTAATACTAAGAATATTAATCTAAAAAATCAAAGTTCTTAATATAAGAATAAAAATTTAATTGTTAGGAAAGTATAAATATGTTCTATTTCATATTAAAAAAAGGACACGTGGCGCTCTGGTTAGAGAAACCGCTTCAGTTGTGTGAAGCAGTAGGCACCGGTTCGAATCTCAATCGAAAAAAAAAATAACATTTCTTAAATTACCAGTCAGCATTAAAAGTAGATAAATCAAAATTAAAAAACAAAAATTTAAAAAAAATATTTAGCTTTTTACTTTTTTATTTTAATTTTAAGAACATTAATTCTTAATATAAGAACTTGGTCTTATTTGAAATGTTCTTAAAACCAAAATTAAAAAACAAAAATTATAAATTTTAAAAATAATATTTAGTTTTTTATTATTTTATTTTTATTTTAAGAACATTTATTCTTAATAATATAAGAACATGGTCTTATTTGAAATGTTCTTAAAACCAAAATTAAAAAACAAAAATTATAGACTTAAAAGTAATATTTAATTTGTTTATTTTTTTTTTTTAATTTTAAGAACATTTATTTTTAATATGAGAACTTGGTCTTATTTGAAATGCACTTAAAACCAAGATGTGTTTTCTAAATTTAAGAATTTTATGTTCTTGGTTTTGAGACCAGAATCTTGATTTAAGAATATTTTTTTCTCAGTGTAGTCAGTGGTTCTTTCTGCAGTGAATAGTGAATTGGGTACAGCAGCCGCGCCACACGTCGGTTTACACTTCAGTGTGCATGCCGCCGTCTGTTGGGATGTGTATGAGGATGTGTATGTGGATGTGTTTCCGCCCTCCAAACAGAGGCCTCTATTCATGTTTGCTGATGCAACTCAAGCAGCAGGAGCCGCAGTAGGATCAGAATCAACAGCAGCTACAGCTACAGCAACAGCAACAAGAACCCATCGAGTCGTCCATGGAGTGGCCGCCAGAGTGGCCCAGAGTGGAAACGACGCGCGCCACTTAACCACGATTTCGATGTCTGTTATCAGTGCCGTCTAAGTTGCAAGTTCCCAAACCCCACCCTCTACACCCTCCCAGCCTCCACCTTCCCATCTTTCACTCTCTCTCTCTCTCTCTCCACGCTCGTCGAACTTATCTATTGGCGTAATCAGAGGCCAACAAAATCTTGACTCTTCACTGCTTTTGCCGTGCGGAGCAATAATAAAATACATGTACACTCGCAAAAAATATTTCTATTTGAAAAAAAAAAGAGTATAAAAATAAAAATATGTTTTCTTTTTTACTGATGCGCCTTTTTTAATATGACTTTTTCTTTTCTAATAAATAATACAATATATGTTCCTCCTTTACTCTGACTATCAGATGCTCCTTTCTTATTAAAAAAGAAATTTCTTAATATGACTTTTGTTTAAATGCCAGTAACTCTTTAGTTTAAAAGCCAAAAGCTTAAAAAATTAATCTTTATCATAGCAATATGCATTAAGTGGCGATTGTTGAGGAAAATCTTTTACTTTCGAGAATTTTTCTTATGATTTCCTTACTTTATCATATTTAGGGAAGTCGTAGAATTCAAAACAATTCCACAGTCTCTCAAATATGTATTTTTAGATTATTCTGATATTTCGGAGCCCCTGATTACTTAACACTTTCGTAACGGAGTTTTCTTTTAAATACCAAGATAAAATTTAGAATAATTTGTTATTATTAAAAAAAAAACTGCGCCTCATAAATCCTAAAATTGCCCATTTATCCTCAAAATTATAATTCCAGTAAACCATTTCCGTTTGTCACATAATCCCAATAAGTTATTTTTCAAGAGCTTTGTAAATTTTGATAGTATGTTTGTTTCCAGTAGTCGCGATAGGGTAAAAAAAGACTGGATCCAAATATGATGATAATTTTCATAAAAAAGCTAGCTTGTCATAAGTGTGATATTTATTTTCGGAGTGTAAGGAAGCAAACCAGAGACATGGCTATCATGTGAGATGCATCTGCAGCAGCTGCTGATTTTGCTGCTGATTCTGCTGCTGATGCTCACATGTGTCATAGCTTCGCACGCTTCAAGTGGGCAACGCCTCTAAAACAAGTGCAGGACAACAACAGCAACAACAGCAACAAGAACTACAACAACAACAACAGCAACAACACTGAACGATGCGGTTAACCAAGGAAGTCAAGCGGGTCGGTTTTTCGTTTTTGGGATCGGGTCGTGTCGTGTCGTGTCGGGATTGATGTACGCCGTGCGGTGGGAAATAGTCGTACTGGGCAACCAAATGGGCAACAGTCAGAAGCCAAAACAACGACAGCAACAACAGCAACAACAACGAGAACGAGAACAACAACACATCACAGAGCTGACATTCTGACTATGCATCTGAATCTGAATCTGAATTCTGAATCTGACTCGAAGTTTGCCGGCTGCTGTTGGAATTGTTGCTGTTGCTGTTGTTGTTGCTGTTGTTGCTGTTGCTGCTCTTACTGTTGCTGGCAGTTGAAAGTTGGGAGCACGAAATAACTACATACACTCTGTGAGAGTATCAGATTTCGAAGCGCTCGAAAAACATAATCATATATTAGGCGTTGTCACTTTGACATTTCGCCTGCTCTTTTACATGGCAATAATCATAATTCATTTTTCGCTCTCTCTCTCTTGCTCTCCCAAAAAACAAAAAGGGGGCGTGGCAGGTGGAAGGCAGTGGGGAGGGGGACCCTCTCAGAATGAAATAAAGTGCCAAGACGAAATGAAGGCATCGCCTGGTGTAGTCTGAAACAGTTTTATGAGTTGGTAGCAGGCACTGTGTCGCCGTCGCCGCACAGTGGTACAAAATGAGTAGACTTGTGTCATAATTATTCAAATTTTCCAAACTAAAATTGAAGTTTTTTTGCTTTAATTTAAACGATTAACATTACTTTGATAATCTAAATATATGAAACTGTTTGTCCTGACTGACTGACTGACTTTCTTACCGAATCATTGACTAACTCACTGACTGACTGTTATTTTATATTTAAACAACTGTTTCTCGTGTAAATTTTTTTAGTTCTTAAAAATATTGAAAAAAAAATGACACACTAAGACTTAAGGTTTAAACCAGGGGCAGCTATAGAGCCAAAACATATACATATATATAAAAATTAAAACAAGAAGAAAGCTCCCGAATTTTAACTTTCTTATTTCTCAATTTTCATACATTTAATATCGTAACTATTTTTTAATAAATGGAAACAAACTTGTGAAAATTTTAGTTAATAAAGTAGAACAAATGAGATCTCTGCTTAGATCGGATATGCTCCATTTTGGGAGCATTTTAAAATATTAATTAACATAAGCAAATTTAGCTTATTTGACCACTGTGCGTCGCCGTCGTCGCATGATGTTGACGCTGCCTGCATCCATGTTTAATATTATTTATGGGGCTTACGTCTTGCGGCACAAGGTATTATATCGGGTGAGAGTCTAAAACAGAGACAGAGACTGACACTGAGACTGAGAATAGGTCGGAGATGGAGACAGAGAGGAAGACGGAGTATCTCTGAATATCTCCGAGTGTTGCCGGCGACAAGTTGTGCGACAAGCGAATGTAAATGTGAATGTGAATGTGACAAAAATCTCGGCGTCACATCCCAAATAATTTTCAACGAAATGCTGCAAATGGAGCTGAAGGAGTTGCAGGACACACAGAGGAAAGAGGAACGGGGAAATAGTATCTCAAAAGTGCGCTATACTCGTATAGTAAATATGATAAATTTATATGAAATCGTTTTTAGAGTTGTGTGTCTGCCTGTAGGTTTATTTTTGCCAGACTTTTCGAGATGACGACAAGATGTGAGAATGAGTCTGTTGAGCGAAGTTGGAGTGAAATGCGCCAATTATTTTGATTAATGTCAAAGAAATCGCGTGTCTCGCGCATTTGATGTTTCCTCTTATTCCTCTAGTTCCCTCCTTTTAACTCCTCCTTTGGAAAATGCCTTCATACAGGGTCATCATTATTTGGCACGAAAGCGAAAAACTCCCCAATGATTATGACTGATGTTGGTAATCTTTGATCTGTCATTTGCGAAAGTGAAAACAGAAGCCAACACGATGATGATCATGCCGATGATCATGCCGATGAGTGGGCGTTTTGTTAACCGATCCATTGTTCGGGTCTAGACTCAACAGATCTTCATTCCGGCCTGTTGATTGCTGAACGAGAATCTGTAGACAGTAGCTCAGCCAACTTCCTGACCAAACATATTATTAGTTTGAGATTGAGGGACCATAATTTGCTCAGCCAAGATTATTGCCTCTGCACACAATCCATGCATACAAATGGACTTTGATTTTTATTAATATCATGCCATATAATTGTGAACAAATTGTGGCGTTTACACTTGGATACATCACTAAGCAAATCAATTTAGCTTCAGTTTTATTTATGTATTTTATTTGCGTGAAAGTAAAAGCAAAAAGTTTAAGCTAAAATTACAGAAAATTTACATACTTTAAATTAACATATGATATTAGATTTTTCATTAACTCTAAGCCTTAACACTAATAAAAATAAATAAATAGTAATTGTAATAAATATAAATTCACTTAAATTAAACGTTAACTGCAACCCTTTCCTCAAATATAGTTTAAAAATATAAGTAATAACAAAAATTCCATGTTTTTTTTACTATCTCCAATTCTATTTTTTCCTGATTTTCTAAATATGAAAATATTTATAATATTAACATTTTTTGAAAGTAAATAATTTTTTTTTAATGAAATTTTATTCTAAATATAAGAAAAATTTATAACATCAATCAATCAAAATAAAGTCACAAAATTTAAGCAAGATTTAAATCAACAACAAAATTCTGATAGTTTACAGGCTTGATTATAATAATAATAATAAAATAATAAATATTTAAGAATTTATATTAAAAAAGAATGAAACATGTTTGTAGCTATTAAAAGAAAATTTATAAATTTAACCAAGCATTTTTTATAATCTTTCTAATTGCAGTTTTTTTGGTACTCGCCGCTGTTCCCGCTGCCTGGCCTCCATTAGCTCCAATGAGCTGGTGATGCGCGCCCGGAACCTGGTCTTTCATGTCAACTGTTTCTGCTGCACGGTCTGCCACACGCCGCTCACGAAGGGGGATCAATATGGCATCATCGATGCACTCATTTATTGCAGGTGCGTAGAGTGGAATTTTGCATGTGCGTCTGCGTGGCACCTTGAGTGCTTGTGCGACTAGCTGGCGCCAAATATAATATGACCGGATCACTTAGCTAACTGACTTTTGTCTTTACACATTTCTTTTGTAGAACTCACTATAGCATAGCGAGGGAGGGAGACGCCGCCTCGTCGAGCATGAGTGCCACATATCCGTACAGCACGCAGTTTGGATCACCGCACAATGACTCGTCGAGTCCGCACTCAGATCCCAGTCGTAGTATTGTTCCTACGGGCATCTTTGTGCCCACATCGCATGTCATCACTGGACTCCCTCAGCCGGCGCGTCAAAAGGGAAGACCGCGTAAGCGCAAGCCCAAGGATATTGAGGCGTTCACAGCGAATATAGGTAGGTACTCCCTATACTCATGGTTGTAAATACCAAAGTAGTCATAAAACAACAGCAACATCAGCAGCAGCAGCAACAGCAGCAGCAACAACAGCAGCAACAGCATGTTGCATGCATTTCTGGTGGCTTAATGGCCTCAACCTCAAACTGAGCCCCAAACTAAACCCCAAACTGAAGCTGAAACTGAAACTGAAGTTGGTCTGTAGCTGAAGCGACTCTGGCGCCACTACAGCGACCGTTTTTATGTGCAACCTTTATGAGTAAATCAAGTAAGAAAGCTCCACTAGTCGAGTGTGCGCGATGACGAGATACCCTGCGGTTAAGCCCTTTCGATAGTGGAAACATTTAATATCGGAAAAAAATTTAAAAAAAAATAGCATATCAAATGTAGGAATTATACAGCTTCAAAAATAAAATAATATAATAACACAACATTAGGAATGCTAAGAATACCGAAATGTCGATATTAAAAATAGGAAAATAAAACTAGGAACCAAGTAAATTCAAAATTAATAAAATTTTGAGATTAATGTTATTAGGAAACTAAAAAAAATTACTGAAAAATAATTGGAAATAAAAAATAAGAACCATTTCACTTGTTTAAAAATAATATCTTAACAATTAGAAATAACGCTGTAAGGAAATTTGTTTTATATTTTAAATTATATTAAATATTTTATTACTACTGTTTCATATTTCATTAATCTGAACTTTCCCTACTACTTTGTAATTTTTTGCTCAAGCTTTAGAAATGCTCTGAATAAGAAACCCTGAAAAATATACACAATTTTAGGAATTACTTAAAATAAAGAAACGCCTTTATATAATTATTGTCTTACATTTTAAAAATTTCATAAAATCCCAATTGGCTTTTTTGCTCAATAATTTTATTAAAGACATAGGATGGTTTTCAGTATTATTAATCGACAGATTAACAATCCTTCAATCAAAACTAATTTTCCTAGGTATAATAAATATTTTTATAGTCTGCATTTTTTTAAACGTAAATTTTTGAATTTTGTTTAATTCTATCTACATTAAGATAACTCTAAATGTTGCTCTAAATATATTGCCATTGTTTTGTTGCAATTATTAAAAATATAAGACAATTTGGTATGAGGTATTCCAGTTAAATATTCCGTGCACAAATTCAGTATACCCTATTTTGGACAATTTTATTAAGCTTAGGGTATAAAAACCGCATGTTGGCGTCGTAAAACTTTAGCGGCAAGCTGTAAAAGTCAAGAAAAGAAGACAAGAGCTACAACTACAACTACAAATACAAATACGAATACGACTACGAATATATATATAACTAAAATCGTCTTTGGCATTTCAGATCTCAACACGGAATACGTGGATTTTGGGCGTGGCTCGCACATGAGCGCCTCCTCACGCACCAAGCGGATGAGGACCTCGTTCAAGCATCATCAGCTGCGCACCATGAAGTCCTACTTTGCAATCAATCACAATCCCGATGCCAAGGATCTGAAGCAGTTGTCGCAGAAAACGGGTTTACCAAAGAGAGTCCTACAGGTGAGAAACAACAAAAAATAACATAAAATATTATAAATATACCAAGCAGTTATGTTTCAAAAATCTCTAAAAATTAAATTTGGAGAGAATATCTTGGGTATTTCCTAGATGTCAGAGCTTTTTGTTTATCAAAAATATATTTTCAATTAATTTATTTTTTAATTTTAACATGTATACTTTTTATATAATTAAAAACTTTATTTTAATGTTATTTTTTGAATTGTTATTACATTAAAACAATAGTTTAATTTCATTCAAATTTTTTTCAAATTTTATATTATTTTAACAAAATTATGAAATTTATGTATGTTTTTTATAATTATGAATTACATTCATAAATTCTTTCGTACACTTTTATTTTAAATTTCATTTAATTCAATAGACTTAACATTTTATCAAATGTATCAACAATTTAAATTAATTTCCAATTTTAACAATAATATAAATTTTATTTCATTTTATTAAAGGAGTCAAAAAATGTTTTGGAATTTTTGAAATTTTTTAAAATGTTTGTTTGGTTTCAGGAGCATTGAGAATTGAAAGAAAAAGTAGAAATTATTGCGACTATCTGAAAATTCAACTCACACACTTAAATTTTCTTGCAGGTTTGGTTTCAAAATGCCCGGGCCAAATGGCGTCGCATGATGATGAAGCAGGATGGCAGCGGGATGCTGGAGAAGGGCGACGGGACTCTCGATCTGGACAGCATCTCGGTGCACAGTCCCACATCGTTTATGATGGGCGGTCCCAACAGCACGCCGCCCCACAATCTCGACTAACAGCTGCTCAAGGAGAGGGAGCATCAACAACAACAACAACAACAACAGCATCGCAATACCAACACTGACTCCAATATGAATGCAACAACAGATGTTGCTGCTGCTGCTGCTGCCACCGCAACAACAGTTGCTGCTGCTGCTGCTGCTGCTGCTGCCTACGCAATTGAGTTGCAACTGTTGCACTCAACTGGCAATGGATGTTGCTCGTTGGCGGACCTGTTGAATGCCACTGACGATTAGCTTGTACTTGCAATCAACAAAAAAATACTCAAAACTCCACGCATACGTAGACTCTCACACACAGTTGGTCAAGTAATTGTTTTGACAAAGAAAATAATGTTACAAAAAATACATTTCATTTGAAAAGTTAATCTAAACTGTAGATCGAATTTAAAATTTGATTTTAGACATTGAATTGTCAAGTTAATCAGAAAATTAGGCATGTGGTTCTAAAAATATCAAATTTATTTATGGATATTATTTATATATTTAAAAAAATACATTTTAGTTGTGACGAAAATTCAAACTGTACATTTAAATTTAAAATTTGATATTAGACATTGAATTGTCGAGTTGATCAGGAAAATTAGGCAGAATTGTCGATGAAAAAGTAGCATGTTCTGAATCTCGAGTTAATTTATGAATATTATTTATATGCCATTATTAAGACTCACTATAGACAGACATATAAAGAAACAAAAGTAAAATAAAGACACTGTAGTAAATTTGAATTTAATCCAAACAAAAGCATCGCATCAAAATAAAAAAACTGCTTATATTTTTACTGATACCATAAATTTGTATTAAATTTATTTGTTCTTATATATTTTATGGTTAATTTTGGTTCTTGGAACAAGTAAAAAAAAAAACAATAAGAAATAATAAATTGCATTCAGTTTAAATATTTTGAAACTAAAAAAGTCATATATGTGAAATTGCTTTGTCAAAACAATTAATTGACCAACTGTACGTACATAGACGAGTACTTATGTTCATCACTCATATACGAGCACAACTCCTAGCGAATGTTGTTAGACAGGCTGCCTCATGTTGCTGTTGCATTAAGTACTTATTTTTTGTAGTTGCTTTTAGCCAGACTAAGTCAGTCAGTCAGTGAGTCAGCCAGACAGCCAGACCTTGACTGGGTTTCAGAGCTCCCAAAAAAAACAAAAAAAAACAATCTTTCAAGGCAACAGCTTCTATTCTATCATATCGATTTTCCATCGATCGCTGAGATCAGATCTTTTGCACCCCCTAAGAAAAAAAAAAATGTTGTTTCTATTTCGATCGTTCATTTGTAAATATGTACTAGAACCTTAGTAATTGCTTACGAGAAAATATTGTTAATACTTATTATATATATATACAGATAAATATATATATATATATAAATATTTAATATACATATACATATATATTGTATATCTATCATACACATTAAATAAACAAATCGTATATATAAATTTCATATTTATTGCCCAAATTATATAGTTAGAGATGAATTTAGTTTAACGAAGCGATCTATATTATATCTGTCGTAGTATTACGCTAATTTACTTGCTTCGATCAATAAACACAAACATGATGAGACGCTGAAATAAATATATTATATATAATTGTATCAAGATCAAGTTATAATGAGCAATGGAAATGCAATTGAAGCAAAGTGAATAACAGAAATTTGTACTTACAAATAGTTTAACCATAAGTCGTACCATAGAAGCCAAATAAAAATTATTAAAAAATAGCTCCATCCTTATTTTATTTAATTTCGGGAACTGTCGGTTAAATTGAAAGTCTGACAAATATAATTTTCTTAATGATGACTTCATTCCGCACAAATTTCGGAAAAATGCATGATAATTTTGCTTGAATATCGAATAATCTTTGAAAAAGTTATGAGAGATCAAATTTTTCGAAAAACTGTCAAGAGGTATGTATGAAAAATTGGATGATAGATGGCTTAGTGGTCGAAAACAAAATTGGATGATAGATGGCTTGATGATCGAAAAAATATCGAATTTTCTAGATCAACAAACTTTAAACGCAAAATAAATTTAGAGGCCAAACCATGATCAAAATGACATCCCACTTGAAATTCGGTTGAGTTTTGACAAAGTTATGAGAGATCAAAGTTTTTGAAAAAATGTCAAGGGGTATGTATGGAAAATTGGATGATAGATGGCTTGATGATCGAAAAAATATCGAATTTTCTAGATCAACAAACTTTAAATGCAAAATAAATTTAGAGGCCAAACCATGATCAAAATGACATCCCACTTGAAATTCGGTTGAGTTTTGACAAAGTTATGAGAGATCAAAGTTTTTGAAAAAATGTCAAGGGGTATGTATGGAAAATTGGATGATAGATGGCTTGATGATCGAAAAAATATCGAATTTTCTAGATCAACAAACTTTAAATGCAAAATAAATTTAGAGGCCAAACCATGATCAAAATGACATCCCACTTGAAATTCGGTTGAGTTTTGACAAAGTTATGAGAGATCAAAGTTTTTGAAAAAATGTCAAGGGGTATGTATGGAAAATTGGATGATAGATGGCTTGATGATCGAAAAAATATCGAATTTTCTAGATCAACAAACTTTAAATGCAAAATAAATTTAGAGGCCAAACCATGATCAAAATGACATCCCACTTGAAATTCGGTTGAGTTTTGACAAAGTTATGAGAGATCAAAGTTTTGAAAAAAATGTCAAGGGGTATGTATGGAAAATTGATGATAGATGGCTTGATGATCGAAAAAATATCAATTTTCTAGATCAACAAACTTTAAATGCAAAATAAATTTAGAGGCCAAACCATGATCAAAATGACATCCCACTTGAAATTCGGTTGAGTTTTGACAAAGTTATGAGAGATCAAAGTTTTTGAAAAAATGTCAAGGGGTATGTATGGAAAATTGGATGATAGATGGCTTGATGATCGAAAAAATATCGAATTTTCTAGATCAACAAACTTTAAATGCAAAATAAATTTAGAGGCCAAACCATGATCAAAATGACATCCCACTTGAAATTCGGTTGAGTTTTGACAAAGTTATGAGAGATCAAAGTTTTTGAAAAAATGTCAAGGGGTATGTATGGAAAATTGGATGATAGATGGCTTGATGATCGAAAAAATATCGAATTTTCTAGATCAACAAACTTTAAATGCAAAATAAATTTAGAGGCCAAACCATGATCAAAATGACATCCCACTTGAAATTCGGTTGAGTTTTGACAAAGTTATGAGAGATCAAAGTTTTGAAAAATGTCAAGGGGTATGGAAAATTGGATGATAGATGGCTTGATGATCGAAAAAATATCGAATTTTCCAGATCAGCAAACTTTAAATGCAAAATAAATTTAGAGGCCAAACCATGATCAAAATGACATCCCACTTGAAATTCGGTTGAGTTTTGACAAAGTTATGAGAGATCAAAGTTTTTGAAAAAATGTCAAGGGGTATGTATGGAAAATTGGATGATAGATGGCTTGATGATCGACAAAATATCAAATTTTCTAGATCAACAAAATTTATATGCAGAATCAATTAAGAGGCCTACTCATGATGAAAATGACATTCCGATTGAAAATCGGTTAAGTTTTAGCAAAGTTATGAGAGATCAAAGTTTTCGAAAAAATGTCAAGGGGTATGTATGGAAAATTGGATGATAGATGGCTTGATGATCGAAAAAATTTCAAATTTTCTAGATGAACACAATTTAAATGCAGAATGAATTAAAAGGCTAAATAATAATAGTAATGACATTCCGATTGGAAATCGTATAGTTTTTGATGAAGTTATGTGAGATCAAAGTTTTTGAAAAAGTTTGTTTTATGGTAATTAAAGTCCTGGTGCAGGGTAACTCGCAGTCGTGCGATTTCGGCTAGGATTTTCTTACTTGATTTTATTTTCATTGCTTAATTCGGTCGCTATTAAGTCAGCATCATTTCAAGAGATTTTGATTTAATTTCAATAAAGCATGTTGCTATGAAAGCAATCAAAAGAAGAGATAAGGCTTAAGGCATTTAAAAATCTATTTATATGGTCTTGGTATAACTTTTTGATTACGAAATGAATAAAACTAGTGGAATTTTGTATGTGTGTGTGTGTGCGCGTGTTAAAATCATAATCAAATTTTTTGGAACTGCACCTGATTTCAGTATTGAAAAAAGAGTGTGTGGAACGTAATTTCCAGGGCTTCCCCATGTTGGGCAGTTTATATTTGAATGGCAATCGATTGACGAAACCCATAAACTCTTCCGACTTTCGGGACAACGAAAGACTGCAAGAAATCTGGCTAGCCGACAATCCCTGGATATGCGATGGCCAATATCCTCCAATCTCTGATTTAAGGTCTAAGGTCTAAAGGTCTTAAGATTTAAAAGTTATACATTATAGAGCTTTAATTAATTAAATTCGTTTTAACATATAATGGACTATGATCATCTTTATTGCAACTAACTCAAGAAATTTTCCTTTGCTGTCAATATTTTTTATTAAATATACCAACTTAATATCATGTAATCTAAGCTCTGAAACAAAAATTTGCTTACAGAAATTATTTCCACATTTAAATAAAAAAAACAGATTTAAGTGAAAAATAATTTATTACAAAACATTATAAATTAATTAAGAGTGAGATTGTTTATATTATTTTTTTTTTTTTTACTTTTTTCTTGCATTATAACTTACAAATTAATAAATCTCAATACATGCAGCTAATATGCCAAAAAAATATATATATCTGTATAATTTAGATTCATTTACGTTGCTTTCACAAATTTTAAAAATGTAATACAAAATTTTTGTTCCTTTTTTTTTAAATATTTGTTTTGTGTTTTTCGTGATTTTTTTTTTGCTTTAGTTGTACTTAAATTGCTATTACAATTACACAAAAATAAATGTCTTTTATAAATTATGTGTGTGTGTGTGTCATGTAAAAATTAAATTACAAACAATTTAATGTTTCATTTTCGAGTGCACAGCAAAATGATTTAACGAGCAAAATACACGTAGATAAGGCAAAGTTTATAAACAATTTACAATCAACAATGTCAATGTTGGTAATTTCATCAATGCGCCGCTAGCTGTTATTATTTATTATTTTGTGTTGTTATTTTAATGTTGTTGTGACAATAATGTGACACCTGGTGACACTTTTGGATTTAATAATTATGCAATATATTAAAAGCTCCACACCGTGTGAATATATATATAATTAATTGTTTGTTTTTTTTTTCCTTTTTTTTTTAGTTGGGACTAGTTAAGGATTAATTCAACTAGAAATTTCTAAGTATTTTTGTTGTGTGTGTAGATGAGTGTGTTGTAGGTGTGTATGTGAGTGTGAGTGAGTTAATCTAAGCTAATTTATAAACTAGAGAGCATGTGTTTATTGCTTATTATTGCAGTGCACAATTCAGCTGCTGTTCTTAACGGCCGAGTTAACAGTATCACCGATTGTTGTCTGCAATGCAGCATTGTTATCACCAACACCAACACCAACAACAGCAACATCTTCAACAAGAACAGCAACATTTGCATCATTGCTGACAGTCGCGGCAGCCAAAGCTTCACGACGTAGACGTTTCATTTCCATTAGCTGTTTACGTTGCGCCTCTCGCTTCATTTGTGCCACCGAATTGGAGGCAGCCGCAGTTTTAGAGCCATTGGCAGTTGCAGCTCCAGTTGCTCTCGTTTTCAGTGGACCAGTCTTTGAGGATTTAGACGCTTTCATCACTGGCACAGTGTCCAAAGCCTTAACACTCTATAAAACATAAAAAAAGGATGGTTTAAAATCAGTTGTTATTCACAAGGGATTTCTTTACATGACTCACTTGCCAATCGTTGCTCTTTAGTTGCTCAATGTCTGCAAATATGGAATCCACATGCGTCACCTGCAGATAAACCATATCCCAGAAGCCCTGTAAATCATCGAGTGTGGTGGGAAACGCATCTTCCGGCGATCGATTCAAATTGTTGTGACAGAGGCCTGCATAAAAGATATGAAAGCAATTAGAAATTTTACTGCAATTGTAATGTTTATTATATTCTAGTTATTATATTAATATATTTGTTAAACTAAATCACAAAGTTTAATTAAAGTTAACTCTCAGATGCGTAGATTTCATATAAATCTCAACTTTCAACTCTGTATGTAAATATAAGGAATACGCTAGTTTAAGGCCAAATCTAAAAATAAATAGGCAATAAAGCTATAGAAGTTAAATAAATTAAAATTTAGACTGGGCAAGTAATGGTTTTCACAAAAAAAATTTCAAATTTACATTTAAAAAGTCAAAATTATCATTATTTTATGAGTTTAATTTTTTTTCTAATGATAATGATTTTTTTAAATTTTATTTTGATGAACAAAAAAATAATCATAAGTAAAATTAAACTATCATAAATAATGAATATTTCTTGATTTTTATAATAAAACATATAATAATTAAAATCCCTAAATGTATATGTTGGTTGATTACAACTTGTGCCTTTGTTTAACTCTAATATTATGGTGCCTTAAAAAAATAGGAATCGAAATAAATAAACAAAAAAAAAAAAATTACCCTCAAACTGCTTCATTTTCTGTGAAGCCAGAAGACGTGCCTTGCCCGAGGCGGAGCGTAAAAGACCAAAAGTATCCTCTGTGATGTCAGGATTGTTCTGCGGAGGATTTAAGAAATTAGCTAAGAGTAATATGAGTAATGTAGAAAGTACTCACAGTCAAGGCATCAATATATTTCTCCGCTACAGCGGCCAGCGCCAGCAGACGCACCTGTTCCTCTTTAAGGATTTTCAAAAAATAATTACCATCCTTCTCGGGAGCAGGTTGGCAAGTGGAAGTAGGAGCGACAGGAGCAACAAGAGTGTCCTCAACTGTGGATGTTAATTTGGTGGTGCTGTTGTATTCCTCGCTTCGCAGTTGATCCACTTGAATGGGCTCATGATCCACAACATCCAAATCCACATCCAATTTCAATTTACTGCCATTGATGACGGATTGTGGGAGTGGCACCTCTGGAGCTGGAGACACACGCGTAACACTACGTTTGGGAGACACTGTGGGCAACTGGGCGCGAAATTCGTGACTTAAATGACGAAATACAGGCAAATCCACATCGCCATTGTGTAAATTAGTTGACAACTCGGTTTCCCTGCGTGGCGTGCAATTGTTGTGCAACTTCTTATGGAACTCAGTGTAGTTTTTACTCGGCGACAGTTGCTTGAATTTACGCGACAATTCGCTCGAGTTTTGCGGCGTTCTGGAATTGGAATTGGAGCTGGGAACTGGCGACAAGCTGGCGCTATGCTTTTTGGGACTATAAAAGACCTGAGCCAAGGCGCCAGGACCATAAAGACGCTCCACACGCTGCTGTATGAAACTGCTGCCAGTTCCATTGCAATACAACTGCTCCGACTGCTCCATGAGCACAGGATTAATCGGATTATGATTCGGATAATGATTATTATGATTACTATGCTTATGATTATTGTTGGTCTCCTTGATGGGCTGCTGGGTGAGCGGCATTTGATGGAGCACTGGAGCCGCCAGAGAATTACTACGCTTGCAATACTGTAGACTACTCGTTGAGGGGCGTATGGGCGACACCTCACGGGATTTATTGATATCCTGACGGATCTTGGAGTCGTAGGTGGTCAGATTCGAATAACCGTTGACACAGCAGGCTAAATTCAAATAGCTCGGCTTCTTTTCCACATCCACAACAAGTTGACAGCTGTTGTTACTGA
Organism: Drosophila innubila; assembly: GCF_004354385.1. Classification (NCBI taxonomy): domain Eukaryota; kingdom Metazoa; phylum Arthropoda; class Insecta; order Diptera; family Drosophilidae; genus Drosophila; species Drosophila innubila. The sequence goes on along the minus strand of NW_022995374.1, from coordinate 940,264 downwards.
TTGTGTTATCAGCGACTCTATCTGCTGCTCCTGCTCCAGCCGTTGCTCCTCCTCCTCCGCCTCCTCCTCCTAATCCCGCCGTTCGCGTATCCAGCTTGACGTAACTCGTTGTTGTTATTGTGCAACGTTCTCGTATATTGGCCGTGAACTCACGCGTTATGTCCTTCACTGAGATCGGAGTGGGAAAGTTTAAACTGCCGCTGGTATCTGCAAACAGTTTAAAAAACCACATTTAAAACATCTCATAAGCAGTTACAAATCCAACCAACCAAAGATAAATAAACAAATGAAGTAATCGATACAAAGTCGAAACAGAAACAGAAAACCATAAAAGGAAAACAAAAGAATTGACAACATTATGCGATCATGATACAATTATTCATACTAATAACAAGGTAGCGACAACTCAGAGACTGCTCATAATTAATGGACTCCGTAGAGTTTCATATCAAAATAAAAAAAAATTTTAAATTGATGCAGAATCAAAATAGAGCCCAAATAATGATAAAATTGATATTCCGCAAGAAAATCGGTTAAGATTTGACAAAGTTATGAGAGTTTGAAGTTGGTGAAAAAGTGTCAAGGGAAGAGTATGGATAGATGGATAGTGATCGAAAGAATAGAAAAATTGACAGTGAAGGAAGAAAAATTGTTTTTTCCAATTTTGATGCAGAATGAAAAAAGGGACCAAATAATGATAAAATTGATATTCCGCAAGAAAATCGGTAAAGATTTGAGAAAGTTATGAAAGTTTGAAGTTGGTGAAAAAGTGTCAAGTGTCAAAGTCTATGGAGAGATGGACAGACAGACTGATCTAGAATATGTATGCTTTATATGGTTAAGGGGTATTCATTTCATGTTTTCTTGCTGAGTTCCTAATATTTTCTAGCTATTTCTATACATATTTTTAGAGCTTGTAGAGTTGTCAGCACTCAAGGTAAATTTAGTAAATACATCTTGGCAACACTTTCTTTCTCTCTCATAACACATTCTAAGTATCGTCAACTCCTTCAGTGTTATCGCTACATTCTTATTGTACCACGTTTATGCGATAAGTGTGCATGTTTATCGATATACCTGATATATCGGATGAATCGGCATCAACATCTAGTGAGCAGCTGCCAATCGAATCCAAACTGCGATCCATGAGATGAATTTTTTATTGGCTGCTAGAGAGATGAATTCGAATTGAGTTGTTGATTGTATTGTCTATTTTTTTTTACACTTTTGAATTAATTTTTTATATAAGAAATTCATATATATATATTTATGTTAATCAAAAATTTCAAATAGATAAAGATAATTGATTTCCGTATGGCAGACAGAAAAACTCAGCAAACTGCGATCGAAATTAACGCCCATTTGAAACAACATACGAAAGGGAAATGCAATAATTTGTAATCATGCAAGACAAAACAAAAACAAAATCAAAAGAAGCAAACAAAACAAAACAACTGTGCAAATGCCAAATGGGCGATAGCTTTATAATTTATAATTATTTGCCATTTATGCAAAGCGGAAGCTCCGAAAAGATGTGAAAGGGGGGGGCAACAGATTGCGAGTGCAGATAAGTGTTGGCAGAATCTCGAGTCAAAAAAGGCTAGGTTAAAAAAGGTAGACTTAAGCTAGTTAAAAATGATAATAAAAATAATAGAAAAACAAGTTATAAAATAAATATAAGGATGTTCTATTTTAGCTTATTTTTTTTCTATTATATTATTATTTGTATATAGATTAAGCAAAATAAACCTTGCTCACTACATGCATAGTTATCTTCAATAAAAATGAGCTATTAGATCTAGCCGTATATAAGCTAAGCTGGCAACACTGCTGCAGATTGTTTGTTGGCTTGTTTTGGGCAGAGCGACAAATGGAATAACTGTGCCTGCGATTGTGCGAGTGGGAGGCAAGGCTAAAATGTCTACCAAAGCAGACAGCAAATAAACAACAACAAATCAAGCAAAATCAACGCTTTTAAAGCTTTTTTAAGCTGTGCGCTATTGGAGATCAGTTGTTTTCCTTCTTTTTTTTTGTTTATGGTCTTCTTTGGTATTGTCTGCTTCTTATTTGCGCCATATTTGTGTTGTTTTTGTAAGTGCTCAGTCGGCAGCTTGAAAGCAGCTCTAACGGCACCGACTGACGTTTATATTTTCCAGTTCCGCTTTGCTAACTTTTCGCCGTTGTTTAACGTGTTTTTGTTGTTGTTGGCGTCTTGAACCAAATTTGTTCTTTCTAAGTCTAATTCCCATAACATGAGACTCAGCTTGCAACTAATTACAAAAAAAAAAACAAATAATTGCCAGCAACAGAGCTGCGACAGAGTTGCCAGCTTGGCTTATTTAAAGCTACATATGCATGCACAGTGGGTCACTTACTTAACCCACTATGAAATATAACAAGTTCTTAATGAATTTATCTTTTAATGGGCACAAAATAAAAATATGATTAATGCTTAGAGTTTAGCCAAATATTTCAAAAATGTAGTGGGTCAAATAAGCTTTAAGGCACTGCCTATCTATGATAATATATTTAATATATTTATTTTAAGATAATATATTGTTCTAAGCTAGACTTTTATTTATATATTTTTACTTGTATGCATTCTTTTGCTATTTTCTGACCATTTTTTGCTTTCTAATTTATTGCTAATTTGAACTGTCAAAATACTGGCAACACTGGCGCTAGGAAGCAGCGACGCAGGCAGCAAAGCAAACTCCGGCATAACAACAACAAATAATGCCAACTATTTATAATCCGGGCGCAGAACGAGACACCGAAAGGGGAACAAAAACTGGGGAACACGTTAAACGGAACGGCGAAGAAGTCACAACAGAAAACATGACGATGTCGCTCGGCAGCAGAATCAGCGGCAGCGACTGAAGCAGCGGCATTTGGAGTCAACAGCCACAAACACAACACATGCACATTCACACACACGCACACACAAGCGGCACGCAATATGTTCTATTTTAGTCGCTGAAATTTATTATAATGGCTTTATAAAACGAATACACTGCGGTCGCTTAAGTGTCTGACAGCAAAAGAATTGAATGTACCAGGAAATATGCAAATTTATCATAAAAAATATTTAGTCATAGTCACACACACACACAGCTTAAGAGTCACAGATTTACACACACACACGCACAGCAGTGCAGAGTGCACACACACAATTGTACACACAAAACGGTACATGTAATTGCAATTAATTAATAAACAAGGAAACACCCACACACCTACACCGCACCGCTCTTTCCTCTTGCTGTTGTATTGTTTATTGGAGCAAGTATCAGCTTTGTGACATAATTATTTTTGCAATTAACTCGCGAGAATGTCTTCAGTGCGCTGCAGCGTTTGCGTTTTTATCTTTACTGCTGCAATAACTGTGGCGGTCGGACGATGTGCCAATGCATAGAGATGACACTGTGATAGTATCGATACCTTGCTGCAGCGTTTGTGTTTTTATCTTTACAGCGGCGGTCGGACGATGTGCCACTGCATTGAGATGACATTGTGCAAGTATATACATCGCTTTAATTATTTTTAACTTTGGAGAGCAGAATTTAAATAGCTTTTTTATATGTCTGTGTAAAACAAAAGAAGTTAATAATATTAATTCTGTGTGCATTTTATTTGCAACTATCGCCTATCGATATTTTCTACTATTCGTTTTCTCTCTCGCTCTGCACTTGTTGACTCGCTCTCAGCAGGCCGCTCTCTCTGTGCAAATTAATTGTTTTCTTTTGCTCATTGCTACACGTTCTTTTCTCATTCGCACTTTAAAAGCCGGATCGCAAAGACGTCTGGAATTGTTTAAGAAACAGGAATATAGTTCTACGTGATATTTGTCGATTTTGTTACCATAAAAAGTTTTTAAAAATGGCAGAGCTACCAAGTGAAATTAAGCAATTATTTGAGTAAGTAAAACAGTAAATAGAATGTTTGATTGCGTGTGTGTGTGTGTGGGATGACGTTGCATACAATTATGTATATATGTATATATATCCTGCTTATCTGCAAAGTTGTTTATGGTTAGTGTCAACTCTGCGAATGATAAGAGTTGTCAAGCGGGAAGAAAGTGCACGCCCATTGAGTTTAAAATTGCAAGAGAGCAGCTTCAATTGATTATAATTAATGTATATATTAAATTATAATTAAAAATTTATTGCACGAAACATTTGTCGTAAATGGCGAAACTGGAAAAATAAAGAAAAAAAAAAAACAACAACCTCCCGTTGTTTGCCTTTTCTTTCTTTGTCCAATCAGAATAGGAATAACAAGATAAAACGAGAACAAGAAGAATGTACTCGCATTTGGAAATACTCTTTCCATGCAAATTTATATGCTAAAATACTTTCTCCAAGTGCTCGAAAAAGACTCATTCTAAAGATTTTAGAAATAAAATAAATTGATATATCTAATATCTAATTATAAGTACAATTTTTTCTTTGTGGATAATGTAAGAGATTAGCATGTGTATGTAAAATGTTGATTAAATTAATACATATTTTTGTAATTCTTATTATTCCCATGTGGTAACTGCATTGTAGATTTTTTGATAAGGAACTAAAAAAATTAAAATCTCTTGTGGTTTAACCACACGTATAACCACAGAGCATAAATTCCAGCGCATAGTTATTATCATGTGTATTATCAGTGAAATTTCCCAAGAAACGTACAACAATTATAGTTCATATATAGTATAATTCAATCTACATGGTATATAGCTAATCTAGTTTATCGCTGTAGCTTTGTTGAAGGAAAGAAGGCTGATTATATTGAGACTCTGAAGACTGCAGTCGCCATACAATCGGTATCCGCATGGCCGGAGAAACGAGGGGAGATCGATCACATGGTCAATTGGACAGCCGATAAATTGAAGGCATTGGGAACTGAAATCGAGTTAGTTGATCTCGGCAAACAGACATTGCCCTCGGGTCAGGAGTTGCCACTGCCGAAGGCTCTATTGGGAACACTCGGCAAGGACCCGACTAAGAAGACCGTTCTGGTGTACGGTCACTTGGATGTGCAGCCTGCCTTGAAGGAGGACGGCTGGAATACCGATCCCTTTGTGCTCACCGAGATCGATGGGAAACTCTTTGGACGCGGTTCGAGCGATGACAAGGGTCCAGTTCTCTGCTGGATTCATGCCATCGAAGCCTACAACAAGTTGAATATTCCACTGCCTCTGAATATTAAGTTCGTATTCGAGGGCATGGAGGAGAGCGGCAGTGAGGGATTGGATGAACTGTTGATGGCACGCAAGGATTCATTCCTCGCCGATGTGGACTTTGTCTGCATCTCCGACAACTACTGGCTGGGCAAGAAGCGTCCCTGTCTGACCTATGGCCTGCGTGGTCTGGCCTATTTCCAGGTGGAAGTCGAGTGCGCCAGCAAGGATCTCCACAGTGGCGTCTTTGGAGGCACTGTGCACGAGGCAATGCCCGATCTCTGCTACCTGTTGAGCACTCTGGTCGACAAGGACACCAAGATCCTCATTCCAGGCATCGATCGTGATGTAAGTTAACACTTCCTGAACTTTAAATTATTCAGTTATTCTGTTAAATTATTAGAATTTTTTCAGAAACACAATTATTTGATGAAATTAGTTAATAATTTAAAACAACTCTAGATTTCTTTAAGTTTGAACCAAAATAAGGAATAACATTTTAGGAAATTCAATACCCGTGAAAAATTAGGAAAAGTCAAAATAATAATAAAATTTTCAATAAAATATTTTTGAACTTGACTTTTCTTAATTTTTGTCTTTACAATTTTTTTTATCTTTTTTTTTCCATAAAAACTCCGATATTCGTATTAAATTAAATTGAATCTGAACTGTGTCGATAGAACTTAACAAAAACTTTCTAAGGATTTTTTTTTATAAACAATAATGATATTAAACATGTTTTATTAACTATTTCCAGCTCTGTATTTAGAGTGTTAATGTGTTGCTAAGGTCTTGTAATTCTTTTCTTTATATAGGTGGCTCCCCAATTGAAGAACGAAGAAGAAATCTACAAGAATATCGACTTTGAAGTGGCTGAATACAAGTTAGTTGCTTAATCTTATCTGAGGAGGTGTTATAAATCATCTTAATCTCTTTATTCCCAATCTGTTTGCTGTTTCTCATAGGAAAGACGTGGGCACCGAACACCTGCCCCACAATGGCGACAAGATGCGATTGCTGCAGGCCAGATGGCGTTATCCCAGTCTGTCCATTCATGGCATCGAAGGTGCTTTCTATGAGCCAGGAGCCAAGACTGTCATACCCAAAAAGGTCATTGGCAAGTTCTCGATTCGTCTGGTGCCGGATCAGGATCCCAAGCACATTGAAGAATGCGTTGTCAAATATATCAATGATAAGTGGACCGAGCGTGGATCTCCCAACAAGATGAAGGTGCTCAAATCTATCATAAATATATATATTTAAAGTTATGTTTAACTGTTGTATCTATTTTAAGGTTCAATTGTTGTCAGCTGGCAAGCCCTGGACCGAGGATCCCAATCATCCCCACTACGAGGCCGCCAAGCGGGCAGTGAAACATGTCTTCAATGTTGAACCCGACATGACACGCGAGGGAGGATCCATTCCCGTTACTCTGACTCTGCAGGAGGCCACGGGCAAGAATGTGATCCTGGTTCCCGTGGGTGCCTGCGACGATGGTGCTCACTCGCAGAACGAGAAGATTGACATCTATAACTACATCGAAGGAGTAAGTTTAAAACCTCTTAAAAATATCAAACATTTTCTTAAAGCTACAGAAAAAAATTAAAATTAAACTTAGAATCAAATTTAAGGATAGCAATAAAATGTAGCATTGATGAGGAAATTTAAAAAAAAAAATAATAATAGGACAATTCTCCTTATATGAAATATTTCTAGAACTTTGCTAAAATATTAAAAATTATTGAAAAATTGCTCGATTTTTAATAAAATATTATTGGCTTACGCTTTTTTAAAATCCCAATTTTTATTTCCAATTTTATTTTTCTTAACATTATTCCGAATTCAGATTTAGTAATATGTACTTTCAAATTACTATTGTTATCCCAATTTTTATATTCTGCAGCTACATTCTAACTGAAAATTCTTCTCTTTATAGACCAAATTGCTGGGTGCCTATCTGCACGAAGTGGGCAAGTTGTAAAATGGATTTCACTGGATATAATCCCAATTAAAACATCACGATGGAACATCACAAACTATACATAAAATATTCTAATCCATATATAAAATATTACAACAACGTTCAACTTTTGTATACGTTTTGTATTCAACATGCGAATAAATATTAACAATTGCAATCGAAGAATTTAAATTTTAATCTGTCCAGGAATCACCATATTTGTTTTTCTTGCCACTGCCAATTCCAAGACTTTGTTCATGTGCTGGAGACTCCACAACTCGCTGCTGAATCGGAGCTTCGTAGGGCCTTGAATAGGGACTTTGTTGTCGCTTCGTGTAATCTTCCCGATTCTTCTTACGCAAATCTTCATAGGATTCTCCTGGCTTCGCCGGCTCCAGTGGCAATTCAGTGTCTACCATTGTGTTAGCTGTTGAAAAAAGATATCATTTAATCAAAAATATATGTATATATGGGGACTACAGAAGTTAGGAAAATAAGTGTGGAAGTATGTGTAGGAAATTGGTTATTCAAGTGAATCGGGTTTATGTGAAGGGGAATCGGTTATACAGGGAAATCGGAACTTGGTAATCGGTTATACATACAGTCCAAATTGGGTCTGTAGATATCGTCGAGTCCGGCAACTGCGTGTCGTGTATCCGTGTCCAGGTTCAGGGATGTGTTCCGCGAGGGCTTGAAGCCCTCGTCGGTGTAGACATCCGCCGAGGAGGGCGTGAAGGGGGCCAGTGTGAATGCCCGTCCCAGATTCTCGTCGGGTGTGATCGAGTTGATGACACCGCCGCCTTGACGGCGTTGCCGGAGTACTTCACCAAGTCGTGAGTTGGGCAATCGCATGATTTTCTCGGCGCATTTCTGCTGATAGCTGAACTTGCCCACAAAATAGCCGAGTACAACACCCATGACAACTTTGGGCACTGCTCCATATTTACCGCTACCCCGCAGATAACCGTTCTTGACCCCGAAATAGGCCAAGAGACCGAGTCCAGTGCCAAAGGGCAGCGAGCGCTGGACAAACGATTCCTGGTTGCATTCACGTAACGCCTTTAATTCATCGGCAGTGAAGTTGTAGTCTGCCTGGATGCGATTCAATATATATATTAAATATAATCTATTTAAATATATATTTAAATACCAATGGATGCTGATTTGGTGCTGGTTGTTGTCTATTTCCCTCATTTAGTGGCAAGTCCATGTTTAATGATCAAAAATAATAAACGAATCACGAAATTGCAACAATAGCCGGTCTCAGAGATGGTTCAATACTTATCGATATATCGATATGTCTAGCCCTCAGTGCGATAAGCATTACTTATCGATACATAGTCCGTTTTGTATTCAGTGCGACTACTTATCGATATATTGGTATTTTTATTTCTGCAATTCGTTTCGATTATACTGAACATACTTCAGTTGTTCGTTAAATTTGAACGCAAATTTTTAAAGGTCTATTGTACTTGTAAACTAAAGATTATTCAAATTCCATTAAATTCTATTGAAAGTTGAAAAGGTTTCAGCTCAACAATTGGGATGCCTTTCAATGAATTTTAAACTTCAAGTTCAAGTTGAAGAAAGTTGAAAAATATGCGGGTACGCATTTTCTAATCATAAAAGTCCATCTAATTTTTTACTTATGTTTATTTGCAATTAAACAATTGTATGTTTGATTTCAGCTTTTGCAAAATAAGCGGGAGATCAAGTTGCAAGGAGGGGGGTTACCCTTTTTTTCGAGCATTCAACAACTGGAGTTGAACAAAACAATAAATGAAAGTTCGCTTGCCAAAATTGGTAACTGGTCAAAGTCAAATCAATGTCTAGATGTTACCGCGCCTGTCACGCAAACGTCAGTCGGCCATTCCCAATCCCCTTTCCATTCCTGTTCCCCTTCCCAGTGCCATCATGCAACTAGCAACTTGCAACATGAGGCAAGAGGCAGACTCTGCGCCTGCGCCTTGCTTTGTTTTGATTTCTTTCGCCTTCACATGGATATTTTCTTGTGAAAAATCTCGGCTTCGTGTTTTTACAGCAACTGTTTTTGTTTGACGCATGAATAAAATCAAAGCAAATGTCAGAGGCGTAGAAAGTTAGGGGCGAATAGGGGAAAGGGGGCGTAGCTGCCTTGACTCTACAAATGTTACTCATATGTTTTAAATAATTAAAAATTTGTTATTCTTTTAAATTTTAAACTTGATAGTTTTAGCTTTTCCTTTATAGTTTATTCACATTTCTGTTTATTTTTTTAAAATAATGTATTAAATGAATATTGTAATTAATTAATAAATAAATAAAAAATTAAATAATATTAACTTCTGCCGTTGCCCCCTTTAACTTGAATTCTGGCTACGCCTTTGGCAAAAGGAACGCAGCTCGCGATGCCAACGCCAAATACAGAATTGGCCAACAAACAGATTGGCCAACAGACATGGGTGACTTGGGCATCAACAGCTTGTCTTTGTGTGTGTGTGTGTGTGTGTGTGTGTGTGTGTGTGTGTGTGTGTGTGTGTGTGTGTGTGTGTGTGTGTGTGTGTGTTTGTGTGTGTGCGTGTATCCAAGTAAGTCTATAAGTCATAAACCTCCTTTGGGTTTGTCCCTCATAGACTCAAACGAAAGTGAGTTTTAGCCAACTCTAGTTAACAATAAATAAATGTGTGACCTTGACCTAAACAACTAAGCATCTTGCAACTTGCAGCAACTGTAAAATCAAGTTCATTAATAAATAACCGGATATGGCCATTAAGTTAGCCAGTTGTGGTCAGTCAATCCTCTTGATTGTCTAGAAGAACTTGGCCAAGTCAAGTTTGTCTATTCTTGGCCTGATTGCCATGTGCAGTTTCGTGTTCAACTCAAGATAGTTTTTTATACTCGGACAATGCACCTTGATTAAAATAAGCGACCACCTGCGAATCGCATTTGCATATGACGACGATTATTGCAGATTGCACCTTAAATATCCCAGAGCTCAACTAAACGCTTTAAATCAAATGACTTATAATTAAATAAATTGGCGTTATTGTATTTATATAAAGCGGCTTGTGGAAACAGAAGACATGCAGTATTTAAAAAATCTTTACCATATGTATCATTAAATAACAATAAAAGTTCAAAATATTGTGTGATTTGTATGTTTATATCAATAAAAGAATTTAAAACTGATTTATATTATAATAATTATAAATGATAATTATTTTTTTTATATAAAAATAAAGATTCGAATTATTATTAAAATTAAAATCAATTGTATATTATAAAAATGATATATAGAATTTTTGTATAAAAAAATATTAAAAATAATATAGTAAAATATTGTTATTTTAATATATCTTAAAATTGCAAAAAAATACTCTAAGTAATTTTATAATAAAGAAAATTACGATATAAAAATTGTCAATAAAAATTAAAATAAATTAAATTACTTTTATTATCACATTTTTAAGCGAATTGAATCCATTATCGGAATATAAGAATGTGCACCCAAAAGTGAAACTACAGTTACCAAAGTGTCTGTTTTACTTACTAATTTTACATGCGGCTATACAATAAGTATTATCATTGCATTTTGGAAAGAGGAGTCGTCATATTGTAACTGTAATCGCTGATAGCAACAGTTGTCCCAAAAATGAAGGAACCAAGCCCAAAGTCATAATCAAAATCAAAACGAAACCCCAAAATGGGAATCACGTCGCGGGTAGATCATAATTTCATAGTGATACTTATGCTTGGAGACATGCTTTTATAGAACACCACGTAGCAACAATTAATGCTTCCACTTTAATATTGTTTCATATTGTTTTTTTCTCTCTCTCTGTCTTTCTTTCTTCTTTCTCTAAAGAAGGTATCTGAAAATTACACCTATATTAAATGTCCAGCACACAATGAGGCGGAACGCGCACGTCTCTTCAATTTTTCTCCAAATTGGCGCTTTCCATATTTAAATTTTCGGCTCGACTACTGCACCTCCAAATGGGCCTACATATGCGTACACTCAGAAAAATTCGGCATTATAAAATTGTTAAATTATTGTGTGGTAAAATTATAAAATTAAGTTTAAATATCTGACTGAGAATTTTATGATATCTATTTTATAAAATATTCAGAGTTTAAATACAAAATATATATAAACTGAGATTTTGGTTGAGATATCTCCAAAAAAATAAGAGTATTTTTTAGTAAATAAGCTTCAGGTTTTTTTGTGCCTAAGAAAAATGGACATGAATAAGTTTCGAAACATACTTCAGGTATCCCAAAAAAAAAATAAAATTTAAAAATTTTCGAAAAGTGAACTTAAAATGAAATTAATTAACTGCGTCTTGAAAATTTCAAACCTAGTCTTTTGGGTATCCCCTGTGCACTTGAATATCCCCTGTTAAGTTACGAAAGTCTTGTTTATTTTTTCTGAGTGTATCTTTGGCCGATTGAAGCGATTTCGATGCAATTGGTTATGAAACTTAGCTAGGGATTGACGGTTAATTGTATGTTTCCGGTTCAGTGCAACTAACTCATTTGCCTAACTCGTCAACTCCATTGTGTCTCTATCACTTTTTCACTCCGTCTGGCAGTCAGTCCGTCAGTCAGTAAGTCTCGCAGATGAAAATGAAAACCGGGAGAGTCAATAAAATTCCTCATTTAGGTTAACTGCAATACGGAAATCAAAAGCAAACACACAAAAAAGCAAGTCAGTCATTCAGTCAGTCAGTCAGTGGCAAAAATTAAACTAATCTTGAGCTAAATTGTGTGGCGTTAATGAGGTTTTTATTTCAATTAAAAATCAGCATGCAATCAGCTTTAACTTCACTCTCTAGATATCTAGTTTTCACTTTTAATCAACTTCTTATATCATAAATAGTATAAAACAAAACTTTAAGCTTGATTCTGACACCTTTTATTTTTCTGTAAAAAATCATCTTGAATTAGAAAAAAATTTTGACTTGTAAAGTTGCTAGGGTCAAAGTGTGACCAACTTTAATCTATCATAACTTTGTCAAATCTGAACCGATTTTCAAACGGAATGTCATTTTCATCATGATTTGGCCTCTAAATAGATTCTGCATTTAAATTTTTTTTCGATCATCAAGCCATCTATCTTCTAATTTTACATACATACCCCTTGACATTTTTTCGAAAACTTTTATCTCGCATAACTTTGCTAAAACTTAACCGATTTTCAATCGGAATGTCATTATGATCATCATTTGGCCTCTTTATTCAATCTGCATTCAAATTTTTATCATCCAGAAAATTTGATATTTTTCGATCATCAAGCCATCTATCTTCCAATTTTACATACATACCCCTTGACATTTTTTCGAAAACTTTGATCTCGCATAACTTTGTAAAACTTAATGATTTTCAATCGGAATGTCATTATGATCATCATTTGGCCTCTTTATTCAATCTGCATTCAAATTTATATCATCCAGAAAATTTGATATTTTTCGATCATCAAGCCATCTATCTTCCAATTTTACATACATACCCCTTGACATTTTTTCGAAAACTTTGATCTCGCATAACTTTGCTAAAACTTAACCGATTTTCAATCGGAATGTCATTATGATCATCATTTGGCCTCTTTATTCAATCTGCATTCAAATTTATATCATCCAGAAAATTTGATATTTTTCGATCATCAAGCCATCTATCTTCCAATTTTACATACATACCCCTTGACATTTTTTCGAAAACTTTGATCTCGCATAACTTTGCTAAAACTTAACCGATTTTCGATCGGAATGTCATTATGATCATCATTTGGCCACTTTATTCAATCTGCATTCAAATTTTTATCATCCAGAAAATTTGATATTTTTCGATCATCAAGCCATCTATCTTCCAATTTTACATACATTCCCCTTGACATTTTTACGAAAACTTTGATCTCGCATAACTTTGCTAAAACTTAACCGATTTTCAATCGGAATGTCATTATGATCATCATTTGGCCTCTTTATTGATTCTGCATTTACATTTTGTCGATTCTAAGCCATCTATCATCCAATTTTCCCATACATACCCCTTAACATACTAAAATACTTTGATACTTCATAGCTTCATCAAATACTAACCGATTTTGAAGCGAAATGGTATTTTGATCATGGCTTGGCTTCTAAATTTTTTTGCCTTCAGTAAACTTTTGCATTCGATTTAAAAATAAATTGATAATGCATACAGTACGAGTCAGTGTGATATCATATCGGAAAAGTAAATCAATATTGATCAAAATTAACTTTAATCGCATTGTCAAACTTGTCAACAATGGTATCATATGCATTCGCTAAAAAAAACTTGGTCATGTGCCTAGATCGATTGAGTAAGCATTCCGTTAGCTAGTTAGTTTGGTTTTTTCCTAGGAAAGTACGGAAAAGATGTTTAAAATTGGCTAAATTGAAATTGAAAACAAAAACAAAAGAGTGTGTGCTTGTAATGTATATTTCTGAAAAAATTCCAAGAACAATGAATGTCTAAACAATGGTTTAATAACAACTACTTAGAAATGGCAAATGATAGGAAAAACATGTACTCGAAATAGATACGCGACTATATATTTCATAATAGTGAAGTACCTTTTTGAAATACAAGTAAGTATAACAGTTTCCTTCCTTTTCTGACTGTGCTTGACATCTGCTAAAAAGCAAATAAACAAGAGTTATATCATAACATTTAATCAGATTCTTCAATTATTGTGGACAGTGACTTTCTCAATCGATAATTGAAAGAAGTTTGCGTGTCACAAGTTAGAAATTTATTTAGTCATTTAAAGTAAGCTAATGGTATTAATAAATATCATGACTATCTAATCGAGAAATAAACTGAAACCACAACAAAGCCAAATGTTTCGACATCCACATAGAGTTTTGTAATTTTATTTCTTTATTAGTAACATGGAGCGCAAATAATAATTATTTCATAAGAACAAAATTATGAAATAATAAATTATAAATAAATAAAAAAATTATAATCCTTATGGTCCTTGATTAATAATAATAATATATAATATACAGTCTTATTAAGTGAAGAATTCTTTGTGACCTTGAGTAACGTTTAAAAATAATGTTAAAATTAAGAAAACTAAATGTAAATAAAGCAATTAATTAAAATTATCTTATCTTAAATATAATTATAAACATGTATATATTTTCTTTTTTTTTACCCTGCTGAAATAATAAGTTATTTACTTAATTAGATGTGAATTGCGAATGGAAACCAGTAAATAATTATCAGCTTCAGCTTTGTGTTTATTAATTGTATCCTATTTCTCAGTTATAAGTATATAAGTATATATTGACCGAGTACAAACAATTTGCACTGCGTGTTACGCAACTTAACGAGTGTAATATAGAATATATATATAGAATACTTAAAAATATATACACACATATATTTTTAATCAAACAATCATTTGATACAATGCCAATGACAAACAATGTTTTATACGATAGTACTTCAACATAGAACCCATTTCCAGATGCTATCAGCGCATTACGAATTCTATCAACTATCAAATATTTGTTGTATTTAAATTTTACACTAAACATAATCATTTCATATCATATTTTTAATGACGACACCTATGCTTATAAATATACTAAATCTACTTGAATAAGTACATCAGCTCGTGAATACTTTCTGCCGTGATCTGATCACGCTCTGACGTCAGATATTCAAGGTTATAACCATTTGCAATTAAAATTTTGGGTATTCTCAGGCAACAAATTCATTCAGTTTCAGCTTCTGCTTTTATCAGACCTGTTTTTGCCAGCTATTGGACACTTCCGATACAATTGACGTGCGAGTATACAAAAGCTAAAGATACTCGATTCCATTCGATTCGATTAGGGCAGGTGAGGAGTCTTACGGTCGATTTTTAGCAAGTATCGCCAATAAGATAAACAAAGCACACAGATATAAATACATGCATCCAGTTTACAGTTTATGCAAAAAAAACAACGATTGGGTATATCCGCTTAATTAATTATTAATTGCCTTTGATTTAAAACTTACCAATCTTAAGTAGTTTAGAGATGTATATTCGAAGATGGACAGTGATTAAAAAATGTAATTTCTTAATGCTGATGTAGAATCAAAATAGAGGTCAATAAATAATGAAATTGACATTCCGCATAGAAATCAATTAGGATTTGACAAAGTTATGACAGTCTAAAGTTCTGAAAAATTGTCATGGGGAAAATATAGATATAATTAACATTGATCGAAAGCAGGGATAATATGGACAGTGAGGCAAAAAAATTATGTTTTCCAATTTTGATGCAGAAATAATATTTAAATTTCGCAAGAAAATCGGTTTAAATTTGACAAAGCTACAACCGTTTGAAGTTTTTTTCGTGCAAAAAAAAAATGGACAGTCAGGAAAGTTTTGACAGAGTAATGTGAGTTTAAAGAAGAATAACTATGAGGTTATTCAAGACGATTATTTGCATCTTTACTCCAGATAGGGTAGTAAAAAGTCGAGTATTTGAAATGAAATATTTTGGCCAACATCTTATTTGCCTGCGTCGAGGCGTTTGTTTCTAATCATGCAAGGTTTCGCAAATATAATACACGCCATGCCTTCTGGTATTTCGGTTTTTATGATTAAAGAAAAGACGAATTTCTTGTTGATGAGATAAGCTCTTTTTCGCCAGACACAAATTATGCGAACGGGCAAATTAAAATCTGTTTAATTAGAGAGCGAGTAAATTTCAGCGTGAATCAAGTGAAATAACTTAAAAAATAAACAGTGTCAGTTTGAAGATAGTTTTGAATGTATATACTTACGTGTATACAGGAACTGTCACTAGTTCAAACTGTGAATTTTGATATAGATTGCATGGTGATATCATCAAGCAAGAAAATGAGTATGAGTATGAGTATGAGCAGAGTACACTCTATATTGTACCTGGTAAAACAAATATATACACGTAACGTTATATCAGAGTCAAAATGTGCGATAAGATAAATTCTAACTCAAATATTTAACATTGGTATTAACACAAGTTTTTGCCACTCTGCGGTCGGCAGCGGAACTTTTTGCAGTTACCAAAATTGACTCAAAATGAAAGAATAAATTATCTGAATAGCTCTACTGCATTTCTCTGTCTCTTTCGCTCTGTGACTATGCCTAAAACAATGTTCAAAGCGCACTTTAGTTAGTCAGAAACTATTAACTTTGACCCAGAAACCCACTAAATCGTAAACAAAGCCCCCCACGCAGTATTTTGGGTTCTATTATTATTATTTCCCCAACTAAAAGCTGAAAATTCAGTTACTTCTGAACATAATTAGTCAGATAATGAACGTTATAAGCACGCAACAAAAATTCTGAAATTATGAGAACCCAAAACTGCAACTGAGCTGAAAAACTTTGTGTACTCAGTTTTTTTTTTATCATTATCAGCAGTGTGAGATATGGCATTGATAAGATACAGTTGGGTGTTGGCTGTAACAAACTGCCAAACTGTTTTTTATTCAGAAACATATATACGTGGATTTACCTACACTGAAAGAAAGAACAACTTCTAACGTCAAGAACATTTATCTTACCTCTTTTGTTTTGTAAAATAAGACCAATTTAAGACCAAATTACTAATACTAAAAAAAAAAAAATCTAAGAAATCGAAATTTGTAATATAAGAATACACATCCTAAAATTGTAGAAAAAAAGCGCGGGTTCGAATCCCACTTTTGCCAAGGAAAAACATTTCAACAAGTAACATTTAAAAAAATATCACAAGCCAGAAGAAATGCATATATTTTAAAATATAAATCGGAAATATTTTAAATTTAAACCTGTCTTTTTTTATTTTCTTTATTTGTTGTGTACTTTATTACTTTATTTTTATACTTATACTTGATCTTATTAATAAGCACTTGGTCATATTTGAAATGTTCTTAAAGCCAGGTGTGTTTTCTAACTAAAGGAACTCTATGTTCTCAACACATTTTTCAGATCAAAATTCTTAGTTCTAAGACCAAAATCTTGATTTCAGTACCATCTTTTTTATTTGTGTATCAGTATTTATGTAAGGTGTGAGAAAACACACACAAAGTTCTGCACACTGAAAATTATAAAAAAAAAATTGATAACAATTATCGCTAAAAGTTCACAACTCAGTCAGTTATCTCTCTTTCTCTCTCTCTATTGATAAGCTGCTCTGAGCTTGCACTCACAAAACTAACAAATACACGTATTCTCGCATTCGTTTGATGCCAACTAAACAAACTTCTAAATTCATGAGTGAGTTATTTACTCAATATACAAATTTCATAACATTTTTCATTCTCTTCTTTCTGTAACTAAGTGCCGTCAGCTTTCCACGTGTTTAATGAAGCGATAATGGCACTAAAAAAGGCAGCAGCTACTAATACCAGTGTATACTTATTCACACGAGCACAATAGCACACGGCTCGTGAGTGCAAATGTGCCCATTAACTAAAGTGTACACAGGATTATGAGTTTGTGACTAAGTCCGTTTGTCATATCTTAAAGACTTTTATAGTAGAGTTAAAACCTACACCTTATTTAATTTGACAATACCACTATTGCACAAATACAGATCGGTTGATAAAAGAGTTTTTCGAGCCATCGTCCTTTTCGGAAAATGCATAAAAATTTCATAATAAGAGCAATTTTTAAGCTACTGTCTTAAGATTTGACACAATCGATATTTTGCGGACTTTTCCGAAAAATATCATCTCGATTGGTTTATAGACAGAGAAGATACGTAAGAGAAAGTAATTAATAGTCTAACGACGCAAACTTTTTGAGAATCATAATAATATTTAAAATTTGTAATATTTTTAATGTATTTTAAAATATTGTACTTCTTAACTATTTTTTAAATTTTTAGTTAATTAAATTTAAAACGAATCGATCAGACATGATTGCTGGGCTTTTAAGAGTCTATTAGCTGGACTGTACCTTGTTTTTAGTACGTGTTATTCGCTCAGCGAGAGATCACAGAGTTTTGCTCATCGAAGCTCACTCCAGCTACCGTTCCAGCTCCAGCTGTAGCGTATCTCTCTCTCTTACTCTCTCACTTTGTTTTTCTCTCTCTGTCGGCTCTCCGGCCGGTGTACTGCCTGTGCGTATTTATATGTGTGTGAAGCGGTGGTGAAGTTTCAGTTTGGTTTACTCAGCGTCAGTGTCGGTTTTAGCACTGAGTTTATTCGGCATTTTGCGTTCTCATCGAACGGTCGTGTGCTCTGTCTGCGTGCTCTCCCATCCGATCCGATCCGATTCGATCAGTTGCGTTACGATCCGATTCGATTCGCCAGTGCGTCAGTCAGTCAGTCAGACAGTTAGTTACTTTGTTTCGCCGCGTTTCGCGATTCGCAGCTGCGAAAATCAAAATCAACGCGGCAAAAGTGATTTTTGTAAATTTTTGGCTCTGATCGTGCCGTACCGTGTGAAGTGCGTAAAGTGAGAGAGAGGCGGATAACAACCCTCAACCCCTCCGATTGTGTTCTCTAGGTAATTACGAGTAACAGAAGCAACAAAAGCTTAAAACAGTGATCAAAAATAATGCAGATTTACACAGAATAAAAAGAACTGCATTTAAAACTAATTTAAAATCTATTTGTGTTCGGTGATCTCGGTATTTCTAAAAACGAAATACAAAAGTGTTTCCATAAATTTTTCAGCTTATATCAAATATTTAAGAATTTATTTAGAGAAAAACTAGGCTGTGAAAATTCTGGGATGAAATCAATTACAAATGGTGTCAAAATTTCGGTGATCTCAGTTTTTTCCCAAAATCAAATACAAATTTTTCAAATTTCGCTCTTAGCAAATATTTGAATAATCAGGGCTCAATAGGAAATTTTTTAGCTTGAATCAAGTATTTGAGGTATAATTGACTATTTTCGCGCAGAGTCATTTCGTCTTAATTTAACAAGTAATTTTAAAATACATACTTAAAAAAATACATGCTATGATCAAGAATTTTAAACTTGAATTTTAACAGGAATATTTTGATTTGATTTAAGAAAATCAAAGTAGCAGACATACAGATACAGATACAGATACAGATACAATTTATGGTCTTTCGATGCGGCTGCACTTTGTTTGTTCTTGTTTGGCATATTGTGATCTCAGTGTTTGGTGTTCGCTCTCAGTTCTGCTCGGGATTTTTTTTGCATTTGCTTTATTTTTTGCTCAGGTTTCGGTGACATTTCGTGTTTGCCTCGTTTTCGAAATTGTTGTTGTTGTATCTTTTTATGTGAAATTTTTGCCGAAACCAAAATTGATAGCGTCGACAGTCGACAGTCGGAATAAAGCAGCCAGCCAGGTTGTCAGTTTGCCAGATCTTCAATCTCAAAGAAGATCGCCAAACGCGTTGAAGGACTTTTTCTGTGAAAAGAAATACAATTAAATCAAAGCAAAAGAAATGAAATGAAATGAAATGAAAAGAAAAAGAGAATAATTGAAATGGTGCCGGTGCTAACAAAAGTGTAAACAAGAAAAAAGAACAAATAAAATAAAATATATTCAAAAAATATATATATTTATATTAAAATAACAGCCAGCAACTAGGAAAAGTGCTTTAATTATCTATAGATAGATAAATATATATACAAGATCAACTTTATAAACAAATTTGAAAAGTGAGATATAACAAAAAAACTTGTGGTGTGAGTTAAAATTAGTATTAAACGAGTGTTATCTAAGATCAAGGTCGGGTGCTAATGGATTATAATGATAATTAACAGAGCTACTGTCGTGATAAGCCAAATAAATCGCATGCTTTGTGTGAGACTTAAATTAAATTGGCGAAAAATATAAAACTTATAAATAAAACTGGACAATCGATTAATCTGGCTAAAACATATGGGAATCAGATGACTTAAGCTGCAAGTAAAGCGAAATCGGAGCGTTTATGCCATTTCCAGTCTGAGTTGAAGTTGCACTTGCTTTTAGTTTTATTTTTCATACACTTTTTTTCTTCAGTAATTTTTTTTTACTTGTTGTATCGTCTTTTATTACCTATAATTTTTTTTTCTTTGGGGTTTTTGCGGTTGGCGCTGATCTGCGGCAAACTTGACCCTGTTTCTCAACCGACAACCAACAACCGACAGTAACTGTAAGAGCAACAGTTATAGTTATATAATTGCTGCCAAGCGACGAGTAAAGTTTAATATAAAAAATTGAAATTGTTGTTACTTTAACCCCGCTGGCAAATCTGGCACTAAAAATTACTTAAGCGCTACAAAAAAGAAGTGAAATAAATAAAAGTTTTTGTTTTTTTGCGATTACAATGTTAAGATATTGTGAAAACTTACTGACGCACGCATTTTACATTCATGTGAAATCTTATGAGTACACTCTACTTAGACTCGAACCATTCACATTCATTCAGTTTACGTAAAAAACATGAAATAAATAAAAAAGCATACACAACTCGCAGCTGATCGTTTAATAGATACGGATACATATGTATGAGATACGTTTGTATCTGTATCTTTATTTGTTGCGTGTGGCGAAAAGATTCATTTGTTTCAAAGAGTCTTTAGCTCTAAACAGGAACTATTTGTAATCGTTTGTTTACTTGGTTCTAATTTATGCAGTTTATCAAAATAAATAGTCATGGAATTAAATTAAAATTACAAAAAAATGGTGCAGTTCTAATTTATTCATTTAATTCAGTTTTTTAAAAAAACGTAGTCACTGTGTTAATTTTTTTTAATAAATGATAGTCATAGAATGATATATAAATCAGGTGTTGTCATCACATTATATTGATTAGAGTCACAACTAATTGGGAATTCTAATAAAAATGTGTCTACACATGACGATTGCGCAATATTTGTCGTTCCCTGGAACATGCTATGATATGATATGTGTTTTTGATGTGTGTGAAACTCAGACTCGATACTCAGTTTCGATATTCAGACAGGTGCTAATTTGTGGCGCATAATTCACAGAAATGTGCGAGTGTGCGCCCAAGTTTCAGCCAACAACATTTTATGGCCAATAACTTAAACAGACGCCCGCGAAAAAACATATATACAGTTAGCCCGGAAAGTGTTGTGACCAACACTAAAATTCACATATTTGTTTTTTGAAATTTAAAATTAATTAATATTTCATAGTTTTTTTTATTTCAATGACAAGCAAGCGTATTATTTTTATTTTTAATTATTTGATTTACACTTTCGATATAAAATAAGAAATAAAATCAAAATTCATAAAAAAATTATAATTTTTGCAAGAAAAATTCCGAATATTTTTGATACTGTCAAAACACTTTCTTGACTCAGTGTATGTATGTATAACTCAACAATCGCCAAAAAGCACAGTCAGAATCAGTGACGACGATAACGATAAAGATGTATATGTCGATAACGATGACAACTGCAATATTATTTTTGGTATTTCCGCTCTATTATAGGAAATGATAAAGGTGCTCAAAAAATTCATTTTAAACATAATGTTTAAAATTTTTAAACTTTACTTGTGTTTAGTGTACAATTTTTAAAGTTAAGTCTTAATGAGTCTGCATTAAAATTATCAAAAAACGAAACAATTTTTATAGAACCCTTTTGATTCAAATATTTGCAGTTAGCAAGATTAATGTCAGTATTAAATTAAGGAAAAATAATACCGAAGCCCGCATTATTTTTTTGTTTAAGTTTATTTGTTCAAGAATGTTAAATTGAAAAATTAAAGGTAATTAAATTTTTTGAAAAAAGGCCCTCATGATATACAAAATTCTTTATCAAAAAAAATAATAGGAACTAAAAATATGACTTTATAATTACTGATAATATTTTGTGAAAAAGTTAAAAGGTTTTAATTCCAAGAACTTGAAACTGATTTGATGTCTTCAATATATATATATATATGAGTAAATCATACGAGCAAATGGATTAATAATCTAAAAGCTTAACGAAATTATGAACAAAATATATGTTTTAAAAACATAAGTGAAGGAAATGAAAAGTTTTTTATGAGATTATTGGGTATATATACGATACGATATCAATTGTTGTATTATCGCATTAGTCATACGCAGTGGCGTCCAGAGTCTGGAGTTTCAGTTTTCTGGACTCCAATTGGAGTTGCATTTCGAATTCGTGTCGTATTTTGCAATCGGAGAATTTGTTGCAAGTGCCTCTCAAACAAATAAAATAACACAAAGATGGCGACGTCGCCGCTTGAAATGGAAACTTGAAAATTGTGTTGAAATTGTGTAAACACAAGTATTCTATATTTTATGCATTTCTTCAAGAGACGCAACGCATTTGGGGCGTTATGTCAACCTTGCCCCCATTAAAGGCATTGATAAGACTTCATTTTTTGTGTGGGGGATGAGCAACAAATAGATTGGTAATTTTTATGTTTCGATAAAGAACAAACACGCACTTATCACAGCACAATCAAAACAAACGCATTTCGACAGTTGCCCAACAAAAACAACTCTAAGAAATCCAATAGAAACAAAGACAACAATTCAAGAGGGCTTAGCATTTTTTTTTTTTTGTTTTATTTTTTTCTTTTAAATTCTGTTTCTGTTTCTGTAGCTTGTTGCATTTTGTCATTTAAATATGGGCACTGAAAATGCACATGACTGTAGAGTCTCCAGAGTTGCCAAGCATATCTATAATTAGCAATTGTTGAACGTTTCCCCAACAGATAAGATAAGAACCCAACCTGACGCCGCCTTTGATAACGTAAATTGAGTTGAGTTTATATTATTTTATGACCTCGCAACGAGTGAATTTTTTTGAATGAGTCTCTTGGGGAATTGCAAATGGAAGCCCTTTGGCAAATTTTTTATGTACCATTTGGGAAATATTTTGTAGATTGTAATATATATATATTACATATTACATATATATATATATATTAGCAATCTCATAAAACTTGGATGCAAAATGAGTAAGACTTATTCTTTGACATTAAAATAAAAATGTAAAATTAAGAAAAAAGTTGGTTTTATTTCTGATGCTTCTTTAATCTTTTTTTGTTGAATTAGTTTATCAATGCAATGCTAATTTCTTATGGATATTTATATAAAGAAAATTATCCATATAAATGATTTAGATTTATTCAATTATTTTTAAGCAAAATGGAATTATTTTTTAATATATCCTAGCTTTTGTAATTCCGATAAATAACAAGCCTATTTGTTTAAATAATCTTTTAATAAAATTCTGCAGTAAAGTTTATTTTATTATTTATTTTTTAAATTTTTATTATTGTCACAGTCTCTGATTAAAATTTTGCAGTCTATCAAAAATATTCAGTTTATTTTCGACGCTTTTTTTTATCATTTCATATTAGTTGATCAATGAAAATTAATTTGCATATGGATATTTATAGCCCACGCCAAACAATTTTTGTCAATTGGCAAAGGCAAATCAAAGGCAGACACGAGCAAACATATATATATATATATGTATACTTTTTTATATGTTTTTGTGTTTTTTAATACTTTTTGAAATGACATGAAATGTGGAGCATTGCGACCTCGTCTGGGATTACAAGTGCGTTGGATGCATTAGCTGATAGTGAAATGTGTAAATGTACTCTATAGGATCGATTGCCTGGCTTGTGGTGATGCCGGTTTCATTCTCATTCTATGTGTCGGTGTCGGTGGCGTATGAGTAATCTGCAGTCGCCCCATAGACCGTTGTAGCATCGAGTTACGTGACAATATGTTGAGCACGTTCGACGCATATTAATCAGCGGTCAGACAAGCAGATAAACAAATTCGCCTGACACTCTTTTAAGTGCTACAACAACAACAACAATGACAACAACACTTACAACAACAACAACAACAACAATGACAAAAGACGGGAAAGGGCAGCTCATTAGGGCGGTGATTTGTATGGGAAATGCATTCGCCGGTCATTATGAATGGTTTTCAGCTTATTTGCAACCACGCAGGTGTATTCAAATATTCAAATCATCATTTGTCTTCTATGCAGAGGTGCGGCAACAACAAAAAAAAAAAATTGACAGAGGCAGTTGTTGCATTAACCTTGAGATGCACTTTATTTTCGAATGTTTTTATCAGGAAAAATTAATAATAATATTTTATTTACAATTTGTAGTAACCAAAACTACTTTTATTTAAATTGTTTTTAAATTATAATTTAATTTTTATTTCAAAGACATAAATGTATTCTTTTATGATTTATTTTCCATTTTTTTTTCAAATCAGATAACAAAATAAATAAGTACGAATAATAAAAAATATAATAAAATTTCTAAAATACAAGATTTGTTAGTATTTGTATAAGCTGGCATTATTGAAATAGCAGAATAAAATTTATGAAACCTTTTGAAAAGGTTGTAGTTAATTTTTGTTATAAGCGACAGAGAAAAAAATAACTTTTATTTGATTTTTTTTAACAAACCAATTGAACTGTTGTCTTATAGTTATATATATTCTTGTCTTATTAGAATTAAGAGATATAATTTTAATTTTCTTGATAAAAATGTATATATTTATTTCTGTTTTAGTTTCTATATTTTTTGAGACATTTTCCTTTGAGATACTTTCACGCATCATGGCTAAAAGTATTTTGCTGTAATTGATATTTGCAAATTAAGTAAATAATGAAAGGCTGTAATGATAAAGTTCGTTAAAAATGAATTTAGACGCCAACAATTAAAGCGCTAATTATAAACAATTAAAATCAAAGTCAGTAGCAGCAGCAGTTGTAAAAACAAAAAAAAAGTTAAATATATACATATGTAAGAAAATATACAGAGTGCATATGGATTTATTTTTATTTTTATTTTTTTGCAAGTCATTTTGTCATTTCGAATGCAAACGAGTCTGAAATTACCGCTGTCTGTGTATCTGTATCTATGTCTATGTCTATATATGAATGTACACAAGTTGCACTTTCGATTTGCACATTTGAGATTTAAATTTTGTTTTTTTTTTTTTTGCAGGTCTGAAACGGACAGCCGACCATTTATGTCTTATAAAAGGTAATCAGCTCGCACATTAGCATGCCACGATCACTAAAACAACAACAACAACAACAACTACTACAACTACAATAACATTCGGGATTCCAAATTGAGCTGTTTGCTGATCGTTCAACATTCGCATTCCCAAATTCGCAGTTGAGATCTCCCAATTTAGT
The DNA here is from genome assembly GCF_004354385.1 of Drosophila innubila. NCBI lineage: Eukaryota > Metazoa > Arthropoda > Insecta > Diptera > Drosophilidae > Drosophila > Drosophila innubila. Next base: position 915,017 of record NW_022995374.1, on the reverse strand, counting down.
GGCGATTTCAACTCTGAATCGCATCGTTAGCCATCTCAGACAGCAACTACAACAACCTCGACATCATCATTGTCATGATCATCATGATCATTATGAAACCAGTTCAGAAAACAAAAATAAACCAGCTAGTAAATGTGCTATTGCTTTTAAGCCGCAACTCTTTGTTGCCAACTTGCAGTCGCCTCTTTTTTTTTTTTTTTTTTTGGGTGCCGGCATCGTCATCGTCATCGGCATTGCCATTGATGCCGGCCGGCAAATCGGCTGAAACGCAAAGCAAAGCAAACCGAAGCAAAGCAAAGCAAAGCAGCAAGTGGTCATAACTGTCAAATGCTTTGCCCCGCTCACTGTCTTTAACTCTGCTTAGCCCAGTACACAAAGTGTGAACAGGCTTATGGGTTTGTGACAATATCTGCTTGTCAAATATTAGAATCCTTAAGAGTTATAGCAAACAAAGTAGCTGTCAATACTTATATACGCTGTATACAGTTCATGTTTGTTTTCCAAAATATTTCTCATTTTCAGTCTCGAAAATATAAAAAAAGTCGTGTAACGAGGGCTATTTAAAAGCTACAGTTTTTTGCGCCCAGAATGTGTAATATTTTGAGAACCTTTGCTTAAAATTTCAGCTTGATCGTTTAATAAATAGGAAAGTTAATTAAGATATAACTACAATGTGATAGTTACTAAAAAGAGACATGTCCGGACTCAACGGCTTCACACCATTTCGGGGCCTAGGAATCGAACTGCAAAATTATTTTTTAATCATAATCATGGTTTTAAAATATATGTTTGTTTTATGTTGTTTTGTAAAATAATTTTCTTAAAGATTTTTGGAATATTGCAGGATACAAAATGTGGGAAATTAACTACTTTCTGTTAATTTATATTAACACCGTTAAGATTAGCTAAACTTTTCTACTTTAATTCTCCATTTTTTAATTTATTATTTATCGTAATGAAGTGAAAATTTGAAATTGTTGATTTTGGTGTGTTCCTAATTCAATATTCAAAAAGACTTTTGGAGCAGATTACAGTTGTTTTTTCAGTTATACTGAAATTTTATTTATTTTACTGGGCATTTAAAAATCGAGCAACTTTATTGTATCGATGTTGCCTGTTTCATTGCTGGCTTTTGGCTGCACTCAAGAGACTTTGGCAGCTACTGCCAATGGCCAACGGCAAGTGACGTTGTTGTTGTTATTGCCAATACTTGTACTAAGTCTTGGCCACTTTAATGGCCAACAAACGTGCGTGCTCTTAACGTGTCAACTGGCAACACAACAAAAACAACAACAACAACAACAACAGCTACAACTGTTCTTGGGTTCTTTTCTTCTCTTCACAATTTGTTGGGGCCATCGACAGCCATTCAGATATTGTATTTATACCTAGTTTATTAAACTGCTACCAAAACTTAACCGCAGGGTTATTTGTCCATTGGATTGTCTACACAGAGAACTCTGTGTGTGTGTGTATGTGTGTTTTGTTGTTGTTGTTGAGCTGGTCTTCTACTTTTGAGGCACAGCAATTGCCTGGCATGGAGTCTGTGAACACGTGTCTTTAACAACACTGTCCTACAAACATATCAGAAATCTCTAAATTTGTGTTAAAATCAATTTAACCTTGACCAGTTTCTTTAAGTGGAGTTTATATTCCATTGTCGGTGATTTTTTTATACCACTTTATTAGAAACTTTTAGAAAAATTAGGAATTTTTTTTAAGAATAATATATTTAATTTTCAATATAAATAATTGACAGGAAAAAAATTTGGGAAAATCCAAAATCAAAAATATTATTTTTCTTCTTAGAAAATTATTTTGATCTGTATTTTGTTTTCCTTGAGTTTAATTCTTTTGCTTTAGTCATTGATTTTGTAGTTCCTACAAAAATACTTGGAATTTTGGGCTGTTAAAATTGCCCAATATTTGTAAATTTGTTGTTTAGTGTAGAGAGTGCAGCATGCTTATTGCCACAGATTTGGCCATAAGGTATCTGGTCGGTTAACAACAACAACGGACAACAGAATCCGGCGGAATGAACTGGCAGGTGCAATTTGCCAATAATTTTATGCAACAATTGGAATATTTATGGCGTGTTGTAAGATTTTATAGCTGCCACAAATTGTTGAACCCCAAATCGATAAAAATGTTGAAATCGAATTGAAATTTGAATGAGATTCGGCAAACAGTTTATTAAAAACAATTAATCATTGATTTGTCGAGTTCTTTCTATTGTTTAGCTTTTAATAAAAATTGCAATTAATTTATTTGTATTAACCTCGAGACTTGAGTAAATTAACTATTTAAAACTGGCACAGTATGAATTTAAGTTCGAATTAATTGCAAGTTTAATCGGAAGTTGTTGGAGTGTTAATTAATGTGACTCAATTGAGTGGCAAGGTCTTCAGCTTAGTCAATGATACATACTTATAAATAGAGAATGATCAAACACACCCAAAACTTCGACAAAAAAACAACAATAAAGCCCACGCAAATTCAGTTGTGTTTCGTTTGATTTTGGTGGAATTTAATTAAGTTGTTATTATATTTTTTTTGTTTGTAATGTCACCCAGTCCCCTAGTTGGAAATTCCCGGAACTCGGCGGGGAATTCTATATGTGTGATCATTCAAGATTCTTCAGTTCTTCTTTCGTTGTTCGCCAATTAACGCAGCTGCGGATAATAATGTACCCTTACTATTAGTATCTATATCTAACTGCAACTGTATCTATATCTGTTCATCTATGCTCGTTTGTGGCTTACTAATTACAGATACGTGGCTTGAGAACTTGTTGAATATATACAAGCAAAACAATTACAAGGCATTGATTAACTGTTGACTTATAACTAGTCCGTGTGTTAGACTCTAAATTAACGTAATTCTAATTATACACACATACAACAAGTTCAATGAAATGTCAATTTGCTTAGATCTTTTGTATCTGGATAACAAGCAAAGCGATAGATTAAAAACTCATAACAGATACTTTTATACATCTAATGATTATACGGCAATTGTTAATTGTTGGTTAAATCATTGTATTTGTATTGCACTTTGAGCATAAATATGCAGGTGACTTAAAAAGATCAGATTTCTATCTATAGAGTTCACATCAAGAGCTCTAATTACTTCCTAGTTGTGATGTATATCCAAACTATTAATCGAGTTTAAAATAAAAATGTAATAATAGACAAAAACAATTAATCGAGCTGTCGATTAATCGGTAAACAATACTTGAAACAGGAACTAAATTCCTTAAATAAACTACGATAAACAAACTGAAGTTAGATTTCCCACATTTGCACATTAATCAATAATGTTTTATTTTATATATTTTGCAAAATTTTGGTTAGTTAGTTAGTTAGTTTTTTTATTTAAGTTTTAATTTTTTGTCACAGTTTATTTTATTTAAATCAAAAGTTAGATATAAAATGCCACTTTTTCGATAAGTTAAATCATAAATATATCGTGTTTACAGTTACACCATTCAAAAAAAAAATATATCCAAGATATTCCGGTTAGATTTGTTTGTTATTTGCAATTGCTTTGAATGCTTTGAATGGATAAATATCCATTAAAAAGACTGCAACTGCTAATTGCCAGTTTAACTATACTATTGTACTTTGCACAAAGAAGTGCAAAAGATGCGAGAAAATCAGTATGTTATATGAACTGCTTGTTAAAATCAAGCAGGCGAATTGAAGCCCCATCTTAAGTTGTTGTGAAGGTAACGCGGGGATTACGAAACCGTCGACTGTCAAACAGACAGACGGACAGATGGACAGACAGACGGACAAAGTGCATCAGACTTGGCGTCTGGCGCCCATTGACGTTGACTTTCATTGAAAAGTGTCGACAAAAGTGCAGCCCATTTGGCACAAATCAACGTCGTCGACATCTGCATCTATATCTGTATCTGCATCTGCATCTGTATCTGTGCATTCAAATGTATCTATGTATCTATGGCAAAAACAATGATTTATGTAGGTGTCGCTGTCACCGCGACAAACTTTTTGTCGTGGGTGTCCAAGTTGCCTGCTGACTTCAGAGAGATTCACACAAACACACACATAAATACACATATGTAGCTATAACCGGACTGTAACTAAATTAATATAAAATAATCAAAGTGCTTAAATTAAATTGTTGTCGCTCACCTTTCTCTTTGTAGCTGCACTGCATCCACAATTTCTTGTATTTATTCTGCGTCTCAGCATCAACGGTTGATTTCAATGCTAAGGGTCCCCCCTTTAATATTTTGAAATTTCAAAAATTTAAATCTCGAGTTTTCACTTTTAATCAACTCCTTATATCGTACTTAGTATAAAACAACACTTTAAAGACGTTTAATTTTCTTGTAAAAAATCATGTCAAATTGAAAACAAATTTGGACTTGTAAAGTGGCTAGATTCAAAGTCTGACCAATTTCAAACCTTCATAACTTCATTAAAACTCAACCGATTTTCAAGCGGAATGTCAATTTTATCATGGTTTAGCCTCTTAATTGATTCTACATTTAAATTTTGTTTATTTAGAAAGTTTGATATTTTTTCGATCCTAAGCCATCTATCATCCAATTTTCCATACATACCCCTTGAAATTTTTTCGAAATCTTTGATCTCTCATAACTTCAACAAAAATTAACCGATTTTCAAGCGGAATGTCATTTTGATCATGATTTGGTCTCTAAATTGATTCTGCATTTAAATTTAGTTGATCTAGAAAATTTGTTATTTTTTCGATCCTAAGCCATAAATCATCCAATTTTCCATACATACCCCTTGACAATTTTTTGAAAACTTTGATCTATCATAACTTTGTCAAAACTCAACCGAATTTCAAGCGGAATGTCATTTTGATCATGATTTGGTCTCTAAATTGATTGTGCATTTAAATTTAGTTGATCTAGAAAATTTGATATTTTTTCGAACCTAAGCCATAAATCATCCAATTTTCCATACATACCCCTTGACAATTTTTTGAAAACTTTGATCTATCATAACTTTGTCAAAACCCAACCGAATTTCATGCGGAATGTCATTTTGATCATGATTTAGCCTCTTAATTGATTCTGCATTTAAATTTTGTTGATCTAGAAAATTTGAAATTTTTTGATCTTAAGCCATCTATCATGCAATTTTTCATACATACCCCTTGAAATTTTTTCGAAATCTTTGATCTCTCATAACTTCATCAAAAATTATCCGATTTTCAAGCGGAATGTCATTTTGATCATGATTTGGCCTCTAAATTGATTCTGAACTTAAATTTTTCATCTAGATTAATTGTCTGTTTGCAGAGATACTGTAATTATGTTATGTTCCAAAAACAAATGAATTTCAGTCCCTACTGAAACAGCAAAATATTTAACTGCAACATTTGTTTTACAATTGAAAATACTTGAGATATTTTAGCTCGATTTCTTGCTCTTGACAAAAGTACACTGCAACAGCAGCAGTAAAAATATTACAATCGCCACACTCAATATCAAATCGATGGAATAATAATAACAATAAATTGTTAGTTTTAGGAGTATGCAAATTGGGAAGTGTGAGGTGTTTACCTTTCCTTTCTAATTACTCTCGAGCTTTCTCCACAAAAATGTGAGGTGATAATCCCAGTTTAATTATTATCTTTAGGGGGTTTTTTTTTTAATACTTAATATTGTCTGACATTTAAAAGTATGTGTATTCAGTTAGTAATTACATATATATGGGATTTTTTTAAAGACTCATTTATGCTATTAACATTTGCAGTTTTTTACTTTGCAATATATTCAGAAATGTTTTACTATAGTTTTACTCTGAGTGTGATTCAGTTTTATGGCGAATTGTCAATATGTGAGTATTTGTACTCATACTTTTCTTGGTAGCAAATGTTGGCTGGCAATTTGCCAGAAATAGAGAATTGTAGAAATAGTGTAATAGCAAAGGCGGCGCTGATAGATGAGATACATTTTGATGGGTTCAAGTTCAATGAAAATTGTGTGTGTGCTTACTAATAATAGGAAATGGCACAGGGTCTCGGCCATTTGCCAAATCAAGTTGAATGCGGTTGCTCAGCGGCAACAGGTCGCATACGTAATGTGAGTGCAGTTGCATTTTTCTCTTTTTATTATATGGTTTTTTTTTTTTTGACAACTATCGACTGGAGTTTTTTTTGGTGCATTGACTTCAGGTTTGGCCCACGTTTTGTATTTTACGTTAACGTTTTCGCTTTTATTTCACCTTTTTTGGGGCGTTGTTTTGGCTTTTTGTCTGTGCAACAACACGTTTTGCATAATTCACATAATTTTCGCTTATGCTTTGATTTTTGCGAGCCTCACATTTAAGTTACGTATCGGACAGATTGGTTGCTTTTTTTTATGTGCTCATACTTTTCGTGGAAATCAATAAAACACTTGGCGTGGCTGTTTTTTTTTTTTTTTAGTTTTCTTTTCGCTTTTATTAATAAAATGTTTTCAGGTTATGCGGCGGCTTATTTAAGGCTCATTTGCACTTGATTGGCGTTGCCATACTTTGTGTGGTTTTTAAATAAAATGCATAATTGGCAAATTGGCAAATTGAAGACCTGCTTATTTAAAAAAATACTTCAATCGAAGTGCAAAATTGGGTCATTAGACCCACAGACAATTGTTCAGTTCAGTTCAGCTCAGTTCAGTTCAGTTCAGACTTTAGCTGAAGATCGAGCACAAAACCAAATTACAATACACGTATGCTAATTGTCTTCGGCTCCGACTGTCTCTATGTATGTTTGTGAGAGAGTATCTGTGTGTGCTTTTGTATATACATATGTTTCTACCTGCCCACGAGTTATCGCAAAATGTTCATAGCTTGTTTTCTATGACGACATACTACATGGGTATTAGTATGAGTATGAGTATGAATAAGAGTATGAGTGTGTTAAATTCACAGCTAGCCTTGAATGAACTGTGCTCAACGTTCTGCTTGCTGCTATTTTTATTGTTATTCCTATTTCTATTTGTATTTTCTAAGCCCAGCAACCAAAGAGTAGCGCGAATATTGTGTTTGTGACAAACTGTGGCACAGATCTCAGACAGGGGTGTTCTACAAATGTAAGCCAACCGGAAACCAATCAACAACTTATACATTTTTAGAGCTTTTCCCACAAATCACGCCAATATATAAATTTTTAGACTTCGTATAAAAAGCATGAAAAAATAGTTCGTAGTTGATTAAATAATTGAATACAATTATTTACAATATTTCAATGGTATTAAGAAATTTTAATTGATTAAAATTAAGGCAAATACATTTTAATATTTTAAATATGTAGACCGCTTCGCGAGCCGTAACTCAATCTCTTTTATTCATGGTTATACATAGAACTAAAGGCTTTCTAAGTTACAGGTACTGGGAAGTTAACTTTCGATTACCTTGAATGTCTTTTATTTTTTTTTTTGGCTTTTTTTTATTATTTTATTTTGCATTGTGAATGGCAGCACCGAGACTACAAAGTTGACTAGCTTCATTGGCCAAAGATGAAGCAAAAGGCGACTTGGCCAAATGCCTGAGTCATAAGACGCTTCACTCTCAGCTTGGACGTCATCTTAGCAACAAAACTGGGTATCTGTCTGTCTGACTGACTGTCTCTATGTGTGTGTGTGTGTGTGTGTGATTTTATGCAAAAGCTCGCAGGTAAAGGCAACGAAATCACCTGATGTTTTAATTGCTGCGCGTCATCATTTCGACTGCGTAAAGCGGTCAAAAGAAAAGGAAAGAAAGCGAGAAACAGGGACAGAAACAGAGAAAGAGAGAGATATAGATAGAGAAGGGAAGTTAATATACAGCTAGTTATTAATCTGTTTTGACACTATACAAATTCGCTTGTTCTTTTTTATTTAAAAAAATAATTAAATACGTTGAAAAATATTTTACTTTTTTTTAACACGTTTTAAGAAACAGACAAAAGTTAAATAAAAAATGCAATCAACAAAAAATCCATAAAAAAATATATATTTTTTGCAAGAAAAAAAATGTTTTTTTTTTTTTTATATTGTCAAAACACTTTTATGACTAACTATATATACAAAAAGGTAGAGAAATCGAAAGCAAATTGCAGAAGAAGAAAGGCTTAGTCTTTTATAAGCATGTACACAGAAAAAAATTGTTTGAATTCCAGGACAAAGTCAATCCAATGCGGTGTCAGCATTAATCCAGGATATTCTTAAAACAAGTACAAAATACTTGATTTAAGTAAGTTCTGTAAGTTTTTTGTTTGAGTTAGATCAAATATTTTATATTTGACGATAATATTTAGAATACATACTTAAAAAAAATACTCTCTAATATCAAGAATTTTATACTTTATTTTCGAGTGATTTTTTTTTTGCTGTGTAGAATTGGCAACGGTTCAATAAACCACAGAATTGACTATGAATGACCCCAAAAGTAAGCGGTAACTGTAACACGCTGACTCTGCAATCTCCGTTCTACACTCTCCATTCTACACTCTCTATTCTCCATTCTCCACTCTTTGTTCTTCACTCTTCGTTAAAAATGCCCCATTTATTTTATATTTTGTTGATATCACGTAAAATGTCGCACTTATGATGATCTTTGTAGTTTTAATTTTGCATACTCAATTGGAAATACAATTGAGCTAAGGTTGAGTAGTTTTATCTTTCATACATATCTATTTATATACCGTTAGACATATTTCAAATCAGCAAACAGCTTTTGTTATCTGACAGCACACGACGAGCACAATTTAAATGTACCCATAAAAAAGAGATTTGCACAAATTTAAAAACACACACTAACAAACAAATGAAATTCGCAACTCGGTCTCCACATGATTCAATTTTTATTACGAGTTTTTTTTTTATATTCAGTCAACATTTAAATGTACTTACCACACAGAGATATGACTATGGCAAAGATAAATAAGTATATGATATATTACATTTACACACTGAAAACAAAATATTAATTAAATAGATGTTTTCTCTATTTTTGCGAATTTTTAGTTCTACACGCATTTATTATTATTCTTTTTCGAAACAAAGAATTTTCCTTTAAACCAAAAAGTTTTAAAAATAGAAAAAAATATTTTTATTGTGCGTTTTTTTATTTTTTCTATAAGTGATATTAATAAAATATTTAAGAGTATTCTTGATTATAGAAACCTGACTTTTTTCAACATTTACATTAAGACTTTCGTGGTGCTGCCAGAAAAAAAGAAAAAAATTTGTGATCCTAGAAAAAATGCAAATAATTTATTATACTTTGAATTTAATTACTGTATGCAACAAAATTCACATGACAAACAAACCAGTTTATTACCACCTTATATTTTTCATATTAAAATATATAAAGCCTGTTTGTTTCGGCATTTCTAATAAGCGAATAATGAAATTTATACTAACCTGAATCGTGGACTTCTAATAAATTTAAATATATAAAAAAATGTTAAGTCAAGAAAGCTGTAAAAATGTTTTTATATATCTTTTGAATTCTTAAAATATATTTAATTAGTTATTTTGTTTATATGTATTGTTTAATTGTGTACAGGGTATTTAAAGGTCAATAATAATATATTGTTGATTCTTTATTTCATTTTTGGACACACTGAGTCAAGGTTATGAACATTTGTCATCGTTTAACTGAAAAAAAATTGTTGTTGTTGTTGTTGTGTTTGTTGTTGTCGCAGATTTCTTTCAATTTGCAAAATGTTTGTTCTAAGTTGATTTCGGCATTAAGTGGCATTTGGCAGCCATACGTTCTGAAGTTAGTAAATCCCATATTTAAATTTCAATTTCCTCTCTTTTCCCTCATCCCTTGTTTCGGTAAATTTCAACTTCCTGTCGCTGAGAACAGAGAATTAAAATATGAAAAAAAAAGAATAAACACAAATTGCAATTAAGTGAAATCATGATCAAATTATGATAACAAACACATTTAAAATGCAATTAAGCACATTAATTACAACTGCAATTGCAATTGCAATTGCAATGTTAACTGGTTGGGCAGGTGGCCAAAATGGCAAATTGACAGATTTTGATAAATGCCACAAAACGCCTGAGAGTCTGTTGCAACTTTGGCTTTTGCATTTTTCCCGTTGCCGTTGCCGTTGTCGTTGCAGCTTAAAGAGAAAGTCTTTCACAAGACACTTGGCAATTTGTCAACAGCAGCCCATTTGAAGAAGACATTTGTGACTACCTGTTGTTGTTGTTGTTGTTGTGGTTAATATTACTTGTATTTGGCTATAACACAATTTGTTAAGACCACTTTTCACATGTCACTTTGAGGCGTCTTCTCAGCCATACACAGTGGGAGCCAATTGTTTATACTCGACTTGACCTTGAGGCTGACAGACAACCTTAACTCTCTATCTCCATCTTCTACTCATCTTGAAAATACACCTAGCAAAAAAAATTTGTAGTAAAAATAAATGCAGTTTTTAGTTTTGTGTTTGATAAGAAAACGTATTCAAAATAAATATATTTCAGTGTCAAGGTTAATTTTAATATTTTTTAACAAGTGTGAAAAGCATTTAAAAATTTAATATACCAAAACGAGAATATTTATTACTTAATTATTTTAATATGATTGTAATCAAACTATTATATTAAAATATTTTTCAAAATATTTTATTTTATGCAAACTTTTATTTCACTTTTTTAATTATTTTTAAGTTTTGATGAATGCAAACACTAAAGTTTGACTGAATTCATATTTAAATATGCAATTATATTAAAGTGTAAATATTAAGTTAAGCGTATTTTTCTTTGGGTGTATGCAAACGAGTATCTTGTATCTTTCCGCATTTGAATCTCAGCCTCCTTGCCACATTTGCATGTGGTGTGCTGCCTCATTTCCAGTTGATATTTTCTGCTTGGCTTCGTTGCCTCAGCCCGCATCATTATCGCGACTCGTCGGCTGCTGCGTCGGCTGCGACTGCGCCTCAATTACGTGCCACCAATTGCGGCAGCAGCTGCTGCACATGCCCCGGCATTTATACATGTACAGTTAGTCAAAAAAGTGTTGTGACAACATCCACAAATTCTATTGCACAAAATACGTGTTTATATTCTTAATAGATTTTAATTGTCTTGCTTATTTCTTTGTAATTCCCAATTAAAGTTCTTAGCACAAGTTTATAAACAAAAAAATTTGATTTTGAATTAAACTATCAATAAAAATAAAATATGTTTATTTTGATGTTGTCAAAACACTTTCTGCACTCACTGTATATATTTTGTTGCGCCGTCTGCCTACAAATTAGTGGCATATTGCGCACAGTTGCCCAAAATTTGTGTCCTTGGGTCGAGGCAAGAAATTTGCACAACTGAATAAAAGCTTGTTGCAACTATGTATATAAATTCATATGTCTGAATATATGTATGTATGTGCATGAATCAGCATGACAGTGCATAATTAAAGTAAACGAGTGTCAACTCATAATTACCGGTAATTTCATATAGGATTATAATAACAATTAGAATAATATATGTTAAATATTAGGGAACCAAATTTAGCTAAAGTGCAATAAGAAATATGAGTTGAGAAAAATTAATTATTTTTAATTAAATAATTGCGAGTTTTAATTTTTGTGCAATATATTTTTCTATTATATTTTTAATTTCAAAAGTACTTTAAAAGCCATACCAGATAAAAGGTAAATCAATTATTAGTTATAGTTTATTTTCCCTATATTAATAAATTAAAATTTCTAAATTTGTTTGTTTCCAAAATAATTTTTAAAATAATTATTTGTATTCCTATTTTATGTAAATTTTTTGAGTTTATTTAATAAATTTAAGTAATATGGCTGGCTACAGATCTCAATTGAAAGTCTTTATTGACAATGGATGGCAATAATTTTATTATTTTGTAGAAACAAAGGTTATATTTAAAATTTGTTTTTGTCTTTCGGATTGAATGAATTCTTTTCAGTCGCCACTTTGGCATCACTTGAATGCACCTTGTTGCATCTACATGTATCTATGTGTATGCAGATAACAAGTGCATGCACTTGTCTAGTCGATTATCTACATAGACGTATTGTTCTCCGAGAGTTTTGCGGTCGGAGAGACTGTGGTTGGGGGATTATCAATAAAGTCTGAGAAAGAGCTGAGGAAGAGCGCGAATTGCACTTAAATTGCATCCACGAGACAGACGTCAATCACTTTGCGTTGCTCAACTAATAAATGCCGAGCACACACACAGATACTCACACACACACACAAAAGATACAGATACTTATACACACAGATGCAGATACAGATACAGTCATAAGATTGAGATTAAAAGCAAGCCGCTTGTTAGTCGGTAAATACTACGGCATAGCAGCTGCTCACCGACCTCAACCCCTTGACCCCTTAACCCATCCAGGCGAATGCTAAATGGGTTTGATCTTTATCAACATGATAATCTGTGTTGAGGCTATCTCTGTGTGTGTGCGTGTGTGTCTGTGTGTGTGGGCAGTGAGTAGCTGAAATTGTAAAGAGACAAATGCTGACAGGTGATTTACTTAATTAAGAGAATAGTCAAAGTAAAGCGAAAGTCATAAAACTCATTATAAGATTAAAAAAAAAAGAATCGCAAATTTATTATTATAAATATACATTTGTATATAAACAATATTTTTGAAACATAATTTTTGATTAAATAACTGTTACTGGTAATTTCCAAAGCCAATAAACATAATTTACTGAATTAATTTAATAGTAAGAAAAGCCATAGAATAGTAAGAATAACGGTGCAAGTCATGAGATAGATCATTAGATTTATTTATAATAAATTTCTATAGAAAGTTTATTAAGTTTTGAATTTAAAGAATTACATAGCTGTTGGGTTTGTAATTTCCAAAGTATATCTTTAATTGCTTATCATTATTATACAAGTATATTATTAGTCGACCTGTGGCACCTTTTTTCAACTCTACCAATCCCTAGTTCTTGTGACTGACTCATATATAAAACTGACAGTTGCGTCAGGTGCTCGAGTTGCTGATGTCACAGTCCACGTTATTTGTCGTGTAGAACTTTAAAACTTATCAATACCAAAAAAAAAAAAAAATAGTAATTATTGCCAAAACTGTGATAATGTCGTCAATTCCCTATGCTTAACTTGCGGACAGGCAAGCGATAAACAAATCTAATCACGATAGCAGTTATCGATAGAAACGGAAACTTAAATGTGCTCAGAGAGAGAGAGAGAGAGAGAGAGAGAGAGCTACGAAGAAAGATCGAGCGAAAAATGACGCAAGGTGCGATCAAAGCTCATAGAACAGCCTAGACACAATTTGCTAGCTACATTTCTTTGTCCGTTGATTGTATTATTTTCTTAGTTACTCTATCAGTAATACCCAACCTCTTTCTATTATTAAGAATGCTATTTTTAAACTTTTTAGCCCATTGAAACTAATACTTTTTTTTTACTTACTCTACTTTAATTTGAGTAATTGAGTACAGTACTTTCTAATATTTCTTTAATATTTAAATTATTTGTTTCCCAACTATATATTTTATTAAATAATGAAAACAATTTAATTTACTTGTTTATATCCGTTACTTAAAAAATAAGTAAAAGGCTATATTGTGTTCGTTGGAATTTATGTAACAGGGAGAAGAAGGCAGCTCCGATCCCATAAAGTATCTTGATCAGCATCAACAGCCAAGTCAATATAGCCATGTGTGTCTGTCCGTCCGTCTGTCTGTCTGTCTGTCCGTCCTTGTGAGCGCCCAGATCTTAGAGACTATAAAAGATAGAGATACCAAAATTTCAAACACAGACTTCAAATGCGTTGGAGCAGGTCAAGTTTGTTTTAAATTTTTGACACGCCCCCTTCCGCCCCCGAAAATCGCGAAAAACCACCATACCCACAGTTTTTAAGATAATACAGTTTTAATGGAAGTTAACGTTATCTATTAATATTATCTATAATATCACTTAACCGCAGCAAGATCAGACAAGTAGAACGGGAGTATTAGCTAACCAATTTCAATACAATCACCTAAAAGTATGCAGTAGTTTTTATTAGGAAGTAATTTCTTTAAAGTTCTTTGATAAATATTGAAATAAGTAACGGATGGTCGTAATCTCGACTCTAACTTTTCTCACTTGTTTTATTATCTTTACATAAATAATAACTGAATGATCTGTATAAAATGTATTTATTTGTTTTTTGATTTTGCAGATAAGACGACAGCAATTAGATAAATCCATCCGTCATCCATGGAGCGCCTTCATCTGCCAGTTTTGCTGGCTCTCCTGCTTTGCGTGTGTGGAGCAATTGCCTCCCCTGCTCCTGTTCCTGCTGCTGCTCCTTACCACTGCCCCGAGGACTGTACGTGCACCTTGTCGCAGCACACACACATTCAGACGTTGCACGCCAAGTGCCAGAGCACAAAGGGATTGAAGTTAAGAGAGGAACCAGTGCAAGCATCGATACCATCGATACCGATACATTCCATCGATCTGTCGTATCTGGGATTGACCCGACTGGGACATGTGCTGGACCATCTGGTGAATCTGACCTCGGTGGACTTGTCGCACAACGAACTCCACGAGATCGGACACTTGAGCAAACGCATCAAGAAGCTGAACCTCAAACACAATCGACTGACATCCGTGAAGCTGCTGAAATTGCCACAGCATTTGCAGGTGCTAAATCTGCAGCACAATGATATCACGTATCTGCCAAAGGAATTGACACATCTGCAACACTTGCAACAGCTGGAATTGGGTCACAATAACATCAACTGTTCCTGCAGCACTCTGGAAGTGCGTAATTGGCTGCAGGAGCAACATGTCTATATGGACAAGGCCGTCATTTGCCATCAACCGACGGAGGCACGTGGCAAGTCCTGGTTGCAACTCAAGCAGTCGGAGATTTGTGAGAAGGAGCGGAACGGTTGGTATGCCAACGATGTCGATGAGAACGAGCTGATGTTGGGCAATCAATCGTTGGAGGAGGAAGAGGAGCTGCAGGAACTGGGCACGGATTACCTTTTGATCGGTAACAAACGAGCCGTGCGGCAGGCAACAATGTCGGAGTCGGCAGCGGAGCCGGCAGCGCCAATTGTGAGCGATGTGGAAGGCTCCGGTGATTTGAGTGAGACCCATATGGAAAATGTTGCTGCCTTTTCAGCAGGCAGTTCAGTAGAGGAACCCAAAACGCAGGCATTGCAGCAGGATGAACCGGAGCCGGAGGAGGAGGGATCCGGCAGTGGTGACGGCATTGTGGACACACCACATGTAGTCGCTGGTCCACACAATCCCGATGACTTTGAGCCAACAGGGCCAAAGGACAACGATAGCGATAACGATAACGATGGGGATAAGGATTACGATAACAAGCCGGTGGAACAGCCAGCGACACCTTCAGCGGATATATTCAAGAATAATAACCAGGGCATCTTTGAGCAGAATCCCGAGGAAGTCAGCGAGGAACCGATTGTGCCGGTGGTACATACCAACCTGGACACGGCCGTTCAAGACGATGTGGTCACCGATGGTCCGCTGTCGCCGGAGAAGCCCTCAGAGGACATATTGGCCGCCAAGGTGGGCCGAAAGGATGACAGCAGTGCCATTTATTATCTGCTCGGTGTAATTGCTCTGATTGTGGTGGGCTTGATCCTCTTTGTGGCCATCAAGCGTTGCAAGTACAACAGCAATGCGGCGGCCAGGGATGCCGAGGCACAACGACAGACGGAGCTGCTGGACATGGACAAGAAGAACCTGGGTAAGCCGCTGACACGCAATGGACACGAGCATTCGCCATTGATTGGCGAGAAATCCAAGTCGGATGAGGCACAGATCGTGAATGGGTCGGGCAAGAAGCCCTACGACAGCAAGGACAATGCCGGACAACAGCCACTGCTGAATGGCAATGGTACGGCCAATGGTGATGCCAAGGATGTGCCCACCATCAACGAACCGAGCACTGGAGAAACCGCACCACACGAGTACTATCCGATCACCCCTCGCTATCCGACGCCGCAGTCGCCGCGTGCCTCCAAGTACGCCCAACATCCCCAGGGAGAGCAGGCAGAGCAGAACAACAACAACAACAACGAGCTGGATGGCGCCTATCTGCCCTCCTCCCCGAAATCGGGTCGCTATTCGCCAGTGTATTCCCCGGAGACGGGTCGGGTGAAGATCAAGCTGACGGAGACGCCGAAGCCGAAGACTCCGATGTTGGTCACTCGCAGCAAATCGAATGCTGGTGACATAATCACAACACCCGTTCAATCTGGCGGTTACCTGGAACCCACACATCAGGTGGCAGCCCTGGCCGCAGGTCCCAATGGATTCGCCAACCACTGATTGCCTCCTAATCGAGTGCAGCCAAATCCCAATCCCAATCCCATGTAACTTATAACGATTCCCTCGACGAATTACGAAAGATAATGCCAAGAAATATTCAAATTGGATGGAGAAAACCAGAAAGCATACAAAATTGAGATGAAAATTAGAAAATCTGAATTATGATGAGAAATGCATGCGATAATTACGAAAATTTCTTAAATTTAATAAATATGAATTTGAGAACACAAAAATTAGGAAAACACTTTTTTCTAAAGCCCAAAACTATAATGAAAAATGGCAATGAAAACTAGGAAGTTATTAGGAAACTCAAATTAGGCAAAAAAAAGTGGAGTTGAAAATGCTAAAATTAGAAAATGTTAATCAGGCGATTTCAATTATAAACATTTATTTTTATCATGATGTTTTTTCACAGCTTAATATTTCGTTAAATTTACAGAAATTCTAATTTAAGGAATACAATAAAGTGTATTCGATAGAAAATTTTAGTATAGAATGAAAAATGTAAAATTTTATTTCAAAATATTGAGGAAGTTGATTATTCCAATTTTTTGTACTTCAAGTTCTCTAATTTTTGTATTCCGCAAAATTTTCGTAGTTGATTTTCTGAATTCCTTTTATTTTCAATGCTTATTTCGGTTTTCTAAAATTTTAATCTTGGTATTTATTTCTTTGTTTTTGTATTGTAACTTTTACAAAAATATTTGAAATTCGTGAGAGGATAAAGAGCGAGACAGAGAGAGACAGACAAGTGCCAAGTTAGCAGCGATTACAACAACATAAATAGAAACAACAACAAGAGTGGCCGATTAAGTAACAACAACAACAACAACAGCAAACTATTCGATTTAAGCTCCCACTCCCCTCTTAAATTTATATATATATATATATAAACTATATGTAACCATTGTAGTCTAGAAATAAGTAAATTAATTATAAATAAGCATAAATCTAGTTTAATACCAAAGTTATAAATATCTTAAATGTAAATTTCCAACAACGCGAAATACAACAACAACAACAGCAACAAAATAAGGGACCAATACTTTGTGAAACTCTTCTTCTTCCTTTTATTCCTACACACACACACACACACACAAACACCAACATTACTTACATATTAATATACATATGTGAATTTTTCTATGGAAATGCGTTATGTATAATATTTAAGCTCTATTCTCTTGTGAAATTATATTATGTGTTACTTTTCGTGTGAATGACTTTTCAATTCATTTTAAGCCTATCAATAAAAAATAATTAAAGCAAACGACAACAATTAAAAAGAATAATAGAAAAACTTGAACTTATTTTCGATAGCTACTTAACTGAAATTGGTTTAGATCTAAGCTCCTTCGAGTTTGCTATGTTTATGTGTATGTGTATTAGCTAAAGTGCTTGATACTCAAAAAGGTAAGTAAGTAGCCAAATGGTTTTTGTCTCGGCTGCGCTGTTGAATGAAGTAACAGTGGTAGATAACATATTAGACAGAGAGAGATAAATGTTAAAACATTTGAGTAAGCTGTAAAATGATTTTTGTCTCGGGTTGCAGTGTTGCTGGTAAAGAGAGAGGGTTATTGGGATAAGCTGCGAAATGGTTCTTGCCTTAACTGCGCTGTTAAATATAGTTACTGTGGTGGCAAAAATAGTAGGCAGAGAGAACTAAAGATAGCTGGAAACACATTTAAAGTGGAGTGTCTCAGTGTCAATGATAAATGGGCATACATTGGACAGTGTGTTGAAAGTACGACTGTAATGGTTCTTATCTCGGGTTCAATGTAGTTACACTGCTGTCCAAATTAAAAGACTGTCAGTTGTCTGGGCACACTTTGACGTGTATTTAAAGTACGACCGTTACATGATTTAGTTTAAATAAGTCTTAAGAGTTATTTACAATATATGTATGTAGTTAAGTTTAACAAATGAAAGGATTATTAAGTATGCTTTGTCGTTTGCTGGCTTAAAATAGAGTTTCTCGCATGGGTTTGTGCACTGGAATAAGACGTTCTCCCTTCCCTTCCCCTTCTCCTTCTCCGCCGGACGAAGAGGAGCTGCCATCGGCGGCGGCAGCAGCAGCGCTGAAATTGCCGCTGACCCGACGACTGGCCGAGTTCTTCCGCCGCTTTCGCTTGCCCTGCTCCACGTCCAGTTCGGCACCGGAGGTGGAGACATTTGATCGATTGTCGTCGGGCAGCGAGACGAGATCCTGTTCGGCCAGCTCCTGGAAATCGCTGGCAATGGTGGACGAGGACGGAGCACGCTTAAAGTAATCCTCTACAGCCGGAGCAAGTGCACCAGCTGCCACTTGACAGGGATACACCTGTACAGTGACCTTAATCGGCGTCTTGGGCTTCCTCTTGGCAAAGGGACTGCCGGGTTTACTGCCCAAATCCTCGTACTCGGGATCGGTGAGGAACTCGACACTGTCGGCCATCATATTGAGCCGCTTGAAGGGCGGAATCTCGGCTATCTTCGGCTTACGCTTCGTGTACGGACTGTTCTCGTAGCTCTGAAAGTTGCCAATCTGCTCGGCACTCTGCAGATTATGGGTCTTCAGATGGGCAGCCGGAAAGCGGGATTCCTCAATGCTAAACCGTCGACTGCCCGACTGAGTGTTGTACTCCATGTGTCCAGTGCGTCTATAGGGTCCATAATGAGCCGTTCTCTCTTTGTCCCGATTTGAGAGCATCTCCACGCTGCGGAATCTTTGACGGTTGTCCAGCTGCAGCTCCTCCTCTCCGGCGGACTGTTCTCCCCCCTCCGGCTGTGTCTGGGAACGTCGCAGATTCTTGCGTGCTCGTTCCGTGACAGTCAGGTCCAACATGGACTTCACAGGTCGCTCCAACTTTGGCATCAGCAAGGCGTCTTCGTAGGAGGGCAGAAGACTAATCTCCTGCGCCTGTTGCAGCGTTGTGGAAGACTCTTCCCGCAGCATGCGTTCATTGAGATCCCGTCTACGAAGTGAAAGTTTCTTTTAGTTAAGCTTGATTATAATTTTCAATATATGAACTATAAATACAAATATAATTTTGTATTTTTGGTATTTTTAAAATTTGTAATACATAAAATTTAAATTAAATGCAAATCGATAGATGACAAAATTTCATAAAGGCGCCTTACTTTGTCACGCCCGCAAAAACCGAACCTTTTTAGGTCGAAGTCGAGTTGAGCCAGAAAAATCGAAAATACAACGATATCTACCAGGCAAACAGAAATGTACAGCAGGTGGCAGTAGATAAAGTCAAAGGCACACATCCACACAAGCACACATGTAACACACAGCTCTTAGGATCCACATAAGATCCACAGCCGCTCAGTCGCGAGAGAACTTAAGCCAATCAAAGCTTTGCGCGCTGTGAGAGGATCAGAGCATTTACAGTTACTCTCCTGTGTTGAGTTCTCTGAGTTTACACATACATCCGCACATGTAAACAAACAGTGCAGCGAGATTTATTTGTTTTCTGTTTGCTGCTAGTTCTGTTTGCCTGGTATTTCTGTGAGTGCAAATGTTATTTTGCTGTGTTTTTCAGTCGTTACATAAATTGTAATTATTATTTAATAATCTATTTGTTAGTTTTGTTATTTTATGAGGAATTTATGTATTTGAAGCTCAACTTACATGCGACGCAGTTCATCGTGATTTTCGTCATATTCCCTGCGATTGCTGCGCTCCTTTTGCTTGCGCATTATCTTCTGGCAACATCCGTATAAAATGGCCAATAGACCGATGCCCAGAATGCTGAGCATTACCGTGGACCACACCTTCTCCCCGCTGCTGCTGCGGGTACTGGCTGTCCAGTCGGTTATACAGGCATAATCCCACATCTTGCCATAGTAGATTGGCGGGGAACCACAGCGCAGATGATAACGATCCTTGATCTGTAGAGAGTTGTTTAATATTGGAGAGAGTTCTTCAATCTATCTACAAGTGCTTACTTTTTGTGGTTTCACTGTGAGAAATTCATAGAATTCTATGAATAATGGATCTTGGCATTCGCATATCCAGGGATTGTCGCCTAGCCAGATTTGATCCAGAAACTTATTGCCTCGAAAATAGGAAGGAGGAATGGGATTCGTCAATCGATTGCCATTCAAATGCAAATCCGCTAGTTCTGGAAAACCTCGAAAACTATTGTTTCGAATGGTGGAAAGCCTGTAGAGAAAAAAGAAACAATGGGATAAGAAATTTAGCAGCAATTGGTAATGTAACCGTTAACCGATATTAACCGATTGAAAATATTCACATGTAACGGGTATTATCGGTGTAATCAAGCATTTATTTAAATTTTGGTTTAAAGGTCTAACTATCGTTTTCAAACTAATCTCATTTAATAATAAATCTCATTAAATAGATCTTGTTTTTGAAATTAAAGAATTTGTAGCTTAAAGAATTTTCTAAAAAAATTTTCAAATAATTTTTTTCTTTATAAACCGAAATCTTACTGGTATTTAATCGAAACATGTAAAAAATTGGTAACCGATACGAAACGGATAACAAATACAATTTAGAACCGTTTTGGTTTAATACCCAGATTAAAAATATATTATAATAATTTTATAGAGTCACCTGCAGTTGGCCAAATTCAGATACTGCAGAGTTTCGGACTGCATTTGATTGGGAATATCACTGATCAAATTATTGGATAGATCGAGTTGCTGTATGACGGATAATCCGGATAAAGCGGTGCTCTCAATTGCGGTGATTTCACACCAACTCATGTTGATGTGACGCACCGAGTTGGAGACGATCTTCGTCAGCTTCTGGATGATGTTGCGACTCAGATTGAGCTCCATTAGGACATCATTGCCACGGATCAGATTGCGATCCAGATAGGCAATCTCATTGTAGGCCAGATTCAAGTGCTTAAGTCGCTTTAGCGGACTAAAGGCTTCATTCCCAATCAGACGCAGGACATTCTCGGACAGATCGACCAGCTCGAGCAGTGTATTATTGGCAAAGCTTCGGGCATCCACAGATCTCAAAAGGTTGCCTCTCAAACGCACCTCGGTGAGAGCGGGAAAGCCACTGAGATCAAGCTCATCGAGGTTGCAGTAGGACGCATCCAGTTTCCTCAGCTCGGGGGCTAAAATGAGATCATCCACAATCTGCAGAGCCGTATTTCGGGACAGATTTAAGGACTCCAGACTGGGCAGTGCCTCGAAAAAGGACGCACTGAGTCGCTGCAGGCTGCAGTTACTCAAATCGAGTTTTCTCACGCTGTCGTAGGGAAAATGCATCAATTGGGTCAAGTGATTGTTGGCCAGGGACACTTGCTCCAGGTTGGGCAGCTGATTGTCCGACAAACTGCTGCCAACAAAGCTGATTTGGGCCATTGAAAGGTCCAGCTCGGAGAGAGATGGACTGCTGAGCTGTTGGCCAACATCGGAGCCTCCAAAGCTGCCTAGACGATTGCCACTTAGGCTAAGACGCTTCAGACTTGGCGCATACTTAAAGGCCTCATTGGGATGAATATCTGTCCAGCTGGTTATTGAGTTGTTGGCCAACAGCAAAGTTCGCAGCGATGTGAAACCAATTAACGCATTCTTATCCAGTTTATCTATACGGTTGTCCGACAGATCCAGAAACAACAGCGAGTCCATATCTGCGTACTGTCGTGGAAACGAACTGAATCTGTTGTTCGACAAATCCAAATGCTCCACAGGCACATTGTCGAAGCTGGGAAAGACGCTCAGTCCACGGCCGGAACAGTTCGCGTACAGACTGTCGACTATCCAGCTGCACTTACAGGACGCCGGACACTCCACACCGGTAATTTCACCAGTCATCAGTCCTACTACAAGGACAAGCATCTGCCAAAGCAATCTCAGGTAAGCCATGTCTGCAAAAATATGTATTTATTATGTTTAAATATTAGTAGATGGCAACAAATAAATAAACAAGTTTAATGAATAGTAAATAATCGCTATATTTTTTATAAAAGCTATATCTATTAAACCATCTCAAACATCTTCTCTGTTTATTAACCGATCGAGATGAAATTTTTAGCAAATATTTCCTAAATATCTCACATTCTGTGAGCAAAATTTCAAAATTGTTGATTCAAAATTGTCTATTTTATGCGGTTTTGTCGAAATACAGATCACATCATAGGAGCAGATATTGTTTTCATTATAAGTTTTGATATGAAAATTACAATATTATGATCATTTTTCATTTTTATGGATCAACTTGCAATATAATGTTAAATTTTGAGTCACTTATTATATATTTAAAGAAAATTAATCATTATTTAAATAATCAACGAATAGGTATAAGATTTTGGTTAGTTTTCGGTTGGTGTGTATTTCTGGAGCACCACTCTATATTTATCAAGGGATTGATTTAAAAATAAAAAACAAAATCATTATTGTATCATTATTTAAAGTATCTGCACCAAATTTCTTAGCTCTAACTCTTCTAGTCTCTGAGATTTAGCTGTTCGTACATTGTGAGAAATCGGAATAGTAATCAGTATCAAAATCGAAATCAGCTGTGATGCTTTTGGAGTCTCGACCTATTGCGTAGTCCCAATTGATTTGCCTTCTGTTAAGTCTGTTTATTGCGCATGCATTTTATTTAGGCCTTATCATTATCTGTGCTCGTATTTCGTTGCAAATAAAAAAGGGGTAACGACGCTATATATATTTATATACCCAATATATATTTATATATATATATTTATGTACGTGTATATACAATAATCATTTGCAATTAAAACTGCCTCGTTTTGCAATTGACCTGTAATGTTAAATCTAATAACTTGCTATTTAATGACGTCACTGATGGAATTTATTCACCTGCTTCAAATTTGTTATGATTTTCCAAAGACCCGAAGTTACACACACCGTTAGTGCTTATCTTATCGATGTGGTTGGCGATTCGTGGTTGGGGAAGTCGAAATTAGAGCACCAAACACTGGAGAACAACACTCATTTGAACAAATATTATTATGAGTATATTGAATATATTATTTTTGTTAAATAAAAGTTAACAATTTATTTACAAAAACTTGTCATTTATTCAAGCATTGTCAGGTGTTTTACTTGCGACCTTTAAACAAAACTCTACATTTTATTATGGGAATTTAAAATCTATTACACTTAGCGCGATCAACCGACAATGTTTCTTCAATGTCGCCGAATACTGACTGAATGAAAATTACTCACCTGCCGCTATACGAACCGTTTCATGCTGATAAGATAAGCCACTGATAAGCCCACTGATATAGTTTATAGTCGCCAGTGTTGGACAATTGCAGCAGCGTCTCGATGACTGTGTTGTATAGCCAATAAATTTATATATACTCACATATATGTAAATTTCATATATTCTTAACTGAAAAAAATCTAAGCACTAAGTAAGCTAAAATTATTATTTGAATAATTGTAAATTTTAAAGTGGTTGAAACATTTGTAAGTGCATATTCTTATGCTGTATCTTAAAACAAAATACTGAAATTTCTGCTGTCTTGAAACGTGTTAATCAATGATATATTAGGAGTACCGGTATTTTTAATAGATCATAATTGTTAAAATTTCAGCAAAATAAGAAAATTAAGTACACTACATAAATTTTTATTGGCTCAAATAAAAATTACCAGTTTTCTGATTCTGTTCGCCTGGTAGTTCAGCTGTCAACTTGGTTCTTTTTAGCCCAATGGACAATGGGTACAAGAGTTGACCCTTTAGTATAAAAAAACTAACTTAGATAAATCCATACTTCAAAATATAAATAGTCTGATACAAACTTACATGTTAACATGCGTCATTTACACCATTTTGGAAGATTTATTGAATCACATTTCTAATAAATATGCTTTAATACCTACCCCATACTTTTAGGCATGCCAATTATGTATCTTAAGTATGCTCTAATAATAATCATTGCATACTTGTGTGCTGTCTTTCTAATGTTGATGTTTAGCTTTGAACGGCAATTAACGCTAGTGACGAAAGGTGGGTTCTAGAAATGTTAGCCAATCGAAAACCAACCAAAAATGTATGGTTTATATTTCTCGAGCACTCCAGACGAAAAATTAATTTTATTCTAGTTAATATATTATAATATACTCATATAAAATTACATTGTGCGGTTGCCCTTTAAAAGTGAATTTGCTTAACATGTGATAAATTGCATCTGCAAATTATATGAAATATAAAAAGCAAGCAGCTTCTTATATACATATTTAATTGGGAGGAGTAGGAAGCAGAAATAGAACTACTCTGACTCAGCGAATACTTCTCAACTAATGCAGGATAATGGTGAACAGACGCTAGACACTTACTAACCGGATTTATTGTAATGAAGCGTGAACAAAACAGAAACGACAGCGCGATAAAGATGCAGTAGGAACTGAAAATCCGTACAACCAACAACAGTTACCACACCAGCAACATTAACAATAACAACATAAAAAAATAACAAAATAAAAAAAAAAGAATCAAACAATACTGACGTGTTGACAGCAACATATTTGTATTGAAGTGTTGATGGCAACAGGAGTGGGCGCTCTGAAAAACTTAGGTGACAAAAAAAATAATAAGCCTTATGTCGAAGCGAGTATACTCTATCAAAATGTCAAGGGGTTTGTATCACAATATAAGATGATGAATGGTTTGGGAGTCGAAAATACCAAAATTGAAATGTAGAATCAATTTAGAGGCCAAATCATGATGAAAATGACATTCCGATTGAAAATCGGTTAAGTTTTAACAAAGTTATGCGAGATCAAAGTATTCGAAAAAATGTCAAGGGGTATGTATGGAAAATTGGATGATAGATGGCTTGATGATCGAAAAAATATCGAATTTTCTAAATCAACAAGATTTAGATGCAGAATCAATTAAGAGGCCAAATCATGATGAAAATGACATTCCGATTGAAAATCGGTTAATTTTTGATGAAGTTATGAGAGATCAAAGTTTTCGAAAAAATGTCAAGGGGTATGTATGGAAAATTGGATGATAGATGGCTTGATGATCGAAAAATATCAAATTTTCTATATCAACAAGATTTAGATGCAGAATTAATTTAGAGGCCAGATCATGATGAAAATGACATTCCGATTGAAAATCGGTTAATTTTTGATGAAGTTATGAGAGATCAAAGTTTTCGAAAAAATGTCAAGGGGTATGTATGGAAAATTGGATGATAGATGGCTTGATGATCGAAAAAATATCAAATTTTCTAGATCAACAAAATTTAAATGCAGAATCAATTTAGAGGCCAAATCATGATGAAAATGACATTCCGATTGAAAATCGGTTAAGTTTTAGCAAAGTTATGAGGGATCAAAGTTTTCGAAAAAATGTCAAGGGGTATGTATGGAAAATTGGATGATAGATGGCTTGATGATCTAAAAAATATCAAATTTTCGAGCTTAACAAAATTTAAATGCAGAATCAATTCAGATGCCAAATCATGATCAAAATGACATTTCGCTTGAAAATCGGTTAAGGTTTAGCAAAGTTATGAGAGATCAAAGTTTTCGAAAAAATGTCAAGGGGTATGTATGGAAAATTGGATGATAGATGGCTTGATGATCGAAAAAATATCAAATTTTCTAGCTTAACAAAATTTAAATGCAGAATCAATTTAGAGGCCAAATCATGATGAAAATGACATTCGGATTGAAAATCGGTTAAGTTTTAGCAAAGTTATGAGGGATCAAAGTTTTCGAAAAAATGTCAAGGGGTATGTATGGAAAATTGGATGATAGATGGCTTGATGATCTAAAAAATATCAAATTTTCTAGCTTAACAAAATTTAAATGCAGAATCAATTTAGATGCCAAATCATGATCAAAATGACATTTCGCTTGAAAATCGGTTAAGGTTTAGCAAAGTTATGAGAGATCAAAGTTTTCGAAAAAATGTCAAGGGGTAAGTATGGAAAATTGGATGATGGATGGCTTGATGATCGAAAAAATATCAAATTTTCTAGATCAAAAAAATTTAAATGCAGAATCAATTTAGAGGCCAAATCATGATCAAAATGACATTCCGCTCGAAATTCGGTTGAGTTTTGACAAAGTTATGATAGATCAAAGTTTTCGAAAAAATGTCAAGGAGTATGTATGGAAAATTGGATGATGGATGGCTTGATGATCGAAAAAATATCAAATTTTCTAGCTTAACAAAATTTAAATGCAGAATCAATTTAGAGGCCAAATCATGATGAAAATGACATTCGGATTGAAAATCGGTTAAGTTTTAGCAAAGTTATGAGGGATCAAAGTTTTCGAAAAAATGTCAAGGGGTATGTATGGAAAATTGGATGATAGATGGCTTGATGATCTAAAAAATATCAAATTTTCTAGCTTAACAAAATTTAAATGCAGAATCAATTTAGATGCCAAATCATGATCAAAATGACATTTCGCTTGAAAATCGGTTAAGGTTTAGCAAAGTTATGAGAGATCAAAGTTTTCGAAAAAATGTCAAGGGGTATGTATGGAAAATTGGATGATAGATGGCTTGATGATCGAAAAAATATCAAATTTTCTAGATCAACAAGATTTAGATGCAGAATCAATTTAGAGGCCAAATCATGATGAAAATGACATTCGGATTGAAAATCGGTTAAGTTTTAGCAAAGTTATGAGGGATCAAAGTTTTCGAATACATACGTATGGAAAATTGGATGATAGATGGCTTGATGATCGAAAAAATATCAAATTTTCTAGCTTAACAAAATTTAAATGCAGAATCAATTTAGAGGCCAAATCATGATCAAAATGACATTTCGCTTGAAAATCGGTTAAGGTTTAGCAAAGTTATGAGAGATCAAAGTTTTCGAAAAAAATGTCAAGGGTATGTATGGAAAATTGGATGATAGATGGCTTGATGATCGAAAAAATATCAAATTTTCTAGATCAACAAGATTTAGATGCAGAATCAATTTAGAGGCCAAATCATGATGAAAATGACATTCGGATTGAAAATCGGTTAAGTTTTAGCAAAGTTATGAGGGATCAAAGTTTTCGAAAAAATGTCAAGGGGTATGTATGGAAAATTGGATGATAGATGGCTTGATGATCGAAAAAATATCAAATTTTCTAGATCAACAAGATTTAGATGCAGAATCAATTTAGAGGCCAAATCATGATGAAAATGACATTCGGATTGAAAATCGGTTAAGTTTTAGCAAAGTTATGAGAGATCAAAGTTTTCAAAAAAATCGTCAAGGGATTTGTATCAAAATTAGGGATATATATTGGCAGAGTCACAAAGCTGTTTTAAAATCGGAGCGGCCCTTATGGATTTGAAAATGAGGTTAGTGTATAACGAGAAATGGATTTTAAAAGCGTTGCAATGATACGAATTCAATAAATAAGTTGACGCTTTGCTTTTAAATCAATCGGGAAAAAGGAAAATAGCGAAATCGTCCAAGTAGAATGCAGAAGTCAACAGCAACATCAGCAACATCCTGAACTTCAGCTTCAGCGTCAACTTCAGCATAACGCCAACCTGATAAGCTTGACAGGATGTGGCCCGGCGGACAATCACCCGGAATCGTTTCTCCCACTTTTAAGTTTGAACTATTGAATACGTTTGTCAGTTCTTTGAGCACAAACTCTGTTACCCGGGCAGCCACAGCAAAAGCCACGCGCTCGCGGATAACTTCTCAGATAATGAGCAGCAGTCGCTGGCGAAGGGGCTGGGGAAGGGATTGGTGAAGGGGCGGGGGCAGCAACGGGGGCGGGAGATGTGAAAACGCGTCTTTGGCGTTTTAATGAAGCGCAGCGACTTTGTTGCCGAGCTGCCAGCGATTGTGATGGAGAGCACAGTGGGAAAAAAGGCTCCATTAACTACTTTTTTATTTATGAATTTTTTCATTTTATTAGCAATTAAAATTGTAGTGCTCATTAATCTCACTAGCATTGAAAAAATTAGCTCTAATGATAACGATAATTATAATTATAATAATAATTTTCAATTACAATTCAAATTATTATCACTAGCACTAACATTTTTCAATTCTATTAAAATGAAATTTAGTTTAGTGTCGTTTTCATTTTTTACAATGCTAGAAAAATAAAATTTTATTAGCAGTAATTTCTGCAATGCTAATTTAAAATTATGCTAATGATTGATATACTTAAATATCTGTCATACAATATATAAAATTCAAAAATTACTAACAGATACTTAAATATTTGTATGCTTCAATATGTATATTCCAATGAAAAATTCATTTAAATGAAAGGATCGCAAATAGTTTGCGTTTAAATGTGTAATCTATTTAATTATTTAAGTTTCGAAAAATGGAATTCTTTTATTTAGCTAATTTAGTTGCTTTTCCCACTGTGCGACTGGATAATTAGCGGCTCGGTCGATGCAAAGTCAGCGATGTCCTTCGAGTTGGGTGTTGGGAATTCGCACAGTTGGAATCACAAGTTAATACTTTGTGCCATGGCCTTGTCTCTCTTTGTGTGCTTTTGTTAATGGATTGATTTTGAATTTTCTCTCATCTAATCTGGGTGACTTGATTTTAACATTTCTGCTTTCAATTTGCCGTTCTTTACTTGGCTTTTCTGGGCAATTTCTGGCTGCTTTTTAATAAGAAAAGAAGTGCTTTTTATTTATTTTTGGGCTGCTTTTTTTCTTTTTATAGCGCTACTTACTTAGCAAAAAGGCGACTGCAGCCAAAGTTTGGTGCGTTGAATGACAGATGCGGTGTCCAGAGATAAGCGCCACCCACTTGCCACTTGCCACTTGACACAGTTGCCACAGGCTGTGTCACAACTCACAGCAAGCGAATGCGATAAAGCAAATTGTAAGTTGAATGTGTCCAGGTGAGCTGACAACAACGGAAGTCAGCTGGCAATGACAATTCTCAGTTCTCAATTCTCGCTGAGTTGCTGTCCAAGAACTCGTGATAGCTTAGTATAAAGTTGTTAAGCATTTGACACCCACACACACAC
The DNA here is from genome assembly GCF_004354385.1 of Drosophila innubila. Lineage (NCBI taxonomy): Eukaryota > Metazoa > Arthropoda > Insecta > Diptera > Drosophilidae > Drosophila > Drosophila innubila. The sequence continues at coordinate 885,796 of NW_022995374.1, read as the reverse complement.
ACACCCGCACACACACACTTGAGCATGTCTTGTGCCGATGTCATAAAGATAAAGCTGAGACCACATTATGGTCCTTCTAATCGAGGCTGACTGCCAATCGCCATCCACATAAACGACCTCGTTTGAAGGCTTTGATTATATTTATTATTTTTATGAAGCATGCCTCAAATTAGGTTTTTATTGTAAGCAGCATAAAAAACAATTTGCTTCTATCTGCAGGACGATACGTCAAACATAAACATAACGTAATGTAACGGTGATAAAGAAGCTTGCCCCAAATATAAATATATACGATTATATATTGTACTTGCCACACATTTGAATTTGCATACTCACAAGTTGTGTTGGCAATTTCCTCTCATTTATCTGGCTCTCTTTAGCTTTAACTGTGAAGCAATTTCATATTTATGAAAGACATTTAAAGTAAAAAACTTGGGAATAATCTTTATTAATATTAAAAATTGTAAGAATTTTGTGTTTTTTAGTTGGTTTCTTTTTACGCGAGTTTGTTAAAATTAACTCATATTGAAATTCCTGAGCTACTATCTAATTATTCTAATCAGACTTTCAAGCGAAATGCATTTTTATATCTACTGTTAATTTTTTAATAATATTATTTTTAGTGGCTTTTTCTAAGTGTTTATTTTCAAATTTACATGCTTCCATATTTTAAGTATTCTTAGTGCTATTTGTCGAAATACTTCTAGTGAATCCTTGAAGTTGCAACTTTAATTAGAAATAACTGAAATGCCAACAGAGTCGACTTGAATGAGCGAAATCAAAGCGGCTTAGCAAATATCTTAAATAGCCATAAATTTCGATTTTTGCCCGTTTAAATGCTTTATGAATTATGAGCTTAAAAGCAGATACCATCCCCACTCCACTAACATTTGTACACCCCATTCTGTAATGTGAAAGGGGGTGCGGTATGCAGCGTGCACCTTAAGCAATGTGAATGTTCCAGCAAAAGTTTCCTCCTTCCTTAGAATATGACAGCACGGCACAGATTTAGACAAAGACTCCAGCCCGCTCCTGTTGGCCGTATTCTTACTGATAGCAAGAGTAGCTGCTGCTCCTGCTCCTGTTTCTGTTCCTGCTCCTGCCACGACCTCTCAATAGGGTGGGGCAGGCTCAGCGATTTAACGGAACAAGCCGCCGAACGGCATTTTAACATTTTTAAGATGCGGCTAGCGAACAGTACCAAGAAAATGCCTCCACTTTAACTCCATCTCCAACTCCATTTCCATTTTCCTCTTCAGCTTTCCCCACAATCCTTTCGCCTTGCCAGAAGAGAAAGAGAGAGAGAGAGAGAGAGGTGCAATGCCATAAATCAATTCGTATTAGTTTTATGAAATGTGTACCTGCGGCGTGCAATGTCACACAGTCACAATCAGAGTCTCACAGTTTATGCCCACAACAAATCGTAATAATCCTAAGATCATGCATTACTTTAGTCACTTTATTTCAGTGGTGGCTGGTTATCAAATGGAAGGAGTTGGCAGGCAGGCATTTTTGGGACAAATTAACAATTAATTCTTTTCAATATAAAATATTTTAATATTCTTAAAATTCTATAAACCTGAGCTATATATTTTTTCGTTTGAATACATGTTAATTTTTTCATTATAATTATTAGGTTTTTTAGATAAGTTCATAAGATTTTTATTATTTTTATTAAATATATGAAACATGACAAACAATTTTATATTTAGGTAAATTTGAAGGTCTTAAAAAAAATCTGCTCTACCTTACGCATTTGTTTTAGGTAATATTATAGTTCATTGATTTTTGATATTTTTATTAAATTTGTACTTTATCATCATTTCTTGCAACGTATAAACTTTTCGGCACTTGGCGGTTTAATGAGCAAATCTTTCTGGAGCGCCTTCTGAGCATCAGCAGAAAACGTCGCCAAACGTTGCCAATTAAGAGAGTCGGGCAAAGGACTTGGACTTAAACTTGGCATAATTCATGTCCTTGAGCCTGTAACCGAATCTGACACACACACACACACACAAATACACATATACAGTCACAGAAATACGGCATGCATATTCATTGCATACCTTAGGGCTGAGCATTTTTCTGCTTTTCTCACTGGTCTCAGTGTTGCCACAATTTTCGAGTTTTTGAGTTTTGGAATTTGCATAAATCTTTTGGCAAGCATTTTAATATTTCTTGGTTAGTTCAACTTGTTGTATATATATCTACATATAGCAGAGAAGAAGAGATTTATACCTAAGTTGGACTCTGAATATTTTAATGGAACTTTTGAATTATCGCCTGACAATGGGATTATCATTTTTACATTGGCCGCACGGCAGGATACGGCTGGGCACCGGAATGGACAATAGGACCAAGGACCTAAGAGAAAAGCTAAGCCAAAGTCAGAAGGCATTTCACTCCCCTGGGGGTAATTTCACCGTTATGCCATAATTATCATCGTAAATTATGCGGAGCAGGGAAAACGAGTAAGTAAAAGTTTTTCGGGATTTTATGAAAATGAATTGAGATTGAGGCCAAATGAAATGTGAATTTACAATTGATTTAAATAGTCGCGAGTGTCTTCAGTAGAAGCGTAAGTAGTAAATCAAAGCATTTTCCAATCTACGTGTCTCTATCCCCTCTCAACATTTTCCTATTTTCCTATGCCTTATTTTCAGTGGGTTTCGGGCAATAATCTGCAGCGCTGAGTGTCATAAATAATAATTAAACAACTCGCGTTGTTAAGTCTTTTTATTACGGGCCCAAGACAAACGACAGTTGACAGCGGGGGCGGAAAGGGGGCGTGGCAGTGTGCCTGTGGCCGTGTGTAGGATAAGATGCCGGTTGGAGCAAAGGCATGAAGGGAAGGCTTAGAGTTTGGTAGCATGTGCGAGTTTTGGACGCTTTACTCCGACTCCCAGGCGCCATGCAGACGCACAATTTTCCACGCAGCTACTTTTCATATATGCTGCAGACATGGAAAGTGGCGTCTGGGATACACACACACACACACACACACACACACACAGGTGGAAGTCCTGTCTTGTCCTGTCCCACTTCATGCAGGATGTTAAGACGTAATTAAGAAAATAAATAATAATCGCCTCGATGCCGGAGCAGCTACGGACATGGACTGCATGCTTTGGGTTCTTCTAGGGGATTGTCCCTTCTTCTAGTGTGTGTGTGCTTGTGTGTGTGTGTGTTAACTTAAGCCCACGTTGTCATACACTTATAAAATATCTTAACTAGAACAGAAAGCGACTTTGCTTTGGAGTGAGACAGTGGACGCTTCTGTAGACAGGAACGTTGTAGGTATTTTGAAAATCTTATCAACGTTGAGAAAACCTACAAGAATTATTATCATTTGATGATACATTTTACTAGTTCGACCAAGGATTTAATAAGCTCACAATGGGGTTGAAACGGCTGCTGACCAAAAGCATTGGGTGACTGCACAGTAGAGATACCAAGAGAGAGGGACAGAGAGAGAGAGAGAGAGAGAGAGAGAGTGAGAGAGAGAGAGAGAGAGAGAGAGAGAGAAAGTAAGCCTCTTCTCTCTATTGAATTGAAATAAGATAAACAATAACTTGACATGTTGATTCCCTATAAGATATACAAAAAAATAATACTTAGAATATTAAAATTGGGAAAACAAAACTAAAATGCATATGAATTAAATTAAAAAATTTAAATTTTGTTATTAAAAACATTATTATTATATTATTTATTTAAAGTTGCATTTAATTTACATTTAAAAATACACTGAGCAAGAGACATACAATTTTGTGATGGCATTTAAAATTACTTAAAATCATATTTCTTCTAATATTATTAAAATAGATTTTGTCTTCTTAGCAGTAAAGTTTTTATTTTTTTGTGTGCTATGAAAACAGTGCCCAGCAACTGAATAAGAGCAAAATAGCAATCAAAAAACATAGCAAAATATCACCTGCACTATAAGAAATATCAGGCAAACAGAATGGGCAGCAAACAGAAAACAAATAAATCTCGCTGCACTGTTTGTTTACATGTGCGGATGGATGTGTAGACTCAGAGAACTAAACACAGGAGAGTAACTGTAAAAGCTCTGATCCTCTCACAGCGCTCTAAGCTTTGATTGGCTTGAGGCCTCTCGCGACTGAGCGGCTGTGGATCTTATGTGGATCCTAAGAGCTGCGTGTTACATGTGTGCTTGTGTGGATGTGTGCCTTTGACTTTATCTACTGCTACCTGCTGTACATTTCTGTTCGCCTGGTAGATTGATTTGGTACTTTTTATTTGTCTCGACTTTGACAATAATAGCGCCTTTATCAAATTTAACACTTTTTCCACTGCAACGCTTTGGTATTTATATTTTTAATTTTAACATATTGAACTCGACTGTTTTGCTAGTTTCTTTTCTTGCTTTTCCAATGCTAACACTGACTTAAAATAAAACAAAAGTCTTGCCATGCAATTCATTTCTAAAGATACTTCTCATTAACTAATTTGGCCATAAAGCTACAAAGGTCGTCTGTGCCACAACATATTGGCACAAAAAGGACGCAGCTGAATTTCCCAGTGCCAAAACTGAGAAAAGGAAGGGGGAGGGTTAAGAGGAAGGGGAACTGCCAAGGAAAGCGAATGTCACAAATCAAAGCGGAATTATTATTACTTATGACCATTTAATTGGACTTGAGTTTATTCATTTGAGTTTCGTGGCTGGTTTTGTTTTTGTTTTTGTTTGTGTTCTTTGCACAGTCAATTTGGCAAATGAGTGTGCTGTGCAGCAGCAACATGAGCCACCGCAAATTGAGCCACCACCACCGCTATAACAATAACAATAACAACAACCACCGCCAACTATTTGGCTCGCACGCTCATTAGTTTTATTGCTCGGCATATCAGTCAAAGCCGCAAAACTATTTATGCGGCAAAGCAGCGGACAGTTTCCCGACCAGCAACAGCAACAGGACCAGGACTTGTATTCCCATCCTCTCCCTCATCCCTCATCCCTGGTTCTGTTTGTCCTGTGTGCTGCCAGCTGCAATTCCTTTGGAGCTTTGCTTGTGCACTTGTTTTGTGTGTTTGCTAGTGTTTATTAATTGCCGAAAATACTCGTTACTTGTCCGAGTACTTCTTGGCAAAGTTCGATTGAAATGTCCTTTTAATGAATTGGCAGTCGTCATAAAGCCGATAATAAATAACAAAAGCACAAAGCAAAAACAAAAAGGGGCTGAAACAAATGACTTTAAATATCCGTTGCATAATCTTAGGCGCTTTTATTTCAACAACTTAAAACCGGCATTACTGCCGTTCTATTATTCCAAACATGCTGCGATTAAGCACGATGATAGCTAACAATAATAGATAACGTGAATTACCGAATTAAATTGTATAGCCTAAAAACTTTGAGTGGTAACGGGTTAAACAAATACTTGATTTCTCCAATAGGCAACTTTATTCGCAATTAAGAGCTAAGAAACTTGAAGCTGAACTTACACATCTGTTCCTAACTTAATTGTAGCTCTCAGTTTCAGTTAATTTCGATTACATTACTCAGATTTATTTGCCATTAAACATCGTTATGGTATCAAAAGTATGAAAAAGTTTTTGAGACCTCGATTTATGCATCGCACTTGCAAATACCTCGCAAAAGAAATTATGTGAAGTTCTTTTTTAAGTACGGCAAAGGCTAGGCAAAATGCACAGCCGGAGAAAGAGGGAGAGAGAGGGAGTGAGAGAGTGAGAGAAGCCATAAAAGCCGCAAGTGCGGCGTAGTTAGCTATGTAAATGTTTTCCGAGCTGTTTATGTATTTACTTTTAATGCCACTCGAAAAAGCGGGAGCATGTAAAGCAGACCGTTCTCCTCTATCTCCTGCTCTCCTGCTCCTGCTCCTGTTTCTGCTCCTGTTTCTGTTCGCTGAAAATTCCACATGGAGGTGAGCTGCATTTTCACACAGCAACCAACCACAACGCGAAGAAAATGCTAACAATTTTAATTAATGGATAAAGTTCTCTTGAATTCCACTTGTCTCCTCCCACTTTCACTCCCCATCTCTCGGTCCAAATTCCGACAGTGGTCGAGCACAGTTAACAATAAATAATAAATATTACTGGTAGTCAGACATTATATACATACTTTGTCCAAATATTTATACACAAAGTATCAAAGCATTTTTACATTGCTATTTCGAATTTTATTTCCTCTCGCTTCAAAATTCCCAAATAATACATACCAACTTCAAATTGTCCAAATTTCAATAAAACTCAACCGTTTTTTAAGCAGAGTCGAATTAATTAATAAATTAATACATTTTTAAATTAAACATAGAGACAAATTGCAATAAATTATTAATTCTTATATTTAAAGTTTTTGTTCCATTGAGGCTGTTGCTGAAAAGTATGCAACAGTCTTTTTTATTAAATACATAAATAAACGCCAGTTAATATGGAAGCCTAAAAATGTGCTCATAAATTGTGTGACGCCATTTTGTTAGCCACATTTTCCCTTCCTTTCAATTCCAATTCCAGCGTTTTCCGCTCGCATTTTTAATTTAAAAGTTTGCGATAACAAATGATGCACATCCCTGAGCACACACACACACACTCGCAGATATGTATGTACTTAAAATAAGAAATAATGTTGACTGCTGATTTAGTAACCGCACTGTCAGGACTTGTAACTCATATATATGTATGCTATATCTATACAAAAATGTATGTGCACATGTGTAAGCACAAAGGCGAAAGAATAAAGAAAGAAATGAAGCAAACTTTGGAGCTAATAAATTGTTTCATATCTCAACGCTAATATACTCATACTCATACTCGCCTGAGCAGATAACTCATACGCCGCGTTGGCCGACAGCATTTCGGGAAGAGGAAACCACGAACAGAACATAAGGGGACAGCTGGTTATTTTTTTTCTTTTTTCTTTTTTCTTTTTGGTATGCATATTTATTTCCCCTTTGCTTATCAGCGACTAACAAAAATGAGAGAAATAAAGCAAAGCAAGTTCTGCCATATGAGAAATTGCCAAACACATTACCACACATTAGCCAGGCCAAAAAGGAGGCAACAACCAAAAGAAACAAGCAAACACCTTCAGTTCACAGGATATGAGCAAATGTTTGCTTTTTTTTTTTTTTAACTGCGACTTTATGCTAATAAAATAAAATATGCTCGAATTGTGTCAGCTTTAAATATAGTAAATTGAATTATTTATGAAAATTATAGGTAAGCATCGAAAAAGTAACCAACTAAACAAAACTGTCATCTTAATAACTCAAACTTTTCAAAAATAAAAAACTTAATTTTTAACCAAACAGTAAATTCCTTACAAATGAAACAAATTAAAATTTACTCGTCTTTATTTTACTGGTTAGTTGTGATTCTAACTCCACTTATTAAGAATAACCAAGACTAAACATTTTAAATATTTTATTAAGTTTACATATTGTTGATTATAAACAGTTGGTATTTAATACATTAACATATAAAACTGTAATACTTTGTCGTGAAAAAGTGTTAAATTTGATAAAGGCGCTTGACTTTACCACGCCCACACTGTCCGCCCTTATTATCCTCAAAGTCAAGACAAATAAAAAGAACCAAATCAATCTACCAGGCGAACAGAAATGTACAGCAGGTGGCAGTAGATAAAGTCAAAGGCACACATTCACACAAGCACACATGTAACACGCAGCTCTTAGGATCCACATAAGATCCACAGCCGCTCAGTCGCGAGAGAACTTAAGCCAATCAAAGCTTAGAGCGCTGTGAGAGGATCAGAGCTTTTACAGTTACTCTCCTGTGTTGAGTTCTCTGAGTTTACACATACATCCGCACATGTAAGCAAACAGTGCAGCGAGATTTATTTGTTTTCTGTTTGCTGCCGATTCTGTTTGCCTGGTATTTCTGTGAGTGCAAATGCTTATTTTAAATTACTTTTCTGTGTTTCTTTGTCGCTGTTAAATGTTTTTTAACAGCATACAAGTCTGTTTGCTGTGATATTCTGTTTTGAGCTGTTATGTCAATCTGATGCTCCTTGAGAACCTTGTAATAATTTAATATACCCGCGTCAAGAAAAATTTTATTTAATTTAATAATGTAGGTCATTGTTTTAATCTAAAATGTTTATTTGTTAGACTTTAAGCCAACGACAATCTACATGAGTTTCGCCACCTCATGATATTTTTTAAGTCCTATTACTACGTGCTCGTTGACACAGAAAAATTTCAAATATATGTCTGTTTGACACTGACATTTTTGACACATATACGATTGGTCTTAAGTTAGTTTATCCCCCAAGTTTAAAAGTCCCAATATGATATGAAAACAGAGTTTGGTTCAAATTTGACATTTAAAATTGTATTTATTTAATCATTTAATAATTGCTGGAAATACATATTATAATATAATGTGTGTGGTCTTGTAATAAGTATTTGATGTGTATTCATGCGTTCATTTCAATAAATTACAAGTTAATTTAATTTTGCTTTATTTTCGATTTGTATGCTTATATATCTAGTGGAACAATTTATTAAACATTGTTAAAGTGTGGCTATAAGAGTGAATCTATTTTTTTTTTATAGTTATCAAACTGCCAATTTGACTTCCTTTAATACACATGCAATTCCAAAAGAATACAATTAAATATTTTTTAAAGAGAAGCATATTTTTCAAAAATTGTATCATTGATTTGTAGGTATTAGATACCAAGATATAGAACGGAACCCATTCATTTATTGTAATTTATTATTTTATTCTTATATAATTTTTTATAGAAATACTACTCGTATGCTAAGCTGGAAAACGATCTAAAATAAGGCAAAACGTTTAGAAATCAAAGGATTACAAGAAATAAAAATTTCCAATGGTCGTAGATGCACGTATATAAAGTATATACTATATAAAGTAACATATATATATTTACACATTGGATTAGCTTTCTTTGGTTACACTCCTCCATTCAAATTCAAGATAAAATTCAAATTTAAATAGTTAAACTTATTTAATTGTAGAGTGTTGAATATTTATATGTATTTGATTAGGTCAATCTACACGTTCAAGCTTATATCGTATATCGAAACTTTCTGCGATCAGTTAAATTAAATCACTAGTGCTAGTTTTAGTTGTAGTTTTAGTTTTAGTTCATCTATCTTTCATCTAATTTTTGCTAAATATTCCGCGGCGAGTGCCTTAAACTGGGATTGAAACTGGGACATTTCTAGTTGTCGTAATACTTATGGGAGTCTTGCTTAATTAGATTGGATCATTGGGGGATTATTATTTTCTCATAGCTGCATATGGATTAATTTTAAAATATTGCTATAGCTGTTTTAATTGCTAGCCAAGTATTTACAAATACTTCAAGAAAATTCTATCTTGATTTTGATTTCGTACTCCGACTTCTGGATAAGTGGCATCTAATCCCGCTCCTCGTATTTGGGCACAAAGGAGCCGAGACCACCGAGTTGACTGCACTGACTGTTGTCATAGAGGGACATCTTAAGGCGTTTGCATTTGGCCCGTCGGTTCTTGAACCAGAACTGCACGTTTTTGCTCTCCAGCCGTGGAAACTTATGGCTGTAAAGAAAACAAAAGAAAAAAGACAAGTTTAATAAGATTTTAAGATACAAATGTATATAAAACTATTTGTCCTGACTGACTGACTGACTGTTCTTTGTGCAGCCCAAACGGTAAGACCCAGGAGGCTGAAATTTTCACACAATATAGCTAAGACAAATTCATGCTGCAATTAGACGGCTTTTCTCAAAATTCGAGTTGTAAGGAGGTCAATTTCGTAAACATGACATGGCATTTTAGAGAGTAAAAAATCGCCTACATTCAAAATGGTAAGACAACTAAATTTTTGACAGTAGTAAAATAACTGTGAAACTTTTCTATTAATTTCGAATATGTTAGGCCAATTAAATATCCCTTAAGTTATTTATGGATTGAAATATTTAGTGTTTGTAAATTTGATTTGTTGCTTACCGGTAGGGCATTGTGTTGAGTTCCTCGGTGTACTTGAGGATGAGGTTGTGCGAGGGATGTGTGTTCATGGCGAACCACTGCTCCAGCTTGGGCACCTCAGTCACAGGATCAATGAAGGTGCGATTGCGCTTGCGACGCTCCTCATTTGAGATGCTCGACAGATTGAGACCCGGTCCGCCCATGGGCGGCATACCAGCGGCAGCAGCGGCCGCTGCGGCAGCGGCATGATGAGCATGTGGATGGGCAGCAGCTGCTTGGCCAAAGGCCGGAATATAGTGACTCATGTACATGAAGGATTGCGAGAACATGGAGTTGGGCACCATGGGAAAGGGCAGCTGATCCTTGTGCGGTACCACCACACCAGAGCCGGCCGACAAGTCCGGCGAGGGAGAACGGAACTCATCCAGATGACTGGCATCATTCTCATTGTCCTCATCATCCTCATCCATGTCCAGGTCGTCATCTTCCTCTTTGGGAGTGCTCCTTTTGGGTGTGGAAGTGGACTCTTCTCTTTCTAAGAGTGAATTGTTGTCGTTGTTGTTGTTGTTGTGGTTGTTGTTGTTGTGATTGTGGTTGTTGTGGTTGCTGTTGTCATCGTTGGTTTCAGCATTGGCATTTGCATTGGAGTTTTCATTGGATTTATCATTGGAGTTCTCATTTTCGGTTTCCTCCGCTGTCTTTATAGTGGGTTTCTGCTCTCGCTCTCTCTCCCCATTGACCAAGTCGCTCTCTGCGCTCTTCACTCGCTGTGGCTGCTGTGCTTCCAGTTGTGGTTGCTCCTCCTCCTCATCCTCCATTAAAGGCGAGCTGCGATGTCGCTCGTGTGTGGTCAAAGAGAGCGGCAATTGTGGCGTTGTTGGTCTGCTCGGCTCCTCCTCCATCTCATCCGAGTGCTGTGACATCGTGTCTATATCCTCCGACTTCAGGCTCATCGGACTCTTGAGATATTCATGGGACATGGACAGATTTCCCATGCTCAATGCCTGACTTCCAGCGCTGCTGCTCGAGTTCTGACCCAAAGGAGCGTGCTGACTCAAGTATCCATTCATGGCCGCATGTCCCAAAGCACTCATTGCACTCCCCAAGCTTCCGCCCCGCATCTCCGCCCGTTTCTGGGCAGCCCGGGCATTCTTGAACCAGTAGACCACGTTATTGACATCCAGTGGTTTCCTGCCACGTCTTGATTCCAGCGCATTCAGCTGCACCACGTAGGTCTGAATCTGTTGGCGCGAGGGATGCGGATTCTCCTGGAACCATTTCTGCAGCTTGGGCAGCTCCATCTCGGGATCGAAGCTGGTGCGCATGCGTGTCTTCTGATTGGGATGCGGACTGGGATTCGGATACTGATGATGATGATGCAGCGAGGCGTGCATCGGATGCACCAGCATACTACCATGATGTCCGGCTGCCTGGGACTGACCCACCACCACCGCATTCGCACTCGGATGATGTCCCACTGCCGCCTCGTTGGCCAGCAACAACGACTCCCGACTGCCCATCGCTCCCAGCGGATTCGCGGCATGAGCGGCAGCTGCGGCCGCCGCTGCCATTGCGGTGCCCACGGGAAAGTCCATTTCACCCGGTACCACCTGCGGTACCGCACTCGGAGCCGTCATAAAGGGCAGCATCTTGGGCGTCATGGCGGCCTGGGGAGAGAGCTGATTTGACCACCACTGATCGAACTTGCGACGCAGCTCATCCGAGATCTCCCCGCCCGGCAGAGCATATGTGTTCTGATGGGAGCTGCGGCAAATCTGCGAGAGCGTCACCTGAAACGAGGAAGGAACATACAGAGAGAGGGAGACATCAGTAAATGGTGCTGTATTATCAATTAAATAACCTAAAGAACCTTCGAAAGGAATAACAGAAAATATAAAATCAATAGCAAATATGTTAGAATAAGGGAGGAAGAGACTAAGAATCAAAGACCCTACTTCTTATTTTTTTTTGATACATTTTATTTATATTTTGAGCACGCTACATTCTACTTAAAGCATTTTCAGTGCCAATTTCAAGACTTTACAGAACAAATAAGTTACAGATTTTTAAACATGCCAGGGTTCGAACCCAGTTATTTTTCAAACTGTAGTTCTAGTTATGTGATAGGATAGGCGACTCTAACATCTGATCCACGGGACCACACAGTGGACCCTACTAAATATAATTAATTTATTATTTAGTTCTGAATAATAAAAAATTATGATTTGATAATTGAATTTTGTTAGTATGTATTTATGCATGTCTCATATTGTCTTATCATCTAGATAATTTTTGTGGGCTTTAATTTTGTGTAACTCAAGTTATATTTGCGATTCCGGACGGGGATTAACAATGGGGCCTTGAGCATGACTGTACTCTTTATAAATTGTAATATGGCTGTCGCCAGTCGCTAGTCAAGTTAACCTGGCTCTAAGCCCTCGGCTGGTGCACTAAGCGGCTGTCATAAAAATCACAGTCCGACCGAAGAAATGGTGGAAAGAGATAGTGAGGGGTAAGGCCCTGAAGTGGACGGGATTTACTTAGCCATAAATGTGCGAGTGACTCTGATTGCGACAGCTTCAAAATTGCCTATTACGAGTACGATACATGCTTGGGCCATAAAGAACAAAAACAGAGACAGAAACTGAAACTGAAACAGAAATCAAAACAAAAACCTGATACCAAATGCTGATATTAACTGACGCCCCAGTCAGGCAGTCAGTCAGTCAAACTGGGCGATAAATAGATAGTCCGTAGACCCCGCAAATGCTGATAGGCGACGACACACCAGCTTATGCGATTAAAATTGAATTTAATGTTCAGAAATAGAATCGAATTCATCGAAGTTACGATTCGATTCGACTCGATTCGGTAGCAAATGACAAACGCCTAAGTATTTGGCTAGAAGGGTAAGAAGTAAGAAGAGATACACTGATAAAAAAAAGAATAGTAAAATAAAATACAACTGTACTTGATTTTTTCATGTTAAAATTAAGTAGAAAACGTTTTAAAAATAACTATAATACACTTTAAAGACAAAGGTAAAAAGTAATTCTTACAAGAAACAAAATAAAAAAAAACAATTTATTTAAAATAACCAGGTTTGTATTTACTATAAAGTATATGAAATTAAAATAATTTAATACTTAAATCTTAGCTTCAAAATATTTAATTGTTCTATGAAATTTATCTTAGCTATGTTGTGTCAAAATTTCACGGTCGCACGTCTAGCGGCTTGGAATGTACAATGCTCAGTCAGTGAGTGAGTCAGGACAAAGATTTTTATGTGAATAGATAGATATATTTAAATTGAATATATTCATACACATTTTTTTTTTAAGTGCACTTTTAATCTACTAAATCCATGTTGTAAAATTGTTAATATTAAAAGTTCAGAGCATTTTTCTATCAGTGTAGAGATTGGGAAAGCTCTAGTTGTATGCCGAATTAAATGCTCATAGATACTGCATTTTCCCTTCGTCTCGTCTCGTCTCCTCTCAATAGGCTGACTATTCCTATTCCTATAATAGATAATGTCTGTCGCTATCAGCTAAGGAGGCGCCCCAAATCACTTAAGCTGCTCGAAACACACGAACTGCGGATGGGAATGGGAATGTGGATGGGGATGAGGGTGAGGTGAGGTGAGGTGAGAAGGTAAAGGGGTTTATATGTATGTATGTGTTATAGACAACTAATTGTAAATAAAATGAGTTGACGGTGCGGGGCAATTATTAAATTGATTTTCATATCGCGCCCCCTTTCGCAATTCTTGGAACACAGACCACAGACCCATTAGCCATGGAATTGAGACCACGAGTCATACTATATATACCATGTATATATATATAAACATGTGTGCGAGTAGGGAATTATCATGTGATTAGAGAAAATACTTTTGCTAATATTAATCAGGGCCCATATAAAATCAGTCGCAATATCAATTGAAGGGTATTTCGGTCGTGATTTCCCCGATGATAGTGTGATGATATGTACAACAAATTGTACAGTACCGAGTTACAGTCACTGACATACTGTGATTTATGGCACTAGGGATTTAGATGGGCTTCTAGACGTACATATATGTACATATGTATATGTGGGTCATGTGTTCCTGCCAACAACGATATCAATCGGCAGATCCATTCCACGAGTTTGTCTATCTATTTAAGACTATGATCTGCCCCCAATGATTGCCAGCACAACAACAACATCAACTTGTTGTAAAATACAATTTATATGTTGATTTTTAGATTTGTTTAGAAAATTATGAAATAATAATTCCATTTGTAATTATTAATTTCTTTGTATTGTAGCTATTTTTTGTTCTTAAGAATGTTTCATTAAATCAAAATAAGCATAAGCAATTAGATTTACAGTATTAAATAGCTAATAATATTATTTATGATAAAAATTGAAAGTACTAGAAGTGCTGTCTGTTTATCCTGATTTGATAGATTTGATTTTCCACATTCAACATTCAAAAAACAATTCGACTAACGATTTAATAAGCCTTACACACACACAATGCACACACACACACACATACACACACACTTGAGATATTTTAAAATCATCATGGAGATGTTGTTAGTGTTGGGCGATAAGCGTAAAGCTGATTAAAATTGAAAACTATTGCGAAAAAGGATTAGTTAAGTGAACCAAAATAAATGAACTCGGCTTAACAACATTTCTTTGTAGTCATTATCAAAACATTTTCAATGAATTTCATATGCAGACACTGACACAAAGACAGACAGACAGACGGACAGACAGACAGAGAGAGAAAGAGAGAGAGACATTAGCTGGTTGTGTGTTTGTAGCCTTGAGAAGGCAATAAAATGAGGGGATTTAGGGGGTTAAGGATACGCAAAACTTTTGTTGCCAACAGTTGGTTAAGTTGTGCACGTGTGTGTGTGTGTGTGTGTGTGTGTGTGTGTGTGTGTGTGTGTGTGTGTGTGTGTGTGTGTGTGTTTATGCCTCAATTCACGCAAATTAGCGGTTTGGGTTTTGAGTTTACTTTTACCCCTGCCAAATGTAGAGTTGCCACCCTCTAGGAATATCTAGGAACAGTTGTTGCACACAAAAAGTAGGGAAAGAAATAGGAAGAGCACAAGTTTTGAGGAAACTCTTCAAGACAGAAGAAGGATAATAGCTTGTGTCGTAAACCGCTTATGAATCATTATAGAATTTTGTCGTCTTAGTGCCCCAAAATTTAGTGAGAGTTCGAGTTCGAGTGAGAGTTTGAGTTTAAGTTCAAAGCGAATGTCTAATTAGTGTTCGAAGTATTCAGGGATGCAGTCAACGGGTACTTGAGTACTCACCTCATCCAAAGGACAACCGGTGGATCGGAGTAGAGCATGTGACTGCAATACGAGCAGTTTGAGCAGCTTGTCCTTAATCTCCCCAAAGGGAGAAGTCTTCGGTCGCAGGATGACAATGCGCAGGGTAATCACCGAGGTCAGTTCACCCACAATGTCGCTAACCGGCACTGCCGGATTATCCGAGATCTGTTCCAGCGGAATGGGCTTCCAGTGCTTGATGATGAGCGAGCCTGTCAAAGGAATACAACATATTATACTTATTTAATTTTCGTATGAAATTTAATCAAATAAACTGATTAAGTCAATTAATAAATATGAAAATTAATAATTATTAATTTAATTGTATTAAGTTTTAAATAAAACACTGTTCAAAACTTTTAAAATCTTAAATTTAAAAAAATTAAATTAAAAATTGGTTATTTAAAGTTGACAATAAATAAAGAACTATGTAAAAAGAATCATTATTTACTTAACTATTAAATATATTTGTATATTATTTTTCATTACTCATTAATTAACTTAAAAATTCTATTATAATTCTATTAAAAACATTGATTTAAATTGTTAGGTTAACTTTACTTTTGATCTAAAATTTAATTTTAATTTAATTTTTATAGTTGACAACAAATAAATAAATTTAAAAAGTAAAAAATTATTAAACAATGCATTTATAAGTCAAATTCTCCTTAAATACTATTTTTAAATTTATTTAAAAAATATTATTATATTTAATTTAACTTTTGATGGTTAAATCCAATTTGAGTGCAGACTGTATATCAATCAATTTTTGTGTAAATCAGTAAATAATTAATTGAATCTATTGTTCATTTGTAGTATGCTCAAATTGAATATTTTAATTGAAATTGAGCTCACCTCTAGCCGTGTTTGCCACCTCCTGTGAATATCCGAGACGTTGCAAGGCCGTTTGCACTATTTCACTCCAGGGCGTGGCAGCCGCAATGATCACGTAACTGTCTGTCTCGATGTTGGGCCGCCGTTTCCAGGGCTGGCGTGTGTCGATGGTGAGCGAGGCATGCAACGAGTGCACAGACTCAACCACGCAGTGCAGTGGAAGCGATTTCGCTGCAAAACACAACAAAAAAAGCACAAATTGAGCACACAATTTCAAAAATGGGCGTTTTAGATATTTAATAATTTTATGCATTTTCTGCTGTGGTCGCTAAGTGCTTTTAAAGATGCCACAACCCACAGCACGCCATTTCAATTAGTTGCACTTAAAATACCCTTTAAAAATAAAGTATTGTAAAAATATGCACTTTTTAATTCAATTAAATATAATGTTAAAGTCTCAAAGGAGTAAAGATGCTGCTTAAGTTTAAATTTATTTATATTTAATTATTATTTATTATATTTAAAAATTATAATCATATAATTGAATTGTACTGAATCTATTAAATTCTATTCAATTATTATTTAGATTTCTAATTAATTAAGTTTATTCTGATTTTATTTTTTATAATTATTTTTTAAGAATGACTAATAAAATATATGCTGAGATTACATAGCAGTAGGGTATTTAATAGTCTGTCTAGTTGTCTGACGCTCTTTCCCTTCGTTGTTGTTGTTGCTGCTGCTGCTAATCGGTTTAGAGCTCATTTTGAAACGCTTCAAATGGCGGCAAAATTTAAATAAGCAATTAAAACATATTTTATTGAGCACCCCTCACGCACATGAGCACGAGTATTTAAATAAATTATTGCTTGCTGCGGTTAGCCACAAAATGGTTTTAGCCGCTTACACAGCCTGGCCAATAACCCCCACTCCTTGTCCCTTCTCCCCTCTTCTCACTCCATTCCATTGCAAGATTATGAATATGCATAGCATGCTAAATTATTACTATTAATGAATAATAATTGCATGACTAGTTGGCCAGATTGAAGAGTGAATAGATTTTCGAGTGCACTCATCATAATCATGCATTTAAATATACATATTCTATATAATCTGAGTACTTCCAACTCATAATAAATTACCTAATGCCGTTGGTAGAGTTTTTGGCCAACAACTGAGCTGATTGCCAACTTTTTTCCTATGACCAATTATGGACAGCTTAAAAATAATTTACCAAAATTCGCCAATAGCATATTTCGGCCAAATGCCAAACTGCAATGCAGCCAATGTCCAATCCAAAGCTGCATTTTGGTTGCACGGTAACTGATGGGAAATCAAGGGTGAAGTAAGGGGTGAACTAAGGGGTGAAGTCAGGGAAAGGACTCCCAACAGCAAATAGGCTTAACGCCCGCTGCTGCTGTCCGCCATAATGGTATTATTAATTATTCCAATTATAAAAATTGTAAGCAGCCGGAGATTTTCGATTGCCGATTGACGATTGGCATTTGGACGCGATTTAAACAGCCAAGAGAACGCGCCAAAAGTTCAGCACAATTATGAGCGATTTTTATATGCATATGTAATAAATATATATATCTATATATATGTATATTGATATGTGAGTGTATTGTTTGTGTGTGTGCGCAAATCTTTTAATTGCCTTGAAATCCTCATTGCGCATTAAAATTGAATAAATCAATTGTATGAACATATTCGACAAAAATATGTACAACATAAAGAATTAAATTAATAATTAACAAGAAAAAAAAAAATCCGAATAAAGCATTAAATACAGAAGTGAATTTCTCCAACGGCATTCATGATTATATGGCATTACAATTGATATCAAGATGTACAGTAGAGCATCGATAGTTATAATGTAATTTGTTCATTGATTATAAATTTTATTTGAGTAAATGTAATTTATAATTTATTAATTATAAATTTTATTTGAATAAAAATAAGAATATTTAAAAAAATTTAATATTAAAGTTAAGATTCACACTGTACAGTAAAGCATCGGTAACTTGGTTTATTTTTAGATAAACTTAATTTATGCATAGTTTTAATAATACTTTTTACTAGTTTTAAATAATATAATAATAAAAGTATAAAGAATTTACTGAGCCTATGGAATTACAATTAAAATCAAATTAAAATCTTGAAAATGTGGTCAATTGATATGGTTTTAAATAACATTTAAATAAAATGAATAAAGATTTAAGAAGCTTGAACATAATATAGTTAATATTTTTGTTAGTTTAAAATCCTAACTGAAGAAAAGTATATTTAATAATTATTTAAATACAGAAAAAGACATGCTCTTTATTCATATTTTCTATTCCCTATTAAAGGTATTTCAGAGCCCATTATGTTACGTATTTATGCGTAACACACGCAGTTACCAATACCAATTTTAATGCAGCTGAATTGGCCCTGGAATGGGAATTGGCCATGTTGGTTGGTGCATTATGCTGACCAGGTTTGACTTTGGCATTATGCATATACGCATCATCATAAATGGCTATGGGGAGTGGCCTAAATGCCAGCAAGGTGGCCTAAAGCATAGGTGCGTTAACGGCTGCGAAAAGCGGCACAAAAAACAATGGTGGAAAATGCGTATTGCAACCGAATAATAAACTCATTAAATCCAGTATCCTGGGACCCATGATTTGGGGGCTAACACAAAAGCGAATTTTGTTGTGCGTGTGTGTGTGTGTGTGTGTGTGTGTGTAAACCACTCAAATGAGCCCGCTAATTGTTGCGTCGCCCAGTGCAGTCAGTGAATTCACCGACTCCTCACGGCATTCAGCAAACAGTCAATGCGAGGGGTGAGTCAACAGTTGGGTAGGTTTATAAATTCTACAGTCTCTGCAGTCAGTGCAGCACTTAAGTGGCCAAGGAGGGGAAGGAGAAAGGGGGGGGGGGGAGACGTCGAGTCGCTTGTGCTTATCCTTATTAGCATTATCAGTGGAAAAATAATCGAGACAGCGAGTGAACAGGCCAAACAAATTGAATTAAAAACGTTTGAGGCATTAAATCTCAGGCAGGCAGACAGACGGACAGACAGAGAGACGGACAGACAAAGAGACAGTCAGAGAACCAAAGCATAGCCAATCCACCCACCACCCAACCACCCACTTCTTTAAGCTGACAAACGATTTGTAATGAACTCTACTTGCATAGGCTTAGACGCTGTTGACGTCGCTGCCTCTGTCGCTGCCTCTGCCGCTGCCTCTGCCGCTGCCTCTTCCTCTGTCGCTGCCGCTGTCGTCGTTAACTTTTCTATTTCCAGCTCAGTTTCCCTGTGTCGCGGCTTAAGATTTATTAACCGGCGATGTCGATAACGTTGCCAGATCTCTGAGTGAATTATAATGAAGTTATCAATTGCCTGGAATAACGACGGTTCACTTTTCTATAGCTGCCTATACCCTGTAAATTTAAGGTTATGACAGTTTAAAATTTCTAAAAAAGTGTCAAGGGGGAAGTATGGACAAAATGAACAGTTACCGAAAGCTTAGAAAAATGGACAGTGAGGGCAAAAAAATCATATATTTTAGTTTTGATGTAGAATGAAAGTAGGGCCCAAATAATGATAAAATTGATATTCCGCAAGAAAATCGGTTGAGATTTGACAAAGTTATGACAGTTTGAAATTTGTGAAAAAGTGTCAAGGGGGAAGTATGGACAAAATGAACAGTTACCGAAAGCTTAGAAAAATGGACAGTGAGGGCAAAAAAATCATATGTTTCAGTTTGGATGTAGAATGAAAGTAGGGCCCAAATAATGATAAAATTGATATTCCGCAAGGAAATCGGCTAAGATTTGACAAAGTTATAACAGTTTGAAATTTGCGAAAAAGTGACAAAGGGGAAATATGGACAAAATGAACAGTTACCGAAAGCTTAGAAAAATGGACAGTGAGGGCAAAAAAATCATATATTTTAGTTTTGATGTAGAATGAAAGTAGGGCCCAAATAATGATAAAATTGATATTCCGCAAGGAAATCGGTTAAAATTTGACAAAGTTATGACAGTTTGAAATTTGCGAAAAAGTGTCAAGGGGGAAGTATAAACAAAAGATTAGAAAATTGGACAGTGAGGCAAAAAAATCATATATTTCAGTTTGGATGTAGAATGAAAGTAGGGCCCAAATAATGATAAAATTGATATTCCGGAAGGAAATCGGTTAAGATTTGACAAAGTTATGAACGTTTGAAATTGGTGAAAAAGTGTCAAGAAGGAAGTATGGACAAAATGAGCAGTTACCGAAAGCTTAGAAAAATGGACAGTGAGGGCAAAAAAATCATATATTTCAATTTTGATGTAGAATGAAAGTAGGGCCCAAATAATGATAAAATTGATATTCCGCAAGGAAATCGGTTAAGATTTGGAAAAGTTATGACAGTTTGAAATTTTCGTATTAGTGATAAGGGTAAAATGTACAGGGTATTTAACAGTCTAACTCTTTAGTTGATTGTCCTTGATTATGCCCAGGTTTCAGTCTCAGTTTCAATTGCAAAAGGATGCCAGGTATTTGGCTTATCGCAATCTGAATTGAAAGTTTAAATAAATGGATATTTTTTTTGTATGATTTAGTTTACTTGTTAGTTGTAAGTTGGCAACAGCTAAGCTGCTGGAAGTATGCAATGATTACGCAATGTCGAGAGGCGGCCAATTACAATCTAAGGAGCCCAAAAATGAATAATCCTTGAAAACGACTACGAATATTGAGTATTTAAATTTCATGTCTCAAACGAAGTGAAAGCTAAAGCTCAATAAGTGTGTGCAAAGGAGCGTGAGTTGAGCTCGACTTTCTTCTAAGAAATTAACCAATTGGCTGACCACAATAACCTGGCCAAGGACTGCAACAAGGCCGGCAATAATTATGAATTGCCTACGCACAACATCAAAACGACTTAATCCCTAACTAAGAAAACACACATACAGTGGAAAAGGACGAGAGCTAGACTAGGGAAAAGTAAGAAAAGGGAAAATTCAAGTGACTGCTGGCCGGGATAATATAAGTTTACGGTTTAGTTTGCTCGCAAAATAAACTGGGCAACAAATATTTGTAGTTTTGCCTTTTTTGTTGACCTCAGTCGAAGCTGGAGAGATGGGAAAGAGACAGAGACAGAGAAAGGGTTGGAATAAATTGTGTATTGTGTTATTTATAAGAAAATGCTCATAATTTACTTATTAAAATGATTTGAGTGATTTGGGTATGAAAATTAAAATTTCAACAAACTGAAAGTTTTAATAACCGTAAAGGCCATTTGATAATATGTGTAAGGGGTGGGGGTAGGCAGGGGGAAATGGTAAAGCCAAGTGAAAACTGTTTTGAATTTGCTTATCAGTGGTTGACCATTGAAATGTCTTAGTGCTAAGGAGCGCACACAAAAATCTTAAGGATTTTAAAGGACTTAAGTGTCAGGCATGTTTTTGCTTTGTCTACACGTGTGTGTGTGTTTGTGGGAGAGAGAGGGAGAGAGAGAGAAAGTAAGAGTGACCGGAAATTAAGCAATAGTCTTAAGGAAATTGCCACAGGTTTTTTGGTTGCCAATTTGATGTCTTTTCTCAAACTCCCTTAAGTTGTCGTGTGTGTGTGTGTGTGCTTGAGCATGCATTTTTATTTACACTTCAACTTAAGTCCTACTTAATTGCAAACTCTTTTCAGTAGAATTTTTAATGCATGTATTTTAATTTATAATGCCGAGCCAACATCGAGGCTACTTAAGAACTTTCCACACACACACACTTACACACATCTCACACCTTGACAATCGTTGTCTACGTCCTGCCTAGTCCCTCGTCCTGCCCCGGGCCAATCTGCCCCCGTCCGTGTCTTGCAACACGTTGCAAAAGATAACATATTAAGAAAACGCAACAAAATGAAAATCAACGTAAATGCCTTTAGGTCCTGTCACCCCAGGACTTAAATTGTGAGAGTGAAAATTGCTTGAAATATAACAAAAGAACAAAACATTGTTGAACTTGTCTTTTGGCAAATTAATATACTCTTTAAAATGCAACTGACTTGGGAAATAATACTGGGACAATATATAAACTACCTTAAGAATAATTAAATTGCTAAAGAACAAGACTTTTCTGATAGAAAAAATATCTTTTAAATAAAAGTGGATGCAATACACGAATTTTGGATGAATTCTTTAAGAATTTGTAGGTGCTCATTAGGAGTAGAAGAACTTTAAACTCCAAATTTTTAATAGAATCAATTCTTGTTTTGCAAGAAATTACCAAGAGATTAAGAAAATCAAACTAAAATTTATAAGAAGACTTGCTTAACAGAAAGTAGCTGTTTAATTTCTTTCAGAGAGAGAAAGTCTTCAAGAATCATTTATCTCAAAGTAGATTTTCAAAAATTCCCTTATTATTTTCCCCATCGATTTATTAAATGTAAGTGTGTTCATTTCTTGATAAATTATAAAATATCGCATATATGCAATTAGTTTTATATATTTTCGAGTCAATGAGTCAATGTGTCGTCTATGTCTTTGTATTTGTATTTGTATTTGTATTTGTATCTGTATCTGTGTTTGTTGTTGTACTTGTTGTATATTCGAAAGGGCTTTCTTTGGAAAACATGTTGAAACTTTTAAGCGGATTATAATTAATGCCGCTAGGCATTTTCTTTCTCTTATCGTTTCGCTTTCGCGTTTAGCGCAACGCCCACTGCATGCCACGCCTCCTACCTCTTCTTCTTCTTGGCAGATATGTATATGTATGTGTGTATGTGTCTGTGTTTCTGTGTCAGTAACAAAACATAACCGGAAATCAAGAAAATCTGAGCCAGCTGCCCCCCAAGTGGCATGTAGTCCGAGTTAAGTGACTCAAACGGCAACTGGATACTTTATACTTGCAACATCTACACTGAGAAAAAAAAAAAAACTATTCACACTTATAATAAACTTTTTTTATATTGAATAAAAATAAATTATATAAAATAGTAAAAGAAAATTGAATATGAAAATATGAAACATAGTTTGTTAACATTTCTTTACTTAACTATCACATTTTGTGATTGTTATTTCATATATTTAATATTTTTGTTAGACACATTTGTTTCTTTTAGTGTAACTTTGCTACTACAATTGGTTCGGTTCGGTTCGGTTTCTTTGCGTAAACGTTAGTCGAAATAATCCTAATGAAATAAGCATGGCCCGTAGCGGTAATTTATTTAAACCCAGGCCCAAGTTTTCTCTCAGTCCCAGCTGGAAAATTGTCCCCGCACTCCATCCCCCACTCCACTTTTCACTGAGGCAAAAGGCATTTAAATTGTCTCAACTTTTCGTTTACATTTTTGTTGTGCTGTGTAATAAATTAATTTTTTGTCCTTAGACATGTTGAACTATGCATGTGTGCCTGTCTTAGATTTAATCCTTTTTGTTGTTGTCCCAAACACACCTACGCCCATTTCTACTCCCATTTCTACTCCCATTTCCGCTGCCTTTTCCACACTTCCTTCACAGATATGTTGATTTTTGGGCAGCATCATCAGGTGAAACTGCCTTGCTGGAAAAACTAGACTAGCCGGGCAGAGAAAGGGGAAGGAGATAGAGAAAGGGACCTAAAGAGAGTCCTCTGAATGGATTTTCTTAAGTGGTTCTAAGCTTTGTCTGTGAAGCAAACCAGAAAACATGCTTATACATGCGGCCAAGTGGCTGCTGAGTTCAAGTTACTCCAGCTCCAGATTCTCAGCAATCCCTTCATGCTCTCCACTCTCCAGTCTCCTTCTCCCGTCTCCGGCTCTAGTGGCATTAGCAGCTGCTTAAGGCACTGCAGCACTTCATTAGTTCCGAGTTCGAGTTCGAGCTCGAAGACAAGGACATCCTGACGTCCTGAGACAATGGCCAACTGCGCACGATAATTGAATGCAGGCCAAGCTAGAAATTCACCAACCTACCCAACAATCCTCAATCCTCAACTCTTAACTGGCGTACTCTCAAACTCTTGACAGTCGACGGAATCAGGAAGAGAATCAGAAAAAGCCATGTGCAACGAGGGCAAAATCACAAGAAGTTGCCAAATCCTTACAAAAGGATTATGATGTGTATTTTTGGTCAAAAGCACGTTGATGAGTGCCAAACGACTTTGTTGAGACTTGAGATTTTTCTACTGAAAATGGCATGAGAAATGGAAATGAATCCTGCATTTCATACTAACAAATACCAAACATAAAAGTGCCAATAAAGTCCATTAATTAATTGATGACCTTTTACTATCTATCGCATTTCAAATTAGCTTGCATACCATAACAATCTTGAATAATCCATGCAAAAAATTTAAAAGCATGCTTACAGTGATAAAAGGTACAAAATAAAGAGTCTTATATCAACAATTTTTCTTAAAAAATGTAAATCATTTAACAAAAAAAATATTAAAATGTATGAAGAGTTTTGAAATTTTCGCTAAAACTTTTCTAATCTTTTTCTCAAAAAAAAAAAACTAATTTTCGTCAAATTTACAATTTTTTAATAAAACAAAATTTGTTTTTTTGTCGGGAATTTACCATCAAAAAAACTATTTTTTGAAAGAGAAAATATTTAAGTATATGATATTGTGAAAACACTTTCTTGACTGGCTGTATATCCTAAGTAAAGTGTTTCAAGTGCTTGGATCAAATAAGAGTATGAAAATGTCAAGGGGATGCAAATAAACATAAAATGTAGAAAAGGATTAAAATTATGAACCAAGGATATGACAAACAGAACATGCAAGCTGAATGCAGTCATGTGTGATCACATTCTTACACACACACACACACACACACACACACACACACACACACACACACACACACACACACACACACACACACAACAGACTTAGCCACAAACTGAAGGCCGCACAAAAGAAACGCAAAGGAAAAGGGAAAGGAAAAGGGAGAGGCAAAGGAAAAGGAAAAGGCGCTCGCACAAAAGGATTTTCAATTTGTCAAAATTTTATCAAGTGGAGGACAAGCCATTGGCAATGTGTTTAGTCCTTATGTCCTTATGGCAGCACTGAGAGGGATTTAAATGTCGATAATGTCTGCAACACACTCCAACACACACACACCAACACACACCAACACACGCAACAATAAAAACAAACACTCAACAATCGAGTTAAATGTTTGCGCAAAATGTCAAAAATCAACTCGAAATGCAGTTGAACCAGAAATAAGCGCACCAAACAAATGTCATTGACTGGCCTCTTCTTCTTCTTCTTCTTCTTATTTCATTCCCGGCTTGGCCCGAAAACAACCTCAATTCGAGCTAATGTCAACTCACATTATCACACTTGCATTATTTTTAAATTTAGACTCCAGTCTCCTTTGCCAGCTGTTCATATCCAAGGATATTCGATAACTAATCCTATACTCTCCATAGAGGATAAAAATATTGTATCAAAATCTTTAAATACATATTTTACAAAGAAAACCTCTCAGAGTTAAAAATTCACAAAAACTTCCCGATTCGAAAAATATTTCCATTTAATTTTCATAATAAAAATAAAGGATAAGCAATAAATAAATGCTTAAGACAATAAAACTTTGATTTTTTTAATCATTGAGAAAATTATTTTCGGATTCCTTTTTTTTAACTCATAACTTTTGTTTTGGTTTTTAATTGAAACGAAATATAGGAGTTATTTAAAATGATTATGATTTTATGAGTACAAATTAAATTTGAGCTATATTTCCTATTAAATAGCAAAATCACAAGTAAAGGCTTAACATTAATTTTATAATAATAATATTATTTTTGGATTCATTTTTTAAGTTCATTACTCGAATTTTCAGCTTTGTTTCGGATTGTAAAAATAAATGTATTAATAACTTAGAACTGATTTCGACTGCTGATATGTGTCTCAGATTTCAACAGTCACCGCCAGCAGTTAGCAGTCAGAGTTGCATTTGCAACCGGAGAGTCATCGTTGTTGTCTTCTTCTTGCTCTTTGTCATCGTTGTTGCCACACATGGCGGCAACCTTAATCACTTTAGTTATCAATATTACTTATTTACGTTGCTCCTACTTAACGCTTAAGACGCTTTGCCTTTTCTGTCTTTCTGCATGTGTTGGTGTGTATGTGCGTGTGTGTGTGTGTGTGTGAATTATAGGCATACAGGTATGAGTGTATATATATAAGTATATATAATGCTTATTTGTATATAGATATGTCTTGGACTGGGTGGCCCTGGCGTTGCTCTAGCATTACATTTGCGTTTAAATCTTCCTGCTTAAAGCCAAACAAAGTCGCTGCATGGGAGGTAGAGAGAGAGAGAGAGAGGGAGAGTGAGAAAGAGAAGGGGTCGAAAGGAGCACAACACGCGATCTGGCCCATTGATTCAATTAAGCAGAGCAGACAACAAAACACAGCTACTCTAAGCTGCATACACACAAAGAAAAAATTCTATAGAATTTTCATATTTACCAGGCAGTATAATCATTATAGGCTATATTAAAAAAAATTACATATCAATGAATAAAGCATGATTTTTAAAGTGATTTTTATTTTAATCCCAAACAAACATTGTTTTTTTTTATTTCAAAAAAATATAAACTATCATTAAGGTTTTAAGTAAATTCTGAAACTTTAAATTTGATTTTTTTTATTAAATGTATTATAGTAGATTTAAATATGATTATTTTTATTTATTAATAATGTTCGTCACAAAATTGGATATCAGAAATTTTGGGACATGGAATTGCTTTCGTCACTAGACTATTACCTCGTAAAGTATTAATTTCAGATTTATTTTTAGCATGCATTTTTAGTATAGTAAAATCAAATATGATTTGTATTGGATAGTTGTAAGTATATGTAGAATCTTGTATATAAGAATTTGTGCTCGGTTTAAAAAGGAAACAGAATACGCATACGCCTAGTTGGTTATGAGACAGTCGGCAGCATTGATTAATATAATCCGCTTGAAGACGCCTCACGCTCGTGTCGCCCGACTGCGAATTAAGTTACACCCAAGAGACGACGAATACCGATGACGACGACGATGACGATGACGATGTTAAACCTGCCCACAGTTTTAAGTACAAGTTAATGGTGCTTATGCATATTACCCTCTCACTCTCCCTTCCAATTCCCTCTCCAATTCTCATTCCCATTCCATATCGAGGCCATTAATACCCACAACTGATTTTTCTTTTATACATTATTTTATTTTTTTCTTTCTTGATTTTTTCATTTGTTCATCGTCGTTGTTAAGTATCTCGCTGTATTTTAAATCGATCCAATGGCAAAGCGTCTTTGTGTCGTTTGCTGCGAATGCGCGTCGGCTTAATCCGCTGCCAATGAACTGCGAACTGCGAACTGAGAACCGAGAAATGCGGACTGAGAACTGAGAACTCTGAGGTCGCCAGATGAGCGGCTTTGGATGCTTCTAGGACCCTGTGCTTAAAAAATTCAAAAGGGTCTTTCAAGTTTGTGTGCAACAGGAGAAGGACGCGCGGAATACGACATAAAATATACTACGCTAGTCAAGAAACTGTTTTGACAAACTAAAAATTCATATATCCAATTTTTTAAATTTAAAAAAAAAAAATTATATTTCTGTTTTAAGTGTTTCTAAAAACATATAAAATACATCAAAAAATATATAGCTGGCAATAGAAAGAATCTTAGAGATGATAAAAGCTACTAACAGCAAATTCGTGTTGAAATTTTCTTATATGTCATTTTATTTCAAATTTTGTAAAACGAATATAAAGAGCATTTTAAAAGCTAGAGCCTGAACATTTGGCATATATGATAAGTAATTTGGGTTGATTGAGCTAAAAAAATTTCATCATGATTCCTAGCCTCCTTCGCATACGAATTAATAAAAACGCATTGTAAGAGCAATATTAAAGATAGAGTCCTAAGATTTGGTACTTAGTCAAAAGAAAATAGTTCTGATGTACCCTAAAAATTTCATTGCAATCGATCTACGACTTATGCAAGAAATAAAAATTATATTATAGTAATAGGAAGAAGAAAAACCTGCATTTTGCTGGTATAATAAGAACAAGTACAGGGTCTTTGACTGTACAGGTACTCTCGACTCTAGCCGTGGCTACTAGTTGAATTTATGCTGAGCGAGAGGGGCGTGGGGGCGTGGCAGACTCAGTTGCCTCTTGGTTTATTAGTGCGGCAGCTCCTGCGCCTCGTTGTCTACTCAAGAGTCTGACTTTAGTCTGTTAGAAGGATGTCGAGGTGGATTATTTGTTGTTGTTGTTGTTGTTGTTGTTGTTGGTGTCAGTGCCGCATTTGCCCATCCATCGTCATCATGATTGCCATTCGCATTGGTATTTTGATATTTGGGCTTTGTCTGGTGGGGATGAAATTTGATCCTCTGCGCGGCAGCAGCGTATTTGCATTAAGCGTAACCTTTTGCAGCTACAACAACAACAACAGCAACAGCAACAACCACTGGAACAACAACAACAACCACAAGAAAAAGCGTAAAGGGTGCGACTGCCAAGGAGCTTAATTTGAGGAGGGATTTACGCTGTGGCATTATAATTCTTTTCTTTCTTGTGTTCCCCCCTCATTTATTTGATTTCATTTTTTTGTGCTGGCATCTTACTCGTATTGTTGTCTTCCTTCTCCTTCTTTTTCCTCTTTTTGCCCCTGTTATTTTTCTTTCTTTGCAGCGGATTTCGATTTTTGTTGCGCTTCATAGGGATTAAGCAAATTTCTCAACAGATTTCCAGTTAGTGCCTCACAACGATTGCAGTTCTCAACTCCCTTCTCAGTTCTTAATGTTGCCCCATTGATTAGGTCTCCGCGGAACGGA
This sequence comes from Drosophila innubila, assembly GCF_004354385.1. Taxonomy (NCBI): domain Eukaryota; kingdom Metazoa; phylum Arthropoda; class Insecta; order Diptera; family Drosophilidae; genus Drosophila; species Drosophila innubila. The sequence continues at coordinate 856,882 of NW_022995374.1, read as the reverse complement.
TTAGTTGCATCGGGTTACGCTTTTAGCCCGCAAAAGGTGCCACATTCGCATCTCTTGACATAAAGCCAAACCACAGACACACACACTACACACACACACACACACACACACACACTACACACACATCTGACAGCTTAAGTCCAAACAGTAACAAAAACTAAAGCTCGCAAAAGATACTCGCCACGTCTCACAGTGGGGAAAAAGACTAGATTAGCGCATATTAAATGCAATTTTAAAATCTAAAATATATTTCATAATTTGTTCTGTTAACAAAAGCTTAAGCACCTTATAGAAAGTATTTGTTTAATTTTAATATATATATTTTTAAATTCCAGTAAGGGGTTTTTTTTCATTATGTGCATTTTCTGACATTATTTATTATTGTTAATGTTGGTTTTTTTATATTATTAAATATAGTACCAAAAATAAAACACTATATAATAATAACATACCACAATTAATTTTTATTGCTACCGTTAAAGAAATTTATTAATAAAATCGAATTTAGTTTTTTTTCCCACTGTGCTTCTCCTTCTGTGTCTTTTTCTGTATGTGTTGCTGTGGCATCCACCAACGCGGCAGCAACTTAAAATCTTAAACATTTATCCGCGCGTATTATGTGGCAACTCTGGCTAATTGCCAGGCCGCATTAAGCGTGGCCAACAAACACACAGACACACACACACACACACAAACACACACAGTCATAGTTAAAGCCATAGCCCATAACATTTGTTTTTGTTGTTGTTTTGCGGTGATTCGACTGGGTTGTGAAGTGTCAGGGGGAAAAGAGCAGGGAATTCAGCTTCAGTGTGTGTAAATTGAGTGTTGGATATTTTATTTGTGTTGTTTTCTTTTATTTTTAACAACAATAACAACTACTACTATGCGATTGTCACTGCCATCAACATCAACACCATCTGCGGTATTCAATTTAAGGGGATTAACTGCTAATTTTTTGCCATTTCTCTCAATGTTGTTATTTATTTTTGATTTTACTACTATTTTTTCAGTTAGTTAAGGACCAGTTGATATCCAACAACCGCCTGTGGAGTCAACCAAATGGTGTTGCCCACCCCAGTAGGAAATGAACTGAAAACAGAAGCCACGAGTCGGATTTAAATGGCCAATTGTCATTGAAAATAGGCGTGTGTGGAAACTGTGTGGATAGTAAATGGTCCGCAAGTTCAAATGGATCTAATAAGCTTAAAACGAGTTACTTATTTTTGGTTTTCTTTAGGTCAACTCGATATTAAAGGTTGTTTATCTCTACGATTAACTTAGAGTATCAGTTTATTTCAGTAAATAAATTACCTAAGTAAATATAAATAAGCATTCAATATATCATTTAAAAGACTCACCCTTTATCAAATAAGGTAATCTCTGATTCTAAACTAAATAAATAATAGTATGTTTATTATAAAAAAAAAAAATTAGAGATTTTCAGAAGACATAGATAATTTATTTTGTACCGGTATGGTACGGTACTGTCATAACTTGATCAAAACTGAATAGATTTTTAAACGGAATGTCATTTTGATCATGATTTGGCCTCTAAATTCATTATGTATTCAATATTTGTTCATTTAGAACATTTCATTACTTTCGACTAAGATTCGATTTCGATGCTAAGGGTCCCCCCTTTGAAATTTCGAATATTCAAAATTTTAAATCTCAAGTTTTCGCTTTTAATCAACTCCTTATATCGTAATTAGTATAAAACAACACTTTAAACTTGATTCTAAGACCTTTCATTTTTTTGTAAATAATCATGTGAAATTGAACAAAAATTTGGACTTGTTAAGTGACTAGCTCCAAAGTCTGACCAACTTCAAACTGTCATAACCTGATCAAAACTGAACCGATTTTCAAGCGGAATGTCGTTTTGATCATGACTTGGCCTCTAAATACATTCTGCATTCAAATATTCGGTTCGACATCTTAAAATTTTATAATGTTTCCGAATTGATTTGATGTACCGTTACGTACCGGTACTAATACCGAAACCGAAAGAAAACAACTGAAATAAACAAAATTTCTTAATTTTTAAGTAGGGGTATTCAGTGTTTTAATCGTCAAACAAACTGAGAGCTCTTCCTCTTCTTCTCAATTCACAGTTTACAGTTTACGCTTTACACTTTTCATTCTGTCAGATGCTTTCACTTATCATTTCAGCCTTTATTTTATTTTCACAGCCTTATTCCTGTTGAGCTTTAGGTGTGTTTGTTGTTGTCGTTGTTGTTGTTGTTGCGGCTTAGGATGTGGATGTGGATGTGCCGTTAGTAAGGCGCCAAAGGATGAGAGCACTTGTACCGTTGCTTTGAGTGCAAAAGCGCGACGGCTTTGTTGTTATTGTTGTTACTGTTATTGTTGCCACATGCATTGTTGTGACTGTTGCTGTTGTTGTTGTGCCATCTCTCGTCTGCCAGCTTTAGACTTGCTTAGTGTGTGTGTGTCTGCGTGTGTGTATGTGTGTATCTGTGTGTGTTCAAGCCCCAATGGGATGCCAAACAGAAGCACAAAACAAAATCTAGTGAACTTCATAGGGATTAGCCTGCACGAAAGCAACAGATTTAAAAGCTTTCGCTCTGCTTTTTAAGTTCATTTGTGCACTAGCTGTGTGCGTGTGTCTCTGCTTGCGTGAGTGTGTGTGTGTGTGTGTGTCTGTGCCTGGCATTGTTGCTCCCACTGTCCTTGTTGACAAATGCAACTTGACAGTGGTGTTGCAAATCTTGTCTGGCGACAGCGACACACACACACACACCCAAGACTTTAGTTCAGCCAATCTCTATATACAGTATGCCAAGTAATTGTTGTGATAAGGAGCAAAATCTTAATACTTGCTATTAATCAACATTACAAAATATTTAAATATATAGTTTTAATAAAAAATAAAAAAGTTTTAACAATGTTTAAGAATACTCTTGTTGATCAAAGTATATACTATACACATGAGGGTTTTTTATTGAGTCCTTTACAAGAATAAATTAAAAGAAGAACTTTTAAATATTTCCAATTATAAATCAATCACTGTAGGATTTCATTACCTGCCTTTGTTAAAGAAATTTGTTCCAGAAATACAAACCAACCAAAAATCAATAAATTTTTGGATATTTTTCGGTTGGTTAACCACCCTTGAGTGCCTGATTTTTATAGATGCCTTTTTAAATATTTATTTTAAATATTATTTACAACTTTATCAAGAACACAAATGAAATTGAAGATCCAAAATACATATTATTTGTTTAGTTATTGATGCAAAATCATAAATAATTATTATTTTCGGAAGATATTTTTCATAATGGTCAAAAACTAATTTTAACTGTTGCGGTCTGCGGTCAAAACAATTACTTGACATACTGTAAGTGCATGTGTTTGCATTGCACATGCCGGTTCCACATGGTCCTGTTAGTATTTATCTTTGGCACACTGTTACACTTGTCATAGGTCACTTTTAAATGGCACCCATTGTGGCACATTTATTCGATTCACGAAACACACACTTTTTTCTCATATAAACGATTCATTTAACGTCTAAACGTATATTTGAATTCCATTTACATATGCTTAAATTTTATATTTAATATAAAACCTATTTATATATAGTTTCAATTAATATTAATGTATTTCATATATTAAATGTGAAATATATTAATATTAAATGTGACGTGTCAATGTGTAAACATCAACTTGTAAACGTGCTCAGCTGTGCTGCTAGTGATGTTAGTTCTACCCATGCGCGCACGTTTAATCCCCATGCCCTAAAAATAATCCAATTGCACACCACCACAAGCAACAACAACAACAACAACAACGTTCGACCGGCGCGATTTAAAGACGTTTTGAACGGCACGAAATAAATCAGTGAGAGAGAAAGAAAGTGAGAGCAAAATGAGAAACGAACCTTCTTCCAGCATGTTTGGCACGATACTGAACCGAATGCGGAGTGCACAGTTCGTTTTGGCGCCCCATGCGACGCACACACACAAAGCAATTTACTCAACTCAGCTCACACACACACACACACACGCACACAGATAGCAACATGTGGCTCCTCTCTCCACTCAATTGCTGCGTTTGCTTTTGCTTTTGCTGCTCTCGAGCTCTCGCACTCTCAATGGCTCTCCCAAGCGCTGCGTCTCGCTCACACTGTCGTCTGTTTGCATTTCTGTTTCAGTCTCGCTTCGTTTCGTTGAGCCTGGGCCGCATTACGCTTATCAAAGTATATCTCAGGGATTATACGAAATGAATGGAATTAAGGATTAATTTCCAAGGGATGTCATTTCGTTTTGGGATAATTCTGTGTGCGTGTGTTCGTGTGTGTGTGTACGTGTGTATGTGTGTGTGTGTGTGTTTTTTGTATTGCCAACAGCTTACGCTATAATGGATTCAGGTTCGCGTTGCTGCCACAGTCGCCGTGGGGTTTGGGATATAAAAATACACCCGAGTTTATAATGCCAAAGCGGGTTATAAGACAGAGGCGGCGAAATATGACACAGAGTACATACAAAAAGAGGTGTAGAAATGCAAGCAAAAAGAACAGGTAAAAAATAAAATTAAAAATATATATAGGAAACAAAAAATCAATTTTCTAAAATCGAATCTTATTAAAAATCTTTAGAGCGCTTTAAGGAAAAATTATATTCATCATAAATATTTCAAATAAATATAAAAACATTTATCAGAAAGTAATCTTATTTTAACATATATTTTATTTTGGATAGATCCCGCACACACACATTTTATTCAAAGTTTACTAGCCCAAATCACCCTCATTAGCTTCATTAGCCCCTCTCTGTCTAAATGACGTGCCAACGACGCCTCTGCTCATTATAATACCAAGCGATCCATAAAACGAAGAGTTAAATCCGAAATAATAATCCCGCACGAAATTAAATCCCTCGCCCACGCGGAGACCAAACCCAAAAAAAAAATAAGTCTGAACGCCACAGTCTTTCTCCCCCCCGACCCTCCTTCTGCCCGCTCTTCACCTCAGCGCGCTGTTTGCCTGGAAAAAAGTTAATCCCCCAGCAGCAGTCGACGACGCCAGCGGCGGCAGCGACTGAGGCAGCGACGTCAACTCATCCGCCAACTCCAAACTCAGTCGCTGTCGCTGTCGCTGCCTCTGTCATTGTGTGTGGCGCGCGCTCTCTCTCTCTCTCTCTCTCTCTTCGTTGACTGCTCTCTCTTCACTGCTCTCATCTTGTTTTTGGGCCTCCAGCTGCAGTTGGCAGCGCTGCTGGTTTAAGGATTAACACAGACACAAACATTGCCAGCACACACTCACACACAAATATACAACGTACACACACACACATGCACACAACACGCAATGGGCAGAGCACAAAATCGTTGGGATTAATGCGGGATCTACTTTATTGCGAAAATATGCTCGACCTCCGCCCACTGTGCCTCTACTCTCTCCGCTCTCCGCTCTCCACTCACCACTTCCCACTCTCCATGCAGTCATATAGAGTTCAGTTGGAGGCATAGCAAATAATTTGGAAGTGTGTGGAGCAGGGAGGGAGGGAAGAGAGAGGGGGAGAGCAGACTGGACGCGTTGGCGTTCGCATGGATTCTAGCGACTTAAACGAATTGGGATTACGTTGCGTATGATTCATATGAAGGCTAAAACAACAGCCAGCCATTGGCTTTAAACAACAACAATAATAATAACAACAACAACAACAACAACAACAGCTGTGGCATGTGGCATGTGGCAGACATGTGCGTTTCCCATTTATGCATGCTGCATTGGGGCATTCAAACGGATTACAGCAGAGCCAAAGCTGATGCCAAACCTGCCCCACTTCCCCTCCCACCTTCCTACACCCACCCCCCTCTTCACAGCAAATGCGTGTCTCTGTCTCTGTGTGTGTGTGTGTTGTGTCTGTGTGGAACACAAATTGAAAATGACCAAGGCAACTGCCCAATATGCTGGGGCGCCATGGATAATCCTCAAGGCGATCAATAAAGAGACCCCACGGCCAGGGCCGTCAGTCAGAGCGACAGATACACTGAGCAACAAATAACAATATAAATCTCAGTGCCTACACTTAAATACCACTAATATTTAATAATGAATTTAAATGTCAAAAATAGTAATAGTTAATTTAAAGTATGCGAATTTTAATTATAGCTCTATATATATAAAACTCTTTGTCCTGATTTACATAAAGTAATTACAATACAAAACTTCAACATATATTATATTAAAATGTTAACTTTGAGTTTAAAATGTTATAAAAATGTAAAGCAACTGAAAATCAATTAATAATATTTGAGTCAAACTAAATCTAAAAAGTTTAACAAATATTTTTGAAATGTAAGAATCTTAAACTTTTATAAACAAAAAATAATTTAATGTAATATAAAATACATTTAATTTGTATATAAGTTAATTTTAATTTTAATAGTTATAATCTCTTGAAAATTAAGGTGTGTTTTAGAGTTACTTGAAAAGTGTTTTATATTTAAGATTAATAAGATTTGCATTTGCATATAAAAATAAAATAAATAAAATTATTATTATTCTTTGAGTGTAAGCAGACAGATGAATGGACAGACAGAGAGTCAGACAGTTGTGGTATGGGCTGTTTGGCATGTGATGGGATTGGCATTGGGATTAGCAGCCCAGTCTCAGAGATAGAGATAGAGACAGCTTTAACCTCCAACCCTGGCTGCAGTCAGGGCTGCAAGCACCTGGCAAACACACACACACACAGACACACACACATTACTTAGCTTGCGGCCTAATCCCAACTGCTCTGTTCTCTCAGCTCTTCTACTCTTTCCAAGTGCCTCAAAAGCAAACAAGGACGAAAACAAAAGCTTAACTCGGAAGAGGAACAGAGGGAGGGGAGAGAGGGAAATTGACAGCGTCTGCGAAACGTGAAACTTCTCTTCATTTGTGTCTGATGGGATTAGAGCTAAAGCCAGATAAAGGGATAAAGGATTTCAAATACCAAATTCCAAATTCCAAATGCGTGCCCTTCGCACTCAAGCAAAGTTTCAGGCCACAAAACTCGCTGGGAAACTGCCTCACAACTTTTGGCGCCAAATTCGCATGCAAAGCAGGACGACACACAGATACACACACACACAGATACACAGAGACACAGAGACACCCCTTAAGGTCCTGCGACTTCGGGTTGAGGTTCAGGTCGGAGATAAGTCGAAAACTTGATGCTCTCGGCTAATGTCCTTGGTTTTGTGGTGGTTGTTGTTGGATTTCCAATGACAATGACAACGATGATGATGATAATGCTGATAATAATGATGTTGCTGATAACGACTTTGTTGCCGCTTACGGATTAAAAACGTCCTTGTCAGGAGTAAAGTGAACTTCGGAATTAAATCAATACACCCAACACAGGTAATCAACTTTAGAAATAGAAACAGGCATTTCAAATAGAAACTACGAGTTAAAAAAAAATCATTCAAGAATACATTTTTAATTTCAATTAATAACTAAATTTCAATTTTAAAATAATAAAATTATTGCTTAGTTTTCAAAATCAAAGAAAATGTAAACGAAAAAAAGTTATTCCTAAACTTGTGTTAGAAAATAGAAAAGACTATTTATTTTTTAATAAAAATAAAAAATTATTTTTTTCATGGAAAGGATGATTTTTTTAAAATTTAAATCATTTCAATTTTCAAATGGACTCAAATAGATTTACAATGTATTTGTCGATAATCATTTTATGACTAATTCATTAAAAATAAAACATACAATTCATAATTGTGAATCACATGTGACTTAAATACTTTAATCGTATGTTAAACAAAAATACATATCGAAATCTTATCTAATAAATATATATAACAACCATTACTCAACGCCAATGACTTCTTAAAATGATATCGAGTTCCATAAAATCGATCAGTTTGAAACTTAAGGAAAGTACAAAACAATTATAGAAGCCACATTTAAATGGAAAATATGGTAATGGAAATGGCAAATAAGTCTTTATCTGCTTATTATATGAAAGTAAACAGAAACAGTAACACTAATACAAATGCAAGTACACATGAAAATGCTTTGTGCTTAGTGCAATTACACAAACCAGGCCAATAGGCTTTTGGCCCTGGCTTAAGCCTAAGCAGACACAGTGGCAACACTGGCAGCAGTTCCTAATTACAAGTCTATGCCGAAACATGCTTAAGAAACCCACAATGTAATTCCACTTGTGTATTAATACACACACATATACACACACACACACATAACCAGAGTTATCGCAGGTGATTTATCATTGTTATTGCCTTTCTTGTAATACTCTTTATAATATTAATAAGAGAGGTATTTTAGGTATATATTTAAAATACAAATAACTATAAATAAAACTAATAAATTTTCGTTCATTATTAACAGGAATACCTCTAATATAATTATTGATATTTTGGATATTTTGGTCCTACTGTAACTATAATTTATTCTTTGCATAGCTATTTATTACTTATCCAACTATTATTATCCACAACGAGCCAATTTAATATTCAAAAATTTCAAATCAAATTCAAATTTATAAAAAATTCTGATAAAAAATATTGACAGCTTTAAGTTCCACTAAAAAAAAATAGAATTTGAAATTTTGGCAGTCTGAGTGTATTAGAAATTCTATTTGTATATTAACTCAAACTTCCTTCCTACGATTACTTTGTCAGTCGAATTTATAAATATATTTTAATACATATTAAATATGTACATATACATATTACATATTAAGCTAAATATACATATTAAACTAAACTTGTCAGTTATAGGAAAAAATTTTGCGAATAAAGGTTTAAAAATTTTCGAAGTTTTATTATAAAATTGAAATCCTGTACAATAATAATATGGCACTTAATCCACAATACGAGGACATTGCAACGGAATTTGTTCAGCAATATTATGGAATTTTTGACGATCAGGAGAATCGCGATAAAGTGATTAATTTCTACAGTGCAACAGAGTCTTTTATGACCTTCGAGGGAGACAAAATACAGGGAGCGCCAAAAATTCTTGAAAAGGTTCAGAGCCTGGGTTTTGAAAATATCAGGCGTGTTATCAACACGGTCGACTCGCAACCCACATTCGATGGAGGTGTTCTTATCAAGGTGCTTGGATGTCTACAGTGCGATGATGATCCTGTAATTGGCTTCTCTCAGGTATTTGTGCTAAAAGTCAATGAACCCACAGGTAGCTATTTCATAGCTCATGATATCTTTCGACTTGACATACACAACTCTGCTTGAGCAGCCTCTGGATTCAGCTGAAGAGCATTCAAGAAGAATTCTTTCTCAAGTCAATCAAACATAATTTTATTATATTTTTATGACATAAAAAAAAAACAAATTAAAAAATTAAAATATTAAGTAAACCCATGGAAAAATCAACATTACTTTATTTTAATTAATTTCAAGCATTTCGTTAGTTCATAAGATTGCTCGATATATATATATATATAGATAGATATAGATACATAGAAAGATAGATAGATAGATAGATAGATAGATAGATAGATAGATAGATAGATAGATAGATAGATAGATAGATGGATAGATGGATAGATGGATAGATGGATAGATGGATAGATGGATAGATGGATAGATGGATAGATGGATAGATGGATAGATGGATAGATGGATAGATGGATAGATAGATAGATAGATGGATAGATGGATGGATGGATAGATGGATAAATAGATATATAGATAGATGTATCTATACTCGATAGAGATACATAGAGGTCGAATGACAGGAGTATTTATTTGATTATAACTCAGTGAGTGTTGGCAGTGAGGCCAAGAGGTCGCGGGGGTAACCAGAAGGGGTGTTTGGGAGTTGGGAGAGAGGGTTTTAGCCATGGCCAAGAGCCGGTACTGGCCACATGCGTCGCCGAAGACTTTAAGCCATTCGTAATGCGCACTGTTGAGTTTATGCACAACACAAAAGGTGCCCAAAGGATGTGAATGTGAATCTGAATCAGGATGAGGATGTGAGTCAGAATGAGGATGTGGATGCCAAGGATTCAGCTGATGTTGATGTAGATGCTGTTGGTTGTTTGTTGTTTGTTGTCTACTGTTGCTTTGGCTTCAGTTTAATTCAGTTCAATGCAATGCGATTCGATTCGATTTGAACAACATTTAAATCCTTAAAATTTGTAGTTTGAGCTTCGCACCCGAAACAATTGTGAGAGAGAGAAAGCTGTCGAATTTCTACCCAATAGAGACTGGCAAGCAGATAAGGATTAACTGCGAGTAGCAAACACTCAGTAGAGAAACAAGTAACTGCAATTTCCTACATCCTTTGCCTCCAACTCTCGGATTTTGTATCTTGTATCTTGTCTCTCATATCTCTCTTTGGCCAGACCAGACCAAGCACAGATGCTGCTAAGAGAGTACATGATGTTGGCTTAACTCAATCAGAAGCACCTGCAACAGTGCAACAGTGCAACTCCTGCTCCTGCCTCAACTCTAATTCTACTCCTTTTTTTAAGCCCAGTAACCAAATGGATAAGAGGAGTATACGTTTGTGATGTACATTTATTTTTAAATATTAAATCGATATAAAAAAGCATCAGCAATTAATCGAGTTACAAAAAAAAAGACAGTGATTGAAGAAAATTGTATTTTTTAGTTTTGATGCACAATCAAAATAGAAGCCAAATAATGATAAAACTGAAATTCCGCAAGGAAATCGGTTAAGATTTGACAAAGTTATGGCAGCTTGAAGTTTGTAAAAAAATGAGGACAGTGATTGAAAAAAATTAAATTTTCCAATTTTGATGCAGAATTGAAATAGAGGACAAATAATTAAAATATGGACATTTCACTGAGAAATCGGCTTAGATTTAACAAAGTTATGACAGTTTGAAGTTTTCGGAATTTGGTACTGAATCAAAAAAGAAGCCAAAATATGATAAAAATTTATATTTCGCAATGATATCGGTTAGGTTTTGACAAAGTTATGAAAATTAGAAGTTATCTAAATAGCGTTAAAAGGAAAAAGAATGGAATTTAATTTTAGTTCAGATACTAGGCATCTCGCAGTCGAGCAGCTCGACTGTCGCGTTCATATTGTGTGTGTTTTACTTTTTTTTTTGGATGTTTGCTAAATCTCTTTTTGCTTATAACTCGAAAATGTTGCCTCCTGTTGCTTTTGGCATATATTTGAATTTGTATCTGTATCTCTGACTGGGCCAACTGCAGCTGGGGCGACATATTGTCCGTCTATATCATGGGGTTATGCTTTTGGGGATTGGAGTATGGGGATTGGGAATTTAGGATTGGGGTGGCACAAATCTTTTGCCCCACTTGAAATTTGTGCCAGGAATGAGCCGGCAGTAAACTCAACTACTCGACTAAACCGTTCTGATTTTGCTTCTGATTGTGATTTGGAATCGGACTGTTGTCTGTAACCGGTAACTGGTAACTGGTAACTGTTCTGTGTATAACATTTAAGCTGCAACCAGGCGCCAATCTCCCTCTGTCCCTTGCTCCTTCCCCTGCAGGACTTAACTCGAGAATAAGTTCGGCCATCATATGTATATGCATCTATATCTGTATCTGCATATGTATCTGTGTCTGTGCATAACAGCAGACAGTTTTGCAATGATTGCAAAATTTGTGGCACTTTCTAAACACGAATCGCCTCCAGTTGCCCTAGGCTCCAATTTTGAGGAGTCCCCACTCAATGTAATCATCTTTCTATCGTTTGATTACCAGCAAACTGTGTGACACTTTCATGATTTATCACAACAAGCAGCAACTCTATCTACAAAAATGTAAATGCCAAAAATTACAATATTCCGAAAAAAATAATATTGTATTTTCAAAATTGCACAAATTTGAATACAATAGTTTTTAATTTCGGCTTATAAAAAAATTAAATATTCAATAATATTGATTATACAAAAACAAAAATATTTTATTAAAAAAAAACCCAAATTTCAATCAAAAAATGTATTCAATATTATACAATATTGACAAAATTAAAACAATTAATAATATTGTATTGTGTTAATTTAAATGTATAGTTAAGTGTCGGCTGCTTAAAGTTGACAAAAAATAAATAAATAAATAAAAATAAAAGAAAGCTTAAATATATGTTGAAATTGTGGTATCTACTTTGAGTCAGAAACTTTAAATTGAAGCAAACTCTCAGAGAAAGTAAAAGAGTAAGAGACAGAGAGAGAGAGGGAGTGGGAGGGAGAGAGAGAGAGAGAGAAAGTATCTGTTTGGAATATGCATAATGCGAGGATGTTTGCACGGCGCATTTTTGAATCCTGAGCAGCGTGCTTATGTATACAGAAATAGCCGGGCGGCTTATGTTGCAGCAGTTGCCAATGCTTGCCACATGCCACATTCCTCTTGCCACATGAATGTATGTGCAACCTGCAGCAAGTGCAACGAGTGACAACAACAACAAGAAAGAAGCTTTGCCCAAACAACAATGGACCAGAGTGGAGGTCAACTGATGACTCGACCTGTAGAGGGGAGAGTTGACAGGAGAGAGGTTAACAGTTGAAAGGGGGGTGCTGCTCTTTGGTGAACGCGTTGATCCACAAACGTGTCGTTAACTAAGGCGCAGTGATTTTCAATTGCAGAACGCGACACGAAACTGTTTCTCTCTGTGTGTGCGTGTGTGTGTGTGTGTGGCACGTGTGTGTATGTGTGTGCATAAGCTTATAGGTGCCACACACAGAGACAGCTGCTGCAACAGAGAGAGAGAGAGAGAGAGAGTGAGTGGAAGGGGGACAGTGGGGTCAGCATATTGACAAGTGCGGCCGTTTGGGGATTTATTAAGGCTAAAAACGTATGAAAATTTTGCATACTAAACGCTGCATAAATCGAAACGAAACGAATCGAAATGCGAGAATAAAAATTTTCCAAAAATTGAAAGCACTGTTTCTGCGTGTGTGTGTGTGTGTAGGGTTGTGTAGGGGGTGTGAGTGTGTGTAGGTGGCAGGGGGGATAAATATCGTGTTGCGTCGCTGAGCAGCTTAGGCGCAATAAACACACACACACACACGCACAACAAGCCAAACAAACAAACAAATAAACAGATTTACATATAAACACACACACTGATACGCATTATACAGATACAGATACAGATACAAATTCAAACACTGTTGCAGTTACAGCTGTATGAAATGACAATAATAACAACAACAGCTCAACAACAACAACCTCTGCATTCTCAACAATTCGCTTGATGCCGTTTTGCTGTGCAAATCCTCAAAATACACTGCAAAAACACATAGCACACATATGAATACACATACACATACACATACACATCCACATTCACACACATACAAATACAAATGCTATATGAGCCATTCACAAATTCAAACAATATTCAAATCTAACGCACGTTTCTCATCCCATTAAAATCATCAGTTTGTCTTTCATTTCAACTCTTCCCTATCTTTCTCTCTCTCTCTCTCTATCTCCTTCCCTCTCCTCCCTTTACATGCCCTTCCTTGGTCTTCTAGACCTCGTTTTAGCCAGCAGCTTAACTGAAAGCAATGACAAGAATTGCAATGTTTGACAACCCATCGAAAACTCCTTTAAAATGCAATGAATTTAATTAAATTCAAAAACATTAAATTAACATAAACAAATACTCTGAAAAATAAATTGCTTAAACAAAATTTTGCATATAAATTTTATAATTAAATATGTAATTAAAATATTTATATAATTAAAAGGTTGTTTTTTTTTTAAATTTTTAATTCTAAATTCATTGAATTTTAAAAATTGGATCTCTTTTGTCAACTATTTTTAATTATAAGTTTTAACGTTTTAAAAAATGCAATTAATAATAGGAGCATACCATTTTTAAAAATATTATAATTTTAATCAGAAGTAAACAGCTTAAAGAATAATTTATGCAGTACAATTGCTTGATAAATTTCAATAAACTTCTAAACTATTTATTTTTAAAGAGTATATCACAATTACAAATTGCGTAAACTTTTAGGCTATTTTACCCAAAACTAAGTGCTGGCAGGGAAGCCATAAATTGGCTAAAATGCTTAGCAACCTGTTGAGCTGTTGGCCAGACTAAAAGAAAACACTCAAAAATGCCAGACGAGACGTTGCGTATACGCCGCGAATGCCGGCAAAAGAGCCAAGTTATACTCGTAAACTGTAACTGTCACACCTTCTCTCCCTCTCTCTCTCTCTCCCCTCCTCTCTCTTCTCCTTTTCCGCTCTGCAACTTCCGCTTCCGTCTTTGTTGCTTCCGTCGTTGGTCGTGTTTGGGCCAAAGTCACAGACATATGGCCAAAATAGCTCCACAAGTGTGTTGACGTTCATTTGGTTGTGTGTGTGAGTGTGTATGTGTGTGTGAGAGAGGGTGTGGGGCTCCCCTTATGCGCTCCACTGACAGAGAATGTTTGTTTGCACACACACATCGAGAGAGAGAGAGGGAGAGAGAGAGAATGGGAGAGGGAGAGAGAGGAGCATGAAACGTACGTAAAATAAACGTTATGAATGCTTCATATGCTTAATCCAGGGGATTTGGATGCATATACGATGAGTGTGTGTGTGTGTGTGTGTGTGTGTGTTGTGAATCTGAATCAGTTGCTCTACATGTTTGTGCTTGTATCGGTAGCAAAAAGACTTCAGTTGCCGTGCACTCGACAATCTATCTGACAGATATTCGCATAAACGCACAGATACACTCAGAAAACACAACGCAAGCTACACTTTTATAGATATAATATCTCTAGGTCTGGCTGCTGATTTCAATGCTAAGGGTCCCCCCTTTGAAATTTTTCAAATTAAAAATTTTGTTTCTCAATTTATTACTTTTTATCAACATTTTATATTGTAATTAGTATAACACAACACTTTAAACTTGATTCTCACACTTTTATTTTCCTGTAAAAAATCATGTAAAATCGGTCAAAATTTGGACTTGTAAGGTTGCTAGATCCAAGGACTGACCAACTTTGAACTTTCATAATTTTGTCAAACCTCGACCGATTTTCAAGCGGAATGTCATTTTGATCATGATTTGACCTCTAAAATGATTTTGCATTTAAATTTTGTTGATCTAGAAAATTTGATATTTTTCGATCATCAAGCCATCTATCATCCAATTTTCCATACATACCCCTTGACATTTTTTCGAAAACTTTCATCTCTCATAACTTTGCTAAAACTTAACCGATTTTCAATCGGAATGCCATTTTCATCATGATTTGGCCTCTTAATTGATTCTGCATTTAAATATTGTTGATCTAGATAATTTGATATTTTTTCGATCATCAAGCCATCTATCATCCAATTTTCCATACATGCCCCCAGCACATTTTAATTCCATATTCATTTGTGATAAGTTTTCTTCGAGTGTACAGAGATTAAGTCTACAGTCTGAACAGTTGTTGCGTAAGTATCTGCAACTGTATTTTGTATCTAAATTTGTATTTGTATCTGTATCTGCACATGATTGTCAATGTAGACAGGAGACAGGTTCACTCTTTGTCCAGGGCTAAACTAGTATTGATGAACTAAACAGGATTACCTCCTGGAAGCTACTCAAAGAAACGACGGCAATGTGATTGTGAATTTGGATGTGTGTTAAATGGTAGGCAAATCAGAATCTGAATTAAAATCGACCATGTTGCATGAAACATTATATAACTATAACTGCAAATACAAATACAAATACAAATACAAATACAAATACACACATATGTAACCCTGTTAAAGTTGCACAAATCCTTAAAGCTTCCATTCCAGCCATAATCACCAGTTGCGACTACACAAAAGGCATTTTTATAATGATGTGGTTCCCGGCAATTATTGAGCCTCTCCATAGAGAGGTCGATGCTGATGCCGATGCTCTGCCCCGGATTAAGGGTATTTGTGCAACGGCACGGAAATAGCAAAATCGGAATCCCTCTTTGCCCCTGTGTTTTGAGTCCCTTTCCCTTTACCGACTGGGCGGGATTTAGGGTCATGCATTTATCTGATTTATGCAACTCCTGCTTTAATTTAGTCTATATTTAAAGTGTGCTATTTAAATTAGTTTCGACTAAAACGGAAAGCGAATTCCAAGATGATGAACCGGCAATTTAAATTAGATTATACTTAAAATATTCATCAATCTTTCATTAATTTTAAAATATGAAACTCTTTGTCCTGACTCACTGACTGACTGATCAAACCGTAAGACCTAATTAAGCGGCTTTTTGATAAATTCGACCTGTAAGTCGGTATTAAGTTATATTTGTATCTCTACTTAAAGTTGCAGCCTCTTTTAAAATTAATTTAATAGTAAATTGTTGATGTATTGATAGGAAATTACTCATAGTTACTCACGATTCACTTTGCTGACATCGAAGTCGCGTCGGGATTCCAAAGCTGGATGACTGAGAAGCTTCTCAGCCTGTTGTTGTTGCTGCTGTTGTTGTTGTTGTACGCCCACAGCCATGCCCAGGGCAGCGGGAGGGAGACAGGAGATGCTGCCACGTTCCTCCCGTTCCCGTTCGCGTTCACGTTCACGTTCCCGTTCACTCTTCGGCGTTGCTGCCAGGGATGCATTCTGACTAGATGTTGCCGAGGAGGCCAAGTTGTTGTTGTTGCCACCGTCGGCGTTGTGCAGATGTTGTTGCTGTTGTTGTTGCTGCTGTTGTTGTTGGTGTTGCAGGTGTGCCAGGGAATGAGGACTGCCTTCAGCAGATCTGCGACCAGCAACATTCAGCTGCTCAGCGCCTGCTTGTTGTTGTTGCTGTTGTTGTTGTTGCTGCTGCTGTTGTTGCTGCTGATGTTGCTGATGTTGCATTTGCAACTGGGTAAGCTTCTCCTGCACTCCTTGCAGCGACGAGCGTCTGTGTTGCAGCTGTCCCGCCTCCTCCTGGGGCATGACGCTGTGCGGCGGCGACAGCGAGTGCTCCTTTTTAACAGCCATGTCCATGAGACTCGCTGCTGCCGAGGGACTCTTAACATTTACATTAACATTGGCATTAACATTGGCATTGGCATTGGCATTGGCAGCAGCAACAACAGCCGCCGCATTGGCCGCTCTGGTTAAAGCCAAGGCTTGACTCTGTGAAATACAAGAGAACAATTAGAAATTAGTTGTAGAGTAGAAATGCAAAAAAAAAAATAAAAATAAAATATACCTCTTTATTTATACATTTTAAGTGAACTGAATAAATATATATATAAGAAATATGTTTGAAAATAAGTAAAAAACATTTCTTTATATATAAAAATCTTTGTCCTGACTCACTCACTGATCACTAGCTTATCCTCATTTTTGTCGGCTTAATTTTTATTTTCCCTATTTTAATTTCCTCATAACATTATACTTAATTTTGGCTTCAGAATTGTAATTTTTATGCCTTTTATATTATTAATTGCTAATTATTGTTTCCAGACTTTGGTATTCTTTGTATTATTTGTGGAAATTCTTATAGGTAACAAGTACAACATCTCTTTAGCTGTCTGTCTGTTTGTCTGTCTGACTGTCTCTTTGTCTGTCTGTCTGTCTGTTTGTCCGTCTGTCTGTTTGTTTATTTGTCTGTTTGTCTAGCTAAGTTGGCTTCGATTTCACTTTATTCTTTGGCACTAAAAATAAACACTGATGTAAAGAAAACAACCCAAATAAGTGTTGTGTATTGATTAAGTCGACAATGGCCAAGGCCTCATCGATAGTGGCAGCTTGAAGACCGAAGACTGTAGACTGAAAACTGTAGACTGAAGAATGAAGATTGAAAGCCTCGTCTCTGACAGGCGTTGATTTCTATTGATTTGTGTGCAGAGCTCGTTTGTTTGCTTTCTATAATTTAGCAAGTAATTTGGCGTATCACGAAATTGTCTTTAATGATCCACAATCCATGATCCCCAATCTCCGATCCTCAATCCCCTTGTCACGATCTTTTTCTTCAACATCGGCTTTGGCGTTCATCGGAGCGTAACTAAATTAATGTTTCTTGCCCTCTCTTTTTCTCTTTCTCACTCACTCACTCTCTCTCTCTCTCTCTCTCTCTCTCTCTCTCTCTCTCTCTCTCTCTCTCTCTCTCTCTTTCTCTCTGTCTAACTCTGGGCCATTAGGAAACATTTTTTCTTACAATACTCGCACTCTTAATAAGCATTTCGGCAATTGGCACATGGAAATCGATATCGAAATCGAAATCAAAACTCAAATTAGCGACGGCTTTTTGATCTGAATCGATCTTTGTTCAGTTCAAAAAAAAAAAAGAGTCCTACTAGTAGCTTCCCTAATTATAGTGAAGCTACCGTTTACCGTTTATATTTCCAGCATATCTTTTTTTTAGCACTGATATGATCTAAGCCAGGCACGCAAGGAATTCCAGGCAACCAACACAACTTTTTGCCAAGGGATCCCAAAATTATGGCATTCGCATTCATTCGGGGATCTGCGCTGATCGTGCGGATAAACTTAAATCGAACCGAAGGTTGCCTAAGCACCATATCCATAACCTCTACCTCCCCATTCCGATTGCTCCTGCGTTTGCTTTTGCCCCTGGGTATTTTGTCAAATGCCACGCAAAAATTGCCAAAAAAAAATACTTGAGAAAGGAATGCCAAATTCAAAGATACCCTTAAATAAATAAATCAGGGCTCAGCAGAGCCTTAATGATTCTAACTTTAGATAGAAAATATTGTCAAATAAACATTCATAAATTAACACAAAAGGATTACCTTTGATTTGAATAAATAAAATTAGAAATACAGATTTATTTTCAATTTTTATTTTGAATCTCACAATCTAACTATGAATTTTTATTTAATAAAATAAATTTAGATTTATTGAACCCGAAAAACAAAATTAAAATCAATATCATAAAAGATAAAATTAATTTTTCGTAATAGCAATTGAGACTTCATTAAAATAAAATAAAAGTTGTTATTTATAAATCTTATCATTATCTTATATTTAAATATTTTTTTTTTATGCATTTATTAAATTTGAAAAAAAAAAGAAATATTGAAGCTCAAAGTAATTTTTATATTCAAGCTATAACTTTAAGTTATGATCAAATTTCCATATCAAATCCTATGTAAATCTGTTGTAAAATTATTATGTCAGTTCTTTTCTCAGTCAGACATAAAATGACTTTTTTTTTGGGCTTGATTTATTATTATTATTATTTTTTTTTTGCTTTGAAATAAAATTAGTTAATCTTTTTACAATTATTGGTTAATTTAATTATTAATTCATTTGATTTTTTGTCGACTGCTCTTAGTCGACGTTACCTTTTGTAAAGAATATAATTAGCTCTTATTTGCAAACTATGTGATTTAGAAGGGTATAAAGATGCTCAGTATGGTAGCCACATCATCATCTCTACATCTCGATCGACATCGATGTCTGGTTTCTACAGTAGCTGCATCGAGTTAGCGATCAGCGACAGCAGCAATCGATCTTATGTTATAATCATCTTCAGTCAGTCAGTCAGTCAGTCAGTCTTGGCCAGGCCAGCACAAAATTCATTTACGCTTTAATCAATTTCATTCCATTCAGAGCCAGTCTCCGCCCCAGCCAGAGACAGACTCAGACTCAGACTGAGACTTGAAGATTTTGCCTAAGGCGACCGCCGACAATTTGAGCTTACATTGATCTTGGTCGGGATGTTGCCAGCCTACCAGAATATACATATGTACAGTGTACACTGTGCAAGTATGTATATATTACGACTGCGATTCTCTGGGCCGTGGCCGTGTCCGTGTCCGGCTGAGTGCCACGCCCCATTGTTGGCTTCTGTTGGCCACATGTCAAAAAATTGACGAAAATTCGATCAAAATTTTAATTGATCGCCCTGCAGTGATTCTTCTCTGTTCGCTCTTCAGTCTTCAGTCTCTGCGGTCTTCGGTCTCCAAAATTGATCTCGCTGTGCGTAATTTTCGGACTCGTGTTGTGATTATGTTAATAGAGGTAGCCTCGATTTGCGAGAGGCGCACTTTGCCACCAATTCTTCAGGAGCCCTGCCGAGGGAACGGTAGAAAAGAGGGAAAATTCCTGCGTTGGCGCTCAGCCGGAAACTAATTTGCCAGCGGCCAAAACTCTAAAAGATACAAAAGTATCTCAGCTGATCCTCAGTAAAAATGCTAATCTTCAAGTTGAATTCTGCTCTATCAGACTGTGCCAGATCTCAAGATCTCTCCACAGCTCCATTTTAATATTAACCTGTCAAAGGCCATAATTGACAACGATTAACTTTGTCTTTTGTTCGACCAGCACAAAAATTTACATTTTTATGGTTCAATAAAATAAATCAACGCGCAGAGTAAAAGACAAAAAAAAATTACTAAAAAAAATTGATGATGAATAAACGAAGCACAGTGGCTGCGAAAAGTAATTGCAGCACATAATAATCTCGCATTTAATAATCCTCATTAAAGCGCAAAATCACGTCGCTTCAAGGGGGAGAGGGGGGTAAAAAGGGGGTAAAAGGGGGGTAAAAAGGGGACTAAAAGGGGTATAACATGTATCTTAACCAAAGTTGTTGCACTGCAGTCTTTAAGTTGTAGCCAGTTTGTGCTAAGAAATATCACCAGCAACTCGCTGGTGACTCGAAAGAGACTACACTCAGAAAAAATATGAAGCACTTACAAAAAAAACTACAATTTTTAGGAACAAACAATCTCAAAAGCTGACAAATTTCGGAATTTTCAAAACTTAGTACAAACATCTCATTTCAAGTTTACTTTTTGCAATTTTCTCAATCTTACAATGAGATTTTTCTGGAAAACTTTACGTAGTTTTTGGGAAATATTAAAGTCTGTAAAATTTCGAAGCGCAAGTACACAAAAATGTTGAATTAATCTCAAAATTTAAAACTTAAATTAAAACTTAAGATGGATTTAAACAGTTTTACATATTAAATAACAAATTTTAGAATGACCTATTTTTCCGAGTGTACCCAGAGACACTGAAACGAAGACGGAACTTGTCGGGTCTTCTCAGGGACTGTCCAAAATTAGAGAGGACCCTTACATTTTTCGGCTGCCCAAACTACAAAATTCCAAACAAGCAGACGAACAAGCTTCTGTTCTGGCCAGGCCCAAAAAGTACCCAATATGTGGCCATATTGGCGGAAAGAAGGGGTACAAAGAGTGGAAAAGAGGCTGAAGATGCGAGAAGTCGCATCAATCGATGATATGACGAGCTGACGTTTGGGTTGACGTTTGCTTGTCGTCAATACGTCGCCCTAATAACACGTCGCAACAGGTAGTCCCCGGCCATCAAAGCGGACAGACAGACGGACAGACAGACAGACGGACAGATGGACTGGCAGACAGACTGAATCTGATTGCGACACAGATACAGATACGAAAGATACAAAGATACAGCTGAGCCCCTTTTTGGCTTTTCGGGAGCTGCGGAATTTCAGCAATTGCATCAAAAATATGAAATTAGTTGCTCGATGCGATGTGTGGAAAAAGTCGTCAAACTGAAACTCAAACTCAAAATCTGTAGTCTTCAGTCTGATTTGGCAAACAGTGTTGTCGGTTTGGCGTATTTCTAACTACTTATTTTATGTATTATTTTGTAAAAAAAATACTTCTTGAATTTAGCCATTTTTAGCCAATTGTTTTTAATTTTTAATTCATTTTAGAAACTAATTTTTCAAATCTAGCAAAGTTTTGATATTGAAATAATAAAAATCTGCATTTATTTTTATTTGTAGGTATATCTAAATTTATCCATTTTTTAAAGCTTATTTTGGTAACTTTTATTTCAAATCTAGCCAAATTTGTATGTTAAAGACTCATTTATTTTGCAATATTTTATTTTTCTCTTGGGCACATTGAAATTTAGCCTTTTTGTTTACATGCAGCACTTTATTTGTAGCTTATTTCAGCAACTGTTATGTGAAATCTAGCTAATATTGACTCTCTAATTGTTTCAGCACTGATGGGAACTGTGACTTGGCTGCTTGGAGACTGGGCTACTGCTACTGGATTTTTAATGTGTTTTAATCATCAACAGTTGCCTGACTGCCCACTGTTCCTCCATACCGCTCCCCCTTTTCCGCTGTCGTATGTCCCCCCCCTTTAGATCGCTGACTAAATTGTTTTTTATTATCGCTGGATGCGTTCACTTGGCGATTTCCATCATCTGATCCTTTGCATCGTGGCACATTCCATTGGGCTATAAATCGTTTTGCCTGGCACCATGGCGCTGATGTTGCTTGTAGCCTTGTCTTCTGGCTTTTGTCTCCTGTTCCTTGTCCCATTCCTTGTCTTTGTCCTTGTCCTTGGCAATATCATTTGATTTAGCAGCCATAGGCATTAATTGTTTTTTGTGTCATTTAATCAGTTTTCTGTTTCATGACAACTGCGTGATGTGAATAGAAATGTGAATGCTTAAGACAAATGGAAATGGCAATGGAAATGGAAATGGCTGAACTGAATGGTTATGGGTATAGGCCAGGTTGCAACTCAAGAAATATGCTTGTAAGTAAGATTAGCTAAGCTGTGCAAGATTCTTCAATTTCTTGTCATATCTAGCATCGATTCTAATTGCACAGTTGTCACTTGTGTCACTTGACGTGTTGCTGTCGTGTTTGCTGTCAGTTTCGCTGTCTGCGAGGGTGGGTTGATAAGTTATCAGCATAAATAAAAATGGAGTTTATGTATTAAACAGCAAAAATTTTTTAAAAAAATCTTTTTCTAAAGTGCAATCCATCAGCAGATGGTTGCTTAAGTCTTATGAAGTACGGTCACACTGTTCCATTTTGCATTAACAATTTTTAAGTTCTAATATATTTCTAAATTTGGGAAAAGAAATTCGTTTTTAAGAGATTTTATTTAAATAAAGATCATATATAGGAAATTGCTCCAAATAAAAATAATGTTGATATGTAAATTTTTTTTTAAATTGGAAAAAAATACTGTATTTTTGATACAGCATAATAAATTCAGAAAAAATTTAAAAACAAATTTCTAAAATTAAATATATTCGAGATTATTAATGAATGTAAAAATTAAGTAATGTATAAATATAAATAAAAATTAATGATCTTTTAATATCCAAATGTTGTTTTTATTTCTAAAACTGTATGCTTCCTGTGGGAATTTCTTAATTTTGGAGACAATAATCTAAATCTTGTTAAGTTTCAATATTAATGCAATTAGTTCTCAGACCACCCTCGTTGTTTTTCGAGTAGGCGTTGATCGACCAGCGATCGTTAAATTTTGTGATCTTAATCGCTGTGCAGTTGCCAGTTTCAGACTTGGATTCAGTTCCAGTTTCAGAGTTTCAGAGTTTCAGTTGCATTGACATTCCAGTTTGTCTGAGATTATGTCTGCTTTAGACTTGTCTGTTTGTTTGTCTCTGTCTGTATTATTTTTTTGTTATTGGCCAATAAGTTGGCCACATTATTGGCATTACCATTGGCTGTTCTGACTGTTTTGGTTTTACTTTTGGCCTTTTGTGGCCGTAGCGTTTTTGTGATTGGGTGTTGGCCGTTTTTATGCTCTTTTGGCTGACTGCCTGTTATTAATTATCAACAACGAAAGACGTCGAAAGCACCGAGCATAGCGGTGATCAACGTTTCAGCCAGAACGTCCAGAAATTCCCAAGCGACGAATCTCGAGTTGAAGTTGCAGATACAAATGTAGCTACAGAATGTGGTATTTGGTATTCGTTGGGCTTTCTGCTTTGTGAAAAATATCATTTTCGTTTCTCTTGTCTTGTTTGCACTTTGAGAATCAGCTTCGTACCTTTTGCCTTTTGGTAATTTGTATGAGATATTTGAAATTTCTGAACTTTTGCCATTTATGTATCTACAACATTCACATCGACATCGACATCCACATCCATTCTCATCCACATTTAGGTCCTGCTTGGCATGCCCTTAACGAAATTGTGATTAAGTGTTTCAATATTGAAGTGACGAAAGGCCCGGCTTCTTGATTGTCTGTCTGTCTGTCTCCCTTTTGGCCCATTTGACTCTTTTTAGCCATATTATGAGCCTCGACTTCTGTATCTTCTCTTCTTCTTGCATTCCCAACGATGGCGAACATCGTGCAAAATAATTAAAAATCAACGAGCGTTTTCTTGGACCGCCCGGCGTCCCCCCCCCCTCTCACCTTCTCTTCTCATTTACCCCTCCCTCTATCTTCCACCTCTCTCTTCCAGAACCGACGCCCGCACGTCTGTGAGTGCGAAAAAACGCCATTTAAAGATGCCACAAAGCCGCAGATAAGCAGACCCCAAATGACAGAGACAGCACGAGTAAGACAGAAAGAGACAGATACAGAGAGAGAGAGCGAGAAAGAGCGTTGCAAACCGGTTGACAATATGAGCTTGGTATGCGATCTTCTGGAGCGATAGCCAGACGCGTCTTCAACTCGAGCTGCCGTCGAAGCACAGTGGGCGACATTGAACAAATTGGTTGTAACAAAAATATAAAAATAAAATAACATTTAAGTACTAGCCCGGCACAAAAAAAAGTAGTTAAAAAGCATTCTAGCTTTCAATTAGTCATCCAAAAAGCGATTTAAATTTGCATTTAAAATGTTTTTTTGTAAACAAAAATAGTTTTATTTTAATTTTCCTGATATTAAAAAAAAATTTCCCCTTTTTTTTACTTGTATCCAACATAAATATAAAACTACGGTCTATTAACCAGCCTCCATACATATTAATCTCAACAAAAATCAAAATTGGTAAAAAAAAAAAAAAAGTTTTTTTTATTTTGTTTAATATGTAGTATTTCTTTATTTTATGTGGGCTCTAGATATTTGACTGGCGACTCTAACTAATTGAATTTTCTAATTTTTTAATTTTTTAAAATGTTAAACAAGAAAAATTGACCACTGTGCGCTAAAGAATGCTCACCAAATTACGAGGGCTACCAACTACGCAACGACAGCAGCAGTAGCAGAAGCAGAAGAAGAAGAATCCGGAGCAAAAGCAGCGACATTTAATTATATTTCATTGGATTTTATTTTAGTGCCGGGTTTTTGGTAATGCTGCACTCGACGGAAAAAGGACGCATTAATGATGACTTGGCCTGAATTGCAGGCATACGAGTACACTCAATAATAACAATAATCATAAAGGCTGCACAGAAGGCAGAAGGCAGCCTGTAAATCGCCAATCGGGAATGGGGAAATGATCATGCCCCATGTGTATGCAACATGTTCATGCCCCATGTTCATCGATGTTCACCGATCAAGCCTTTTTCTTGATTGTGATTATGCGCGCGTTCGTCGCACGTCTCCAGCTTCAATTGCTACTGTTCCTCTCTCTCTCTCCCTTTCTCTCTCTTTCTCACCTCTTCTCCGTCTCATTATTTGTACTCGCCAGCCAAGTTGAGCATTAATTTGAGATCATTGCTACTGTTCCTGTTCCTGACTGTTCAACTCAAGTCGAGTCAACAAAGTTGCCATGCCACAAATGATGTGGCAAGCGGCAAGCAGCGGCAAGCAGCGGCAAGCAGCGGCCAGCAGAAGGTGTCGAGTGCTTGAAATGTTTTAAATACAAAAATTAATAAAGCTCTCTCGTGCCATTGCGCAATGTCTGCTGGCATTTATCAATTATTACCCAGAAACACAACTGACCAGACTTGGCCACAGACTCTCGGGCAAATTATTAACTTAACACTTTGTCACATCGCGTAACTGCAAAATGAACAAACGTAATTCAATGGCATTTACAGCCGTGGTAATTAACAGTCTACAAACTGAATTACACGTCCCCTTATGCAATTTAGAAATATATTGAAAGCAATGCAGACAGCGAATTTTGTCAAATTGGATCAATTTTGGTTAAATTTTATTTTTTTTTTCAAATTTAATAAAGTTGGCATACAAATTTAAAAAAATTTTGTTGAAGAATTAAAATAGAGGCTGAGATAGCACTAAGCTATGACACCTTGAAGTTTGTAAAAAAAAGTGTCAAGGACAAAGAAAATTGACAGGGACCGGAAGCATGCCAAAAATAAATAGCAAGGGCAAAAAATTATATTTTTCAATTTTGATGCAGAATCAAAATAGATGCCAAAATATGACAAAACTGATATTCCGCAATGAAATCGGTTAAGATTTGACAAAGTTATGAAAGTTAGAAGTTTAAGAAAAAGTGTCAAGGGAAAAGTATGGAGAAATGGGACAGTGATCGAACTATTGAAAAAATAGACAGTGAAGGAAGAAAATTTGATTTTCAATTTTGATGCAGAATCAAATAGATGCCAAAATATGACAAAACTGATATTCCACAATGAAATCGGTTAAGATTTGACAAAGTTATGAAAGTTAGAAGTTTAAGAAAAAGTGTCAAGGGAAAAGTATGGAGAAATGGGACAGTGATCGAACTATTGAAAAAATAGACAGTGAAGGAAGAAAAATTTGATTTTTCAATTTTGATGCAGAATCAAAATAGATGCCAAAATATGACAAAACTGATATTCCGCAATGAAATCGGTTAAGATTTGACAAAGTTATGAAAGTTAGAAGTTTAAGAAAAAGTGTCAAGGGAAAAGTATGGAGAAATGGGACAGTGATCGAACTATTGAAAAAATAGACAGTGAAGGAAGAAAAATTTGATTTTTTAATTTTGATGCAGAATAAAAATAGGGGTCAAATAATGATAAAATTGATATTCCGCAAGAAAATCGGTTAAGATTTGACAAAGCTATGAAAGTTTGAAGTTGGTGAAAAAGTGTCAAGGGAAGAGTATGGAGAGATGGACAGTGATCGAACTATTGAAAAAATAGACACTGAAGGAAGAAAAATTTGATTTTTCAATTTTGATGCAGAATGGAAATAGGGACCGAATAATGATAAAATTGATATTCCGCAACGAAATCGGTTAAGATTTGACAAAGTTATGAAAGTTTGAAATTGGTGAAAAGTGTTCAGGGAAGAGTATGGAAAAAATGGGACAGTGATCGAACTATTGAAAAAATAGACAGTGATGGAAAAAAATTGAAATTCAATTTTGATGCAGAATGAAAATAGGGGTCAAATAATGATAAAATTGATATTCCGCAAGGAAATCGGTTAAGATTTGACCAAGTTATAAAAATTTGAAGTTTAAAAAAAGTGTCAAGGGAAGAGTATGGAGAAATTGGACAGTGATCGAAAGTATGGGAAAAATTGACAGTGAAGGCAGAAAAATTGAATTTTCCAATTTTGATGCAGAATGAAAATAGGGATCAAATAATGATAAAATTGATATTCCGCAAGGAAATCGGTTAAGATTTGACCAAGTTATAAAAATTTGAAGTTTAAGAAAAGTGTCAAGGGAAGAGTATGGAGAAATTGGACAGTGATCGAAAGTATGGGAAAAATTGACAGTGAAGGAAGAAAAATTGAATTTTCCAATTTTGATGCAGAATGAAAATAGGGATCAAATAATGATAAAATTGATATTCCGCAAGAAAATCGGTAAAGATTTGACAAAGTTATGACAGTTTGAAATTGGTGAAAAGTGCCAAGGGAAGAGTATGGATAAAATGGACCGTGATCGAAAGTATGGGAAAAATTGACAGTGAAGGAAGAAAAATTGAATTTTTCAATTGTGATGCAGAATGAAAATAGGGGTCAAATAATGATAAAATTGATATTCCGCAAGGAAATCGGTTGAGATTTGACAAAGTTGTGACATTTTGAAGTTTGTGAAAAATACTTGTTACTTTAAAGTCTAAAAAATATAATCATATTGAGACTCACTTGGGGCTAATATTATTCAACGATCGCAGCTTGTCTACATAATTTCATTTGGTTTTACCGTTTTCTCAGCAGAAATAAAAAGGAACAGCTGACAGTGGCTACAGTTTAGACCCCGTCAGGAGCGAGGTTAAGGTTCAGGTTCAGGTACAGATATAGATACAGGTACAGGTACTACTCAGAGCCATAGGTGGACATATGTAGGTGCCCTTGCCAATGTCAATTACAATTTCAAGTTCAACATGGCGGGCGGCATAAATTGCTCTGCACCCTTCCCTTAGTTTTTTTAACTTTTTTTCTATATTCCCATTTGCAGTCCCATTCCCAATTTAGGTTCCTCGGGCGAAAGCGAAAACACAAAACACAAAACTCGACTCTGAAAACTGAAAACTCGTTCAACTGTAACTTTTGCCACTAACTTTTCACATGTGATTGTGATCCTTCCGTTAATACCAAGGGCCAAGAGGGGATGTCCACACTCACATTCACATTCACCTTCACATCGACATCCATGTTCAGTTAACCGCTCCTGGCCCTCAAGTTGCACATTCGTTTCATTTTGGCCGTGTTGCGCTTGAGGAATTCCTCGCACAAAATTATTAGTTACACATATGCTGTTGCCAGCCTCTTATATATGTATATATAAGTATATGTGTGTGAGTGTGTGTGTTTCTCCAATTATAAGTCAATTAAATAGGTTAGCATTTATAAAAGTTAGAAATAAAAGAAAAAGGGACACATTTTGTTGCGCACGAATGAACAGCACTAAATTTATGAACTTGACTCTTCTCAGGATCAACAACAGGAGCATCCCGAACCTTACAAAAGGCACCCCTAATAAAATTGACAGGACACTTTTTTTTTAAACCCTCATTTAATTGATCTCTGTCACTGTGGCAAAAACAAAACGATGATAAATTAAATGACAAAGCGACTCAATTCGAAAAGGAACAATTTAAGCAAACAATAATCGAAACTATTTAAAAAAGCTACACAAATTTTACAAAAATTTAAAATAAACCAAAAATAATATGTATATAATTTAGTAATAGAAATAAAAATAATAAATTCTACAAAATATAAAAATATATTTATTTTTTGAACAAGTTCTGCAAACATTTAATAAATTTATAATATTTTAATATTTAAATCGCATTTAATTTCATTATAAGAAATGTAAGATTGGGGCATGAAAGTGTTTGCGTCCTTAGACCTTTACCTCGCAAGGATGTTTTGTTTATAAAATGCATATTACACCTGTCAGTTACTTGGACAAATGATGTTTTGCGTTACATAATCGCCTGATACAGATAAATGAGTTAATTTGCTCATTTATTTATTTATTTATCAATCAATAACGCCACATTGAATAGCACTGATTGCTTCACGCTCACATCTCACGTATCACATTCACATTCACATTCACATATTCACATTCGTCTTTGAGATTTCATGCAAATTCTAAACTGACGAGGCCTGAGATCGAGACTTGAGACGTACATTGACAATTGTCTCATTGATCAATCATTTAAGCAAAAAAAAAAAAAAAAAAAAAACAAAGAAAAAACAACAATCATAACCAACAATTAAGCGATCTGTGAGCCTAATCGACACCAAGAATCACAGAGAGAAGAGAGCAGCAGAAAGGGGAGAAGAATTGGGCGAATATTTTATAGACTAAGCAACAAATGATTTTAATTCAATCGCACCAATTAAGCATTAAGATAGTCAGAAGAGGCATCTTCTGAAGAGAGATCGAGGCACGAGCTATGGCATTGGGCAATTAAGACAACTCGTATCTATGAAAATTGTGAAAAGCGATCAACAATACGAGCAAATAAATAAATACAATATATAACATACTTCGTATTCATATTCGAATTCATATTCGTATTCGAATGAGCGCAAATATAAGTTGACAATTTGCGTCACGAAAAATGTTCGACCTACTCAATGGCCTCCGAGTCTCCGTAAGTCTCCCCGATTCTCCCAAGTGTATCCAAAGAATCGAAAGCATTCGAAATGCGTATCAAGAATGTTGGCATTCACACTTTACTCGCTTCACTTGATTCGGAGACTGACATTTCTTTGGTCGACTAATCTGTTGGGGTCAATCGATGTTAAGTAGAATCACGAATACCAAATTAATTGATGCTGATATATGCAGCATATATATGTGGTATGTGCTATATTTGTACCATACAAAGTGTTGCCACAAATTTAAGGGTTACAAAACATTATTTTATCCCATAAAAATAGCTAGAAATAGATTTAAAAAAAAATGAATTTTCAAACTTGATAAAAAAAGTTAATATAAGCCTAAGAAAATTATAACTTCCGTGTATTACAGAAAAATTTACTAATAGTGTAGAAATTTCTAACTAAAAAGTAGTTTAATAGTTTTTTTAAATTTAGCGTTTTTAAAAAAACTTCGACAGATATTTTGTATTGTTACGATGATAAGTAATTAATTTTTAGCATTATTTTTGATCACTTTTTTTTAACATATTATAGCCTTTTAAAATACCTCAATAATCTCGAATATATAGATATTTTTTGGTATATTTGTAATTATCTAGCAATTTTAGCCATATTTCTAGCTAATAACATTTCATTTATTTTTCTAACTTTCGTTTTTAAAAAAATAGTTAGTTTTAGCTATTAAATGGCTAAAGTGCTAGCACTGTTTGTATGCTCAACTCCCAAGAGAGAGATTGAGAGCAGCGGTCTGTACTTTATGTTACCATCTTAGTATCGTGAGATACTGCTGATCCTCCCCTCCTCCTCCCGCAGCATCGGCATCAGATGTGTGTCAATCTGTGGTGTGGCATATTTCAAATATATATCTCTGTATATGTGTGTGAGTGCGAGTGTGAGTGTCAAACGGGTAAATAATACCCAGTTCATGTTTTGAATTAATTTTAATTGAGATTCATTTGTAAGCAATCAGTTAGATTGTTCAGTTGACGCGCTTAAGATGACGATTCTGATTCTGATTCTGTTTAGCATTCGACGCAACTGATATCACCCAGAGGGGAGTGGCATAGGGGCAGGGAAGGGGGCAGAGAAAGAAACAGAGACAGAGTTACCTCATACCATATATTAATATTTTTGTAAGACTTACAAAAATAAGCATATTAAAATTGAAATAAAAAATAAGATTAAATTAAACTAAGAAAGACTTTCAGAGAATTTAAATTAGGAAATTCAAATATGAAAAACATCTGGAAATTCAACAAAAATATAGTTTATTTTCGCAGTTTTGTTGCTCAATTTATTGGTTCCAAATTTTAGTCAGTTTAAACTGACAAAACTAAGCTTAATTTAACATAAACTAAATTTTAACTGCGAAATATTTTTGTATTTGAAATTACATTTTATACATTTTTTGCCAAAATATCTTTAACTTAGTTATCAGAATTTTTAGCTAGAGTTTTCAAAAATAGATCTTAGTTTTAAAATTATATTCATTTATATAAAAAGTACGACTGAAAATAATAAAAAAAAAGTGATTAAAAGATAAATCTGGGTTAATTCAAAAACTGGTAACAATTGAGGAAGTTATTTTAGCGAATTTTATAAAAACAGAAGTAGCTTGTTTGAATACAAATTTGAATAGTGTCCTTGCGTCATAGTTGGCTAATTTATTAAATTATTTAAGACTCATTTGCTATATCCTTTATATTTATTCTTTATGCTTCAGGGAGTGTCATGTGAACGGAACTGAGTTGCAACAATGAAATACAATGAAATGAAATGAAATGCGCAATTAAACACATTTCGAGGGGCAGGTAAATATATATGTGTGTGTGTGTGTGTGTTGCCACTAAGCGGCTGCAATCGCTAAATGGTCAACTAAATGGCATGGCCGATACTCGTAATTAATAAAACACGCCAACAATCATAATTGAAACATGTCTTTTAGCGCCAAAGCAACACGTTGTTGCAACAACAACAACACGTTGCACCTTACGAGTGGCAGAAGAAGAAGAAGCAACAAAGCAATATCAAACAATCTTAAACTTAACAAGCCAAAACACAAACACTAACAAACACCTGGCAGGTATGTACATACATATAGAACCCGCCTAGAACCGCCTTCCCATCCCCTAACCCCTCTTTCATTATCATGCCCCCCACCACTCATCAGCTTCATCATCATCTACGCCCTCCCCCAACGCCAGACTGCAATTGTTTGCCTTTTGGACACCGTTGCAAGTGGCAAGTTGCAAGTGGCAAGCTGCAAGCTGTTTGGCCTAAAGGGAAACTCTCTATCTTTATCTGTATGTTGTGTGTTCCTCTGTGTGTGTGTGTGTGTGTGTGTATTTGAGTGGTGCATCTATTAGCTACTTTGCAGCTAGGAAAATACCAGTTGCTTTGGCTGTTGCTTTTGTGGCAAGTGAGGCAAGTGAGGCAAATGCCGCAAGGCAAACAATTGGCAACAGACACAGACAGTGGAACGTGCGGCCAGCCAATGCAATTAAGCTAAAAATGTGAAAAATACGAGTATACCCATAGCAACAACAACAACAACAACAGGAATAACAACATTGAGAGGGATGCAGCACAGTATTGCAAGCAACAGCCCATTCTGTCACAGAAATTAACCAAGAATATTTAAAATGTTTTCGCAATTTTTTAAAGAAAAATAAATTTGACATATTATCAAAAAAAATATAACTCATAAAATATTGATTATTTCTTAATAAAAAAAAATAAAACTCAAATTAATTGTTTTATTTTTCCACTTACACCATTCAAAACCATATACGAAAAATTTTAATTTTCTCGTGACATAAAAAGTATTTTAAAATATCTGTTTTAATTTACAAACTAAAAGGTAAGCAATTAGATTTTAATTTAATAAATAAAATATAATATATACAAAAATAAATTAATAAAATATATTTAAAGTTTAATAATCGGCTTGCATTTATATTGTTGATTTTAAAATACTAATTTTAATTGTTGATTGAAATTCAAATTTTTATTTTTAACCCGCTGAATAAATTTTAAAAATAAATTAGATATATTACTTGTAATGGCAATTGGAACAGTTGAACAGCTGTGTGCGGGTGCAGGAACTCGGAGCTCGGAACTCAGAACTCGATTGTCTTCCCCCGACTGCAAACAATGAGAAAACAGGAAGCAGCCTGAGACGCTGTAGGGCTCCCCTAATTCCCTACTTCCCTCGATCCGTCGATCCGTCGATCCCACAGCAACACGCGACACTCAGGTGGCACAGGTAACTGCAACTGCAACTGCAACTGATAGCCGAGAGCCCTACTTAGATAACAACTGCAACTGCAATTGTGAGTTGCTTTTCCTGCCGAGACAGCTGAGCTCGCATTCAAGTGGAACAGGACAATATTTATCGATATATCGTTGTGTGTCAAGGACAAGCGCCAACAGGCAATACAGCTGTCAACTAGGAACCTAAGGACCACCCAATTAAGAAGGAACGATATATATATATATATAGTATACTCTTCTCTATACGAATGTCCTAAAATATTACCCAGTATATGCAAAAATTTTAAAATAACAATTAGGAAACCAAAATTAAAAATTCTGTTATTAGAAAGTAAAAGTCAGGAACACATATTGGAAAGATAAAAATTAAAAAACCAAAATTAAAAATAAACAAAAAAAATAAAAATTAAAAAAAATAAATATATTGGAAAATTACACAAAAGAGGACCAAAATTAGAAATATTGTTACTAATAAATACAAAATTTTAAAATTAGGAAGACCTAAATTATGAAAAGTCTATATCAAAAAATTTGTATTGAAAATCGCGATAATTTTTTCAGTTTTCCAAATTTCTGTCCTCCCCATTGGGTTTTCCTGTTTTATTTTTTCTAAATTTGGCTTTTTCTAATTTGATGTCTTTCAGTTTGTTTATTCCTAATTTTTGAAATTTAAACAAGTTTTTAGGTAATTTATGATTCATTTTCTTTATCTTTGTTTTCTAAAATTTAATTGATAGTTTTTTTCAGCTATTCTGTAATTCCTACAAAAATATTCAAAATTTGTATGAGGTACCATATTTATAAGGAGACAGTGAGAGGAAGGAGATGAAAGCCGCAAGCCACTTGGGCCAGAAATTGACCGGAAGCTCTTATTAATTTGCTATTAGCGATAGACAGACAGGAAGTTAACTTAATTTGTGTGCGGCTTTTGCCAAAAACAAAACACAGAAAAAACACAAATAAAAAAAAGCAAATAAAATGAAATGAAACAAGTTGCAGACGGTTTCTAAACAACGAACAGGATGTGAAGGCAGCCACAAAGGACACAGGACACAGGACACAGGACATAGGACACAGACAGCACATATGTGACATCAAAGGCGATTTCATTTCATTTCTCTTTTTTGCCATTTCTCTCATTTTGTTACCAAGTTTAAGTGCCTGATGCTGATAAGCTCAAAACAGAGCAGAGCAACTGCTAATAAAGCGTTTTGACCAGGCTTTTACCGTTAGCATTAGAGGCCATTGATTAGATCAGGCCAACACAGACCAGACTGAGCCTAGACTGCTGCACATACTCATGGCCAAAAGCAGCTTATAATTTCTCCTCTAATATAAATTTTGAAATAAAAAATATTTTTCCACATTTATCGAATGCTTAAAAATTACTCCTATATTTTTTAAATGAATAAAAAAAGCGATTAAAATAGTTTATAATTTCTCTTTTAATATAAGTGTTGACTTAATAAATATTTTTCGTTGTTTATCAAATAATTAAAAATATTCTTATTTTTTTAAAATATTCTATTCTTTAAAAATCATAGAGTAACTTTTATTTTAAATGGATATTACATAAATAAAAATTCTTTTATAATTGATATTTGATAAATAAGAACTATTTTAAATAATTATTTTTAAATACAAATTAAATGCACCTACAGAATATATTAAAATTATCATAATTTATTACAAAAATAATGAATCAAATGTTATTTACTTAAAAAAAAAAATTAAATTAAAAAATAAACATTAAACTTATTTTATAAAAAAAAAGATATTTTTCAAAATCGTATAATAAAACTAAGAAACTTACATCAAAAATAAGAATGAAAAATAAATGCTTAAGCTTAAAATTTCTGTTTCTTTGATGTCGCTTTCAATATTAAATAAGTATAGTTATACATCTGATTTTCCATGTATTTATATACTTTTTTCAGCCTTGATTTTTAACAACTTTGCATTAGTTAGAGCCAAGTCTAAGCCAATTAAAATATTTGCCATTGTGATAGGTCACTTCCTGTGTGCGTAACTCTCCCGTACGTCCTCTCTCTCTCACACTCTCTCTCTCTCTCTCTATTTCTTTCTCGCTCTTCAGCTGTCTAGCTGCAGATGTACTCGCAAGTCGTTGAAGTAGCTAATACAAAGTACTCTGTGTACTTCATTTGTAGGCCTTTTGTTTTCACTTTTTAAGAACGCACGTTCAAAGGGAGCCAACGGTAGATCGCAGGCAAATGATAAAGGTCAGCAAAGAACAGACAAGAGAGAAGTGAGCGAAGGGCGAAGAGCGAAAAAAAAATGAACAGAAAAGTCGTTAATGATAAGACCAAATGACGGGGGCGATTAGACGGGAGACACTGTTGTCTGCACCTTGGAGTAGTTGCCGAGTTCCAGTTTTTTATAGCCAGCAGGCAGGCGAAGGGCAGACGGGAGGGGAGACAGGAGAATGACAGGAGAAGAACAGGAGGATAGAATGGAGGGGAGACAGACAGGAAGCACTACGGCAGACAATGGCAAACTCCTGAGCCCAAATGAGGTGCGAGCTCTCGATTTTAAGATAATCAGATATCAGCGAAAGAAAGAGGGAAAGAGTGAGAGGAAGAGAGGAAGAGAGAGAAGACATCTCATGATGTGCACCCTCAAACGGGAAAGTAGAAGGACGACAGCAGGCCTGACTACTGCCCTACTTCTCGCAAGGACAAAAAAAAAGTCCTGCAAAAAGAAAAAAAAACTCCTGTTTCCATCTGAAAGTGAAACTCGTGGCAGGAAACGACGTGTGCCGCTTTTTTAAGCACGTGCTCGTTTTGCCATTTTAATTTTTAAGACATTTTACTCCTTATTACAAGCACTTTCCGTGGAATGTGTCTAGAAATATGGCCATAAAACATAGTTTGAGTAATTATTGCCATTGAGCAGCATCTCTTCCGTCTGTTTTTGTGTCGTTTGTCAAACAAAACAATTTGCCAATTTCTGCTTAAAAATAAAGACATTTGGTCAACAAGCGTTCGAAATTGTTTACAGTTTCAAAAACGAATTCCAACAAACTGAATATTCATTGGGAAACATATTAAAAAGCAACTAAAATGAGAGAGAAAACAAGCGGATCAGTTGAGTGTACTCGATTGTGGGATACCCTGATTACCGATCGTTCCTATGCCAGCTATGTGATATAGTAGACCGAGTTGAACCAAATTTGGTCAGGATGTATAAGACCAACTCAAATGCTCCTTCTGTCAGTTTGGTTTAGATATCTCAACAAACAACAAAATTCTCTAGCTCTTATTTTTCCAGAGATTGACGCACTCAAACAGACCTGGCTATATCAACTTGGCTGTTGAAGTTGATCGAGGGAATATAAACTTTACAGGGTTGGAATACGATATATACCCTGTTGCTAATTTTTAATGGGTATAAAAAGAATCTATTGCCTGGCCTGACGTGTGTTTGCTCGTTAAACGACTGTTCCTCCCTTGTCGCTCTCTCCAATAGGGCCTGCTCTATGCTCTATGGTCTATGGTTGATGGGTGCTCAAAGCCCCATAAAGATACATAGTTGGGGGCACGGAGTTGGGGCGTGTCTGTGTATGTGTGTGTGTGTGTTTAAAGGCGCTTAATAGTTTCAACATGTGCCGCAGACACACAATTAGGCAATAAAATTAATTCACACCAAGAAAATGCATTAAAGCAACGTCTGTGGCAGCCAAGGTGCCACTTGCCACACTTGCCACACATTGGCACTGCAACATTTTCGCACGCATAACTCCAACTCAAACTTGCAACTTGCTACTTGCTACTTGCAACATGGAGTCGCCGCCCATTTCATGGCGCGTGCCTCGTTGACAGTTGCCATAATCGTCGATCTGTGGCATGCAACAGAAATTGCGATTTAATTACCATTTTAATGCCACTGTGCCTCTGTGGCATATGCCACAATTCTATGTCTAATGCCACGCACTTGAATCCCCAATTTCCCCAAGAGATCGACTTGAACAAACCTCGAAAATGCGCAATTGACCCAATCAAAATTCGCAAAGTTGCAACCTGCCCTGTGGCAAACTGTCAACAAAAGCATAAAGTCGTTTTTCGCAGCTGCAGATATAGATACAGATACAGATACATATTACAGGCACAGATACATTAAGTAGCTGCAGATATAGAAGCCTCAGCGTCGATGTTTCCCTTTTTTAAGTGTCGCCAGCGGTTTACGAGTTCAGGAAGTTCGACGCCAGCAATATTCGAATATATCTTATATATCTTATCTGCGAGACAACTGAGATTTAACCGAGCCAAGTGACTGTGGAGGACTATCCTATTAAAAATCTGTTCACTGCAAAAAAGAACAACTTCTAAAATCAAAAATATTCATTTAATATAATATTTAGTTGAAAAGTCCCACTCTAGCCAAGGAATAACATTATAAAAAAATGAAAAAAAAAAAATAATATCGTAAAATTAAATTGAACTACAATAAAGTTATTATAGATTAAAAAAAAAATTAATAGATTTTACACATGTAATATGTTGCTTTTCATAAAATTATTGAAAACTCACTAGAATTCCCAGTTATTATTTATTATCTTAAGGATTCTGAATGAATGTATTCTATTTCTTTCCTAGAAGATTTATAAAAATAATTAAAAATGTATTTATATATGCAAACTAAAGCTTAATTCGATTTATATCGATTTATTTGTGGGTAACTATCAACAGACTTGCATTGTATTTCAAGATTTGGATAAACAGAAAATTCAATTGCATTTTTTGCTTTGCTTGGCTGACATTTTCGGGGGGAGTGAGTAAACTACAGGGTGTATTCAGGGCCAAGTTAAGTGGTTGCGATCCGACGACTCGGCCAAACACCATCGCTTCAATGCACAAATCATCATCATCATCAACATGGACAGCGTCATCATCATTATTATCATTGTAGCTGACTTGCGTGCTTGACACGAACCCAAAACAAATCAATTCCTGCACAAATTGCAACCTTTGGCGGTGGCAAAGTACAGTGGAAAAAAAAGCCGATTGGCTTATGTAAATATTTTCTATAAATTCCTAAAAAAAAAAGCCATAATTTGAAAGCCTCTCACTCATTCGATTTTGATTAATAATCATTAAGTTTCTAAAAATAAAATACATAAACAAAACACAATGAAAAGAAAATATTTTTTATTAAAATGCCATAATATTAAAAAAAAATAACAAGAATAAATTCTATGATGTATTAGTTATAAAATTACTTACTATTTAAGTTTATTAATGTAATAATTGGAGAGCACTAAACTATTAAAATTCTACGATTTATCTTAAAATCAAACATAAATTTAAGAAAAAAAAAAATTGTGTGACGAAAATTCTGTGATGTGCATTATTGGAAAATTACATGCCAATAAAATGGTATTTTTGACTTAAAAATGTGAAAATTTGTATAAGCTAATTGAGTTTTTTGTTCCACTGTGCGTTGCACTGTAGCCACTGCATGTAGGCCTCTCTGTCGCCCATAAGCGAGGCAATTTCGGGGCGGCTTAACGGTGTCGTCGTCCGGTCACACACGATATTCCATAGCTAAAACTTTGCGTGTTGGCTAAAACTAATCCACAAGGTGGCTAAAAGAGGGGTAAAGTGGCAGGGGTAAGGTAGGGGGAAGGTACATGTTTAAATGTCAGCTAATCTGAGTGTGTGCTGTGCCATTTAGTTGTGCAATTCACGCTGGTGACATATTACACAACTAATTAGTCGATTCCCACTCTGATTCTGATTCCGATGCCAATTCCGATACCGATTTGCTGTGTGGCAGGAAGTTATCAGCGTTAAACGAGTGCTTGACACACTCACTCAGTCAGTCAGTCAGTCAGTCAGTCAGTGAGTCAGTCAGTGAGTTATTCACATATTCACATAAGCACTCACACTCGGAGTAGATCATGGAAATGCGCTTATGTCGGATTATCCCGTAATTTATGTTTGCAGCTCCGACTCTAGCTCACAGATACATACACATACACAAGCATACACACACTGACACACACTAATTGCCACGATCATTACACACACACACACACACTCAGGCTAATGACAATGGGCCACAATAAGCGAGAGGAAACGTCGTCGCAATTGCTCCGAGCGTTTTGTCTTGCAACTTGAAATAGGCAGAGGCAGCACAAGGGGCAGGGGCAGGGGCAGGGGCAAAGACAGGGGACAGATGACAAAACAGAATTGTGTCATTCGTGTTGCAGGATCGACAACAACAACAACAACAAGTATAGGTAGAAGATACAATAAAAAGTAGGAAGCAAATAGCATTTGGCTTGAATGGGGAGAGAAGAAGGCAAAGAAAAGGGTCGGAACCGATTCAGAGACAGGGAGACAGGGAGAGGGACAGAGGCAGGGGGGAGCATATTAACCGGAAGCGTAATCGAGCTAAACGGACATACAGCCGGGCAAGAGAGCAATGTGCGTGTGTGGGTTAACGTTAACCCATTGTGCGCAACACACAACACAACACACAAGAGGAAAAAAACGAGCGGGAAACATTGAGGAAAAACGCCATGAGGAAATTCAGCCAACAATAACAGCAATAACAACACAACAACAACAACAACTGCTTACTGAAAAACGTTACAACTTGGCCAAATGGCAGTGGCTAAAAAATTGAAAAAGGCATAAGACAAAAAAAAAAAAGGAAGAGAGAACAGCAGCTAAAATAGAAGAGGGAAAAAGTCACAACAATTTGTTGCCTCTAAAAATTGTGGAACAACTGGCCGATCCCGACATGTTCCTCTCTTTCCCCTGCCCTCTTACACTGGGTCGAACAGGTGAGTCCAGTTGTGGCAAGGACACTCTCGATACGTCAATAGATTAACCAAGATAAATGCATTGTCAGCTTAAGTTATTTTTTAAGAATTTCTATGATTGGAATGTGGAAAATGCTTACTTTTCAAATGATGTTCTTTAAATTTGCTTATTATGCAATAATCAAAAATATTTCATTGATTTTTCCAATATTTTCAAGGTCAAATTTCAATCCTTTTCCTTTAAGATATACAATTTATGTTTACTTTATCATAATATCATCAATTTTGGGAGTTAAACCTACGCTACCTACGAAGACCCCATTAAAAGGATTCAAAAACTCAGAAATTTTTTAATTTTAGATATTCATGCAATCAATTGGCCTTAATTTATAACTCCAAAAGTGTTTTTTGATTGCTCAGAAGCTTTGGGAGTTGAACCTACACTTTCACATAGACTGTTACCTCTTTAAAGGGATTATAGAATCATATAATTTACTTGTGGACATTGAGTAATAATCTAAATATATTCCGCTGTTTGCACTTAATTTCGGCATGTGACCGCACACCTTTGACTCTATTATCCCATAGCACCCTCATCCCAAGCTTCGTAGACTATTCTATTCTATACAAAATGTGATTCGGTAATTGTGTTTAATCAATCAAGCGCTGCTTGTTTATTTATTTGTCGGTTACACAGCATATTAAGGCACTTCATTAAGATAAAAAGTAATTTATCGAAATTGGATTTGATAAAAACCTAGGCCAAGCTGTCGCCAACCCCCCTACCGCTTTCTACACCCCCTTCTTCTGAAGACCCGTAGCCGTTACGGTTATCTTCCCAAACCGGCTGGTCAACATGCGCGTAATTCTCAGCGACATCGCATCGATTAGATTAACCCAAAAGCGACTACAAATGTACATACAAATGTACTATGTATATATCATAATGTGAACATTAAAGATATCGCTCGATCAGTTGAACAGTCGATCAGACCCTTCCCTTGGCCAGCTAACTATACGGGCCGGTTGAAAGGTCTTCGATAAACATGCCTCGACTTTTAGATACAGTTCGTCATTTTTTTGTTTGGTGGAGGGAAACTTTGAAAGGGAGGTGGAGTAAGAGGCACGCATGGAATTGATTAGATTTGGATAAAAGGCGGCCCATTATATAGATTAAAGTTGAGTTATTAACGATTTGCTGTGCATGTTTTATCATCTTACGGCCAGTCGACAGTTTTTCATTTTACGACTGTGATTAACACACACCAAAAAAGCTGCGGCTTTATGACTAGCACAAAAAGGCTGGAGTAAAGTAAGCCCGACCGAAGGAGACCCTGTACTTAAGCTGAAAATATTCATTTCTTGAAGGTGTCAATTTTGATGCAGAATCAAAAAAGATGACAAATAATGAAAAAATTGATATTCCGCAAGGAAATCGGTTAAGATTTGACAAAGTTATGGCAGTTTGAAGTTTTTGAAAAAGTGTCAAGGGGAGTGTATGGGGAATATGTAAAGTGACCGAAACCATGGAAAAAATGGACAGTGAGGTCAAAAAATTATATTTTT
Source organism: Drosophila innubila (assembly GCF_004354385.1). NCBI lineage: Eukaryota > Metazoa > Arthropoda > Insecta > Diptera > Drosophilidae > Drosophila > Drosophila innubila. The sequence continues at coordinate 815,616 of NW_022995374.1, read as the reverse complement.
AAATTTCGATGCAGAATCAAAATAGAGGACAAATAATGAACAATTTGATCTTCTGCAAGAAAATCGGCTAAGATTTGACAAAGTTATGGCAGTTTGAAGTTTTTCAAAAAGTGTCAAAGGGAATGTATGGGGAATATGTAAAGTAACCGAAACCATGGAAAAAATGGACAGTGAGGTCAAAAAATTATAATTTTTTATTTTGATGCAGAGTCAAAATAGAGGACAAATAATGAAAAAATTGATATTCCGCAAGGAAATCGGTTAAGATTTGACAAAGTCATGGCAGTTTGAAGTTTTTGAAAATGTAAGGTATAGACATTGGCAGTAACTTGATTACTTTATTTTTGAAACTTAATAAAGCTTTTCTAATTTCTAAGTACAGGGTCTAAAAAAAACTTGGAAAAAGTATGTGTAACCTCATATTTAGTTCTCGATAAGTTGACATGGAAAGAGAGGGAAGAGAAAGGAGAGAGAGAGAGAGAGCGGGTAAGTGGATTAGTTGTAGATCGCAGATCGGGAGCGCAATGGCCAATAAATCGTTGGTAATTTGAATCAATTTAGTTATTGACAAGCTGCTACCGCCAAGAAGCAGTCACCACTTGGTTGGGTAGGTACCACCTTCCCTACCCTTCCGTCTCGCTCTCCCACCAGAGGGGCGTCTTTTTTGCCATTCTGCTTTGCACTGCAAATTCCAAATAATCCGCTGTAAAATGTCTACACACAAACTCCTCGCTCTCTATCTGTCCTCTCCCCTCCCCTCCTCACGGTCTCAATGTCTCAGAGTGGAGCTCATGGGTAATCGCTAGCGACTTCCTGAGCGTCGCCGTCGCCGTCGCAGTCAGCGTTAATGTGTGACTTTTGCTATGTTTTTCAACGACATTAATTTTGTGTCGGATCTTAAGCCGGATTTAGTTAAGCAGCTCAGCGATCGCCGAGCAGCGCGTACCGATCACTGCGCATTAAGCGTTTCCACTCTCACATACACTTCCTCTCCTCTCCCTCTCCCCTTCTCTCTCTCTCTCTCCCTTCTCTCTCTCTCTCTGTCTGTCAGTTCTCGCGCACATTTTGTTGGTCGCGCTTAGGAAATATAATCTCTTTTGTAGATGCTCGCATGATCACCGCTTCATCAGCTTCAACTTCAGCTTCAATTTCAGTTTCAACTTCAACTTCTGCTTCAACTTTATCAGCCGTTTCACCTGTTTTAGCGTTGGCGTTGTTGCTTAGCTCCTGGACTTGGTCTGTGGTCAGTCGGTTTATTGATTATATACTATGCATAGCATACATTACTTTTAATACCCTATATTCCAAGTAAAAACACGAGCACTACCTTAAAATCAGTGAAATATCCGCAACCCACGAAAATTTTATGACCAACTCATCGTGAGATTAAACGGCATTTTAAGAAATTCGCCATCTAAGTGCGTTTATATATCATAGAAAAAAACACATTTTTCACTTAAGAATTACATCTTGAAAGAAAAAGCATAGCGATCATTAGTTTGATTAAATCAATGAATTGATGAATTGAAAAATTAAACTAATTAATTGAACGGACAAAAGATTCTCTCACACTCAAGATTGTCATTTTCTGATTTAACGCATAATTGATCGATTGAAACTACATAAAACTTTTTAAAATTATATCAAGAAATTTATTCAAAGAATTTAATGCTGGGTATCATGTAGTCGAGCTGTTGGACAAGTTGCAGCAGTTCTCGGTTTTTGTTGCCTCGTTATAATGTGTCGCACATTAGTTAGCAGTTAATACTTTAAATAAGACGAGGTTACCGACATTTTGTCCATCATTGGCTGCTATTAACAAAAATATGTTGAGACTCTGAGACTTGGAGACTTGGACTGAGACTGAGACTGAAACTGAGATGGCGTATTAGTTTAAGCCGATTGTCGCTGTGACTTGTAGAAATCGTTTGTTGCCTGGCGGCTTATGATTTTCAACGGGACGTATTAGTAATATGCCGACTCTTCGACTTTTCGACTTAGTCGAGCCCCTTTCGAAATTAACGAAATGAAATGTTATAAATCTTTTCAAACAAACAAATAAAAAAATTGTGGCTTATGTAAGTCTAAAGACAAAAATGTCTTTGTCATCCCCCAACTATGATCGAGAAAAATATACCAAAAATGATTTGCGATATGAAAACATTTGGAAAATATTCAGACAAGGGATATATTTTCACTTGTCTTCGGGAAACGCGGAATATATATACTGAATGCAGCCCACTTGTCATAATTTTCCAACAAAATTAAGTCAAATTTATGTGGATTTGAATGGGATACGAGTATATAAATAAATATAGCCTCTGCCGAGGGGAAAGACTGTCAGCAGACAAAAAAGACTACAAAATATATATATTTATATATATGAAAAGACCAAATCCACTAATTAAGCGAGATAGGTGACGATGCGTCGGTGGGGACGAGATAAATGAGGAATATAGGGGAAAAAAAAAGGAAAATGAGGGAAATGGGAGAAAATGCGCATATTGTAAATGTTATTCTTGTTTCGTTTTCATGTTTTCCGAATATTCAGTAGTCTGATTAAGCTGCTTAATAAATGTGTTTAAAAATACATAATGGCAGAGTTGACAGCTCAGTTGACATTTCTGGTGATTCAGTTGGGAAATTGCTTTCTTCGATGCTCTAGGATGATTGTCAATTATTAAAAAGATAAGCACAATTCTAAGGAAACAGCTACAATTCATAATTCGAAGCGTACAATTTTTAGATCAACTCGAACTATATTAATTTCACCGAACACGTAATTTCCCCGTTTTTTTTTTATTTTTATCAGAGTTTTACCAGCTGCTCGCCTTAAGCTACAAAGCCTGAACCGCACTTATCGCAATGTCTTACAAATCGTTTTATCATTGTGTCATTAGCTGCGAAACAAAATTGTTTTACGATAGCTGCACCAAAACCCAAAACCCAAAAAAAAAAAAGTGGTACTCCCAACTCAATAGGGTCGGGGTATGAATTAGGTGCAAAGGTAGACAACGACAACAACAACAACGAGAGCGATAGAAACATTTGTTGATTATCACTGGGCGGCATTTTTAAAACGATCCGCGGCCCAAGCGGAATGGAAACTCTCCAAAAACATGCCACAAAATTGATTTAAAGCCATTTCATTTGAGCCGATGGCACTGCCAAACTTACAGACAAGTTGACAAGTTGTAATTAACTTAAAGCATTTCTCGCCTGCGATCGTTGGCCTCCGATGTCACATTGATTTTCGGCAAGTGTGCACAGATATTATATAGATACCCTGTAGGCTAAGCAAACTGGGTATATTGCAAATGGCTAGTAGAATCAGTCTAGAAGAGACCCTGCTGCTTCCAGCGCTCTATTTCTTATTTTTTTGCTATGTGGCGCCAGCGAGGCGCACAAGCAAATTGAACTAGGAGTATTATCATCAAATTTGGTTGTTCTAACTTTTGTAGTATCGGAGAAAAAGGTGTTCAAATTGACGACCTTCGATTGTCTCGAATCTATATAGCTCTTTAACATAATTTCGGGTACCGAGCTAAAAATCTCTGACGGTGACTTTTTTAAATAAAACAAAGCTCTAAAAAAGCAACTAGAAAATCAAAAATACTCAAAGTACAATCGATATAAAACTTAGACTGCGCTAATAATGTATCAATAGTAACTTTGTTTAAGTCTACGTATATTTAGAGGGTATTTTCTATTATTGCGCTTTAAAAAGAATATGATAAAACGGTAGACAAATGCAGGCCCTGCCCATTTTAAGCTCTACGTTCAAGTCAATTTCAAGTCCAAGTCCAGGTCCAGTTTCAGAGTCAGAGTCAGAGACTGAGATTCCGTTTCAATTTCAGATCCAGTTTCAGTTTAACTCAGAGTTGCAGAGATGCCAAGCAAGCAACTTATGTTAATAATGATTATAAATTATTATAATCCAATCGGCTTTGAATAATTAATAAATTTTTAAATCGCATACGCAAACTCCGCATCTTATAATCGGACCGTAAAAAGGCGCTGAACTTGGCACAAGAGAGCGAGATTTCCCCTCTCTCTCCCCCTCTCTCTCTCTCTCTCACAATTCCCCCAGAGTCAGATATATGTAGGTGCAGAGGAGAGACGGTGCAGGGGGAGAAAGTGTAGAATGAAATGCTAAAAATGTGTTACAATCAAAAGAAAAGCAAAAGCGGCTAAGAGATCTGTGTCTCTGTCTGTCTGATTGTCTACACAGCAAAAAATAAAGGTCTCAGTTCTGTAATTTATATTTTAATATAAAAAATAACTGACTTCTATATTTTAACTGAATATTTTATTAAGCAATTGCGAGTTTTTTAAACAATTAATTTTCAAAGCTAAACTAAATATGGCATTTTTAGTTTTAAGTGTTTTTTATATTGGATTAACTTTATTCCTATTAACTTTTATTTTCAATAGGTTTCACTTTGAATTTACTTTATAAATATTAATGTAAAAATTTGAATATGTTTATAGTGAAACTAAAGTGTTTTGTAGTTCATTTAAATATGAATTATGAAATTGGGAAAATTAATACGCATTTTGTTGAGTGTATCTCGCTATATTTCTCTCTGTCTGTCTCTTGTCGGATTGTGTGTGTGTGAAAGGAACACGCCTAAGCCCTGATAAATGCTTCTTGGCCATAAAGCAACGGAGTCAATGCGGCAGCAGTAAGAGTTTAAAAAGGTGTTAGACCTGACACACACACACACACACACACACTGGGAGAAAAGAAAGACAAGACAACAATAAAGTGAACAGAGACAGAGGCGGAGGCGCAGGCGACAAAAGAGGCGTGTCAACGTCAAAGCAGCGGGATGACAAACAGTTTGGACATTTATGAGCAGCATTTAATGGACATTTGACTACCGGAATTTAACGAATGAAGCTTTGATTCGACAGTAAAGAGTGTGTGAGTGCACCCATTCATTCATACACTCATTCACGAATGATTCGATGCGCATTCGATTATTGATAAGCCCGATTCGTATACGGAAATGACGTGCTCTCTAAGCAGGAAGTTATTTTAAGAAAAAAGGCAAGGAATAAACATCTGAGAAATGGGTAATCATTTTCAAAGACTAGTTCAAATAATTGCTTTTAATTTGTTGCTGTCATCGATGTCAATGTGAATCGCAGCTAATCTCAGTGTAATGAATCAAATCTATTCAATTTCATTCAATTTAATTCAAAAGTAGGCCTATCTTACCCCAAAGAAAAAGGTGATATAACTACAAAAAGCGGAACGCATGTCATTATCTATTTTTTATTTTTTGTCTTTTGGGTTTTTTCTGATTATTTTCCGTTGATGTAGTGGTTGTTGTTGCTTGAAATTGGAGTCGACTCGTGAAATTATCACAACAATAAAACTAAATGCTTTATAATTAGTTGCAAAATCAAAAGAAGCTACGACGCATTCAGATATGAGTTGTCGCTGTGTAATATGCTTGAAAAATAGAAAATGATTTGTTATAGTTTCGGATTTTTTTATTCTATTCAGCCCAGTAGTTAAAAATTATACAGGTTCTTTAGTTTTTGACCATTTCTGTGCATTGAAATGAACTAATAGAATTAACAACTATTATTCCTATGTGGTGCTAGGAGATCATATTTGTTGTACAATTTTTACGCACCTCGATTACTCCGAAAATGGGAAAAATCGAGTAACTCGATATATTTTGTAGCTACCGCTTTGAAATTTGGCATACAGAATGTTTGATATATTTCAAAAGTTTGTTAAAAATTTCAACTTAATTTGTTTACAAATAGCGAAGATAAATAAGATAATCGTAAAATTCAATACCTATAAAATTAATAGAAATCTTATTTATATTAATTTATAATATTGGAAAATAAGATTATAATTTTGAAATGTATGCTTGTTAATAACAACAATTAATTAATGGGCATCTAGCAGTCGAGCAGCTCAAATTTAGCGTTCTTACTTTGTTTTAGTTTTTGGTAAGCTATGTCCACTTGGTTATTTATAAGCATCGATTGGAACGCTCACAAATTATAAGAAACAAAACCCATAAACGAGCAAAGACCCAAATACCTGAAGCTTTATTATCTGTGCCATACGGACTCCAACTTAGTCTTATCTTAATCCCATTCACCGATTCACTAAGCGTATGCGTCAAACACATAAAACTGTCAAAAAAAAAAAAAAAAAAAAACAACATTCAATTCTTCTGTTTGTAGACTGGCCGAAAACTAAAAAGACTGAGGCATGATTTAAGCAAGAAGACAATGCCGATAAGTCGGTGGTTGTGCGTGCGTTGATATCGCTAACATTTAGTTAATGCCTTGATTTATTTAATATATATGAAATATATAATTTTTTTTCCATTTTGAGAAATCATAAATGCAGACAGAAATCAAATGGGGGCAACACTTGTAAATCTATCCAATAGATTTGCCATATGGACACATAAAGAGAGAGAGAGAGAGGGAGAGAGGGAAGAGTTGAGCTAACTGACAAACCTCAACTAGATAAATAATAATTACACTCACACGACATAATCAATTATGCGTGCTAATAAACGCCCGGACACATGTATTCTGTCAATGTATCTGTGTGTGTATTGGTGTATCTGTGTGTATGTGTGTGTGTGTAGATTCAGAATATGCGTTTCACTAATCACGCCAGCATGTTCATAATCAATTTTATCGCACTTATTTGGATTAATTGCGATATCAATGACAGGCTGACGGAACGACGACAACAGCGACGTCGACTGCAAAAGTCAGAAGGCTTACTTCCATACACTGTTAGAAAAATTCATTTCAGACCATTAGTCTAAATAAATTTGACAACAATTTTTACAATAGGAGAAAAAATCTTGAACCTATATTTATCTCTCAAAGTGGAATTACATATAAATAAAAATATTATACAATTTTCTTAGTTTTAGAACCCATTTTTTTTTTTTTCAGTGACAATCTATTACAAAAAAAGTAATTAAAATACCATTCTTCTAAAAAATTAAACCAAAACTCTTACAATAAGAGAAAACATTTTCACAGTTACAAGGAAAAAAATATTCAGACAATTTTCTTAGTTTAAGAAGGCGTTTTTTTTTTCAGTGACAATCTATGAAAAAAAATAAATAAATTATAGACCTTCATCTTATTTTTCATATTTCCAAAAAAAAACATATGCATATTTATATATGTATATTTAGAGCATTTTCTAAACTTTTTAACAGTGTAGCTCTATTCCGATAAAAACCGATGACGCTTAGCATTCTACAGATACGGATACAAATGGTAGATACATTTACAGTTACTGTTACAATTACAAGGTGTTATCGCATCTATCGTTTCATATCTAAGTCGGGAGTGGGCGTGGCGGGGGTTGGGGTGAGTGGGGAAGGGTGTAGAATCGGCGTCATCAACACCTTATGCCCAAATTAGCAATAAGCGGCAAAGTCGCCGTCGCACCACAAGGGATTATCTTATCTGAAGCTAAAAGCTTTTCAATGTGGTTCGCTGCGGTGGTTCCGAACCCAACGAACCTACTTGGATATCGGCATTGGGCTCTACCAGATAGATAGAGAGATTAGGAATCGAGGGGTGCGCCAGAGTAAGGTAGGGCCAGGCCAACAACAACAACAACAACACAAGGCCTGGCCAAGACGCCTCACCAGCAATTAGCCAACAATCAGTTATGGGCAAATACACAAAAGCCAAACAATCTATTTACACCCACTGTACAACTACAACTACAACCACAACTACAACAACAACAACACTGCTTATCGTGCTCCAATCCCAACTCTAAACACTGAAACGCCGCCGATAAGGATTATCTCTTAATCTGCATAAATAGCAAAAAAAAAAAAAAAAATGATTAAAAAATAACATTTTTGAGTACATAAGGTTTTTATCACAATGAACCCGACCAAGTTCTATCCGTGTGTAATCTATTTGTTATTCGCTTATCCAAAGTATAATTCACTATTTATATATACCCTATATATCATGTAGAAATTAAATTTATTTTGTTACTAAGCCGTTTTATTAAAACTAGGTAATTCCAATTGTTGTATTATTAAGAAAAGAAAAAGAAAAGATTAACAATTCTATTTTGTATAGGCCCTAAAGATAAAACTGTTAGGTCTTTACCATCTTAATTTTCAATGCACTTTTCTGATGAGTATAAAATGTTATTTAAATTTATTATCAAAAAGATAGAAATTTAGGAAAATTAATTGCAAAACCATAATAATAAAAATTAAAGAGAAGTTGGGAATTCATAGATTCGCTTTCTCTACTTTAACTTCAAATTCATACATTAGTTTTTAGCCTATATAATACAGAGAATATCTTGATAAGATCTTTAAAATTTCTTCGTCGCACTTTACAGATTAAAGCAACTGATGAAAAATGTAATAGGATATTGAAAATAATAGATATAAATGTTATTTTCAAGAAAATCATAGATTTTAAAATCCTTAATAATGCAAATCTTGGTCAGATATTGAAAATTCAGATCTGCAACGCGCTTTAAAAATGAAAAGAACTGATCAACAATTTAATGGTATAGTAATAGAACTTTTAATATAAAACCATATTATTGAAAGTTCTTAGGGTAAAATTGTTGCTTTATAAAGGGTATATTAGCATCGGTGACTCTGAGCATTTTCTTCTCGTGTTTATTTAGACTGATTCAGATGTGTACAGGAGAGTCAAGTTTGTTGTTGTGCTTTTAAGTTGAACGGTGACTAACGCGGCATAGAACCCCATTGAAATGCTTCACGACTGATCTGAGTTCAAGCTATAACTATGCGATACTACGGATATGGCTAACAAAGTCGAGACGCAATTGGGCCGTGAAGAATTTAAGAAGAGCGACGGTAATGCTAATTTGTGTTGAGTTTTAGAATCATCTACGATATAGCTGATAAAATTGTGGACCGATAGGAACTTATTTAAAATTGGAGATTAAATTTAAAGGTAATCTTTGTAGAGTTTTTAAATGTTCTTCGATAGGAACTTTTTTGAACTTGAAGATTAATTTTAAGGGTAATTTTATGTTGAGTTTAAGAATCTTCTTCGATAAAATTAATAAAGTTGAGGATCGATAGGAACTTATTTAGAATTTAGTTTAGACTTAAAGGTAATTTTTGTTGAGTTCTTGAACATATAACTGATAAACTTGAGGATCTTTATGAACTTGTTTGGAATTCGATATTAAAGACTCACCTGCTGTCCGGCATTGGCAGCGACCCAGGCTTCGGCAAAGGTTTCCATAGCGCTTTGAAAGTCCATCATGGAACGTTGAAATGTTGGATCGTTGGATTGATTGATTTCTGATTGAGTTCTGAATGCTCACTCGAGTCTTTTGTTTTAGACCCTTTAAGTTTTATGCATTAATTTGTCTTGCTTCGTTTTTTTTTTGTATTTTTTTTGTTTGATGCAGCGTATCAATTAAATATGTGTTATAAATTGTAATTTGCGATAAGACGAAAGCACGCTTTGATTTCGATTAACCGGTAACCGGTGCACATACAAGTATTTCTCACTGTTTTTTTTTTTTTATTGCCACGCCGGAGACGCAAATTAGACACAATCACTAGAGTAACAATCACAAACACAGTGTACCGCAATCGAGACGGTTGCAGTTGCAAGTTGCAATACCTGACGCGACATCATTAGCACTGACGCCATAAAATAGCAGAAGCTAGTAGAAAACCCGAAGAAACAGAAACAGGAGCAGAAGCAGCAGCAGGAGGAAGAGTAGCGTGTCCAAATTCGATGCACCGACGGCCGATAAGAACCATTCCGATTTACACTGATCCTCAAATAGTAAAGGCAAAAGAAGAGCGACAGAACCGCTTGAAGTACCAACAACGACTGACAGACGCGACTGACTCAAGTGCGTTTATTATCGATATCGTGAATAGTCGATATATATATAAGTCGATATATGTGAATTTCGTATATGAAGATAGTATAGCTTCACACACATACACGCACATATATGATAGTATAGTCTGTGCCAGAGATTCTCTGATTGACTGATTGCCAGTTTTTGGGTCTGAGTGCGCAAGAATTGATTCGTTGTTCGTTATTCGTATTCGTATTCGTTGTTGTTGTTGTTGTTTTTTGTGTGATAAGCGCAGCGTGTTGTGATTTTGTTGTTGTTTACTTTGTTGCTCGATTTTGATTTGTTTTCTCTTTTATTGTTTGAGTGGCTTTTGGGTGTGAATTGTCATGTATATAATAATATTGTCTATTGTCAATAACTAATATTAAATGCCTGCTCTTTCACTTATGCGGCCGTACTGATGTACTGCTTACGGTACTGCTCAAATGTACCTGCTTAACTGCTTAACTGAACGGACGCGCGTCAAGACATCCTTCCACAGCACAAGTTGTCGCACAACTGACAAATTCTTTCGCATTCGCACTGTCGGTCGCACTCGGCGCCGGCCCGTTGTCGGTCCGCCCCGGCCGGCACTTCGGGCCTTGCCATCAGTCGTTCGCTCGTTCGTTTCCCTCTCTCTCTCTCTTTCTCTCTCTCTCTGTTCATTTGCTGCTTGCCTTTTGCATTTGTGTGAGTCACTCTCTCTCTCTCTCCCTCGCTCTCCGTTGCTTGGTCGTTATCTCTGGTGAAAATAGTAGCAGCTCTGCAAATAGGATTGAAATGTATAAAAGTCTAATTTTGTATTAATTGACTTTATATAAATATTGTAGGCATGCATATTTATATATTTATTTAAGCTGAACCAAGAGTAGGCTACCCAATATATTTTTAAACTTAAATTAAATAACCTTTAAAAATAAAATTTAATACTAAAGCAACATAAAAAATGTTCAAAATTAAAAGTTCTCTGTTTATACTTAAAGTATTTTAAGTTAGAATTAAAACAAGCTAAACAAAAAACAGAAACATAATTTTTATTGAATTGAACTATGTATTTTACAAATGTAAAAAGAAATATGTTTTTTGTTTATTATTTTTAAATGCGATTTCAAACACTTCTTAAGGATCATCCCACAATATTAAGTTGCTACTGAAATTAGTAGTAGAAATAGTAGTAGCATCATTTACGGAGAGTCGATGCCTTTGCTTGAGAGTGTGTGCATGTGTGTGACCAAAACAAAACACGCACACATTAACAAGCAACGAGCGCGCGAGTGAGAGGGCAAGACAGAGAGAGCTGCAAATGCGAACGCAAAGAGAGAGCCAAACACACAGACAGACACACGCATACATTGAAACTGGGGTAAACCTGTTTCGGCGCACTTGTCGCGCGAGTCAGGCTGACTCCCCACACTCTCTCACCCGCTGACCCGCTCACTCAGCCTCTCTGCCTGTTAATTCCCCACACCCAACGAACATTGCGTCGTTTCTTTTACTTTTTGTGCGCTGTGGCGAAATTCAATGGATTTGCTGCAAATTCGGGTGGAATTATGCCACACACACGTAGACACAAACACACTTATTGAGAGAGTGGGCGTGGGCGATGGCCATTCGACTAAGCGCTTGTCAGCGAGTGCGAGCGATGCGGCGAGTACTTTCGCTCGCGCCTGTGCCCGGGATGAAAGAGTAAATCGGCAGCGCTTATTATTATTATGTCGTTATGGGCAGCCGCGTCAAAGAGAGAGAGAGGGGCAGCGTCAGAGAAGCAGTAGCAACACCCACTCCGCACTTGGCACCTCGACGAATGGAAATGGATGGTACGATTATGTTTCTGTGTGTGTGTGTGTGTGTGTTTGTGTAAGTGTCGGTGGCTATGTTTTTGGTGTTCGTGCCATAGACACGAAGTGACCACTAGGTGGCGACTGAGACAGAGACAGAGACCGAGACCGAAACAGAGGCAGAGGCAGAGATAAGAGCGCAGATAATGCGCGCGCATTACATGTGATTAGGTGCTCGGGGAGTTGGGGGAGTTGGGATTTAGCCAACCGCTGCCAAGGATGCCGACGCCAGTAAATATATACAGTGCAGTACATAAGTATATATACGCGATGCTAGATACTACATACAGATACAGATACACGGCTGCTGCGCTCGTCCTCAAATTGGGTGGTTTTTAGACACTATATTACTTAAATTTGTTTATATTAAGAATTTATTTAACATTGATCAAAAGCAGTTGACAAACAATAAAATAAATTATTTTATAAAATAGTCATATTAATATATACTGAGATGTCTTAACATAATCACTTTCAAACCCTTAGTTAAATATCCCGAAATAAAGTACGGATTTAATTTTTGAGTCAATTGACTAAATCTTAAAATAGATTTCACATAATTTTAAATTTCAAGCTGAAAGCAAAATAAGTTTAATGAGCTTTGGCATAAATTTAATCTAAGCTTATTATAATTAATTTAGTTAAAATTAATTATATTATGTATTAAAATTAAATAAATTCAAATTAAATTAATAGAAGAAACATCTAAAATTTATAAGTCTTTTTTTCACATTAATTACATATAATTTTAAATTTTAAACTGCAAGCAAATTCAATTTTTAAGTCTGGGAATTTTTGAAAAATTTCATTTTAATTTCATTTAGTTTAATTAAATATATGTACAAATAGATAAATGTACCTTTAGTAAATGGAGGGGGAGCAAACAGTTATTTGCAATTGGCGCAGATAATCAGTGGAGAAAAAAAGCAGTCTGGTATTTCTTTACTTTTTTTATCATCTCTTCCTTATCCGCCTTCTTACAACAAATTTCGTGTACGCTCTTCCTCTCTCCCTCTCACGGTTGCGCTTTTGTCGTTGGCACTCTCACACGTACGCACACACACACACATACACGCACACATCCACATATATACTTCGGCATATGCACTCACTACAATTCGGGCAGCTCTTTCGCTCTCTCCCTTTCGCTCTCTCGCACGCTGTGCCAGAGCGAGATAACCCATACAAAAAAAAAAAGAATTTCGAGCAAAGCAAAGATGAGCAAAGTGTAAACGTAAACGAAAAACGCAAAGACAACAACAACATTAAGAGCAACAACAACGAGCAGCAAAAATACACAAAATAAACATAAAAAGCGGCGGGAAACGAGTTCGGATAGACTCCGCCTTTCTCGTACGCTGATTGGCTAAGCTCAAGACTTCATCTTTTTTTTCGTATTTGTATTTGTATTTGTATTTGTGCTTGCTGTTTATGTTGTTGTTGTTATTGTTACTGCTACGAGTGCTTTCCTAAGTTGTCGTTTCTTAGTTGGCTGCGGTTTTATCGCCTCCGACGACGTCGACGTCAGCGTCTTTCCACTTAGTTAACAACCTCACAGCACAGCATTGAAACACCCCTCCCTTCCCCACCCCCAACCCACCAGCTTCACCCTCCGATCCGACCTAAAGGAGCTTTACCAAAATTTTAATGCTTAAAATCTGTGCTGTACCCAGCATGAATTTACATACATACATAAATAATATCTGTATACACAGATATTAATAATAATTATAATTAAATATTAAAAATTAATAAGATCATTAAAAATATCACTTAACTACAGAAATTAAAACAAAATTAATCTTTTGATCTATTATCCATAAGCTCTCCAGATTCACTCTATTTGCCCAATATGCTTGATATCACCAATATATAACTTATTTTTGCTCCCAACATATATATTAATCCCTAACATAATATGTAACCTTCAGTATAAGCTCTAGGATTCATCTTTATGAAATAAAATAATTAAATAAACGCGCTATCTCTAAAATCAACAAATATATCAGAAACTACATCAAAAAAAAAAATAAAAATTAAGTGTTATCTTATATATATACATATATTAAGATAAAGCTAAGAATTAACATTAAATGTGAAATAAATACATTCAGACAACTATATAACTATGGAAGAGCTATAAGTCCAGAAGGGGGTACAATAGATCTTATTGATCGCAGATGCAACTTCCCCATCACATAATAATAACTATATCCTTATGGCTATGTTTCATTGAAAATATGAGTAATTATGTAAAATTGGAATAGTATAAGAACATTTAATTTATATTAAAAAAGAATTGACTTAAAATTGAATTTGATAACATCTTCTTGATGTTGAACCTAAATACAGTACTAAAAGCATGTTAATTTTCTGAATATACATTGTATTAGGTACTAAATATAGAAATATTTAAAAAAAAAAAAAGGTACAGTATATTTCTAACAAATTATAAAACTAAATAAAATTTGACTAACATTTTTTGTGATTGTACTTTAATATAGCTCTAAAAAAATGTACACAAATGTATACAAATAAGTGTAATATTTATGTATATATTTCACCTGATGTGTAGTCAGCATTTATTCAGATATGGAAAAAAAAAACAGAATAAAAAAATACAAAACATGCTGTGCGACCGAAGGGAAAATCAATAACTTTATTAAAGTTCTTTTGACGGCTGCTGTTTGCTTTTTATTATTTTTATTTAACTTTATTTCGCTTTCCCGCGAAACGAACAGCAGCCAAAGAGGGAGGAGATGGAGAAGGAGAAGGAGAAAGAAGAGGAGATGACGATGGCGCAAGGACAACAACCGCGACACAGTATGTGGCGAGTTTGTTGTACTCGTAACGTGTGGAAATTTTCAACTTTAAGCGGACGAATGGACAGGGACTGAGACCCGGACAGGGACTGAGACCCGGACAGGGACTGAGACCCGGACCCGCACCCGGACTGGGACTAGGACGAGCACCCGTAACCGTAACTGTACCCCTGCCCCGTCCAGAGTCCGAGAAGATCCTGCTGCCAGCTGTCCACTTGGGTGGGCCTAACTATGTGCCCACTTTTGTATTATTATTGTTATTACTCAATGTACCACCATCGGGCGCGTAAACGGTCGTTGCCGTCAACCTCTTCAGCCTCGACATCCTCATCATCATTATCAACATTATCATCATCATGCTCTTTCTCTATAATATTCATTGCAAGAATTTTTGCCACTGTATTTCGCACAAAAAAAAAAAAAAGGACGAGCCACAGGACGAGCCCTCTTCAGAAGCTTGAAACTGTGCTCATCGTCATCGTCCTCGTCATCATCATTGTCATTTTTAGCATAATGACAAAAGGACATTCATTAAGTTTTTGATTTCTGATTTCATTGTTGATTAAACGCATAACGTAGCTCTGGAATGAAGGCCAGACGAATGCCACGTAATGTGCACCGAGTAATGGGTAATGAGGGGTAATGCTGAGAAGGATACAACAACAACAGCAACAACAACAACACCTCTGTTCCCATTGTCCTCTCTATCGCACTGAGCACTTCCGGCGAGAGCGTCAACTTGACGTTTCCGCTTTTCGGGTGATGTGTCCCCAGTCAGTATACCACCTCAGTGTACTACCTCCAGGAGTAGGAGTAGTATCCCATTGATGCTTTCCTGGCTTATCACCCGTCGTCCTGAATCGGATTCTCAGAGTATGGGAAGTAGCTATTGCTATTACCAGCGAATGTAACGATTATAATGCTTAAAACCAAGACTGCAACCGGTTCTGAACAGAAACTTGTAGAACCGGTTCGGTTCGGGATCTAAAGCAGCGTGAACCGGGTAAGGAACCGAACCCTTGAAATTATTTACTTTGCAAGCCCGAACCTAAATCGAACCGCTTACTAAAATAAAAAAATAAAATTATTTTCATAAATTTTATGATTTTATAAAATTACGCAATTATTTAAGACCTCGGATTAAAATAAGTCATATTTAAATCTTCAAATAAATTTAAATTATCATAAAAATTTGAATATGAAATTGAACCAAGTTTTTGATTTTTCCATATTTTTTTATTAAGTATCTTATAAGATGCTTTAATTTTTAATTATTAAAACTTACTAAAAACTTATAATTATACTTACTATAAATAAGCTAAAAACTATATTTAGTTTAAGTAAAAATAAAATCAATAAATAGTTATAAATATTATTTCAAAATTCTGTTTATTTAGACGAAAATAAAAGATAAAGTTTATTTGGCGACCTTAAATAAAGTTTATAATGTTTCCAGAATTTAAAACTCATAGGTGCTAATTTCAAAAAAAAGCATGCACTTAAAGGATATATAATAAAGTTCTTATATAGATAGTTAGTTAGTTGGTTTCCTATGTATCTGTCAGATACAAGCATCTACTGTTCTCTTTTGGCCAACAGCCAACCAACTTGAATTGCCAGCATTTTGATTAAGGCCTCTGTCAAACTATGCATATGTGTGTGTGTGTGTGACAGCATTATCCTCGAGGAATCTGCTCTATAGTGTGTGTGTTTGTGTGTGTGTGTGTGTGTGTATATGTACAAAGCTGAACAGAACTGAAATCAACTGAGTTGAGTTGAAGTGCTGCCATTCGCTTGGCTCAAGTATTGACACTGCCAATGTTGTCCCCGAAATGCCAGGGATGGGGAAATGCAGCCCAGGGGGGAGGAGTTCACAGGCTGTCGGTGCCATTGGAGCTCTCATCGAGCTCGTTGCAGACACTTCAATGCGCCTGCGCTAATTTTGGGATATACTGGATTTTTTATTTCTTCCTTTTTTGTTAAGTACATACATATATACAACTTTATCTATGTGTTTATATATGCAGGGAATTTAAGCAGAGAGCGATAAAGGCACACACATAAATTCTAGGAATATTTTATATATTTTTAATCGTTTTTTAAGCCTGAAATAAAGTTAAAGCTATGAAGACTTTAAAAAATAATTAAACGAGACGGTATCTAATCTTGGTCATATTTCTTACACCTATTTGATATAATATATAGATATATTGATATATCCAGATATTTTAATGCTATATTAAATTTGTAAATATTATTTTTTGAGTTTAGTGGACTTAATTTCATTTCTGTGATGCTTTCAGTTTTAAATATTTCTAGCACTAAAATATATTTTTAACGAATTTGTATGGTTCTCAGTTTGTAGGACTCCTATACAAGGATATAAAAAATATAAAATATGTTAAATTCTAAATATTTTGGAATACTTTCTTCTTCAAAACTTTGGAACTACACTGCAAAAAAATTGTTTCTTAAATAACTTGCTAGTTTACTATTCAATCATGCTGATGCTTGCAAGACAGATACTAAAGTAAATATCATATAAGCTAAAACTCAAGGCTCTGGCTTTAACATTGCTCTCTTTAGTCGATTTTTCGATTTAAATAATCGAAAATTATGTCTTTAATCAATCGAGCATGGACAAAACCAAGTCAAATAAAAAATTGTAGTCAACCAAAGTTTCTTTATTCGTGTATTCAGTTTTCAATTTTCAGCCTTTCAGTAATTCATCTAGAAGAAAGAGAACTTTGATGCGGCAAAACGCTCTTCAATTAGTCTACAAAAGAAGAAGAGCTGAGTGAAAATAATGACACATTAGCCGACAATGTTTGGCTGACTCGATGATGGGTGGGTGTTTAGTGCCCCACCTCTGATTAAATGGAATAACCACATTTACCACTTGAAATAATTGAAAGCGACTAGAGAACACGGTACAAGTACATACAGAGCCGTTCTATGAGTATGATGATACCGATACCGAAACAGATACAGATACCGATAGCTATACCCATAACACACATAACATTGTAGAGCGGCGATCGGCAAAAAGTTCCACTTGAAAGCCTTAATTGATTTAACTGATACTGATACTCGATACTGATGAAACCAAAAGAAAGAAAGAAACACTCAACAAATCAATAGATAAATTCAAAGCTTGGCTGTTTATATCGAGTCCGCGTATCTGAGTATCGTATCGGATGTGGCACTGATTGCCCCAACCCAACTCAATATTCAGTTAACCACAAAGAACAATTTCAAAAAGAAAAAAAAAGTAGAGAAATAGAAATCAGAATCAAGCACAATTCACAGTTTTGCCTGGCATCCCATTCCAACACGCGTCACGGCATCTTCAAACGGCTTCTCAACCGTGAAAACAGCCGTGAAAACACGCCATTCAACAAGATACCAGATACGAGTACCTGGTACGAGATACCGACTTATCGATTTGTAACAATTTTCAATGATAATAGATAAAAGATAAAAGCAGCGCTTGACTTTCAGGCTTTCACAGCTCGCGTTTTGACAATGAAAATATGAAATCGATGCCGCCTCCCTCAGGTGAGACAGGAGAGAGACAAAAAAACAGTAAAGACAGCTGAGACAGTCCCAGACGCGCTTCCTTTCAGACAACTCCCGCTCTACTCGCTCTTTTTAGCCCAGTAACAAAAGGCAATAAGGACTATTAAGTTACTGAAAATGTGCGTCCTGTTCGTCCGTATAAACACCTAGATCCCTGGCTCTATAAGAGCTGGAGTCATCAAATTTGGTGACAATACTCGTAGGTTGAGCACGCAGACTAAAATTGTTTTTTTTTTTTAAACCTCCTCCGTTCTCGCTAATGTAAAAAATATTGTATAACATGGTCAATTTTAAAGCTACAGTTTTGAGATTTGGCACACAGAATGCTTAATATTTTACGGCTGTTTACTGAAAATTTCATTTCGATTGGTTCATAAACAGCGTGGTGAATAATTGAGAAAAAGTTATAAATATTTTAGCAAACGTCCCACAGAGAGAAAGTTTGATTGAATTCATCTCCTTTTGTACATAAATAAATACTGGAATATTTATTATAAAGGCTCCGTCTATTTTTACTGGGAATCTAATAGTCGAGCAACTCTATCAATGCGTTCTGACTTGTGCCCGTACACTTAGCCGTATTTCCAGAGGTTGTCAGAGCCGGAGGAGTCTTGGTCTTTGGTGATGCCGCCGTACACTGTTGACAGACAGTGTTTTTACCTTATCGCGATCGAAGTGAATACTGAATACAATTTGCGATGAGGATGAAATTGGGAATGGGGATGGGAATGGGGATGGGGATGAGGTTGTCCGGTATTTGCTGTTTTTGTTTGACAAATCCCTAATTAAAAATAGATATCAGCTATCTGCATCGATGCATCATTATCTATGACTTATACACAAATTGAGGTATTCAGACCATTGACCGAGTCTTGGACACAAATCGAAAACTCATCTCTGCATTACCTGAGAAATCCTATAGAGTATGAAACGATGATCTGTTCGTAACATCCCCCTAATAACTGGCAATAGTCTGTCAATAACTGGCAGCTCTGTCACCACTTGACTTTATTTACTCTATCATTGAGTTCGGGGTCGTTGTCGATGTTGAGTTCGATGTTGTCTGACTCTCTGTCGTCTGTCATTTGTCCCCCCTGGGACAAAAACGACGTTTGCTATTTGTCAATGTTGCCTTTTTGAAATCTATTTGCTTATTTTCATAATGTTTCGAGTTTAAAACGCAACAACTTGAGCAAATTAACAAACTCTGTTCAGTCAAAAAAAATTAAATAGAGAAACTAAAATCAAATATTTAAAACAAGACTACAAAACAAATAAAATGTTGAAAAAGGTTCGTTTTTAGGAACAACAGAGCTCGAGATTTTGGCATTGGATTTTGATTTTAAAAAAAATATAATTAAACAAAGCAAATAATAAATAAAAAATATTAATATATATAAAAATATAATGAATATCAAATTATATTATTTTCGCAATGAAAAAGAAAGTATGAAAAGTTGTTGGAAATAATTTCTACCTCACAGCCAATTAAAAACTTTTGCAAAAATTCTCAACTATAAAATATAAATTGTACTTATTAACCCATTTACATACATATAAAAAGTGGAAATATATATATATAATTAGATAGAACTCTAAAAGAGTATGGCCAACATAATTTTCACATTTTCATTTAGGGCTAAAAGCATTGCACTACAAATGATGGAACAAGTTTGTTCCCCAACAATAACAACAACAATAACAACAACACATATAACGAGAGTTAATGAGGTTGTATGGAGAGGGGGATGAAGGGGTAAGGTAGTTGAGGGAATAAAAGCAGCTCTACATTGACCAACCCACTGGACAGAGTTTGATACGACCACATAATTAAATTAATTGCATGAAAAGCGGAAAAAGGTGAATGCCCGGAAGTGGGAAGTGGTGAAAAAGCGTCGGAATCACCGTGAATATTTTTGGGGAACAACCGCAATGCAAATATTGGTCAGCAACGAAATCAAACGGGATGACCGAAAACAGAGTGTGGACTAAATAAACAGCAGGAACACAAACAAATATATTGAAAAATCCAACAATTTTCAAAAATTTACACAAATATGAACATTTGAAATCAAAACAAATTGTGATAAGAATCGGAATAAACAAGTTCAAAACGACTAAAATACAAATTGTCAAATAAGAATTATTTGGTGATTTTTATCATTTAACTTCATAATAACTTTTATTTTTGATTACAAAAATAATTATCAAGCTTCAATTTTTTTTTTTAATCCACCGAATAGCTCATATTTTCCATTTTTATTTTTAAAATACAAAATAATAAAATATTGAACAATTTTCAAGAAATTAACACAATAATGAACATTTGAAATCATGACAAATATTGATAAGAATCGGAACAAACAATTTTATTTATATTACTTTAAAATTGTGCAAATGGAATTTGAAGAGCGCTTACGCTTATCTTTATCTACGAGTATTATCTATTATCTCTAGCACGGACTTAATGAAACCTTAACTGACCTCTCTCTGTCTCTGTCTTTCTCTCCCTCTCCCTCTCTCTGTCTGTCGATCTGTCGATAAGTTAAGAGGCGGCGTTTCAACTTAAGGCGACTGCGATTTGATTAATATTGACTTAGGTTCGATTCTGTTTGCTCAGCTATTGTGTTCAGCTGTTGTTGCCAGAGTTTTTGATTAATTTGAGGCGATAAAGCTTAATTGGATTTCGCTTAGATAATGGCCAACACACGGCTAGATTCATTCTCAATTGCCTCTCTCAAGTGCTTGACAATACAGACACCTTCCTTTGATTGCCTGCCGGATTGTTGTTTATTACTCAAAATCGCAGCTAATCAGCTAAATAAAGACAAATACAAAGCAAACAAACAAATATACTAAAAGACGGTGACACACATTATTAACAAAGTAGCTGAAAGTCAAAATGCAAACAGTTGCACTAAAACTCATGACTTAACTTAAGTGATAACTGCTATTATCTTATTTATTCCGGTTTATTGTGAAATATATTGGCAGGGAAAGAGGAAAAATGTGGAACTAGAATAATAAAATAAATTGTGTAATGTAAATCATTGTAATAATTTTAAAAAAATTTTTTATTTTATTATTACATCTTAAATATTACTAAAAAATTTTAACTGTAGCTGAAAAAATTGATTTATTACAATTTTAGTGCAAAATAAATTGGGAAAGATATACAAAAAATGTATAATAACTTTAATCTAACTTTAATTTTTTTCTTTACAGTTCATAATTTATTTTTAATTGTATTTGTATTTTTAATCTTTAACTTAATTTTTATACTTGGTAATTTTTTCTTTGCCGACTGCTTTTAGTCGTGCATAAATAAATAAATAAATAATAAAATTGATAAATATCAAATTTAAACAGAAAAACATTGATATTATTAATAGCTACTGTAGAAGAAAGGGATACATTTAAAAAAAAAATTGCTACTAATTCCCAAAAATGTAAATGAATATAGTATATTTATTTATTTAAGTCCATCCTCATAATACACTTTCATCGTGTGAATTTCCTTACAAAGTTCCACACGTTTTATTTTACCAGGATACGTTCAGGAACTGGAGCAAGAACTGACTGCAATCTTAAGTCATTTACTTTATCTAAGATGTCACCTTAACTGAAATAAATGTGGAATTCATGCGATTACTTATGAGTACCCTCATATACTCGAACTAAGAGGGGGAATCGGACTCGGACTCAAACTCAATGCAATGATATTCTAGTGGAGCGTCCTCAATCCTCAAAAAGGCAATAAAGTTTATCATGCAATTAAGAACGAATTACGCTGCTAATAGAATAATTAATG
Source organism: Drosophila innubila (assembly GCF_004354385.1). Lineage (NCBI taxonomy): Eukaryota > Metazoa > Arthropoda > Insecta > Diptera > Drosophilidae > Drosophila > Drosophila innubila. The sequence continues at coordinate 793,680 of NW_022995374.1, read as the reverse complement.
CAATTTCCCACAACATTAGGCAGAGCATGTCCTCGCCACAGGCACAAGTAACAAGGACCAAGGCAAAAGGCAAAGAAGCAGAGAAAACAGAGAATTCACAGAGAATTCATAGAGCCCAGTGCGAAATCAAGATGCGAGCTCCTCACTTACACTAGCAATAATAACAAGGGTGAGTTGGGTTGCTTTGGGTGCTTAAGAGGGGTGAATGAATCCACACGACTCAATGACAACTCAACTGACGACGTGGCACGCTATGTTTTTGTTCCACAAACCCCAATAATAAGCCATTTCAAATGGGTTTATGGGTATGAGAGTGTGTGTGTGTGTATGCTCACACAGAGAAATATGATAAAGAATTTTGTGCATCATATATGAAATTATTCAATCGAAGTGTGTGCTATTTTATATTAATAAATTCAATATCAAATATAAAAATTCAAAATATTAAAGTTTAAATATTAATTATAGTTCAATTTTTCTATATTCAAGAATTGATTTGTTAATATCCAGTTTTCCCAAAACATATTTCTTAAGTCTCAAGGGGAAAGAGTGGGAAAAAATGGACAGTATACGAATAAAAATAGCATTTTCCAATTTTGATGCAGAATCAAAATAGAGGCCAAATAATGATAAAATTGACCTTCCGCTTGAAAATCGGTTTATTTTTGATAAAGTTATGAGATATCAAAGTTTTTGAAAAAATGTGCATGGAAAATGATCCTATTTGGCTTAGGATCAAAAAAATATCAAATTTTCTAGATGAAAAAAATTTAAATGTAGAACCAATTCAGAGACCAAACCATGATCAAACTGACATTCCGCTTGAAAATCGGTTGAGTTTTAGCAAAGTTATGAGAGATCAAAGTTTTCGAAAAAATGTCAAGGGGTATGTATGGAAAGTTGGATGATAGATGGCTTAGGATCGAAAAAATATCAAAATTTGTAGATCAACAAAATTTAAATGCAGAATCAATTAAGAGGCCAAATCATGATCAAAATGACATTCCGCTTGAAATTCGGTTGAGTTTTGACAAAGTTATGAGAGATCAAAGTTTTCAAAAATATGTCAAGGGGTAAGTATGGAAAATTGGATGATAGATGGCTTGGTGGTCGGAAAAATATCAAATTTTCTAGATGAAAAAAATTTAAATGCAGAATCAATTTAGAGACCAGACCATGATCAAAATGACATTCAGCTTGAAAATCCGTTAAGTTTTAGCAAAGTTATGAGAGATCAAAGTTTTCGAAAAAATGTCAAGGGGTATGTATGGAAAATTGGATGATAGATGGCTTGGTGGTCGAAAAAATATCAAATTTTTTAGATGAAAAAAATGTAAATGCAGAATTAATTTAGAGACCAAACCATGATCAAACTGACAATCCGCTTGAAAATCGGTTGAGTTTTAGCAAAGTTATGAGAGATCAAAATTTTCGAAAAAATGTCAAGGGGTATGCATGGAAAATTGGATAATAGATGGCTTGGTGGTCGAAAAAATATCAAATTTTCTAGATGAAAAAAAATTAAATGCAGAATTAATTTAGAGACCAAACCATGATCAAACTGACATTCCGCTTGAAAATCGGTTGAGTTTTGATGAAGTTATGACAGTTTGAAGTTTGCAATTTCCAAATTTTGATGCAGAATGAAAATGAAGATCAATTAATGATCAAATTTACACTTCCCAAAGAAATCGATAAAGACTATAATCCCGAATTTAACCCCTTTTTAATTCCAATTTCGCAAAACACTGTCTAACTGCACAATAAAATTGACTTTGCTATGTTGTGTAGAAATATCAGTTCAGTCAGTGAGTCAGGTCAAAGAGTTGTATATATAAAGATGCCTTTATTTTCTCAGTGTTTCAAAGGGAAAATGGGTTCGTGGCGACAATGACACTGTCCTCTAACATTGAATCCTTGACTGCCATTTTTATTTCAGCATCAAACCGCAAACATCGCGTCTGTCTATGTCTGCCAAAGTGACTCCGGCAGATTCTCCGGCTCCAGCTCCTTCTCCAGCTTCAGCTTCAGCTCCAGCTCCTTCTCCTTTCCCATTCCCATTTTTAGCTTCAGCTTCATCTTATTTCTCCGTCTCGTGGCTGGCTGGCAAAGTGTTTTGTGGCTGTGCCACACTAATGAAAATGTCAAGTAAATTCCTGCTTTCGGACGGAAACTGCTGCTGCGATATCGACTTAACTATCTGCTGCTCTCTGCTGCCTTTTAAGTGCTGAAGAGCTGAAATGCATTTTGTGCCCGGCTTCAAGTAAGTTTCCGTTTCATGTCGTTTCATAGTTTGGGTTATTTTGGCGACATTTGTTGATGTTATTCTCCCGCCCAACTGTCCTTCTGTCTATCTGTCCTCCTGCCTGTCGCTGCCACTCAGGAAGCAGCCACAACAACAACAACAAACAGTTGTAGACAGCAAGTCAGCTACTAAATACAGTTGGCCTAATAAATATTCACATATAGTACATATTTTTTTTTTTTTAATTTTTTTAAATAACTTAAATGTAATAAAAAAAAATTCTTAACTTGTTTTAAGAACCATAATAAAAGAAATAAAATAAAATTGTAATACAATATATATGTATTTATTTTTTTTATGTTCATGGTGATTTATTTTTAAAATTATTAAATTCGGTTTTTAAAACCATAAAAAAGATTAATAAAATAATATATAGCATGCATATCCATAAAAAAATTAAAATTTGTGCAAATGAATCTATGTATATTTTCGAATTTGACAAAAAAAACTTTCTTGACTAACTGTATATGGGAAATCAAAGCACTTTTTCATTCATACGTGCACATTACGTATACGCACTGAGTGCAGCTGCCAAGCAATTATTTGTCTCCTAATTTACTTTACTTTTTTTTGCCACGCAGCTTCCCTAACGATTTTGGGTTTTTCGCAGCAGTTTTTTATATACTTTTTTTTGCATCGTTTTTTGCAGCTTTGCTTGAATTTATCTATGTGGAAATTGCTTGTCAACCGGAAAGTAGTTGTCAAGATTGTTAAGTCCTTATTTCATTCTGCTGCTTTCTGCTGCTGTGGCTGCCAGCTAATAGCTTCTGCTTTCAGGTGTTTGTACCGCACATACACGTATATATTTATATTTATATATTTTTGTGTGTGTGTGTGTGTGTATTTATATTGCTATTTCTTAAGCGCAGACTTCGCCAAAACCCAAAATGTTTTCGTTGCTTGCTCGAATTTACCTTTTCAGCATTCACGAATTTGTTGTGATTCGTTGTTGTTGTTGTGGTTGTTGTACTTGTCGGTGTTATTGTTGTTGTAGGTGTTGTAGTTGCTGTTGTTGTTGTCTTGGAATCGTGGTGATGGCACATGTTCTCAGGGTAATGTGCAAATTTAGTTTTACATTTTATATTTGTTTGCAAAATCTTTTGGTCTTTGCTTCGAATGATAAATACAGTGGGAATAAAGTAACTAAATCATCCTTCACAAAATAAACATTTCCTACACACAGCGAAAATTGTATTCTTTAATATTTACTCTTTAGTTTTGAACTATGATTTAGTTTAAAAAAGAAAATTGATCAATTTTTACTTATAAATATTTCCACCGAACATTTAAATAAACTTTAAAAATATCTTTGTAAATTAGTTGTAAAAAATAATAAATATTGACGAATTATTAAACGCAATATATATTTATTTAATTTTAAATGACATGACTTTTCTTTAGGTAATTTTTCTTTATGTACAAATTGATCAAACTTTATTTATAAATATTGTCACCTAACATTTGCATAAACTTAAAAATATCTTTGTTAAATAGTTGTTAAAAATTGACGAATTTTTAAATGCAATACATATTTATTTAATTTTAAATGACATGACTTTGCTTTGGGTAATTTTTTTATAGGTACATTTTTAGATATTTCTAGAAAACACCTTAATATGAGTGCATTTATGATTACAATGCAACTTTTATCTAAGTGAACAAGCTATTCAATTTAAAATAAATGGGTGCAACCTGTGTTAGAGAATAATTTGAAAATAGGAAGAGTGTTTTGGGTCCCGGAACACATAATAATTTGTTGGTTGTTAAAAAAAGAATCTTTAAAACGACAATAGTTTCAAATTTAGTTCTAAGAAAAACTTTCACAATTTGAATTGCAAAGTTAGAGTCCTTTTTTTTTTAATGTTATTTTCATTTCAAATTGAAAGCAATTGGGTTCCACTGTAAGCAGCTTTCCAGACGTCTCTCATTTTTAATGCAAATACTCAATGACTGCCACTTTGCAGAGAAAACTAAAACTACAATTCCCAACTACAGCTACAACTAAAAGTATACACACAGTTACCTCAAGACTTATTTTGCGGTTTTAATTTGTGTGCTTACTTAACTTGCTTTATACAACTATGTATCGAATATGATATTTCAGTAAATCAAACTGTAGATAATTAAGGGCGCTGCCTAAAAGTATGCAAGACAAAAGAAGTCACTCAGTGAGTGAGTGGGAAGTGAGGAAAAACTAAAAGGCGGTAATCATGTAACCATAACCCTTTCAAAGGAATCTCAAAATGGGACTTCTTAGCGCTGTCAACGTCAAGCTTTTGATTTGCGACTTATATTTGCGCAACAACAACCTTAAAATAAGAAACTCAGCTCCTTTGCTGCTTCACGCTATTCCCATATAATTACGCATAAATCCTTTTTACACGCCAAGCATATTTTCTGCTACTTTGTGCTTTGTGCCACACAGCATTTTATGAAAATTTGATTAATCTTATCAAGATACTGGCGCTTCCATCAAACGCACCCAAACACATATACATATATATGTATATTCCCCTACCCCTAACTGAGAGAAAGGGTTGCGCGAACAACATCATCAAGAACATCAACATCATTATTATCATCATCATCATCAGCTCAACGTCGCCGTCTTGTCAGCAACCGTCAAAGTTATTCTAAGCAATAAGCAACAGTTTCATTAAACACAACGAACTGAATATACACTTTAATATATGCATAAAGACCTGAAATCATATACTGATAATAATTGTATTTATGTAATTATATTTAGTTTGAATCAATTTTTTTTTAAAAATAAACTAACACAGCAAATTTTTATTTAAATCAATGCTCGCTTGATTAGAAAATTACTATTACTATAACTTTTACTGCTCCTATTACTATTTAATATTTTAAGATGGTTGCATGAAGACAACTCTGTCGATTATGCTTTCATATGATTGATAGAGCTTAAAAACGAATTATTAACATCCATCCCGATTGACTGACTGATCATTGTGGAGACCAAACCGTAAGACCTGGAAAGATGAAATTTTCACACGACTTAGCTTAGATAATTTGATTGTTTGTTATAAAATAATAATGCATAATGAGAAATAAAAATTTGTGTAATATAAGTTCACTAAAATATTAATTTTATGTAATTATATTTTGTTTGAACCAATTTTTTTGTGAGAAATAAAATAATTAATTTATAAAATTGGTATTTAAATTAAAGCTTACTTGATTAGAAAATTACAATTACTATTGCTATTAAATTATTTAAGATGGTTGCATGAAGAGGACTCTGTCGTTGATTCTTTTTTATGATAGATAGAGTATTAAAAACGAATTATCAACAATTTTTGCGTTCTTTATTGGCTGCTGTAGCTTGTAGCTCGGGTCTTGAGCGTTCTTGCTTATAAGCAGTCTTCAACCTCGTCGATGCTGACGTTGCCTTTGTTCTAATTGAGTTACAAACAAATTGAAGTGCTCGCTGCCATTGTGGAATTTTATTAAAAGCCAAATGTCTTGAGTAAGCTCAATGCTGGACTTGGACTTCCACTTGCACTTGGACTTGGACTTGTGGGCGTGCCAACTAACGCATCCCTTTGAAACGGCACTCAAACGGCATTCTTGAAAATCAGCTTAGAGTTGAAAATGCTACGACTCCGCCAATTACCAACTATCGATTACTTTCTGCCTCAACTGAAAGTAACATATTCATTGGGTAATTCAAAAATCTTACCCCGACTCTTGCATCCCTTTCTCAGTCTCTCGAGAATGCTCAACTCGTAAGCCTGATAAGGAAATAAACGAAAGAAGGAAAGAAGGAAAGAAAAAAACTCCAATGAGAAGCAGTGCTTGACCAATTGATAAAATTGCGTATTAGTATATATTTTATATTCGTTCAGCTGCCTCTTATTTTGTACTTATTTGGAAGAGTCCTCTGGCCGCTCTTCCTGCTCCTGACTCCGTCCGTAAGTAAGCGGCATCCTTTCAACATAAGCTGCTTGTATCAATAAAAATTCGATTATATATACACATGCTCTGTATGCTTCCCAGTTGTCTTCTTTATTTTTTTTATAAATATTATAGCGATGATTTATCATTGTGCTAACTTTATCGTCTGTTACACACACAAACATACAGTTGCTTACATTACACTGAAAAAAGACCAACTTAAAAAGGATAATTTTAAGAACAAATTTCTCATATTAAGAATAATTTTCTAAAAACTTTTTCTTATACTTATATTTGTGGTCTTAAAAAAGTAAGAATTTTGTATCTTATTAATAAGAACTTGGTCTAATTTTAGATGTTTTTAAAATCAAGATATGTTTTCCAACTGTGAAATTTGTATGTTCTCGGGGAATTTTTTAGAACACAAATAGTTTATAGTTCTTGATTTTAGAACCTTTTTTTCAGTGTATATCATACGCCTATTTAAGCTTTGTGGCCTTTTGACAATATCAGCTTATTTGGGAAAGGAGAGTGTTGGTGTGTGTGTGTGTGTGTGTTACAAGCAGGCTTTTCATATTTTTATAAATATTTTAAGCATGTGCTTTGAACGATTGAATAAAAAATCGTCAATCGCTTTAGCTCAAGTAGCTTATCAAAAACTGACTTAATATCTAAATGTCCAGCAACAATAAACAACTCTTGGTCCTCTTGGTGTCCAGTCTGTGAATCGCCCTTAACATATCAAGTATCAACTGCCAAACAAGCCAGCAAATTGGCAACCTTTTGTGCTTTTATCTATTTTTGTTTTTTTCTCTTTATTTTTTTTGTTGTGCTGTTGTCCAGCTTATTCTTGTTACACTCGAACAACATTTGAAGCATTTACTACATTCGCTTATATATTCCATAAACGTAATCGACTTGATATGTCCCCCAGTCTCCTCTCTTTCCTCAACTTGAGAAAACTCTTGAAAGTTTGCTGCTCTTTGGTTTTTACGAGGACAATGACTGAGCTCGTGTCCTGCGGAAACTGTGACCAAAAATTAAGCACATCGCTCTCATAAAGCCAAAAGTTCTAATTGGTTATGTAATTGTTGGTATTAAGTGATTTCTTGTTTATTTCACGGCTGCATGCACACAAATTGAAATTAGTTTAGAGCGTAGATCTCAGTGAATTCATTTGAAAGGAAATTATTACAATTGTTGCTTCGACAGATGGAATTGAAATTAAATGAGAAAAAGGATTGTAGCACCAATTTTAAGTTTCCTTAAAAATATTTGGTAGATATCTTAGAGAATGTCTCATAGTTTGGCTCTTTAACGATTATTTATAGCATACTTTTCAGCTGAGATACCAAGTTATTAAAAACAAATTTATATAATGAAGGATTTTATCTTCTTCTTCTTAGATTTGTATATTTCATTAATCTGGAGCAAAGAATTTTTATTTCAAGGATTTAAAAATACTTTGGATATTTTTTTTGTAATAATATTGTCACTTAATTCGATTTCTAAGCTTAAAAATGTAACAAATTCATCCGTAAAAAAAATGTTCCAACTTTTTCTAGAAATTTACTATTTATCAAAATTCCCTTAAGAGCAAATGTAATGCTAATTAAAAAACATAAGCTCTTCCATTTTGTTGTGCAAATTGACAAACACCGTGGAAATAAATATAAAAGTTTAAACATCAAAGAAAACTTGCCAGAAATTAAAATGCAGATTAAAAAGAGCAAACTCACAAAAAAAAAAAAATAAAAATAAATGAAAGAATCAATGTATTTGTCAAAGAAAAAGTTCATAATTAAACAAACACAAAACGGAATATTCAATAACTGTCAACGTAATTCCAAAAAAAGAAATAAGAAAATAAATGAACGGAAAAACTCAACCTGGACAGCATTAAAAATGGGAAGCAGAACAACGATAATCGCGTCTTTTACATTTCTAATTTTTTCTTCTTTATAATGAAGCATTTTTCAGGACACTGGGTGGAGGGCAAAAAAATAAGTAAAGGAAATTCAGAGAAGCCGCAGTTGGGTAAAAGCCGACCATTAAAAGTTCGAATTAATAGACAGCGGCACATTCTAATCCAATAAGCCCGCTTGGGAGCTGGGCGAAGGACCAAACCAGTCGTCCTGCCTCCTGTCCTACCTTCCATGGCATAACTTAATATCTACCCCTTTATGCAGCTCGCGAACCCTTAAGAAAACACCGAATCGAGAGAAACGCATCAGTGAGCGGACATAAAATCTTAGCGAAAACAAAAAACAATAATTATCCTTGTTGACTCGCAGCGTAAAAATAATAAAATGCCCACGACAATAAGGACAATACGATACAAAAGCCGTGGCGCACTTAATTAGAAAACGTTTAATGCCTTCAGCGATTTCGGCATCTTGGAACTCTCTCAACCGGAAGGACATCCACCAGGACATCGCCACTTACCGAACCGAACCGAACCGAACTGAAGCCATTGAATTCATTTGCCACTTTTTCCGCGGAGTGAAACCATCGATGTTAAGTCCTCGCCAAAATATATATACTATGTCTTACGAAAATTCACATTTTCACTGCTCCCTGGTTCCGATTCAGGCAAACGAGACAAGGAAGCACATTACAACTTGTAAGTTTCCAACTAATTTAATTTGAGAGCTCAATAGTTGATTTATACCATCCAGCTATAATAATTTATTTGTAAGTACAGTTAAGTTCCACAGTCTGATCAACTTCAAATTGAAATTGTTTCTCTAGATCTAGATGTTGATTTGATGGTAAGGGTCCCCCCTTTGAAATTTCGAAAATTCAAAATTTTAAATCTCAAGTTTTTACTTTTAATCAATTTCTTATATCGTAATTAGTATAAAACAACACTTTAAACTTAATTCTGAGAGCTTTCATTTTCTAGTAAAAAATCATGTCAAATTGAAGAAAAATTTTGACTTGTAAAGTTGCTAGATTCAAAGTCTGACCAACTTCAAACTGTCGTAACTTTCTCAAAAGTCAACCGATTTTCAAATGGAATGTCATTTTGATCATGATTTGCCCTCTTAATTCATTCTGCATTTAAATTTTGTTGATCTACAAAATTTGAAATTTTTTCGATCATCAAGCCATCTATCATCCAATTTTCCATACATACCCCTTGACAATTTTTCGAAAACTTTGATCTCTCATAACTTTGTCAAAACTTAACAGAATTTCAAGCGGATTGTCATTTTGATCATGATTTGGCCTCTTAATTGATTCTGCATTTAAGTTTTGTTGATCTAGAAAATTTGATATTTTTTCGATCATCAAGCCATCTATCATCCAATTTTCCATACATACCCCTTGACATTTTTTCGAAAACGTTGATCTCTCATAACTTTGTCAAAACTTAACCAAATATCAAGCGGAATGTCATTTTGATCATGATTTGGCCTCTAAATTTATTCTGCATTTAAATTTTGTTGATCTAGAAAATTTGAAATTTTTTCGATTTTATGCCATCTATCATCCAATTTTCCATACATACCCCTTGACATTTTTTTGAAAACTTTGATCTCTCATAACTTTGCTAAAACTTAACTGATTTTCAATCGGAATGTCATTTGGGCGTAACTTGGCCTCTAAATTGATTCTGCATTTAAATTTTGTTGATCTAGAAAATTTGATATTTTTTCGATCATCAAGCCATCTATCATCCAATTTTCCATACATACCCCTTGACATTTTTTCGAAAACTTTGATCTCTCATAACTGTGTCAAAACTCAACCGAATTTCAAGCGGAATGTCATTTTAATCATGATTTGGCCTTTTAATTGATTCTGCATTTAAATTTTGTTGATCTACAAAATTTGAAATTTTTTCGATTTTGACATTTTTTCAAAAACTTTAATCTCGCATAACTTTGCTAAAACTTAACCGATTTTCAAACTGAGTGTCATTTGGATCATGATTTGGCCTCTAAATTAACTCTGCGTCTGAATTTAATTAAATTCTTAGAAAAAAAATTATGTCCTGGATCGGGATGGCGATTTTCATGTTATCTCTAGTGAAGCCAGCTTCTCACAAATGAATAAGTCGATGTCTCACTACCAACATAAATTCATTGTTTTTCAAAAAGAAAAATAAGTGTCCTTGGGTTTGGGTAATGTGAAATGACACTCCCCAGATGATATCGAAATCACAACAGAACAAGCGTGTCAAACCGCAAAAAATGCGCCGCATGAATATATTAAATTACAGAAATCTAGAGGAGGTTGGAGAAATATACCGGAAACATGGCAATCCTGGGCAGATTCCGAGTCCTTGGCTAAGCTGGGTGGGTTGATGTGGATACGTTAAGAGGCAACAATGCGGCGAAGCACAAGAAAAATTAAAAGGGTCACTTTACAGGGACTTAAATGCTTTTTAAACAGCAAAAAACACAACAGAGCACATCCCGGACAAAAAATGAGATGAAAAGTAAAGAAAATAAATTCATATTTGAGGCCATTTGCTCTGGGGTGGGAAGTAGGAGGAGGCTACAGTGTTTGCCCATGATAAAAAGCTCACCGATTCGACTGTCTTTGGGTCCTGAGGTTGCTGGTAACTCTCTTGACCCGGTGTGGGCACCCGGACACCATGAACACCACAAGAGCGGCTCTCGCCGCTGTTTACAAACATAATCGCTGAAAAATTAAGTTTTTGAAATTGCTTTTTAAATTAGCTGCTTATGCAGATATGAAATATGGACAGAGACTTTTGCACATAACTCAAGACTGTCATGAATATAATTCCGAGTGCCAGTTTATAGACTCAAAGTGCTCAAAGAAATCTAAATGTTGAGCAGCTCAATTATTTGAGAAATTTGCTATGAAAATGATTTAAATTGACAACACTAGCGATCGCTTAAATCTAGATATAACTTAAAAATAACTATATCACAATACTCGAAATTAGATAGACTTTTATAATTTCATAGACAAAATATTAACTGACATCAAGTCAATTAATTATTTAACATACGAAAAAATTATATAACCGAAATAAAATTTGAAAATAAAATTTTAATCTAAGCAACTCGATTCATTAATGATTACGATAAAACTAAATTTAAGTCCAAGCAACTTGATCCGTTAAGAAATTTGCATTTAAAATGATTAATTATTTTAAATAATTGTTATAATTATATTAGAGATAGCTATAATAATCTAAATTATTTAAAGAAACTCGTATTAACTACCACACTAAGATTATTGTAATATGAGAAACCAAAAAAAAGTTCTTTTTTGCTTTTCGAAAAACTATTTTATGTATGAAAATATGAAAATGTAATCCAAGTATAAAAATCTCAATTTCTTTTGAATTTTTGTATAAAAATTGATAAGAATATAATGTAATAATTTCAGTAAAAGCTGTCCAACTTTATATATGCTACCGAAACATTCTCTCTAGATATAAACTGACATAATTGCACACTAAAATCAAAGATCAGTTGTTCATTCAACTATAATATGATATTCAAAAAAAAAAGGAGTAAAAAACCAATTTCATCCGAAAAGAAAACAACCAAATTACAATGGAAACAATTCAAAACGTGCTGTTTTTAGGAGGTTGGGTTGGGTTGGAGTGGTAAGGTCAACCCTCTGGTAGATTAAGCTGTGAGCTTAGAATGCTTAAGTGGGCATGGACAAGAATACTTACAGCGGATGCGGCAAACAATCAGAAAAATGCCTAAGCCCTATCCCAAGAACAGAAAGAAAGGGGGATTTCCAAATGTAATGGAGAATGGCAATCAAAATGATCCGGACACGGGTCACGATGCTCTATGGAGACGGACTCACATCGTTCCAGGCACGTCTCTAATTGAGCGAATGCAAGGACTCGCGTAAAAAGTAAGAATTAAAAACGAAGGAAAAAATATATAAATACAAAAAAAAAACAAAGAATAGAAAAATACAACCACAATATACAAAAGGTTCAAGCGGTTTGTTTTGCGCTCCTAAGCTTATTTTTCCGAGCGGCTTTCGGCAAGTGGCGCCATAAGAAGCGTATAAATGGTGAAAAAGAATCAGAAATGAAAAGCATGGGAATTAAAAGAATCGTCGGCGGATGGCTAAACAAAACAAATGGAAAGCCAGCGACCCGCAGCGGCCACATTACAATTTCCAATGGCAATGCCAGGACATAATCCTTTCAACTTTCCATCTGCAGCTCATTATGCACGCCCAAATGCCAATTTTAATGGCCCAAATCCCGGCTAGCAGTACACTGTTAAAAATAGTGTTAAAAAAGATTAATACAATTCTTAAGGATAGAAAACATATCTTAGTTTAAGTAATATTTCAAATAAGACCAAGATCTAATTAATAAAATTAAAAATTTTATTTTTATCAAGGCCACAAATATGTTATAAGATTAAAAATAAAAAATCAGGTTTCAAATTTAAAATATTTAAATTGTTGTTTTATGTTGATCTATGTACTGTTTTTTCTATTTTATATGTTAAAAAAATGTTAATTTATTCCTGGGCCACAGTGGGATTCGAACCTGCGCTTGAAGCGCTAAATTAAAGCGGCGACTCTAACCAGAGCGCCATGGGATTAATTTTAGTTTCACATGAAAATAAAACATATTTTATTAAATTTTTCTAACAATTTAAGGTTTTACTCTTACATTAAAAACTGATATTTTTAGAATTATATTCTTAATATAAGTAATTTGGTCCTACTTCAGAAACAATATATGTAAGTTAAAAGTGTTAGGCTTTAAAAGTTGGCCTTTTTTCCAGTGCAGGGTATTGTGTGTATAGAAACTACATAGCTTTTTTGATTAATTATGTGCCGAATATGAATACTCCCAGCCGGTGAAAAGTCGAGTGAAAGGACTGGGGAAAAGTAATCGCTGCATTGTCTGTTTTGACATTTGCTTCCTCCAACTCTCTTTCTCTCTCTGTTTCTGTCTTCCCGCTCTAAGGGAGGTTTGGGTGATTAGGTCGGACTCACCTTGTCTGTCCCCTGCAACCCCTTTCCCCCCTCTTACCATCTTCCCCTGCTAGCATCAGTTTCATGCTAAATTTATCAAATGCGTAATGAGCGCACGTGAGTTGCATGCCACATGGCCACAAGCAATAAGCTTATTCTTTCTGCTTTCCTTATTTTTTTCTCACTATTTTTCAGAGACGACGACTCGGCTGTTAATTACAACTTAAATTGACAGCAAAATTGGCCGGCTAAATTGTGGGTTTTTCATGCGGTCGGCATATTAAGCGAAGCTCTAATTCGAGTGTGTCCCAAATGTTGGCATCTGTCCAGAGAGAGACAGAATGAAAGACAGAGAGAGAGAGAGAAAGATACCCAAAACCACATCCAGACAAATGAAGACTTAAGACCTACTTAAGGTATACCGATGCAGTCAAGTAAAAACAGTAAAGCTGCGTTTCCAACAAATATTCACACACTGAAAATCAAAGAAATTAGAAGCTCAAAGCGAGTTCACGACTATAAAATACTCGTTACTCAATTTAGATATATATTAATTTTATTTATGAGCTTTAAACTCCAAATTTTACTTTTATTACTGCATACTTTTTAGCGTTTGCGTAGTTTTCAAGACTTTAAACAGCTATAATTACTCTTATTTTGATCCGATGTTGATGGGATTAAGTAGGACGTTTAATAATGTTAAAAGGACACGTTCACTACCAAAAAGATATTTCTGTCTAAAAAGATGTAAGGTAGAATGATTGATAATATAATATACCCTCTCAAGATAAACGGGTATAATTAGCCAAAAAAAAAAAGCTATCACCAAATAAGAGTCCGGAGACGGAGACAGGATAGCATTTAACCCTAAATTGACACAGGAAGTCACAAATAAATACATGTATGGTTATCAAGGGTTACAAATAAAAAAAATAAAAAAAAATAAAGCGTATGTTAAATGCCATTATGTGAACAATATCAATAAGCGAACGGGGTGACGGGTTGACGGGAAGACGGGGTGACGAACGGCTTCGGAATGGGGGCTGAAACGGAAATCACAACAAAGTGCTGACATGTGCCGCGGTTACACACACACAGACACACACTTGTGCCTACCACACATGTGATGACTGGTTGTGCGTGTGTGCCGATGTGTGTGTGTTGTGGGTGTCAAGTTCCTTTTCACGCGCAAATTGAGTGCTTAAGCGGTTTAGTTGGCACGTCTGTTTGAGCACAGGACTCGCTCAAGGACGAAGGGGTTACGAGAGTACGGCGCAATTTAAGGCGGCCGTAAGCCGTAACATTCGTCTTGGAATTACTTAAGACTACTTCATGCACACAGAGCGAAAATGTCTAGTATTTGGTACTTGAAACTACACATTCCATTAAAATCAAGAATATTTACTTTAATTTATCAACTTTTAAATAAGAAAAAATATTCAAAAAAATTTGAAGTTTTAATTAAGAAAAATTTAAGTTATTATATATTCAAATTGTAATTAAAGATTTCAAAACTAATCAAGTCTAGTCTCTTTCTCTCTGTGTACAGCAGTGTCTTTTCCAAAATTTCGTCCACCCAATTCACATTTCGCGATAAGCAGTGGGTTACATTACAATTTCTCAGGGTTACATTACATATTTCCAGCCACGCCCTCGCATTTATCGTGGTTTTGCAAATTTATTTTTTAAGTCTGGCGATTTGACTTGATTTGCAAATATTATTTATTGTCAACGCTTGCAAGTTTCGCTCCTACCCTCGCATCCCCTTGGCTTGCCACCCTCATCCCCCCTCATGTGTGTGGCAGCGATAAGGCCTCCCGGGGCAGCTGCCTCTCCCAAGTCTCATTTGCATACGCGTTTTTTTGTGTGCCAACAAAAGGAAAGCGTCAAGGAAATAAAATCGCTACCAAAATGGCAATATGAATGCGGAATGTGGAATGCCAAATCGCAATGGCAATGGAAGCAGGTCGCGTGCCGGCAGCATAATTTCCAGTCGCCTTTCTACTATACCCTTGCAGACAGTATTTAAATTTAGTTAAGAAATAAGGTCTCTTAATATGTTGACATAAACTGACTGGGTTTCATTATTATTATTATTTTTATTAACTTAAATTCTTAAGTATTTTAAAAACTAGACTTTCAAAATATATGCATCTATAAATAAATTTCAATTAGAAATAAAAGTATTGAATAGGAAATTCAGACTTTTCCAAATATTCAGAAGAAATCTTTTCGAAAATAAAAAAAAATGTCAATCAATATAGAAAATTATAGCTAAATTGTTAGAAAATATAAATATTTTGTAATTTTTTAAAGTTAAATGTTGGTGTTTTTAAGATATTTAGTATTTCTTTATAAATCCGACTTGTTCACTTCGAATACTTTTTAGAGAGTGACGATTTCTAGTAATATATATTCAAATATAGAAAAGTATGTTAGTACTTGACTACTAGATTTGTTCGTTTTGCTTGTATACATGGGTAATACATTCAACACTAAAAAGTATTATAGAAAAAATTATTAATTGTATTTATACGCTTAAAATAAATTTAAAATTCGATTAAGGTTAGATAACTATAAATTAAAAATTATTTATTAAATTCTATATGTAAAGTTTAACTTATATTTTTGAAATCAAAACAGGGCCCGGTGAGAGTATCAACTTGCCGACGTAAAACTTTCTTATTGTTCCGCTTTTTGTAGCATACTTTGAGGCTGCGTGCAAAATGAGCCCCAGCACAAGAAGAAATAGAAGTAGAAGCGCTGAGATAAAGAGGAAGACGCATCGAAACTCAGTCTTACTTCGGTTTCATTTGTTGTTATTTATGCTGAGCCTGGCATTGAAATCCCCCCCGCAAAAGGACCCAGGTCCCATTTGCTCCTTTGCATACACTGCAATTACCTCGGTATCTATGTGCATGTGTGTCACACACACACATACAGCTGTGCACAATGAGGAGGAAGCGACAGTCCTTGTGGCTGGTAAATAAGAACATGTAAGAACCCAAAAGCAAAATACATATGAGCAAAAACTCGTAATAATAATAAACATGCTGGGCGAACATTTTATTGCCGCTCAATTGATACAAGAAATTATGTTTTTGATTTTTATTGCCTTGCCAAACATATGATGTTCACACACACACACGCACACACACACAGATACACGCAATCACACACACCCACCCACCAATTACAGGGCGGTTTTTGCATGCTTCGGGATTATTTTTAAGTATTTCAATTCGATTGCTTGTTGCATGATTTCAGCTGCTTTTGAAAAACTCCAACTTAATTCTAATTCCCAACATCAAATAAATGCACAACATATGGGACTTGAATTCTAACTCGTATTTTACATGCATATATATTATATTAAATATTTTACAGAATGCCTATAAAATTAAAAAAAAAATATAATACAACTTAATATACTAAATTTGACAAAAAAAAAAAAATTAGGAACCTAATACTAGGTAGCTTGTGATTAGATAACAAAGTTTGGGTAGCTAAAGTTGGCAAAATTGTATATAAAAAGTTAGAAAAATAAATTAGTAGACAATAATAAGTAACTAAAAAAATATTAAACAAAAATCGTTCGATTCTTAACAATTAAGAAAATTATGATGTTAGATGTTTATGCTATAATAACTTCAAAAGATTTTTAAGACACTTTATAAAAGTTTTTTAGAATCCAGAGTATGGACAAAGTCAAGCTCTTTCAATTTCAGCTCATGTCAATCCAATTGAAGCTGTCTGAAAAAGCTCTTCCAGTCGACAGCTACGGTCTTATCGCTTACGATCTGAATACGGATCTGAGTTTAGCTTTGAAGCGTAGACAAAGCATTTGTCATCGTGTGACATTAGATACCAGAATACCAGATACCAGATGAGTTGAGTAGGGGTTGATATTTCCATAGTATTGGCTAACCACAGACTCAGCGGGGGTTAAAACCGAATCAACGCTGTCTATTGATTTGTGTGATAATATGCAAAAAGAGGGTGGCATGGGTTTGTCACAGTTATAGTTTGTATCTATCACAAATTGAAAATGATAATACTTTCCAATTGATTGATTGAAATAATGAATGAGAGTTTTTAATTTAGCATATCTAAAATTTCACCTTGATTCGGGTGGAAATCATGTTTGTGTGCTTAATACACTTTTGAATTTGTGTGGTGATCCAAGTGCAAGCATCGAGAGACAAATCTAATAAAGATACACACACACACACACACCCTCACACACACACAAATGGACATCTTGTCTTGAAATTGATGTCAGTGACACAGTCAGAGTCACAGTCAGAAACACAAACACAATCACACCTCGGAGAACAGAGAACACGACGATCAACGAAATACACGCAGAGAAAAAACACATAGTAAAAAAAAATTCAGTCATATTTAATTTTAGATTTTGTCTTTAAATATATAACTTATTGAGACTAAATATAAAATACTTTAATAAATTTAAAAATAAAGTATTAAAGTTTAAAAACCACCTTAACATGAAAATTTAATATTTATTTATGCAATATTATAATTTAAATAATTAATTTTCGCTGAAAATACTAACGTTTTAATTTTTCAAATTTTATTGAGAAGTCAAATGTTTTTTAATATTACTTTGAAATAATAACAAATTAAAATTATTATTATTAATGTTGGAGTTTTATATTCCAATTAGTTTATATTTATAGTCAAAATTACCATAAACTTAGTGTGTTTCTTGTTTAAGTGTACGCCAAATTGGAATTAGAATGAGCGTGTTGAGCACTTCCATTGCCTTCCAGTACCTTCCAATCGGAGCTTCTCATTCATCTTTGAGCATCATAAACGCTGCGTTTAGCTTAGTTACTTAGTTTAGTATGAGCACGATAACGGTTACGATTACGGTTACGATTACGGATACGGATACTGTTACGGATACGGTCTAGTCTATATCGAATGCGTAGATATAAGCTTGTATCTGCTCAGATTTAGATTAGCAGATGTTTTCTGAGAATTACATTAATACGATTGACAAATAAATAAACCAAAGTGTAATAATTGTATGATTCAATGGAATAAATACTATATATTAATCTCAGACAATACCCAAACAGCTGTAGGCAAATATATATAAAGATCCAACTGTGAAAATACCTATCTTAATATTTGTATTCCAATTTCCAGCACAACATAATCAAGATAAAGTTCAAGTGATAAGCAGCGCATAAATTTAAATATGCTAAGTGAGTTGTGGCGACTGTGACACTCACAAACACACACAGATACACTCACAAATATGCAATCAAGTATATAAGTATATTTACATTAAATAATAGACCACGTTGACCACACCTACACACACTCACGCACTAACTCACACACACACACTTGCATCTTGAAAATCAAAATAATAGCGAATAAAAGAATAAAGCAAAAGAAAAAATGAAAATCTTTTTTCGCTAGCCAGATTTTTATATACTCTTATAGATAGATATTTATATAAAGTTCCCTTTCATTTAACAAAGTTGAAATTAGAAATTCGAATATAAATAATTCAATATTAAACAGTTTCTAAACTAAAAAAATAAAATAATATTTGCATCGAAATTTCAAAAATAAATTAGAATTTGTAGATGTTTGGATATATTTACAATACTTTTTTATTAATTTTTGAAACATAAAAATTTAAAATTAACTCTAAAACGATACTTAACCCAAAAAAAATATTGAAAATTATGATAACTGGGGATATTCAAAAAATTATTGAATGATCCAACATTTGTTGCAGAAATTTTCATTAAATAAACATGGCTATAATATTTTGAAAGATTACTTTGTGTTACTATAAATGGAATCCTTTCGAAATAATGGAAAATTTAAACTGATAAAATAAAATTAAAAATTTTTTTTGTCATTAAAAAAATATTCCCTTATTTACAAAGTTAAAATATTTGATCATTTTAAATTAAAAAAACTATAATTTATTTGCACCAATAATTTGGCAAATTTAATGTGAAGATTAAACAGATTCCGGAAAAAAAACATGCAGATGCTGGGATCTAAAGAATATTATTAAATTAACAAAGTTTATATAAAAAACAATTTCGAATTTAAAAAACCATAATTTATGCTGTATGTGTGAATATTAAAGAGAATCCTGATAAAAAAAACTTATCGTATAGAGCTAAAGTATTTAAAAATAAAGTGCAACATTGTATATACAAATTATAGTCAAATTAGCCAGATAAAATAATTAAACAAGACGTCAAACCATAATGATGTAACTATTAATAGTCAAAGTGAAATATAAGTGAAAACAATGATAGTGCAGAATTAATTTATCAGTTAACTGGTAGGGATGTAGTCTTATATGTCTGCGATAAGCAGAGATCTCTCTAATTCTAATTGAGATGAGTCTAGTAAATGTACAAGTATGTGTTTTTATGTACATCTGTGCAGAGAAATTTTATGTAAATGACTGTGATCATTTAATGTATACAAGACATTTTTATCAGTGTGTCCCCTTTTATCATAGACTTTGTATTATCTTGGCTATAATTTTAATTTTTTAAATTTTATTGTTTGCAAACAATGTGTAAATTTTGCAGTAATTAACAGAAGCAATGAATGATAAAGATTGCAAATTGTTGAAGGGAAAATATTGCCCGGAATCTTGTTTTTCAAATTTGCAAGATTACTGAATGTGATAACCCGAAACCGAACACATTTCCATACTAATATTTATTCGGAACGACACGACGGCTCTGATCTTGAGAGACAGGCACACAATCCACAACAAAACCCATCAACTGTGGGAGGAGACTAGACGAGACTACAGAGAGATTATCTAGTATCTCTGTTTTCAGTTAAGATCGCTTGTAATTTGGGCACATCATGCCACTCGATCCGCACATGGTGACGCGTGCGGTTGTTCTCCAGCTACAGTATCAAGATCAGCAACAAGATCGGCATTTCGATCGCCGCACAAGCCACTGAAAACCACAGCTAATTGCTCGTGAAATAGCTCAGAAAATTAAAAAATAAAGAGATAATTAAATAAAAGAATAGATAGACAGTAAGAAAGAAAGACAAAGCTCAAGTGCGATCGCTCAAAAGCCGGAAGAGCCCAATGTGAGAGAGAACTGAGAAGATCCCCCAACAAAGCGCTTATCACATCATCCCCAAAAATGGTGCAGAGTGAGGAGCATGCCAGGAATGTGGAGCTTGAGGCGGCAACGCCCACAGTGCCGATCACCGATCATCAACTGGAGAATGAAGACGACGATCGTCACGTGGAGGCCGATGCCAAATTGCTGGACAATGGCAATGCACATGGCACTGAGCAAAGTGATCAAACCAAGGCCAAGGTCAAGGCCAAGTTGAAAAGAGAGAAATCGGAACAGGATCGTTTAATGACCGAAGAGATCAACAAACTGCTGGACGAGATGCCACTGGAACAGAACGTAGCCTGCGGATTTTGGCTATTCCGAGGTGCATTCTTTCAGCGGTGAGTTAAGAAACATGAAAATATGAGAAGGAAAAGACAAATAATACTTAGAAAACCCAAGTTTTGAAGACAAAGTTAGGAAAACTAGGAAGAATCTAATTTACAAATATAATTTTGGATCAAAAATTGGACTAGGTTAAGCCGAAATCAAGAATTTCCAAAAATATTATTTAGAATTGCAAAAAATTTAAAAATTTAAAAGATCGGCAAGCAAAATTGGAAATAATGTTATTAGAAAATTAAAATTGGGATAGAATATTGAAAAATTGTTCTTAAAAGATTAAAATGCGGATAAAATATTGTCTAGGAAAAAATAAGGAAAGGGGAAAATTAAAAAAATAAGCAATACACAAAGTAGCACAATTTGGAAAAGAAAATTAAGATAAAAATCTAGGAAGCATATTTCAGAACTTTTTACTCAGAATGAATTTATTTAAATCGATTTGCTAATCGACTTAGTTTCCTAATGCTTGTTTAAATTTCTTTAAATTTAGTTCTTCGATTTTCTCCTTCATTTTAAAATTTTGACAAAAATATTCAAAGTTCTTATGAGTTTTTGAATTCTTTTTTGTAGATTTGCCAATCAAACTGCCTATGTTCTGCTTTATGGCATTGTGGGCTGCATTTTCTCCATGACATATGCCTACTTCAATGGCACCATAACGACCATTGAGAAACGCTTCAAAATACCCTCGAAAAACACGGGAATTATCTCAGTGGGTAATGACATAAGTCAAACACTCGTATCTGCCGTTCTGGCTTATTATGCCGGCAAAGGACATCGACCACGTTGGATTGGCTTTGGTAAACCATATATTAAATCTATACTATCATAATAGTTATCTAATCTAAATTCAACCTGAAGGCTTACTAACAATCGTCGTCTTCTGTCTGATGACAACATCGCCGCACTTTCTTTATGGACCCGGCGAGGATGCCTTGGCCTTGACCCAGGAGTTTGGCGCCACTCCCGATGAGAATGTCACCCTGGAAGCCATCGAGGAGCAACGATCAAAGATTCTCTGTCGTCTTCATGGCGGCGGCGCTGAGTGTGAAGTCGGAGAGGGAAACTTTGCACCACAGGTGCTGCTATTTGTGGCTCAGTTTATATCTGGCATCGGTGGATCGTTATACTATACACTGGGCGTATCCTATATGGATGACAACACTAAGAGATCCAAAACTCCAGCCCTACTAAGTAAGTTTCGAATAAATAACTGGAATTTTCCTCTTCCAACTCGTTAAGAACTATGACGCACATCTAATGATCTGATAAACAAAAGAATAATCTGTAGATAATGGTTAATTGCTTTACGATTCCTGTAGAGATAACATTAGATACTCCCTATTCAAAACCATTATAGCTTCCGTTTATTGTAGTATAGACTAGCGACTGATTCACGAATAGACAAATTCTATCATAATTTTGAAGTTTTTCCATTGAAATTCAGATCCTATAAAGAATTTCGCATAAAAAATTCGACAATATAGAGAAGAAGATAAAAATGAGGAAGAACAATATAATTAGAAAAAACTATTGAGATGGTAAACAGTATGAAAAAAAAGTAATCAGAAAAAATAGTCAGAAAATCTAATTTCCCAAAATATTAATGAAAAATTAGGAAGATATTAGGAGGTATTAAAAGGAAGTGCAGATATTATTAATAAAAACTTAGGATAAATGAAGGAATCAGAAAAACTAAGAAAAAAAAAAACCAAAAACAATGTTTTTAAATTAAATTCTGTGTGTTTTCAGGTCTCTCGTACTTCTTGAGAATGCTGGGACCTGCCATAGGCTATGCCCTGGCCTCGTTCTGCCTGAGATTGTATATAGCTCCACAACTGCATCCGGTGATCAATAACAAGGATCCACGCTGGCTGGGCGCCTGGTGGCTTGGATGGATCGTGATGGGCGGTTTGTTGGCATTCTCGGGTGTTTTTCTATCGATGTTTCCCAAGGAACTTCCCCGAGCGGTGGCCAGAAGATTGGTGGAGGAGAAGCGACGAAGGGAGCGACAATCGCTGAAGCAGAAGGAACAATCAAAGAACGATAAACTCACTGCAGAGCTGGAGCCACAAGTGTCGGTTCAAGAGCCCAAGGCCTCCTTTGGCGATATGCTGGTGACCTTCAAGAGGCTGACGACCAATAAGACCTACATGTGCAATACCTTATCGAATATCTTCTATCTGATTGGTTACACGCCCTTCTGGATATTCACGCCCAAATACATTGAGGTGCAGTACCGACAATCGGCGGCTACATCCAGCATGGTCACCGGTACCGTTGCCCTTGCCTTCTCCGCCATTGGAGTGCTCCTGTCCGGCTTTATCATTTCCAGGTATAAGCCACGTGCTCGATATATGGCTGCCTGGAATGTCATCAGTGCTTTTCTGGTGGTAGCCGGTGTAGTGACCTATGCCTTCATTGGATGTCCTGACAACGAGACCTCGGTCGTTGTGAATATTCACAATAGGGACATCAATAGTACCGCCACCTGTAACTCGGCCTGTTCCTGCGATTATGTGCGCTACTCTCCGATCTGTGGTGAGAACAACATGACCTATATATCGGCCTGTCATGCCGGCTGTAAAATGGAACACGTCAGATCCAATGGCAAGAAGGTAATTCCCATTTACTTAACATATACACACACTTTTAAAAACAATACTTCCAATTTAGAAATTCGCCATGTTAGTTAAAAAATACCTAACTGTCAATAATTTAATGATCATTATTAGAAATAGTCTTCTTTTCCCAAAAAATATTATTTTTTAAACCAAAAAAATTCAAAAAATATAGTTTTTTATAATCTTAGTCTTAATATAAGAAACATTCCTCAAAAGTTTGCAATTATTTTCATATTTGAAACATTTCATTTATTTTTAGTAGACATATAATTTGGAAACAGTTTAAAAAAGGACACTTTTCTTCAAAATAGGCTAATTTAGAAATCCAGATCGCAAAGTGAAACCTAAGGAGTTAAGATAAAATTCATTTAAAATCTTTTTCACAACATAAGAAAATTACCATAAACTCAATTTTTCTAAAACAGTTGCCATATAAAAAGTTATATGACATCATTGCTGGATTTATAAGAAATTAGATTTTATTAGGTATTTTAGAAAAGAAAATTCTCATTAAGAAATTTTTTGTTTTATCGGGTAAAATTTTAGTTTCTAATACCAAAATTTGGTTAATTTTCTTTGACTATAACTAAGATTCAAATTTCGTTCCTTGCAGGTTTTCTATGACTGTTCCTGCATTCCAGGAGGCACTGAAAATGCATCCACTCCGTTTTCGTTTAAACGTCTCACGGCCTTTGATTTGACAAGTGACAACAGTAGCTTGAATCTCGATGGTGCCACAACAAGCATGTCCCACTTGGAGGTAGAAATAAAATATAATTTCTGAACTCTAAAAATTTGTTCAACTCTGATTTATAATCAATATTTTTAACAGATGCTTGCGGCGGGTCAGGCAACTCCGGGAGCATGTCCCGTCAACTGCTGGACACAATTTGTGGCCTTCTTATCGGTAATGTGTTTCCTCAAGTTTATCGGAGCTGCGGGCAGAGCATCCAATTTCTTGGTCTCCGTGCGTTGTGTGCCGGAAAAGGATAAAACCGCTGCCATGGGATTTGGAATGATGCTGTGCTCAATGTTCGCCTTTATACCCGGTCCCATATTTTTTGGTTGGATCTTTGATCGCATGTGTCTCGTTTGGGGCAAAACTTGTACCAACAAGGGCAACTGTTGGCTCTACGATCCACAGTCAATGAGGTAAACTCTGTTTCACATTAAATACATATTTTCAGCCAGGTCAAAAAAAAATTATAATAAAAATAATTATTATAATTATTAAAATAAAATTTAGCTCTCTTTTTCTATATAATTATGAAATAATTATTGAATTTCAATTTTTATTTAAAAATCATAACATTACAAAAATAAAACTTCCCATTTTTTATGTCATAGATATACACTCAACTTTACGGCTGCTGTCTTTATAACCCTCGGAGCTATATTCGACTTCGGTGTCTGGTATTATGTAAAGGATCTTAAAATATTCGACGAGGAGATCAAAGAAGTCGAAATGCAAATCGTAAAGCATGAGGAGGAAGCGAATCCTGAGAAGAATACCGAAATATAGTAGTATAAGTTAAGACAACTCTATCCTTAAGTGTTTATGAGTGATTTGTGGTACCACAGCATTATAATCGTAGTTCTCTCAATTCGGTATTATGTGGTTAAGATCGTGTGATAAATCCAGGGACCGAAATTAATAGTTGTGGAATCCAATCGTTACTAATTAAATCAATGTGTAGGAAATATGCTATAGTAATTATAATAAATAATTATTAAAGTCCAACAAATATATGAAACTTGTGTTTTTATTTTTTAATTTTATTTAAAAGTTACGGATGAAAACTTGAAAAGAAAAGTTTGAAAGAAAATTCTACATTTATGTTTGTATTTCATATAAACATTTACGGTAAAAATAGATAAAAAGAAATATATTTTTTCGTTAAATTTATTTTAAAATAAAAAAATAGAGTCACTTTTGTTCTAAAATGAAAGTTAAGTATTCCGTAAAAATTAAAAACGTTAATTGTTATATAAGAAAAATAATAAAACTCGGAAAATAATTGTTAAGTCGTTATTATTTTTAAACTAAAGAAAGTAGCGGTCACTGGTTAAATCCAATTATTAAGGCTCTCGTTTTACCATTACAAATACACATACTACAATTACAACTATAGGTACACAATATAAGCATGTATTTATCATTTGTATGTTTGTATTTGAACAATCTTAAATAAAGTACACAAATGTCAGTCCAGATCCACATTATATACTATATTTATACAATTTATATATGTGATTTTATATATATTTCGTCTGGTTTATATAGACATAGGCTCATTCCAACTGGCTTATCTAAAATAAATCATAAAAATATAAACTGCAAGACTTTATGGTTATATTATGCATTTAGATTCATTTAGGAGAATCTTCTAGTTTTTATTATCAACAGTTTAGTTTAGTCAAGAGTTTCGACGGTCGATGTTCTCCAGAATTCACCAGAATATTTTAAAGTAAGGATATTTTAGCTATTAAAAATATAACAAAACTTCACCGCATCAAAAATTTTTGACACAATAAAAACGTTGAAAATAGGAAAACAAGTATTTATCTGATCATAATTAAGATCCGATTATTATGTTTAAAGAGACGGTAATTTATTACGGAAAAGAAATTTTGGAAATCATATTTTCCTTAACGTCAAAAATCATTTTAAGAACATGAGTTGTGCTCTATTCTGTTCTAAATTAAAATATTCACAGTTAATAAATCAAATTTTAGCAGTAGTCTCTTTGTATACAATGTGAGTCTATCTACTTTTTTATCCACATTCAACGCTCTTAACTCAGCTTATCATTTGAATATGTTTATCCATGTCCAAAAAGCAGTTAGCTCATCTCCATATATTAAGTGAAATCGGGCATTGACCACACGAAATGTCATCGGTGATATAATACTGAGATTTATATTGGAATCTCAACGATAAGCCGATATATATATCTATCCTGTCATTGCATATATGTCATGTAAATATTGCCACGATCTACAGTCTAGATAAAATAATTTATATATTCTTCGTAAATATTCGAATATGCAAAGAAAGATAACCCAAGAAGATAACAAACAGCTTAAGTTGCACTAAAAGTTCAAAAAGTTGAGAACCAAAAAATTATGATCGAAACGACCTTCCCGTTACAAATTTTATATAAATTAAAACCCAATAAAAGTCAGTTTGCTTGTCTTTATAACCGTGACTGCAGATAAGAGGGCTCGTTCCCAAAGATGAATAAAGTTAAGAAAATGTAATACACGTAGCAATATGATATTTTGAATATTTTGAGAGAATCAAAAAGTCTCTGTCATGATGATATTCCACTAAATTGGCGGCTATTGAAATTGATATTTTAGTAGCTATACAGATAAAATATAAAATATATCAAGACCCCACAGAAATAAGACTTGTTCTTGACATAAGCTCTATGAAGAGAATTCGGCATTTGATAAACACATAATCTCTTTAGTAGATAACAAAAAAGGGTAAAGCTTTCTTATTAAAATTATAGCTTAAGTCTTTTTGCAACTCATTCAAAAAGAAAATTGTTGTTAAATAAGCATCAAGAACTAGTTTGCCGTCAGTCTCGTTGGATTCCTGTTTGGAGAACGTACAGAATAAATGCCGTATCGAGTAGACCATAAAACTCCGTAAAAAAAACTGTGCCGTAAGGAGAAGAAGAAGAATTTAAGACGGCGGAAATTTCTTTTCCATTCCGGCCTTAAAAATGGAAAACCCGGAAAAACACCAAATTGAGATAACTCCATTTTTACACGATGCGAATAATGATCAAATCGAAAAATTGGACAGTGAGAAACCCCACAAAGATGTATCTTGCGGATTTTGGATATTCAAGGGACCTTTTCTACAAAGGTATTTCTTAAATACGTGCCAAAAAGTATTACAACTCAATAAGAGTATTTTCTACAGGTTTGCTACTGAAAAAATGTATGTGGTGATTTACGGCATCGGAGGATGTCTTTTGTCGCTGAGCATGGCATATTTTAGTGGAACCATAACGACCTTGGAAAAGCGATATAAGATACCAACAAAAATGTCTGGAGTTATTTTAGTAGGAAATGATATAAGTATGATGATAACATCGGTTCTTGCTGGATATTATATACATAATAAGGCACATCGACCACGTTGGTTGGCTTCAGGTAAGTCAACTTTAACCAAAAACCATAAATATTATTAGTTTACAGTTTTCATCATGAATTTAAAGATCCTATTCATATAAATTATAATTTAAATTTTTTTCTACTATTATTTTTTAATGGAAATTAAAAATGTAAATATGTTTTATATAAAATAAATAGTTTTGAGCTTAAAAAAAGTATTTTAAAAGTTGTATTTGTTGCTGTTCTTCTTTTAAAGGATTCTTTTCAATGTTCCTATTCTGTGTGCTAACAAGTTCGCTACACTTAATGTATGGACCTGGCGAAGAAGCCTTAAAACTAACCCGGGAATATGGAGAAATGCAAAATGTGAGCACACACTTGACAAGTTCGCAAACCGATCAGAAACTATGCAGAAAAGAGGAAGCAGCCTGTATTATGGAGGAAGGTACCTGGATACCACAAGTTGTTCTGTTTGCTGGCGAGTTTTTGGCTGGTATCGGATTTGGTTTATTCTGGAGTATAGGCATAGCCTATATGGATGACAATACCTCAAAGGCGAAATCACCAGCTCTTCTCAGTAAGTGAATATGATAACTGACATAAAATATAATCACTGGTTAATATTATAAATGCCTGCATTTAGTTCATTGACTTTTGACAAAGTAAGAAAAAAAAATTTTTTTTAATAATCGAAGAAATATCAAATTTTCTAGATGAAAAAAATTTAAATGCAGAATCAATTAAGAGACCAAACCATGATCAAACTGACATTTCGCTTGAAAATCGGTTAAGTTTTAGCAAAGTTATGAGAGATCAAAATTTTCAAAAAAATGTCAAGGGGTATGTATGGAAAATTGGATGATAGATGGCTTGATGATCGAAAAAATATCAAATTTTCTAGATGAAAAAAATTTAAATGCAGAATTATTTAAGAGGTCAAATCATGAACAAAATGACATTCTGCTTGAAAATCGGTTGAGTTTTGATAAAGTTATGAGAGATCAAAATTTTCAAAAAAATGTCAAGGGGTATGTATGGAAAGTTGGATGACAGATGGCTTAGGATCGAAAAAATATCAAATTTTCTAGATGAAAAAAATTTAAATGAAGAATCAATTTACAGACCAAACCATGATCAAACTGACATTCCGCTTGAAAATCGGTTAAGTTTTAGCGAAGTTATGAGAGATCAAAATTTTCAAAAAAAAATGTCAAGGGGTATGTATGGAAAATTGGATGATAGATGGCTTGATGATCGAAAAAATATCAATTTTCTAGATCAACAAAATTTAAATGCAGAGTTAATTAAGAGGCCAAATCATGAACAAAATGACATTCTGATTGAAAAGTTTTAGCAAAGTTATAACAGTTCAAAGTTGACCAACTTTTTGACCTAGTAACATTACTACAACCGTACCGGTATAAGCTTTCGGAATAGATACAAATTTTTTTAATTATTTTAGTACTTTCTTTATTTCATTATTGTTTAATTTGATTATTATAATATATACTTATTCATTTTTCTTAATGACTAATTCATGTAATGAATTTATTCATTTCTTATCAATTATTTTATTCATTAAGTTATGGATTTCTGTATTTTTTTTGTCGTGCAAATCGGCATTAACAATTTGTGTATTTATTGCTATTTATTATTTATTTATGATTATTTATTTATTAATTAAAAACAAATTTCTTCAGGTGCTACTGCGTTCCTTCGCATGCTTGGTCCGGCACTTGGATATTCCCTGGCTTCCATGTGTCTGCGTTTGTATATAGAACCAAGTCTGGAGCCTCTGATCAAGCCCGGAGATCCAAGATGGTTGGGTGCCTGGTGGCTCGGCTGGCTAGTTTTGGCTGTGGTCACATTCATTATTGCATTCCTGATGCTTCTGTTTCCCAAGGAGTTGCCGAGCTCGAAAGCCAGGCGTTTAAAACTGGAGCTAAGTGGACAGCAGGATCATAGCGATCAAAAGGATCTTTCGGCCAGTGACATGTGGAAATGTGTAAAACGCCTGGCAACCAACAAAATCTATATGTACAACACTTTTGCCTCGAGTTTTTATCTTTTCGGATATCTGGCTTACTGGATATTCACGCCAAAGTATATCGAGACCCAATATCGACAATCCGCATCCACGGCCACATTGGCCACAGGATCCGTAGCTCTCACCTTCTCTGCCATTGGAGTCCTTCTCTCCGGTTACGTCGTGTCCAAGTACAAGCCTAGTGGACGGACCATGGCGGCTTGGAATGCTTTCGTCGATTTTATTACAGTTGCTGCGGTTTTTTTCTATGTGATCATCGGTTGCGATGGAAGCGATAATCTGGGATCCATGGCAACCACCACTGATTGCACAGCCGCCTGCCATTGTGAATATGTCCACTATGCTCCGATCTGTAGTCCCAACAATGTCACCTATATATCCGCCTGCCATGCCGGATGCACTGGCAAATCCAAGGACCTCCAAGGACATACCATGTACACAGGTTGTGGTTGTCTAACCGGACTGAACAGCACAGGAATATCAGGAGATATATCCCATGTAAGATCTTATTTTTATTTCATTTTACTTATTTATTTTTGAAATAGAGAAAATGTTTATTTATTTACAACTTATGCACACAGTATATATACTTAAATAAATCAAAGCTATATAAATAAATAAGTTTAATATTTTATCATATATATTTATAATATAGTAACATCTTATCGATCTTATTAATAGTTTATACCTATCAATTAACCATAAAAATACTCTATCTATTTTACTCTAACTAATTAATTGTAAAATGTTTATTGTGTTTTATAATTTTCTAATTTCTAACCTCTATACTATTTTTTTCTTTGGACAATTTCTGTATTGACTAAAAATTTTTCAAGAAAATAATATTTAAAAAATACTATTTCAATTATAACTTTTTCATATGTCAGAAATAATTATATCGAGGTTATTCTTCCCAAAATTAAGAACAATTTTTTTGACAATTAGAAATTTTTTTTTAAATTATGATAACTTAAAATCTACAAAGGGTTTTCGAAGAGTAAGTAATGTTATTTTGAATATTCTTATTATGCATAATATTTAATTAATATATTATTTAAGTACATAAACTTATGTATTGAATAGAACTTATTAAATTAGAGCTGAGACCTTTTCCTACCCGATTTCAGATGCAAACTGCAGTGGATGGAGCCTGTCCTGTGGATTGTACCAAACAGTTTTATATTTTTCTGGCCGTCATGTGTTTTACTAAATTCATTGGAGCCTGCAGTAAGTCAACCAACGTCCTCATATCACTGCGATGTATTCTACCTGAAGACAAAAGCTTGGCCCTGGGTGTCAGTGGCATGGTTGCCTGTCTGACAGCCCTAATTCCTAGTCCAATTTTCTTTGGATGGCTCCTGGACAAATACTGCTTGGTTTGGGGCAAAACGTGCAGCAATAAGGGAAATTGCTGGCTCTACGATACGTATTCATTAAGGTAAATTTTTTTACATTACTAATTATTCGACATAAAATGTATATATATATTTTATTTACAGATATACATTTAATTTTGTGGCAGCATTTTTCATATTTTTTGGAGGCATCTTAAATATTGGAGTATGGCTTAATGCTAAAAATCTTAAAGTATTTGATGATGACACAATTGAAAAGAAGAAATTGGACAGCAATTTTGATAATTTTAACAAAATCACAATAAGCCAAGTAAATAAAGTTCCCAAGGAACAACAAGAAACTTAAGTTTAAAATTAATTATAATAATTGTAAATTGCAAATAAATTTAAAATAAATCAAATAATTCGTATTTAAATATGTTTATCTTCATCGACTTTGCTTAAGATATGAAGATAGTGCTAATCCTGAAAATACAAGTAAATATAAGTAGAATTCCATTCGAAATATTTGGATGATATTTTGTAAAGTCACTTCTACGATGGTGAAATAATTTTATATATTCTTCATAGAGAGTACTATGAAACAGAACAGAAATTATATGCAAATATAAATCTAAGACAATATTTTTTTGAAGATCACAGGGAAAACAAAACCGGATAAAAAAGCCAAGGTGGAAGCTAAGAAGCAAGCATATATTTGAGTAGGAAATATCATATAATAGACAAATGTAAGAAAAAGCAATTGTAGAGTAACAAAACGATAAAAATCTGTAACGTTAAAGACGAGGTACTATAATAAAAGTAAATGGCAGTGGATTAGTTTTAAAACTATAATATAATAGCACACATACATGTCTATTATGTTGTTATGAAAGATGCTTTAACTAAAAAAAGACTCAATATAATTAAAGAAGTGGGAGATACGCGTAAATTTTTATCATTTGATGTGAATTTGCTTATCTCGTTAGGAATTAAGATGTAGACGCAATATATATATTATGTAGAATGAATGCATCCGCTTAATCTTGGTCGTTGTCGTACGAAATCTTTTATTGATGTTAATTGTCGAGATAATTTCCGACTTGTAAATATACTTTTGAAAACCAACGTAACTCAGTTCGTTTGGGTATTTCGATGGAACAAGTCAAAAATGAGCGGTGAAGTGAAAGGTCAAAGTGAGGAATCGCCATTTCTGGTTGATGCAATTAAGATTTCAGTTAAAGATAAAGAAAAACAGGAAGAAAAGGATACAGAAACACGACATGAAAACAAGGATATTACCAGTGGATTTTGGATATTTAAGGGGCCTCTGCTACAAAGGTTATATCACAAAAAGTAATGCAATCTTTCGATTCAGCTAATGAAAACCCACTATAATTCCAGATGTGCCACTGAAACAACATATGTTGCTATCTATGGTATCGCTGGACTAATTTTAGCAATGTCATTTACTTATTTTAATGGTACAATGACAACTTTGGAAAAACGATACAAAATTCCAACAAAAATATTTGGTGTAATTACGATAGGAAATGATATAACCGCAATGATCGGATCGGTTTTTGTTGGATATTATCTACAAAAAGTGCATCGACCACGTTGGATGGCCTTAGGTAAATAATATTGCAATTAATAATGATTTTATTATTTTATTTTTTAATTTGTGTTATTTTATGAAATTTTTTTTTTATTCAAATTAATGTAATAAAACTAAAAAAAAATAGTAAATTTCAAACTCTTGTTTTAAATTTTATTACTTCATAATTTTATTCAAAAGAGATGAATTTAAACACCTATGTTGTGATTCCGAATTAAGGAATCATTATTTATTCGACAATTAGAATAAATAATTCATATTAAAAAAATTTAAACATTTTACATAATAATAATGATAAAATTTTCGTCTTATAGGTTGCTTAATAACGGTCACATTTTCCCTAATGAATCTCTGTCTACATTTTATTTACGGAGCCGGCGCAGATGCTTTAAGTCTGACCCACGAGTTTGGAAATCTTAAAGATATAAACGGAAATGTGACAATTTCGAAATCAAGTCAAAAATTTTGCACCTCTGAAGATTCAACTTGTTTGACAGACACCGATTCGTGGGCACCAATAATAATATTATTTATAGCACAGCTGATTTTGGGAATCGGTTCATCTATTTATTGGATTACGGGTATTGCCTACATGGATGACAACAGTAAGAAGTCGAGAGCACCTGCCATGCTGAGTAAGTGAATTATTTAACCATCCATCTATAAGAACACGTCAATCTCTGGAACTATAAGAGCTAGAAACTTCAAATTTGGCTTGTAGATTCCTGGTTACCAGATGTAGATCCAGTTTATTTTTTGCCACAGAACGAGCCTAGCCAAATTTGTTTCAGATCTTTTTTTTTATATCAATAGCTGCCAGAAGCAATTGGTCGAAAATCAACTTTTAGATACATTTTTGTAGCTAAAGTATTGACCATAATTTCTGTCCATTTCAGCTTTCTCCACATGTATTCGAATGTTGGGCCCGGCTGGCGGATATCTGCTGGCATCCATGTGCTTAAAGATGTATATAGAGCCAAGTTTGAGTCCAGTAATAATGCCCGAGGATCCAAGATGGCTGGGCGCCTGGTGGATCGGCTATATAGTATTGGCAATCTGTACAATATTAATCGCATTTGTGATATCTCTCTTTCCGAAAGAGTTGCCTAGCTCCAAGGCCAGACGTCTGAAACTGGCTAAGGCTAATGAAAAGGATCCAAATGAGCACCAGGATCTTTCACTGCAAAATATGTGGAAATCGTCTAAAGACTTGTTGAACAACAAACTTTATTTGTACAATTTATACGCCTCAATCGTGTACTTCTTTGGCTATAATGTCTATTGGAATTTCTCGCAGAAGTATATTGAGATCCAATATCGTCAGTCGGCATCTGGAGCCTCAATGGCTACAGGACCCGTAGCTCTTGGATTCTCTGCTGTGGGTGTACTTCTCTCCGGCTACGTACTGTCCAAATATAAGCCGAAGGCTCGCTCTATTGCCGTTTGGAATGTCGTAGTCGATTTCCTGACTGTTGCCGGCATCGTCTGTTATGCATTTATTGGATGTAAGGCCAGCGATCAGTTAGGATCCATGGCGACCACCAGTGAGTGTAGTGCCGCCTGCCATTGTGAGTATGTCCACTATGCTCCGATCTGTAGTCCCAACAATGTCACCTATATATCCGCCTGCCATGCCGGATGCACTGGCAAATCCAAGGACCTCCAAGGACATACCATGTACACAGGTTGTGGTTGTATAACCGGACTGAACAGCACAGAAATCTCAGGAGATATATCCCATGTAAGAACTTTTTTTTTATTCGATTCATTATCTAGTCAATACAGTAAGCTAAAATCGAGCAGTATTTCAGTATTTATGTTTGGAAGAATGTATGTAACAGGCAGAAGGGGGCGTGGCAGACCCCCAAAAGTATATATATTCTTGATCAGGATCAACAGCCGAGTCGATTGAGCCATGTCCGTCTGTCTGTCCGTCCGTCCGTCTGTTTGAACGCGTCGATATTAGAGACCATAAAAGCTAGAGACTTCAAACATGGTATTTAGGTTCCTGATAAAGCTTGCTTTTTTTCTTGGATCGGACCTCTATATCATATAGCTGCCATATATAGAATATGCATTTAAGTTGGTGTTATATATCCTGCCCAAATTTGGTTTAGATCGGTTTCCTAATCATTTCATTTAATCAGAAACATTATCATTTCAATGATTATGATTATATAAAGGTAATTTATAATTAAACTAATTAATATATAACGAAATAGATTTGGAACTGGCAACTCAATATCTTTAATTTCTAAATTCTAACTTCAGATGCTCACTGCACTCGATGGTCCCTGTCCGGTTGACTGCTCCAAACAGTTTTACACTTTCCTGGTGGTCATGTGTTTCCTTAAGTTCGTCGGAGCATTTGGTAAATCGGGCAGCTTTCTTCTAACGTTACGTTGTGTGCCGCCAGATCAGAAAAGCTTTGGATTGGGACTTCATGGTATGATTTGTTCACTGTTCGCTTTTATACCCAGTCCAATATTCTTTGGCTGGCTAATTGATAAATATTGCCTGCTATGGGGTAAAACCTGCGGTAATCAAGGCAATTGTTGGCTGTACGATACACAGGCACTCAGGTAAATGTATAAATAAATTACTTTAAATATATTATTTACTAATGATGTGTATTATTTTTTATATCTTAGATATGTGCTCAATTTTACGGCAGGAGCATTTTTACTTGCGGGCGGATTGTTTAATATTTTTGTTTGGTATTATGCTAAGGATCTGCAAATATTCGATGATAATGAAAAGAAGACAACTGAAGATAATTATTTAAATGATGATCGCAATGCACTTCAACTAAAAATAAGAAAAGAAAAACAGTAGAATTAGTTATAACATGAATTGAACAATAAAAATCTTAATTTCTACTTGCGCAAGGATTGTTTAAAATTAAAATGCTATGTTTTTATCTTCCTCTTATTTTATATTTTTGTTTTCTAATAATAGAAATTTGCCTAATTTAAATTTCTTAAGTTAAATTTTCAAATTAAATGCTTCCTGGTTTTGGTTGCCTAATTTTAATACCGAATTTTTAATATTCTGGGTTATATTTTTCGACATTCTTTAAGGGAATCCTTGTTAAATAATAAATTGAACAATAAAAACATTTTAATATAAATCAATCCAATATGGACATCCATTTTTCAGGTAACTCTGGAGAATCCTGCGTCTGATTAACATACTTTTCCTCCATTTCATGTCCTTCGTAGAGACACCACAAGGCGTCAAAGAGAATCAATTGGAGAAGACCTCCGCCAGAGTCGCATTCCTCGAATGTTATGGGAGGCAAATCATTTTGAACTTGAGCAGAATACGCACTCAAGCGTTCATTATTTAAACTGCCCAATGAAATGGGTTTGTTCTTATGCTCTTCAATCTTCCACATGGCCTGTAAGACCTTTGGTAAAGCTATCAAGTACTCTTTAAATAAGGCAGCAGCATCCACATTTTGTGTGTAGTTTTTTTGCAGTTTACGCAGCTGATCAAGGTGAGTTCTTTCCTCAAATAGCTCAAGTTTCACTTGAGATAAACAGCGCGCTGACTTGGCGCAGAACATTTTGAGAAAGGAGTTTTGAAGATGACATTCATCTAAAACAACTTGTGGCAGTTTCTGTCCGCACATTATCGAAATCTCTTTTAGAGCCTTCATGCTCACATTATTCTTGGGTGTAATGATGGCAACATAATTTTCCAGACCATTATCTTCGATTTCAAGCATTATGTTTGTTATTATTCGGCCGATAGCATCGTTTGTGATTATCTAAAGTGAATAAATAAATTAGTAAGAAACATTTTAGCTTTTTTGGACTAACAGCCGAGTAAATATAGCCATGTCCAACTTAATTTCAAAGACTATAAAAGCTAGTGACAACAAACATCCAGTTTAAGTATAAAAAACTTTTTTGTTCTTTGACATATCTTAACCACATCTATAGAATATGTATGCATTTAAGTTAGTTGTATACATATTGATGAAAGCTCATTCAAATTGGTTTACTATATTATATAGCTGCCATAGCAATGATCGGTCAAAAATCAAGTTTTAGTATGAAAAACTTTTTTGTTTTATGAGATATCTTATCCAAACTGATAGAATTTTCATTTAAGTTGGTCTATTACATCTTGGCCGAAATTGGTTTGAATCGGTGCTGTCATAGGATTGGTCGGTCAAAGATTCAGTTTTAGTTTGAAAAACTATTTTGCTTTTGAGCCTTTTAGTTTCTTAATGTGTCTGCACATCTTAAGAGTATTGTCAACAAATTTAGTTGCTTCAAGTCTTCTAATCTCTGAGATTTAGGTGAATAAGTGCTGGACAGACATTATCACACACCAAATTGCATTGGGTATTGGACTTATTATTGGTATCACTGCATTGGGGAGTTTCTCACCGGTGCCTTAACTTGATCCAGATCCGTATTTGGTCTCCGAACCACAGCCAAACTCCTCGCATAGCAAAGACGCTGCTCCTCTCCATTAGTGCGGGAAACGAACACAACAAAGATCTGAAAAGTATAATTATTCATTAACGTGAGTATAAATATATATTGAAAAATGATAGCCCAAATTCCTAAGGTACGCTCAATTCTAAGAAACCTTAGTTCAAAAATCAATTCCCGCTTTCCGAGTTGAAAAATTTATATTTTTTTTAATTTTATATTATTAGCATATCTTTAGTTTTTTTAGTCCGATCCTGACAGGGTTGGTCTTAAAACTCTTGTTAGGACCAAGACCTTTAAAAGTTCATGGAGTGGGACTAGGAATTGATTTTAGAACTATGGTTTCTTTGTGAAAACAACTTAGAATTGACCGTAGATTTCGAGTTTATATCATTTTTTGAAAAAATTAAATGAAAAATAACCGATGCACCCTAATATATATACATAAGTCTATTCAGAAGGCTTACCTTGTGGTTGTATGGCGATCTTCGCACCCAAAACTCACTCATATTGAGAACATACGTCTTGGATCGATCAATGCGATGCAGTACGCCGGGATTATAATACTCCAGTCCATCGCGATTATATGTTTTGAGAATGCGCCGCAATCGCCACTGCACTTTCTTCGAAAACACGGCGTATTCTTCATCCGTCATCGCTGCAATTTGCGCAAAATCATCCGGCTGCACACAAGCTTCGTATTTAGTTATCGGTGCTCTTCCGGGTCGCACAAATCCCTGGGCCTGAGCCTCCGCCTTCTCGTGACGGGCTGTCATCAGTCGGTCCGTCAGTTCCTGCTGGGTGCCTTCAGTGGTTAAGCCGTATCCGTGAAGTTCGCGTAACAAATCCCGCAAGTTGAAATCGCACAGTGGAAACTCCATTTTTAGAAATTTTAGCGGCTAACTGTTGTTGCTCAACAGCTGTTTATCACAGAGCTAAATGTCAGTGTGGCAAAGTACCGCACAGTGCAGTGTTAAAAAATGCGCGCCAATTGCAATCTATATTCTATCGATGTTTAAGGATTTGAATGCAGAAAGTGCAGTGTGCTAAAATGCAGCAGAGTGTATGTAGTGTTGGAGAATGAGCGCCAATTGTTATCGATAGTCTATCGATACTTAAAAATTCAAATGTATAAGAAGCGCGAGTATTGAAGTTTGAGTTATTATATATTTTTTGGTGTCTAGTGTAATTGAATGCATGTTAAGCACGAACAAATTTAAAATATAGTAAATGATAATAAGATGAACTATTTTACTTACCACGACCAAATTCAACCAAC
This sequence comes from Drosophila innubila, assembly GCF_004354385.1. Taxonomy (NCBI): domain Eukaryota; kingdom Metazoa; phylum Arthropoda; class Insecta; order Diptera; family Drosophilidae; genus Drosophila; species Drosophila innubila. The sequence goes on along the minus strand of NW_022995374.1, from coordinate 755,523 downwards.
ATTTATTCATTTTTCATTTCAAGCTTTCAGTGCTTTAAAATTCCTATAAAATGTCACAGTTGCTTTGAAAGTCACACTCAAAATTTCCATATTTAAACTGCAATAGTTTTCACTTCCATCCATCCCTATTCCCATCCCCCATTTCACCCCCATGGCAGAGGCAGGATTCAACAGTTGTTGTAGATGGAAGGCGATCCTCAGCAAGAGTCTGCCACAAAAATGTAACCCTAATTGTTTTGAGCCATTGAACGGCAAATGTCCCGATTACAAGATTATTGATGTTGTCAAACTCACTGAAAATCCGGAAGAATCTCACGTTGCCTTTCAAGAGCCAGTAGCTGAAGCTCCTTTCCGCCGTATTATAGACACAAAAGCATTGTGTGCCCGGTGTTGCGAAGAGCCGGATGCGGAAACGAAACGTTGTAAATTGTGGGATGCTCAGAATTCCAGCCATAGGAATAATTTATGCTCTGCAGAGTGTAGACCATTAAGCACATCTCTGCATTTAAAGGAGGTAAGTTAATGTATACAAAAGTATGCATCTATCTTTTTTAGTTGACTAATGTTGTGTATTTAGTCCTTTGGTCCTTTGAATCTATAAAGCTTTGAAAAACCTGGTCCTAACAATTTTTGATATTTAATATTTTGATATTAATCCACTCAGGATCGGACTAAAAACACTAAAGATGTACTTATAATACAAGCTAAAAATTTAAAAAAAAAAGATGAATTTTAGAATTAACTGTAGATTAAGAATTTGAGTTACCATATTTCAATTTTTTTGGGACCATTTAAATCGATACACCTTTATATACATATTTACTATATTTATTTTAGTATTACTAATCAACTTCTTTGAATTAAAGTGCACGAAACGTCCTCGTCCTAAGCCGACCTATAAGCATTGTGTTTTTATGGATCATGAAACGTTAGCTGGTCGAGTTTTTCCTGTAAAATTACGCATACGCCGTGAGAAAAATCATTGTTTGGACTGCAACAAGGAATTATATTTTCGTGATCCAATTACCGACAACTCCAACGTAGTCGTACTCACAAATTGTTGCGATGTCAAAGTATATAGCAATAAATATATTGAAAACTGGCATCGGGTTCCAATTCTGTCACTAACCGGTAAAGAAGTCATGAAAAAGAGAACAATAAATGAAGTGTGTAAATTGGAACCGAAAAAGGAACCAATTAAAGTAGTTGAGGATATAAAACCAGTGGAAATTGCTCCACCACCGAAAAAGGGGAAAGGAGGGAAAGGGAAGAAAGGAAAGAAATAATGCATTTAAATAAAGTTGTAAATTAAAAAGTGTCTGTTTTTCATTTGTTGTTCTTGAGTAAGTTAATGGAAATATTCTCCCAGTTCTTAAATTTGTTTAATGTTGCATTTAATTAATTTAAATTCAGTCGCATAAGCATACTTAGCGTAATCCTAAAAACTAAAATGTATAATTCAGCTTAATACAACAATTAGGAGAAGGGAAACTTAATTTGATCTCATTTTGTATTTGTTATTAATTATAAAGTTTTCCTTTCATATTGAGAGTGTGTGTGTGTGTGGTTACAAATACTTGGAAATTGTTAATATTGTTGTTGTTTAGCTAAGCATTCAGCTACAATAAGTTAATACGACTTAAGACTTACAACTAAACCATGATTTATATTCCTGCAATTCTCTCACAATGGCTAAAACCGTCAAGGCTTATATTAATTATTATTGATTATTATCATTAATGAATTCTGCCTGTTAAATGTTGGATAGACCATGACGCTAAATGTTGCACAAGTTTAAATAATTTGTTTGTATTTTTTTTTATCAGTTTCTTAGTTATTTCCTATATAGTATTATTCGCTATTGTTCTGCGCAAGGCGTTATATTGCAGTTAAATCGATTTTTAAGTGATTTCGAATTTCACAGCTATATTATAATAACTAATCATATTTTAAGTTATAGAAACTAGTTTAATAGCTACATATGCACTTGAATATATATTATTATTATTACAATATTAATTAAAAAATTAGCTACAAATTGTTAGACTACTTGAATATGGTTTATTATATAAGCGTCTCTTATACTGTCAGTGTGGCTAGTAACTAATTTCATCTTGAATTTTCAAATGGGAAGAATGCCGCCTATGTCTTGCCAATCACTGGAAAGAAGTCTTTGAGGAGTGTGGTGCGACGCTTTTCAGCAATATCCATTTGATTCTCGAGATCCGCCAGATCTGTTGTCTCGGCACGTTCGATTTTCCATGATAAGTTTTCAATTTCAGCCTCCAATTGCGCCTGCAAGTAGAAATAAAATTAGCATCAAATATATATAAGGCAGAGATCGCAAATAAAGGTCAAAATGGTCATAATTTGATTCCTAATTTTATTTTTTAAATTTAATGCTCCCATTTTTGTTTTCCCAATTTTCATTGCCAAATTTTCGTAATTTCAGTAATATTTTTCGACATTCGTAAAAGAAATCGCAAATAACAGTCAAAACACAAAAGTGTCTGAACTGAAACAACTTGAAGTAACACTTTTCGCTCGAAAAACGAAATGTGAAAAAAATTCCTGATTAAAAAAAACCAAAAAAAACAGAAATGATAACTACATTTGGATAGGCAAAGAATGTTATGTGCGACCTCTCTATTGTAGTAACTAATTAAATTAACCTGCTGGTATTCAAATAGATTCTTCCGCGATCCAGCCTCCATGTAGTAAGCATATGGATAGGTGTATTGCAGGGTATATCGACATTTGGCAAGCAGCGCCGCTGCATTGAATAGATATTGCCAGTCGATCCAGGTGCCGCTGCCGTTCATGACCTTTGAATTAATGCGCTGTCTCATCCGATCGATCGTCTGTTGTTCCAGTTTCAAAGATTTCGAGTGATTCTCCCAGCGTTCATAGTAATGTAGATATTTTTTAAGTGCTTCGCGCGCCTGCACATGCACCGATTCATTGGCAATATTGGGATTGTCCTTGTAGCGTGAGCACTCGTAATATTCAGAGCCATGTGTCTTCCAATCCCCGAGGCACATCCAGCAAAAGTCGTGCTTGCAGTTGAAGCATTGCATGTGATTGCATCCTCCATTCTTCTCAATGCAAATGTGACACTTGGGGCAGTCTTTGGTATGGGCACTTATATAATTCGCCGTCTCACTGTCATCCGCGCACTTTGTCAGCCACTTCTTAATGATCTGGCAGTCGGTGGGCGCATGATAATCCATGCCACACTTGAAACAGAATCCTGTGTGACACACCTTGCAGATCGCACGCTTCGCACAAATCTCCGAGGATTGCACAATGATTTGGCAATTGGGTCCGGGGCAGAAGCGCAGCTCGGGATGCGATTTCACATAGTCCTTGAAGGCAAATTGCTGGTACTTATCCCGCATCACCGGACGCGTCACCAGCGTCAGCACCAAATCCTCTGGCACACGCACATTGCACTGCTGTGCCATGCACCCAATCTGTATGGAAATACCCTGTAATTATACATGTGAAAGAAACATTTATATATAAAGAATATATAGAAGAAAACTTGATTTTCAATCGAACTCGAACTATTGAAAAAATTGACAGTAAAGGAAGAAAAATTGAATTTTCCAATTTTGATGCAGACTGAAATATGGGTCAAATAATGATCAAATTGATATTCCGCAAGGGAATCGGTTGAGATTTGACAAAGTTATGACAGTTTGAAATTTGTGGAAAAGTGTCAAGTAAAAAGAGTGGAGTAAATGGACAGTGGTCGAACTATTGAAAAAATAGACAGTAAAGGAAGAAAAAATGAATTTTCCAATTTTGATGCAGAATGAAAATATGGGTCAAATAATGATAAAATTGATATTCCGCAAGAAAATCGGTTAAGATTTGGCAAAGTTATGACAGTTAGAATTTTGTAAAAAAGTGTCATGAAGGAAGTATAGAGAAAATGGACAATGGTCGAACTATTGAAAAAATTGACAGTAAAGGAAGAAAAATTGAATTTTTCAATTTTGATGCAGAATGAAAATATGGGTCAAATAATGATAAAATTGATATTCCGCAAGAAAATCGGTTAAGATTTGGCAAAGTTATGACAGTTAGAATTTTGTAAAAAAGTGTCATGAAGGAAGTATAGAGAAAATGGACAATGGTCGAACTATTGAAAAAATTGACAGTAAAGGAAGAATAATTGAATTTTTCAATTTTGATGCAGAATGGAAATATGGGCCAAATAATGATCAAATTGATATTCCGCAAGAAAATCGGTTAAGATTTGGCAAAGTTATGACAGTTAGAATTTTGTAAAAAAGTGTCATGAAGGAAGTATAGAGAAAATGGACAATGGTCGAACTATTGAAAAAATTGACAGTAAAGGAAGAAAAATTGAATTTTTCAATTTTGATGCAGAATGAAAATATGGGTCAAATAATGATAAAATTGATATTCCGCAAGAAAATCGGTTAAGATTTGGCAAAGTTATGACAGTTAGAATTTTGTAAAAAAGTGTCATGAAGGAAGTATAGAGAAAATGGACAATGGTCGAACTATTGAAAAATTGACAGTAAAGGAAGAATAATTGAATTTTTCAATTTTGATGCAGAATGGAAATATGGGCCAAATAATGATCAAATTGATATTCCGCAAGAAAATCGGTTAAGATTTGGCAAAGTTATGACAGTTAGAATTTTGTAAAAAAAGTGTCATGAAGGAAGTATAGAGAAAATGGACAATGGTCGAACTATTGAAAAATTGACAGTAAAGGAAGAAAAATGAATTTTCCAATTTTGATGTAGAATGAAAATATGGGTCAAATAATGATAAAATTGATATTCCGCAAGAAAATCAGTTAAGATTTGGCAAAGTTATGACAGTTAAATTTTGTAAAAAAGTGTCATGAAGGAAGTATAGAGAAAATGGACAATGGTCGAACTATTGAAAAATTGACAGTAAAGGAAGAAAAATTGAATTTTCAATTTTGATGCAGAATGAAAATATGGGTCAAATAATGATAAAATTGATATTCCGCAAGAAAATCGGTTAAGATTTGGCAAAGTTATGACAGTTAGAATTTTGTAAAAAAGTGTCATGAAGGAAGTATAGAGAAAATGGACAATGGTCGAACTATTGAAAAAATTGACAGTAAAGGAAGAATAATTGAATTTTTCAATTTTGATGCAGAATGGAAATATGGGCCAAATAATGATCAAATTGATATTCCGCAAGAAAATCGGTTAAGATTTGGCAAAGTTATGACAGTTAGAATTTTGTAAAAAAGTGTCATGAAGGAAGTATAGAGAAAATGGACAATGGTCGAACTATTGAAAAAATTGACAGTAAAGGAAGAAAAAATGAATTTTCCAATTTTGATGTAGAATGAAAATATGGGTCAAATAATGATAAAATTGATATTCCGCAAGAAAATCGGTTAAGATTTGGCAAAGTTATGACAGTTAGAATTTTGTAAAAAAGTGTCATGAAGGAAGTATAGAGAAAATAGACAATGGTCACACTATTGAAAAAATTGACAGTAAAGGAAGAAAAATTGAATTTTCCAATTTTGATGCAGAATGAAAATACAGGTCAAATAATGATAAAATTGATATTCCGCAAGAAAATCGGTAAAGATTTGGCAAAGTTATGACAGTTAGAATTTGGTAAAAAAGTGTCATGAAGGAAGTATAGAAAAAATGGACAGTGGTCGAAATATTGAAAAAATTGACAGTAAAGGAAGAAAAATTTAATTATCCAATTTTGATGCAGAATGAAAATATGGGTCAAATAATGATAAAATTGATATTCCGCAAGGAAATCGGTTGAGATTTGACAAAGTTATGACAGTTTGAAATTTGTGAAAAAGTGTCATGTAGGAAGTATAGAGAAACTAGACAGTGGTCGAAATATTGAAAAAATTGACAGTAAAGGAAGAAAAATTGAATTTTCCATTTTTGATGCAGAATGAAAATATGGGTCAAATAATTGTAAAATTGATATTCCGCAAGAAAATCGGTTGAGATTTGACAAAGCTATGACAGTTTGAAGTTTGATAAATGGTCTTTGGAGGAGGTTGACTCTAGTAGTTGAAGAAGGATGATAATGATGGTTATATTGTACCTGAAAGATTTGCGTCTCAAAGAAGATGGTCCAGCAATCCTTACAAAAGGAGTGACCGCATGCCAAACTGTAGAATTTATCGCTCGGCTGCGAGCTGGCGCAGACTGGACACATTCTCCTGAATTGAGAAGAACTCGTGTTTGTGGATGAAGGAGATGTTGTTGTGGATGACGATGTCGTTGTGGATGAGGATGTTTTGTAGCCAGTGTTGCCCATTCTCAGCAGCTGTGCGGCAGCTGCACTTGTGGAAGCTGCCTCAGCTGCCACATTTGAGGGTGGCTTTATCCGAGCTGTTACCAACAAGGCATTCGCATCCTGGCGGTACTTCTCCACCACCGCATTGTTGTTCCACTGATGCTCCAGCAGCAACACCTTGGCTAACGATGGTGTTATCTGGAGAATCGTGTTTAATTTTTCCACCAACTCATTGAGCAGCTTCTCAATATCCTCGACGGTTAGGCAGTCGTATTCAAAGTACTCGGGATCAGCACGCTTCGGATCGAGTCTTTCCACATCGCAGTCTTCACCTGCAAGTATCCAAATAATATCAGAATTATCAATTAAATTTTTTCAATATATCTCTATTGCAAACTTAATTTAGTTTTAAGGCTTTCACTAGGGATCTTAACGATTATAACATTTTAAAAACAAATATAAAAAAAAGATCCTATTTAACTCTTAGTTTTGTATCTAAATATATAAATAAAGTCAATTGAAAATGTTTATTTAAAAATTGATTACAAATTTTGAAAAATTTATTTTATTTTCAAATTAAATAGTAAAAATCAGGGTATTAAACCGAAACGGTTGGAATTATTATCTGGTTTTTCAGGTATACTACATAAGTTACGTAAAATCTTTGTAAACATTTCATAAAAAGTTAATGTATACCACAATTCTCTGATTTTAAAAAATATTTATTTAATCAGATCAATATATTAATTTGAAATCATAATTAGATTTAAAAAATATTATACCTTAACAAAATAATTGAATTACATTTTTAATTGAACCGAAACTAACCGATATACATGAATCGGTTACAAATCGGTTATTTCGGTTCGAATAATTTTGGCTATTCAGTTTCGGTATATCTGGTATAATTTAGTTTTTTTTTTGTGGATAATTTTTCACATTATGCTATGACCACATCTTTCAGATGGGAATCCTGTACCCCAGGTGCAATAAATAAATAATTGCATTCAATGGAATTTGTTGGTTACCTGACTGACTCATTGAGCTTAAATAGGAATAATAAAATTGAGAGTTAAGTCTCAAAAATTCCTTCGAAATCGAAACAAAAAAGAATGAAAAGAAAATCAATTGTTTTGATCGGATTGATTGCCATTTTTACGACTGTTGGAAATGAATTGAAGGTTAAATATTACGTCGTCGGCTTACAAATGAGATTTTCTATTGTAGTTGTGTCGTCACTGACAGCTCAAATGGAAAAAAGCAGAAAGAGAGAGAGAAAGAGAGCGAGAGAAAGAAAGAGAGGCAGGTCAGAAGCAGCTAACCGTTAACGAAAGAAAATGCAAGTAGATGAGGGCAACGCGGAAAAAATTAAATATTGCTATGGCAAAATCCATTAAGACAAATTTTGAAATTCTGTCAACACTGGCACGCATGGGACGCATAGGGTGTGTGTGTAAGTGTGTAGGTGAGAGAACGACAAGACGAGGTAAGACAGATAGGTAAAAACGCATGAGATACGCGAGTACAATGAAGAGCTGGCAATCACGCAAATAACAAACAAATAACGACTAAACAAACGAACGAACGGCCATTTCAAGTTCAATTTCATAATTTAAGCTTCATGGTCAAAAAGCAAAACGTAACGTTCAAATTAAAATTACATTCTGTGTGTATTGGTAGTTAAGACGAAGGTGGACGTAAAGACGAAGACAGTGGGCAAAACAAATGTAAAACTCGTACGCTGACTTTATTAAAGTGTGCAACGGGAGGCGGGGGAACGCTGCCAGTGTTGCCCACTTTACAGCAGCAAAAAAGTTTTTGTTAGTAAATAGTTGATATGAAAAAAAGCTGAAATGAAGCCAAAGGAGCTGGGAGAAAAAGATGATATCTTTCACATTTCTGTTAAAATGTACTCTTTACATACGAATCAACAAAGATTATTATAAATTTAAGAAACAAATATAATTAAAAGCAAAAGCTAAAAATTCCGCTGACCGCTGTTTTCGTTTATTTTCCCGCAGTTAGACTTTGCAAACAGCTAAATATGAAGGGAAAAAAGCTATTCTAGCAACACTGGAAGGTTGGTAGAGGTGGAGGGAGGAGGAGTGAGGGAGAAGGAATACGCTCAAAAGGCGAATGTCAAGAGCCAAATATACGTGCATGCTAGTTGTACTTATACACAGAAGGTTAAATGCAAAGGCCATGTGTGTGTGTGTGCTAGTGTATTTATAACACAAAGGTGAATAACCAAATCGCATGCAAACTTCACACAGTCAATCAAAGGCCAATAAGAAAACGAAAATGAAGCAATTGTGTGCGTATGTGTGTGTGTGCTGTTTAGTTAAATCGATAAAAATGCACTATGTCACTTACCAGTATTGTAGTAATCATAATCGTCATCAAATTCACCATCGTTGTCCGATTCCATTTCAATGTCCGAATCCATTGCAACTCGACCGTTGCGTATGTGTTGGTGTTGGTAGTGTGTGTGCGAAGGGCGAGCAAAGCAAAACAAAGTAAAAATACTTTTTTACAAGGCTATTGCAAGAGCGAGAGGGTTGACGGGTTTCCTTTTGTTGTTGTTGTCACTGCTATATTTGTAACAGTTGTTGTTATTGGTGGTGGTGGAAGATTTAGTTATTGTTGTTGTGGGGTTTGTTGCAATTCTCCCCATTTACATTTAAGCACACACACACATTTGGACACAGACTTTGGCTTAGCGGGGTGGTAAATAAATAGAATCCCGGCTGTCAATTGATCCCGTCCGTATTTTATTTTTATTTTTGTTTCATGTTATACACACACACACACACTCGCACGCTTGCTGCACTCAATGTAATGTGCGTGTGTGTGTGTGAGAGAGCGAGAGAGAGAGAGACACAGGTTAAAATTCACTTGCGTTTCAATTAATGCAATCAGAATGTTTCTTGATTCTTTGATTCTTTTACTTGCACACACAATTGTCAATATTCCTTTGTCTTTTGATTTTCTTTGCTGCTGCGCCCTCTTCCCCTTCTTTCTTTCTCTTTCCCCACCACTGCACACTTGGCTTGCACTCACACTCTCTCAATCGCACTCGCAGCCACCCGCGCACACTCACACGTTAACAAACAGGAGTACGACGCACTTTGAATGTTAATTGTAAATTGCGCAGTTTGTTTTATTTGCAAGTGCAATTTAACATTTATTCCAATTACTTATAAATACATGAGAAATATAAACGCTCTCGCTAGAGCTGCTATTGTGAAAACCAGACTCTCTCTCACTCACTCTCTTACAGTGCTGCCATCCTGTCCAAAGGTAGCCACCCAGTAAAATATTCCGGATCTGGCTCGATTTTTTGTACTTAAAAAAATAAGTACATTTTCGAAAATGGGTAGTCTTAATTTTTTACCCATTTTCGGACTTTTTTTTCTGGAATTTTTAAAATTTTTTCATAGTTATTTTTTAGAATATTCTTAATTTTTTGATATAAATTTTTTTTTTTATTAAATTTTCTAACTTCTTTTACCGAGAGCTGACGAACGAACTTAAAACCTTTATTAAAATGTTAACCTTCATTTAGTCTAATTTCTAAATTTTAATTTTCTTCAAATTTATTAATTTTTTATTGAGTTTTGTTTGTCAAATTACGCCACCTATGGTTCAGCTTGTGAACTAGCTGAGCGAAATGAGCGAACAAAACAAGGGAACGTAGTTCGTCGGCTCATTTGAGTTAAATACAAGTGTAGCCCTGCAAACAAAAGACCGGCAAATTTGCGTGGCTGCGCAAAAATTATTGTGAAATTATTTAGAGCACTTAAAGTTTGAAGACATAGAATGTCTACAATTGAAAAGTTATATATACAGGGTGTGCGCAGTTTTGGCACCAATGCGGAAGACGCTCAGGTAACTGGAGAATCACAATTGTCAAATGTGCGCAGTTTTAATAATTGCTAATGTTTTATATTGTAGAGCATTACATTTTCATCGCCAATAACGCTGATTCTGGGCCAAAATGGCTGTGGCAAAACAACCATAATCGAGTGTTTGAAATACGCGCTAACGGGCGAATGTCCGCCAGGCAGCGACTCCGGCAAAAGTTTTGTTCACGATCCAAAAATATTCGGAAGGCGCGAATCTTTGGCGCAGGTGAAAATGATTGTGCGGGATAAAAGCGATGCACGTCTCTCCATTTGCCGTAGTATGAAGGTGACCATTGCGTCGGATAAGGCGACCTTTAAAACCATCGACTCGACTCTCACTCAGTTGGGAAATGCCGACGATCAACTCAAGAATAACAATAAGAATAAGAATAATCAATCGATGGGTTCTTCAATGAGCTTGCGAAATGCGAATACAGATCAAGCAATAAGTGTATTCATGGGTGTATCCAAGGCCATTATAAACAGTGTGCTCTTCTGTCATCAGGAAGATTCGAGTTGGCCACTCGACGAAGGCAAGAAAGTCAAATTGAAATTCGATGCCATCTTTGGCATTACGGAGTACAACAAAGCGCTCGATAACATTATCGGCTTGGAAAAGAAATACGGTATCGAGCTCAAAGTGATGGGTAAGTCGATAAATATAAATATTGTTATCGATATGGGCAACAGTGCTGCCATTTCATCATTTTTCATGACAGATTTATTCCTTTTTAAAATGAATTTGCCTGAATTTTTCTGAGTCCGTGTAACCTCTTTTTCTTATCGACTTATAGAAATAAATAAATAAATAATGTTGATTTCAAAACATATATGAATATATAAAATTAAAATGGCCGGATTTTCGGCTATTAGCAATATTCAAAACTTTCTAGCAATTGAACTTTGAAGCTATAAAATAGCTAAGTTGGCAACATTCATGTTAATTTTGTTCTTGTAATTAATTTACCGTCCTTATTCAGAGGCCAACATAAAGCTATTGGCCCATTTGAAGAAGGAAATGGATGACAAAACTCTAAGTTTGCAAAAATATGAACAACAATGTGATGATATCAAGAAGCAATGTGAAAAATGCGACGAGGAACTGAAACCTGTCGATGCGCGCCTTCAGGAGATTCGAGATATCGAATGCGAGATCAGCAAATATAGTGCGCGAAAGGTGGAAATGGACACCATGTAAGATAATCTTTCAATAACAGATATAACCTTTTTTTTTTTTTAAATAACACTTATTATTTAACTTTTCAAATATAACTTTTAGCTTTTTAAATTGTATATGATACAATTGTATATGATATATTAAAAATAAAAATAAAATTTTGTGTGCCGAAAAATACGCAATAATTAATAAATCTATTTCAATTTGTAGGCACAAAAATTGCAAGGAACAAATTGGAAAACTAACTAGGAACATCAAGAAGAAGTTTGAAGGATCGCTGGCTGAATTGGACTTGGAAATCCAGAGTTTTAATCAGCGAATGTCTGAGATGCGAATTCAGCACACTGAAGTCAAGGAACAACTCATGGAAATGAAAAACTCAAATGTGGAAATACAGAAGACATTGGGAACACAGGACAAAGAATTGTATGTGGCCAAACAGAAGCAGAAGAGCGAACAGGAATGCAAAATGCAGCTGACAAAAAACATAAACAAATTCTGCGAGCAATTGCAAATTAAAGTAGATAGAGATGTTAGTGAAAACGCAGAGAAATTAGAAGAAATGCTCAGTAAACAACTAGAGATAAAACAATGTGAGATTACGGAAGTGGCAGAAGAAAATGAACAATCAGATAAAACTCGTCAGTTTAAGATTGATGAACTACGCACGGAAATAACCAAATCGGAGCAGAGTCTAAAAACTCAAGAGAAACAGAAATTGATGAGCGAACAGGAGAGCGAAGCTCTTGAATTAAAAATCGAACAAATTGAGGCTTCTTTTCTTCAGTTAAAAGCGCTCGATAAACAAATAACCAATATGGATGAGCAATATGAACGTTTGACACAGAACTTTAATCAGGAATCCGCTCGTGAGAATATAGCCAAGAAAAAGTCAAGTATTGCCGAGAAACAAACACGTTTTAAGCACTTGGATAAACAGCTCACATTTCTCAGTTCCATCTCGAAGCTAATGGCTGAGATAAATCTCAAGGAGAAGGAGCTGGAGAAGAAGAAGCAGGAAATTCATCGCGTTAAGAGCAAACACAGCCAGAATTTTAGCACATTCTTCAAGGATCCCATCACAAGCAATTATCGTAGAGCTTTACAAAATGCTTATGATAAGCTACGTCGCGAAATTCAAGATTTAAACCAAAAAGCCAATGCTCAAAAGCTCAAGGAGCAATCCTATGAAATAGAACGTAAAAATCTCTTAGCAGATATTGCCAAAATGGAAAAAGAGCTGCAACAATTTGAAGAGCGGATCTATCAAAAGTGCCGATCTACGTCCTATGATGAGTTGATACTTCGGAGTAAGGCAACAATTGCCAAGTTGCAACTGGAACACGGTGCTCTCAAGTCATCCGAGGCTATGTACAACAGGTTATTACATTCAAAATCATTTAAATTGAATTAACTTGAATAAATAATAAATCTTCTCTTAGGTATATTCAAAAAATCAATGAGTGCCCGGATTGTCCGTTGTGTCATCGTAATATGTCTAGCGATGAGGTTCGTATGTACTTGATAAGAAATAAGTTTTATAAACACTTTAAAAAAAGTCAAGCCCCAAAAATATTATTTATATAAAGTAGAAAATCTCTGTTGACCTATTTTATTTATTAATTATTGACTCCCTTGTTATGTTGTGTGAAAATTTCTAGGTCTTATAGGGCTGTGCAATGATCAGTCAGTTAGTGAGCCAGGACAAAGAGATTCTTTAATGACATCAGAAATTTAAATATTATTTCGAGTTTTGTAAACCAACCTGAATCATATTTCTTATTCAATTTTAAAATTGAAATCAATATTAATTATTTATTTATTTATGTTAACTAAATTCAACAGATATTTTTGTTTTAAATATTGAAATCATTAAGCTTTATATTTTAGGCCTGTGATTTAACTACAGAGCTAACAGATGAAATACAAAAGCTACCTGATAATATCAGCAGATCCGAAAAGTCCTTAAAGGCCGAGCAATTGAAATACGAAGACTTGTTGCAAATCAAGCCGGCTATTGACAAGGTTAAGGAACTCAAGGAAAATCTGCCGCAGAAGAAGGAAAAACTGCGAAAAATTGAGGAGCTGCTCGGCGACTCAGTTGCCGAATATGAGACGCAGATGAGTCTTCTGGGAGAACCCACCTGTAATATGGAGTTGGCCAATTCCATGCTGGGTGACATGACGCTGCTGGACGAGGCGCTCAAGGAATCTGGACGTTTCACCAAGGATCTAGAGCAGCTCAAGGTATTTAAATATTGCCCCTTTTAATAAAAAACAAGTTAGCGATTAAGTGGGATGCTGATGAAATATAATACTTATTTGTAACTTAGTTGAAATTGCCACAAAATTATGATGCCAGTGTGTCCGCTGACGTTTTACAAGCTGAAAAAACTGAAGTCTCAAAGGAGCTGGAAACCGAGGCCAAGGAATTGGAGACGGAACAACAAAAATTTGAGCAGGAAATGGAGGAGATAAATCGATTGCGTGAAATGAGAAATGGGTTAGATGAGATGAAGTATATAACTTAGTAAAATAAATTTAATTTAAATATATTCACAGCTTAAAGGACAAGCGAATAAAGCTGCAGGAGGGACAGCAGAGTTTGCCGCAGTTCAAGGAAAGACTCGATGAACTCAACGGAATACTCATCACAGTAGCAACCGAAATTACCGAACTCAAGTCCAAAATGCAGCCATTAAAGCAAAAGCTGAGCGCAGCAATTGAGGAAAAGGAGCGTTTAAAGAAATGCGAGCATTCTAAATTAACTGAGCTTAACAGAAAATACAACAATTACAAGATGATCGTTCAGGATATACAAAGGTATGGCTGTTGATTTAAATGCTAGCCATCTATCATCAAATTTTCCATACATACCCCTTGACATTTTTTCGAAAACTTTGATCTCTCATAACTTTATCAAAACTCAACCGATTTTCAAGCAGAATGTCATTTTGTTCATGATTTGACCTCTAAATTTTTTCTACATTCAAATATTTTTAAATTTGTGAAAAAAATAATTTTTGCTCTAGATCTAGACGCTGATTTTGAAGCTAAGGGTTCCCCCTTTGAAATTTCGAAGTTTGAAAATTTTAAATTTGAATTTTTCACTTTGTATCAACTCTTTATATTGTTATTAGTATAAAACAATGCTCTAAAGTGTGTCTGTTTCTGTTTCTGTTGATTTCATTTAATTTTACTTACAGATTAAATAAACAAAGTCAAGACTTTACCAACATGAATCTAACTAATAAAATAGAGAAACTTGAAGCGATCATAATATTAACCAAAGAAGAATTAACAAACTTGGTATGAGCATTTTTGAAAACATTTAAATGTGTAATACTTAATATACTATTCTTCTAAAACTAGGAAACAGAAATTCAGGCGTGCAGCAAGAGACTGGAAACAATTAATACCGAGTGTCTTAGTCAACAGAGCCTTGAGCGGGACTTAAAGGATAATCGCGAGCTAAAACATATGGAAAAAAAGGAAATTGAACTGGCGGAAAATTGTGCAACTTTGGCCAAAGAATTGGGCAATTTTAACTATCACAATGTGGACAAAGAGAAGAAGTTATTGTTGACAAGAAAGGAAACATTTTCAATGCGACGAGGTGAATTGTTTGGTCAGATGGGAGAGGTTAACAACCAGGTCAAGAAACTGCAACGGGAAATCAATGAGCCCAAATACAAGGAGTCCTTAAAGAACTATCGACGTGCTCAATTTCAAGTGGCTGTAAAGCGTCGTGGCATTAATGATCTCCGAGAACATCGAGCTGCCTTGGAATGGGCATTAATTCAATTCCATGCCGAGAAAATGAGTAATATTAATAGCTTAATACGTCAGTATTGGCGTATGATATACAAGGGCAATGATATAGACTTTATTGAGATAGCTACAGATGATCCGGATAAGAACAAGTCCACATTGAAACGTCGTAATTACAGCTACAAGGTGATGCAGTCGAAAAACAATTCAAAAATTGAGATGCGTGGTCGCTGCAGTGCTGGACAACGTGTTTTGGCCTCGCTCATCATACGCATGGCTCTGGCCGAGACTTTTAGCAGCAACTGTGGTGTACTGGCTCTGGACGAGCCGACAACAAACTTGGATAGGGATAATATTATTTCACTTTGTGAGGCACTCAACACTATTGTCGAGGAACGACAGATTCAGTCGAGTTTCATGATGATAATAATTACTCACGATGAGGATTTTATATCATCCTTGGGTAAAATTAACAGCTATCATCGTGTGCAACGAAACTCACAATGTAAATCTGTTATACAAATGGTGTGTGTGGACGATAAATAAATTCGTTTTCACTCACATTACATTCCAATTTAAATTTTCATTACTGTTCTATTACAATATTTAATATTATTACGAATTAAGGTCATCTGTTGAATTCAAGATATTTTACATCAATTGCAGTTGTTCAGCTTTTAAATTTGTTTTCATTACAATATTAAATATTAAACGATTTAGGTTGAATTGTGTTTTTGAAATTAACCAATGTAAATCAAATGTTAAGCCAAAGTCTACGTATAAATATGTATTTGAGACTTATTCTTGTTTGCACAAAAATCCAATACATTAAACTTAGTTTTTTTTTATATAATTCAGAACTTTAACAATTTTAAATCGGATTTTTATATATATAATTCTTTATTAATTCTTATTTTATTCACTGATAATTGTGAAATTTTTAACTTTGTTTAGTTAACATACTGAGTATGGATAAGATCCAAATTTCTAATATCTTCAATTGGCTTTTTGTTTAAAGTCACATATAAATTATAATAGTTGAAATTCAATAGTTTTATACACATATACGGTACTCTCTTTTTATATGGCGGACAACTCGAATAGTTGTCGCATTTGGCACCATATATTAAATAAAAAAGAACCTGAGCTCTGTGTTAATAATTGCTTCGAGCCGTCAAATGGAGAATGTGTCGACTATAAACTCCAGGAGCAGAAAAAGAGTGTGACCATACGCGAACCGAGCTTCGTTAAGGAATTTATGCAACCTGATCCCCCAGTTCGGCGTATTATAAACATAGAAGCAGAGTGTTCAAAATTCCCGAAAAGTATTCAGAAAGTAGAAAGTGCAAATCATTCGCAGAATCTGTGCTCAACAAAATGTAGACCATTAATTACAACAAATCTGAATTCTAAAGAGGTAATTATGAATGCTTATCAGGCCGCTGTATTTACTCTTTTCATACCTTATAGTACCGACAACGATCTCGGCCAAAACCAAACTATAAACACGCTTGCACTCTCGATAATGGAACTTTGATGGTTGGTCGAGTTTATCCCATGAAATTTCGCATACGCCGGCAATTTTCCGAATGTTCCGATTGTGATAAGGATCTGAAGCTGCAGGAAACTGTAACGGATGCTAATAATCTTATTTTACTTTCAAATTGCTGCAATGTCGATATCTATTCCGAAAATAAACTTGATAACTGGCATATTGTGCCTGTGGGAATGATATCTGGAGATCAGAAATTCTCCAAAAAAGTTATAACCGAAGCATGCGAACCCAAGAAGAAAGTGGAACTTGTTCCAGTTAAAGAACCCAAGAATGTCACAATAAAAGAGACTAAGAAAAAAAAGAAAAAGAAGAAGAAAAAGAAAGGCGCTAAGGGAAAGAAGGAAAAGAAGAAGAAATAGAATCCAACTTTTATGTGAATTACTTCAAAAAGTAGTTCAAATTCACTTCAAGCGAATTGATTTAGTTGGAATTGGAATACTTCTTAAAGTAATTCTAATAAAAGAGTATATAAATCACCAAAATCTCCAATTTAAAAAAGACTTCAAAATCAGATCATCAAAATTTGTTATAAAAGTTAAATATATAGTGCCTAACAATAATAATAAAAACTGCCATGCCTATATCATTACTTAACAACTTAGCAACTTTTTTTGTTTATTTAAACATCATTAAAACACGAATCTTGGGTATGTAATGGATAAAGTTTTTAATTTGGTACCTTACTCAAATTTCGAATATTTTTGTAGAAAAAAAACTTAAAACAAAATTTAACTAAGAAAAACTTAAATATAGATGGAAAGAAATGGAAGAATAGTAGAGGAAATCGAAATAAAATAAAAACTCGGAGTATAAGCGTGGAAAAGAATATATAATATTGACATTAAAACAAGATTATTCAGAGTATAAAATTAGACAAAAAACAACTATCAATAGAAATGAAATTAAAGTAAAAGATTTTATTAATAATATTATATTTAAAATTATTCCTAATTTTTGTTAACAAATTTTTTTAATTTTATTTTATAATTCTTGGTTTCCCAATTTTTTTTGTCTCTTCGTATTATTAATCGAAATTCGAATTTTGCTGATTCATTAAAGCAATTATCATAATAGGAACACAAGAACACACTTGTTTCTTAAATGTGTAAACACATAGTGGATATGTCTACAAAAGTAAGATCAGAGTATTTTTGTACTCAAATTATTATATAATAATTAAATAAACAATCTAGAGCTAAATATAATTTCAATATATATTGGTGTTACATTTTTTAAATTTGAATTTGAGCAAGTATATCGATTAGCTTACAATCACATTGAAGCGCATTCAGTCGATAGTTCAAAATCCAGACGATAGGCAGCCATCGCATGCTTTCGATAGTTTAGAAATCTATCGAGGTTGCGAAACGATAGTCCAGCATCGATAAGCAAGACTTGCAGTCGTCGATTCTTTTCGCAGCAATCATTCGGCTGCCAAATCGTCAGACAACAACAACGTGTCGCGTAATTTATTTTCCTCTATCTCTCTTTGCTAATAAAAACAACAGAAAAACACGCTTAAATTTGTAAATAATTTGTCAACATTTGTTTTATATAAAAAGTGCCGACACCGACACACAGACAGACGAACGACAGCAATAGCAACAATTACAATTTGTAGAAAAAGAACAACAACAGCAAAAACAACAACACCAAAACGCAGTGCAGCCACCAAGGACACGAATTGTATAAAATATATAAAATAGTGCAGCTAGGAGCATGAGACGGCAATAAAAAAGCAAAACAAAATAAAAGTACAAAATTAAAAGAAATTATCAATTATTATCTATTTGTTAACCTTATACACATTGCAAGTGTATTAGCAAAAAAAAAAAACGAAAGTATTAAAAATCTCAAACGAGTGCAAGTGAAGCAAGTGAAGAAAGGAAAGGAGAGAGAAAAGGCAAAGAGAGAGGGAGAAGGAGAAGGCAACAACAAATTGAAGCTTTTTTAGCTTTTTTTAAGAATGGCGGCCAACAACATGCGACAGATTCCATTGACCTGCAGTGGACACACTCGACCCGTGGTGCATTTGGATTTCAGCGATATCTGCGACAGCGGATATTTTCTCATATCCGCCTGTAAAGGTAAGTGCCTAAAATCGCATGCGATAAATGTAAAATTTTGCATGCAAAGAAAGTCATTAAAATATTGCACGCAATAAATGCACAAATATCGCATGCAAAAAATGTACGTCCTTGTGCTGTCTATATTTATATTTTTATAGTTATGTTAACAATATATATAATTATACTAGATTGAGCGACGTCTAGCCTGTTTGCAACCTTGACCCAAATGCAAGCAAATTTATTAAAAAACAACAAAAACCAGTTTCAAACGAACCCTTTGCCAGCAATCTCTCGCATGCAATATATTTTGTACGTTCTTTACCTTGAGCTTTAAATAAATACAAATGTATGTGTGTGTAAATATTTGTGCTTTCAAAAAATGTTACACACATTCATACATACGTACAAATGAACATATATGTATGCGGAAAGAAAATTTCCAATGCAAGTTCAAGTTAAATGTTTATCGCCATTTAAAATGCACTTGCTTCCCGCTCGTTTAACAACTTTTTAAAACTTTGTGCAGGAAGCACCTTGAAACTTCTATATTTATATATATATATATAAACATATACATAATGCACAAACGTCAAAAAAAAGAATGAAAAGAAAATGTGATAAGCGTTTAATTTGTAAAGCAAACATTAGTGATATTCCTGAAAGTGTTTTATATATGCGTTAACAAAATCATGAGCAAATGTGGCTCTGTTTCAGGAACACACCTATTAAAAGCTCTCATTGAAAGCGTCCCTGCACATTTTACAACCTGCCTCAAGCTTGCTCTCTTCTCCTCTCTTGACTCTCCACTCTCTTGCTCTTCTCCTCTCTCTCTCTCTCTCTTTTTGTCTGTCTGTCGATCACGTTGCAATCGTAATGACGTGAACTTGGTGCATTTGCTTGCATTAATCGCTGTTGACGTCGACGTCGCTGCCGCTGCGTCAGGTCGTTGGCATTGAATGTAGTCATTGAGTCAAGGTGACTTCCGCCGCTCACACATCTCAATCAGATGCACACACACACACAATCACTTGTACACTCAATTTGGATATGATTGGATTGTTCCAGGATGATCTCGTTCTCCTTCTTTGTATGCCGCAGGAGACATGTTGAGAGAGATCACTTGCTTTTACGTCCCACAGTGTTGCCATTTAGCTAGATTTCGCTATTTTGTTGCTATTCATAAAATTTAAAGAAATATTATTAGCCAGTAAATGGTTTCTTTTTGTTTTTTGAAATAACTGACTACTTTTCAGATTGTTAGATAGCTAGAAAAAATTTGGTATATTTTAATATCGAAAATTAGAATTATTTTAAATCAAAAAATCTATGTGTAAATATATATATAAAAATTTTAATTTGATGCTTTAATATTTTTAAATACAATTTTTTTAACTTTTGACAGATGGCAGCCCAATGTTGCGTCATGGCGACACGGGGGATTGGGTGGGCACCTTTGAGGGTCACAAGGGCGCCGTGTGGGGCGTGGCACTGAATCGGAATGCAACCCTGGCAGCCTCGGGCGCCGCCGACTTCACCGGGAAGGTGTGGAACGCGGTTAGCGGAGCCGAGATTCACAGTTTCCAGCACAAGCACATCGTGAAGAGCGTCGCCTTCGATCAGAGCTCGGAGAACATTGTGACCGGCAGCAATGAGAAACTGGTGCGTGTCTTCAATCTGGAACAACCCGATGCGGAACCGGAACTGTACGCCGGACACTCCGGTGCCATTAAGCGTGCGCTCTTCTGTCGCGACGACAAGTGCATCATTTCGGCGGCGGACGATAAGACGGTCCGACTGTGGGATCGGATGACCGGCATCGAAGTACAGCGTCTGCAGTTCCAGAATAATCCCAACAGCCTGGATATATCCCATGATAATCATGTGCTGACGATCACACACGGTTCCACGATCAGTTTCTGGGAGATCGACACCCTCAAGAAGCTCAAGGAGGTCAAAGTGCCGACGAATGTCGCCTCGGCCAGTTTGCATCCTGATAAACATGTCTTTGTCTGCGGCGGTGAGGACTTTAAGATGTACAAATTTGACTACATAACAGGCAATGAAATTGGTAAGTAGACTATAACTGTATAATTGATTTAGGGGATTACCTTTAAAAATAACTACAAAAATAATCTTAAATTTCAGCTTTTGCTACTACTTTCCTATAAGAATAGCGACATATATATTGCTAAGAATACAAAGAGTTGAAAACAAAAGAAACAAAGAAATTAATTGTTTTTCAATTTTTGCTTTACAGAATCCTTCAAGGGTCACTTTGGTCCGGTGCATTCGGTCAAGTTTAGTCCCGATGGCGAGCTATATGCAAGTGGCTCCGAAGATGGAACATTGCGTCTGTGGCAAACCACAGTGGGTAAAACGTACGGACTTTGGAAGTGCACGGAACCAAGTGAGCTCAACAATTCGATGAATTCTCCACGTGAGGTGCCGGCAAACTGATGTTGGAGAAGTTCGAGTCGCTGTTACACGGCGACACAACCACCGCAAATGCATAGAAAGTGATTGTCATAATATTCAGATACAGATACTACATTCATAATTCAAATACAAATCGAATCATATTTGTAATTATATTTCTCAAATGGCTACAAAAAAACGAGATATTTTAGATTGGCATTACATAAACACATATATATATATATGTCATATGTATGTATAAATCGTGTGAAATTCAATAGAAATAAATAACTTAAGTTTTTCAGTGCAATTTAAATGTTGATTCCAATTCTATACATGTGTTCCCGTTGCCCAATTGTGCAGATAAATCGTTGTAAAGTTGAGCAGAGTCTCTCCCTGATGAATATCCGGACGTTGTTGCAAGTGATCAAACCACCTGGATAAATTCAGATAGTTCTCCTTATCCAGAGGGGAAAGTGATTTCTGTAAAGAATCGAGCATTATTAATATATTCATATGAAGTTACGAGTTAGTTAGGTAACCAAAATAAAGAAGAAAAAGAATGGAATCATAAATAAGGAAATTCAACTAAACAAATATTTATGTTTCAAAAATCAGAAAAAATAAATTTGTAAGACAAAAATTAGCAAAGGCCAAAATAAGAAATAATGTTACAAGGATATAATAATTGGGACAAGTATTGCTAAGATTATAATCATATGTTTCAGGAATACCCCAAATTTATGTACGCACCACAAGATCATTAATCGCATAGTAGACAGCCAAATCAGCGAGTGTTATAAAATGTCCCACCAAATAGGATTTGTTGATGAACAGTTTGTTCAAGTCACCCAGTAATTGTTTGGCCACATGCTTGTCCTTTGAACCAGGGCTGACGTAGAGCACAGCGAATTCGATCCATTGATAAACCTGAGCCTGCACTTCCCTAGAAACTGTGCTGTTCTCCGCTGTCTCTGACTTTGATTCTCGCGCCAAACTCTCCAGAATGGTTGCAAAGCCAGCGACTGTTTTGTTTTGACCATTAATGCGAGTGACGACCTTGACAATATCAATTATATTAATGTCACATTTTTGTCTATTCCTGTATGTATGTATATTGTATATATGTCTACTTACTTGCTCTTCATTGAGCTGCACCTTGCCGGGCTTAACACCCAAACAGTTGGCGATTTTCTGTACAGTTGCAACGTCACACATATCAATTGATTAAATTGTTATTTATTTTATTGTTTTCCGCAAAAAAGGGCCAACGTGCAAAAAGCAGAAATTGAGATGCGCAGTGCAGATGTTTACCAGGGCTGCAATATAATCGATAGATTTGTATTTTCGATAGTCCAGTTGTCTAACAGGGCTGCAAAGTCATCGATAAAAGTGCAGTTCGGATTGTATTAACAGGAGGCTATCGACTAGTGCGCACTTCGGATAGTGAACTTCTATCGATATTAGTAGCGCGCGAAATTTATATCTTAGTTTCGTTTGCTGTTGACAGCGCTTGATACGTAATTTCGTATTGCAGCAAAAATATAAATACATTTGTGATGGCCATCAGCAGCTGTAAAAGAAAACTGTTAATTAATATTATAAGAATATGGCTTCAGCTTACTGTCGTAATAAACTTATAATCCAATACGATTAGGCCACAGGCAACATACGCACGTACATTGGCTTGCAATTGCAGTGTAAAATGATTAACACTTTCAATAAGGGCTTCACTGTCAGTTTGCACTTTGATCAATAAGTTTAAGCAGTTGACTTGCTAAAATAAAGAAATAACAAAACAAATTAAATTTACAAAAGCTGTTTAACCACTTTCAGGAGATGATTATCACAGAATTTGCAAACAAACTTATCAATACTTATTAATAAGACGGTCATATTCAAGTTTAAATTCAAATTTTCAAGTTTACCTCTTGCTGCACTCCGTGATTGAAGTAAAGTATAATATACATTCTATACAAATGTATGAGAAGCCACAAAAGAATGTCCATCCACCAAGCCCAGTCTTCCACATTGGGGCTTTCCATATTCTTATAAGCCAGAAAAAGATTCGTGTTGACATTGAAAAAAGAACTCACAATGACACACAATACAGATACACCAAAGGTTTGATTAACTGCTTTTGTAAAGTGCAATAAATTCAAGTGTTGCAATCGAAGTTGCTGAATTACAGAACGTTGCATAAATAATCCTCGTCGAAGCTCTACTTTCAAGGATTCAGTTAGGCAATGAAGACGCCTACAAATACCTTGAAGCAATATAAAATAGGGTATAAAAGATATTCCACTCAAGATGTTGGGCAGAAGATATGTGCTCAGATCGAAAAAAGTCTTCCACACTTGATATTGGCAATAGCAAAAGTCGATGGGAATATAGCAGACAGTAAAGATCAGTATCGCTAATAGATGGTATGATATATTTCGACTAATGCTTCCACTTTTCACCATATATCCACTCGTCAAATCAAATTGTGCAATTCTATCAATTACTGCTGCAATTCCGTGTTTCCAACGCATACTTAATATCATAATGCACGGCACATGGATCAGATATGTCAAGGCCTCGATGCAATAGAATTTATGCTCCAGTTCATTGAGTTTTATCGAACTGTGCATCAGTTCCCAGTAGGCGGCTGAGCAGAGCCAGGCATATAAGGCGATCAGCCAAAAATGTTGCACTGCATTGAAGAATTTCCCTCGGAATCGTGGAAAGACTGCAATCGGAGCACCTCCAGACAATACACAGATCAGCAGCATCAACTGCATCTCATCCCGCAACTGCTCAGAGTTGGATTTGTGTAGCTTCTGGGTGAGATTCCAGTTCCTGAAAAGTAATTCGATTTTTTTAAGCTTTGTTTTAATTTATCGTAATTATTTCTTTAGTGAAAGTGTAATTTTTTTTAAAAATTTTTAAGTCACTTTGTGTTTATTTATTAATATTCTTTTATTATTTAATCGTAAAAATAACTTTTTGAACCTTTATATTAACTTATAATTGAATTAGTATTGGGAATTTTTAATTAGTAGTACTTCTAGTCACTTTGAACTTAATTATTGATATTATTTCTTTCGTAAAAAAGTTTTAATAATTTTTAAAATTTTTTATATTTATTTGAAATTTGTTAAAAAATAAGTACCAATTAATATCATCATTAATAACAATCTAGTATATTTACCCTTTCGGAAAGTAATTGACAGCTACCTGGCGTCTTTTCCGAGAGGCTTGCCTCAACTTTGAGTGCAACATGGCGTATGAGTGATAAATAAAAATACTTACATTTTCAATAAGCATTTATAAACAATTTCTATAATTGATCAAATGCACATAAGCTCCTTATTATTAATTTAACAACATTTATAACATTATTTATAACTATGAACAATTTATTATCATTAAAATTAATTAACTTTGACTGCAACATGGCGTATAAGTGATATGAATATCCCTACGTTTTTCAATAGGCATTTGTGAGCAAAATTTATCATTAATCAAAAGTAAATAACCCTCTAGTGATAGACTTACAATTAGTAATTGTTAACGTGTCCACATGGGAAGTTGGAGCAAGAAATATCACGGCATTTTTTGGCTTCGTCTTCTGCAGACCATCAGCTGTCTTCTGGGCGTATCTCCGCCGAGAAAGAAGAAGCATTGCCATATGCACTTGATCTGGTCTCTCATGCTCTTGGCCTGGATTTGGTTTGTGTGCTCAAATCTGCTGTTGGCCAAGTCACAAATGCAGGTTTTGGCCATTGAGAAACTGCTTTACCTCGTCGAGTATCCATCGAATATGATCATCACCACCATCTTTTCACTCCGCGTCTATCGCAGTGGACAATTCTTCAGGGAACAGTCGCTGCAGCAAAAGAATCTGATGAGTCTGCTCTTCGAAGATGCTCAGAAATATTATAGCCAACTGGGAGATTATGTAATGAAGCTGCTCTTCATGATTTTCTCCTTTCACGGCCTGTGTGTATTGATTGATATCTGTTGGCTGAGATTCGATTGGGTTCAAACGCTTTACAGCAACTGTGCCCACAATTTAGTTGGGCTCATGATCAGCCTGAGTCTGCTGCAATATGTCCTTGATCTTAGGATTATCTACCTGCTGCATTTACAGCTCAACGAGCATATAAAGAGAATTCAACGGCAGCCGTTCATAAACAGGTACCAGTATACAACTCTTTGTCCTGACTCACTTACTGATTATTGTGCAGACCGAACCGTAAGACCTAGAAAGCTGAATTAGTCAGAGACGATTTGATAGTGCATTGGGTCGTTCAGTTTTAACTTCCTAATTTTAAGTGTTTCTATTTGTTTTTTGCACCAATTATTTGTTAAAATTCTTACAGGGCATCTCCAAACAGCATTTTCATCGTGTCTCCAGAATACGAGAAAGTCGAGTGGAAATTGGAGCAACTACGCTTGATATCCATCAACTTGGATGCCATGCACCTGAAGCTATTGCCAATTTTGTCAACTCCTTGCCGAACAGGCTGGAGATGGTCCAATCAAATTCAATTATATTTAGGACTTTTTAGAAAGTATTCTTTTTCTATTTATATAACTAAAAATTTATTATACTATTTCAGAGTAAGAGGTATTGATTTTTATTTGAAAAATAAATTTTGTAAATTATAAATTTTTACTAGAATTTTCGACGTGTCTTATGATAATTATGACTAAAACTGGAACTTAACATAAGTTACATAAGTTTGTCTTCATACCTTTAATTTTCATTCCCTGCTAGAAATGTCAGCTGTATCTATTGCTGAATAAATTGGAGGTGGATGACACGCGACTGGAACGGATTGTTAATCGTTTCCTGCTGCAGCTCCAGACTAATGGAAGTCCGTCAACAGTTTGTGGCATTGTCGATTTGGACACCCTCGCAATGGGCGGAGTAAGTCACCCAATGAACCAAAAATATTCCTATAGTCATTATCATTTAAGTGATTTGGACTTTGTTCTCGTTTGTTATCAGTTTGTCAGCGCTTTGTCGGCCATTGTTATATTTCTAATACAAATTGATCTGGGCAATAAATCGCTAATGGGTTATTCTTTCTAAGAAAAACCATAATACTCTAAATAAAAAGTGTTCACTTTCGTTGAAAACATGTTACGGGTTGGTTTAGTTTTACGGAATTGGCTTAAACGCTGTTTCGATTGGACAAAGCACAAGTTGCTGCTTTTTGTGAGTATCATTTTTAGAATTCTCCAAGTTGTTGGCAATCGATTCAATGATATAACGGCCCAAGCTGGAGCGGAGACCAGTTTGCTGGTCATTCGCCTCCTGGTGGACCGAAGGCTGCACATTTCCGAGAGGTAAGCGTAAAAGAGAAATAATTTCTGAAGAATTATGAGATTTAATGAAATTTACCAACAAAAAAAATTATATTAGAAAATCCAAGATATTTCTTATTTTTTATTTAGATTTGTTTTGATTTCTGATTTTTTTAAATGCTTTTAAAATTATAATTAAATTTCAATGTAAAGAAGAGACAATTTATCTTAAGGGACACAAGATTGCAAAAACTATCCAATACATAAATTATAATAATAAAATCCAAGATATTTCCTATTTTGTATTTGAATTTATTTAAGGAAGAAACAACTTGAGCTATGATATTTCAAAATTAACAAACAAATAAAATTATAATGAGAAGGTCTAAGATATTTCCGATGTTATATTTGGATTTTAAATTTCAATCTTTAATTTTTTTGAAATACATACAGTCCAAGATATTTCTTATTTTGATTTTGTATGTATGTTAAATTTATAATATTTTTTTTATTTTTTTTGAAAACAAATCATTTTTATTTGAATTTAAAAATAAAATTGAATGTGAAAATGTATTCAAGTCATAGCACTTAATTTTTGTATAAATATTAGAAAAGAAATTCAAATTAAAACTTTATAACAAGTCATTTTTCCTGTCATTTATTAGAGAAGTTGAAAATAAAATTGTTTACAAATATTTTTAAAAAACTTTAAGAATTTCATAGGTTTTTTTTAAATTTTTTAAAATTACATGTCCTTTAAGATTGCTCTGGTTATTTGTGCTGCTGTCCAGCATCTTTGCCGTGTTCAAGTTGAGCGAGTTGCAGATAGCTCGATATTCCACATCACCCACTGTAATATCTGTGGATCGTGACTATCGCGGTTGGAACGGATCTTTGCCGGCTGTTACTTTGTGCTATTATGACCACATTGACTCCTTCAAGGCGAACGAGCTCATCCAGAACTTGTGGAACGTAACCATCATCGATGAGGATTACTTCTACATCATGGACTTTCTCTATGCCGTCGTCAATGCCACGGCCAGCAATTATGCCGAACTCGCCAAATTCGCCACTGATGAACGCTTCGAGCAGATCGATCTCCACGATATAATCCAGAGCATTAATCGACCCTTCGAGCAAGTCATTAACACATTCGACTCCAACTTCCATGTCCATGTCCAGATGGTAATGACGGAACGTGGATCCTGTTACGCCATTAACTCGCCCATGTCAGCGGTGTTGGGTAAAGAGTGAGTAAATTGGCTAGATCAAATCATAAAAACTTAGCCGATTTTCAAGCAAAATATTATTTTGATCATGATTTGTCCTGTAAATTCATTCTGCATTTAAACTTTGTTTATTTTTAAAATTTTTATATTTAGTAAAGTGACTTGTAAAGTGGCTAGATTCAAAGTCTGAGCAAGTTCAATCTATCATAACTTTGTCAAAACTCAACCGAATTTCAAGCGGAATGTCATTTTGATCATGATTTGGCCTCTAAATTGATTCTGCATTTAAATTTTGTTGATCTAGAAAATTTGATATTTTTTCGATCATCAAGCCATCTATCTTCCAATTTTCCATACATACCCCTTGACATTTTTTCGAAAACTTTGACCTCTCATAACTTTGTCAAAACTCAACCGAATTTCAAGCGGAATGTCATTTTGATCATGGTTTGGCCTCTAAATTGATTCTGCATTTAAATTTTGTTGATCTAGAAAATTTGATATTTTTTCGATCATCAAGCCATCCATCATCCAATTTTCCATACATACCCCTTGACATTTTTTTGAAAACTTTGATTTCTCATAACTTTGTCAAAACTCAACCGAATTTCAAGCGGAATGTCATTTTGATCATGATTTGGCCTCTAAATTGATTCTGCATTTAAATTTTGTTGATCTAAAAAATTTGATATTTTTTCGATCATCAAGCCATCTATCATCCAATTTTCCATACATACCCCTTGACATTTTTTCGAAAACTTTGATCTATTATAACTTTTCTCGCCCGATTTTCAAACGGAATGTAATTTTGATCATGATTTGGCCCCTATACATAATGCATTCTAATTTTATTAAAATATAAAACCACTAATGCTTATTTTAGACCTATCCCTTACGAGGAACTGCCTGCGCCTTTAACCTGTCAGTATGGGAAGCAACAATGCTACATTCGAATGGATCTCTACGAGAGCACGGGCGTCGTAAGAGATTATTCATGTTATTATTTACACTTATTTGGAGTATGAATATTTGGAGTTTTTTTGCAGCTGGATGTGCACTCACCTTATGAGGTATCAGCTACGGAGGCAAACATTGTTACGCTTCATAAATCCGATGAAATAACAGCTTCTTTCAAGGTGCTCGAGACGGTGTAAGTAAAAATTCGTACAATAAGTTTAAACTATCTTAAATATTACTTTAAAAGGGCATCGAAAAACCTTCGAGAGCTGAGCGTGGTACAGCGCAAGTGTGTTTTTAATGATGAAGAAACCTCAAATCTTAAGGTGAGCACAATTCAAAACCGTCACCGTTTCAATTGAAATAAGAAAGTTTTTCATTCACTAGGATTGCAAAATAGGTTCTAGTATAGTTTAAGTTCCATGCCAATCTGTTATAAATATAGCTTTACTGTATATCCTATATAGATCTATAGTAAGTCCCTGTGTCTGGCGCGATGTCGTGCCATCATGGCATTGGAAATGTGCAACTGTGTTCCCTTTTTCTATCCGTTCGTGGAGGGACCTGGTTGTAATCCGGCTGGCTTTGAGTGTCTACTGGATTTCAAGTGGCCCATTTGGGCGCTACACATTTGCAAATGTCCCTCGACCTGCACTGAAATCGAGTACACTATGCAAACAGTGAAGAAGAGTTCGTGGGGCATTAAAAACAACGAAGAAGCGGCAGCAACTGAATCGGCTACTTCGAGTTTTCGCTGGGATCTCATACCACCCAAGGTGCGATTTAGACGTGACGTTGTCTTTAGCTTTGAGGATCTCATCGGTAAGTAGTATTAAATTTCAGGATTTCTCCTAAATCTCATGTTTTTGTATTTAAAAACAGTTTCCTTTGGTGGCGTATTGGCTTTGTTTGTGGGTATCAGTGTCATGGGTTTGGTACAAATGGCATACGTTATTATCTACAACATCTTGCTGGACATATTTAAGCTGCTGCGCCTCATTCACCTCTGTTTTCGCGATCGGTTCCACACCAAACCGCCGTTAAGTTCTATTCACAGTGCAAGTCATGTTTCGCGAGCTGAAACAGCAGAACTTCCGCTTTTTGAATATGTTAACTAATGTGTAAACACGCTTTGTTGAAACTGTAAGAAATTTGATTTCAAATAAAATTTATATTTGAATATTCTATCGATTTACCGAAAACGGTTGAAACCAGAGATATATTTGTCATCCCTAATGGATAGTTGTTTTGGTGATATTTAAAAATACTATCCAATCGATATACTCAAAACATTTTTATTTTTCGGTATCATTGGATATCGGTATTTTTTGTCTGGTATTTAAGGCTGCCACATCGTTCTAAGAACGGATTTTAAGGCAAGGTCTGGCAGCTTGCAAAGAAACTGCAAATTTTTGCTGCCAGGTGGTAACGTCTTGAACTTCATACACGTGCAGTCGAACAAGAAAGGTGAAAATAAAAATAATCAAAGCAAGCTCAATTAAATTGCAATTATCTTGGTAACTTAATTTTCCAGATAATCAAAATGAGTGATGATGAGTCCACTGATGGTTTGGAGGATCTGCAAGAGCTGATGGCAATCTATGGAAACTATGACAAGTCCAAAAAAACTGGGCGGACAACGCACAAAGTTGAAGACGAAGATGTAGATGAGGAAGATGAGAAGGAGGAGAAAGCTGAAACTGGATATGTGGAGGTGCCAATGGAAAAAGTGATATTCGGCGATAAGCAAGCGTTCTTGGCAAATCTGGCAAAATCGGTGGGCAAAAAGCGACCAATGCAACAACAACAGCGAAACAACAAAGATAGCGAAGACGACGGCAAAGAGGAAACGCCAAAGAAACACAAAGCGGCTTGGACAGACTCCGATGATGAGGAGCTGGAGGTGGGCGAAGTGAAGCGTCAGACACGTCATACAGGACCTATAAATCATTTGCGCAAGGATAAATCCTACAAGGAATATTTAACAGCGCGCTTTCAGCGCACCACAAATCAACCAAAATGGGCAACGCTGCAGGCGCAGGAGACAGCCAATAGCGATGATGCGGACTCCGATAACTCCGATGTGGATGAGCCGCTGCTCAAAACTGTGGGTTTTATCGATCACAGCGCCAAGTTGCGCGAGCTGCGCGCGAAGAGTTTGCAATTTAAACGTTTGCGTGATTTAAATCGTGCCACTTACAGTGAGGGAGTTGTGACCAGCGTGCAGTTTCATCCGACATCTACGGCAGCCCTGGTAGCAGGGGAGAGCTGCCTGGCAACGATTTACAGCGTGGATGGCACTAAAAACGAGAAATTGCACAACATTAAATTTCCCAAATTTCCATTGACCTGTGCACGCATCTCTCCGTGCGGCACAAAGGCGTATTTTGGTTCCATGAAGCCGTATTATTATGCCTACGATCTGCTGGAGGCCAAGGAGATAAAGCTGTTGATGCCTAATCGAATCAAGTCCTCATCTATTAAGTTTGAATTGTCGCCTTGTGGGAAGTATATAGCCATGATGGGTAAATTTGGCGCCATACATTTAATGACCGCTCAAAGCAATGAACTTTTACACAGCTTTAAGCAGGAGGGTCAATGCCGTGGCATGAGCTTTACGGCGGACTCGAAGCGTCTCATTTGCTGCGGCAGCAGCTGTAATATAAATGTACTGTCACTCCGGCAGAATTGCATTGAGCACAGCTTCATCGACGACGGCTGTGTGAATGGACGAACTTTGTCCTTGTCGCCGAATCAACGCCTACTTGCCACGGGCAGCAATGAGGGCGTGGTCAATGTGTATGACTATGAGAGCATCTACAAGTCGGTCACTCCGCAGCCGATGAAACGCTTCCTCAATCTGCGCACTGCAATTGCCGACCTCAAATTCAATCACACTTCTGAATTGCTGGCCATGAGTTCACGTCTGGTTCCCAATGCCCTCAAATTGGCGCACTTTCCCAGCGCTACGGTCTATTCCAATTTCCCCTCGCAAATGGATAATGTGGGCTATGTGAATACCATGGAATTCTCGCCGCATAGCGGATTCCTCGCCATCGGCAGCAAGGGCAAAAAGGCGCCACTCTATAGACTTAAATACTTCAAAAACTACTAACTACACACTTAATGTTTATAGGTTTTATAATAAACAAATTATAAAATACACATTTGTTGAATTTTTTTCGGAAAACATTATTGAAATCGATCTTATTTTTAGCTAATTAGCAACTAAATTTCCATTTTTATTTTATAAAATCAGAGAATACCTTGAGTTTTAACATTTTATAATAAAAACTTGATGTGATTTATTCTACGATTTCGTAAATAAAAATTTAAAATAAACCTTTTACTTATCTGAATATTATAAAAATTACTCTATGATTTTTAAATACAAATTAAAAAATTAGTTTCAAACAACTTGGTTTAGCCTTGATTCGTTTAAATTTAAATTTTAAAATTATTGCATCTTCTTTTTAATTACTATTATTAAACAAAATTTAATAAAAAATTAAAAAATATTGAAATTACGATAATTTCAGAATGTACGAGACATTCTTTGGTTTTTGGATAAAAACAAAAGATATTATTATATTATTTGATATGAAGTTAACAATGATATGAAGTTAACAATATAAAAAAATTATACAATTATTACCGGAGAAATAGTTTACTATCTATTACTATATTTTCCCCATTCAAAGACAAATTTTTATAAATTTTAACTCAACGTTTGTGTGTATTTTTTATTGATTGAATTACAAGAGTGGTTTATAAATTATAATCTATTAGTAGGGAGCCCGAAAGATGTCTCTCTTTTGGGTCTCATGGATTTTGCCAATGTCGTCGAGCTTCTTGCAGATGTGTGTGGATTGTGATTCGATCCACTGCAGGGAATTCATGTGTGCGTTGAGGATCTTGCCGATCTGGATGATGGGATCTGTGTTGTCCTGTCCCTTGTTGGCTTCGTTCAGATTGTCAATGATCTCTTTTAGGTCCTCCGACATCTGTTTCAGCTGTGTATCCAAATTCTCAACCATCAAATAAGTCTGACTGCGTTCCTGATCCACGCGTGGCAAGTTGATGAACTCTTTCTCCAACGGCGCCAGACTCTCCTCCAGTTCCTTGTGTTGTGTGGCAATGAATTCCAGCTCCTGATCCAACACCTGTTGATCATTTTTCACCTTTTGCACGGCATCATTTAGCTCGATAATCTTTTGATTGTTGCCAATTAATAGTTTATCCCAGGCATTTATCTGTGTCGCCTGCTCCGTGAACACTTTCTCCTGCTCCTCAAACTCCAACGTCCACTTGTTGATGTGCTCCTCCAGCTGATTGTACGATAATTGCGTTGCATTTGCCAGTGTTGCAGAATCTGTTGTTTTTGTGGCTGTCGATAAATTGGCAAACGCACTGCCAGCAGATGGCGCTGCACTCACAAGTGGCGCCACAGCGGCAGAAACCGCAGGCACAGCCGCAACTGGTGCAATCGAAGTTGTGTTGGGTAATTTTGGCGTTGTTGTTGTTAAACCAAGCGAAATGCCGCCAATTGTTGTTGTTGCAGCGGGTGCAGCAGCAGCTGTTGTTGTTGTTGCCATGAAGCCACCAAATGTGGGTGCAGCTGCTGTTGGCGCTGCTGCTGCTGTAGTTGTGCCCAGTCCAGAGCCAAGTCCGGTTAGAGGACTTGCTGTTGTTGTTGCTGTAGACAAACCAAAACCACCGAAAGGTGGCGGTGCCGCCTTTGCATTATCTGCATCGCCACCGCCAGCATTTGCTGTTGTTGTTGTTGGGCCGGCAAATGAAAATGTTGGTTTGGCGGCAAGCGCTCCAATTGCAGGATTTGCTGTTGAGGCTGTTGCCGTGTTCAAGCCGAATGAGAAGCCAGTGGCGCTAGCTGCAGTTGTCGTGGGCAGTTGGAATGCCATTTTATTCTCTAATGCAAAGTTAATTATAAAAAAAAAACTGCAAGCTTCACGCACAAAATAAACTCACATTTAATGACACGCCGCTATCGATATTTATGTTGTGACGAGCAGTGTTGCTAAATTTAGTAGTTTCTAGTGCTGTTGCCAACTTAACTATTTTATAGCTAGCCTTGGCTATTTTTAGAGCTCGATTCACTGTTGCCCACTTGGCTATTTTGTAGCTAGTTTTGGCTATTTTCAGAGTTCGCTTAAAATAAAACTTCTTAAGTTGCTATTTGCTGGAAATTTGGTAATTTTGAATATATATTTAGCTATGCTTTGCTTTTAATATATATTTTAAAACTATGCAAAAGTTGCACCCTAAAATGCTTTTTAGCCAGAAATAGCTATTTTCTTCGCCAACAAGTTGGCAACTCTACCTATTTAACACGCATAAATTGCCAAATCTAAACACAAATTAAACACCCGCGCAAATCCCGGCTTATTTAAAGTTTATAACAAATTTTAATTGTTTAACATGTTAAGTATAAAAAAAAGAAGTAAGCAACTAAATGTATCAAATTATTATTAAACGCATGTGTGCATACAAACAATGATATTAATAATGACGACCAAGCTTTGTAGCGTCATTGTAAAATGTTTTGATTTATCAATATCAATGTTGATATCTCTTTTAAGTAGCTGATAAAATGCCAATTGGGTCAAGAATTCAACTACAGATTTTTAATTACAAGTGCATGAACCAATGGCAAAAGCTAATTGCCGACTGACTTTGTTTATTTTAATGTACTCTTCATTTCATTTTATTTTATTACATGAATGTGCGTAAGTTTGTGTGTATGTACAGTGGGTCACATCTTATTTGACCCACACTTCCGACCCACAAATTTGTAATGAGTTTTTCTTTTAAATTTAAGGCAGATATAAACAAAATTAAAATGCATATTTGTTAATTAAAGCATAAACTTTTTTTTATATATACAATATGTTGCTTGCAGATTTTAATTTTGATTTTGAAAAATCATAGAACTTGTATTTCAAATTTTTTTTTATTAATAAATATTTAACAACTAATTTAAAATAAATATATTATTATAAAAATTCTTAATCGCATTTTAAACTACATTTAATTTGTTTAATTTGTAGCTCAAAAGAAAGTAAAAAAACCAAAACAGTATTGTCTAATTTTTTACTTTTAAATATTAAACTTGTTTTTTTTTTATAATTTCAGTTACATTTAATTTAATTCATTTCTAGCTTAAAGTGCTTTAAATTCACAATAAACTTATAAAAGTATTCTTGTTTTATTTAAGGTAATGGACGTTATGTAACATAGTGTAAAAGTCAGTTGGCTTGATTATTGATAACCTGAAACGACTCGTTGTGAACCTGCAAGTTGTAGAGCAGCTGATAAGGAGTTTTTTAAACAAAAGCAGATTCCCTGCTGTGCTGAGCATTAAAAAGCAGAGTGAACTGAATGTTCAGTCAATGTGTGCACTTCAATTGCAATTAACAATTGAACAACACTGCGTGTTGTAAGTAAACACATTTATCTCAAGATTGTCAGTAAACTGTTCACTCTACGCACTGCTGGCTATAAAGTCTCCAACTTGGCCAAGACAGGACTCATTCCCAGTTCTCAGTTTCTCCGTTGATCATCAAATCAAACGATGTACGTCGTTTCTTTATTCCTGTTTCCGTTCCTGTTGCTCCAGTTACTCCAGTCTGGATTGGCTCTGCAGAATGGATTGGCACTTAAGTAAGTACAAAAATGTGCTTCATTGTAATTGAACGTTTTTTTTTTTTAAATATAAATCTTGATTTGATTGCCAAAATATTCAAAATTTTCTATATCGATTTTCAGGCCACCAATGGGTTGGATGTCCTGGCAGCGGTAAGTAATTCAATATAAAAATTCACATTTTTAATTTTAAAAAACACAAATTTTCTTGATGTTTTTTTTATTGCTTTTTTTTTGTGTTTTTCAAACTATTATAAAGAATATAGGAATATATATATTTATATTATATTTTGTACATTTCTCTATAGCTTTCGTTGCATAACGGACTGCAAGGCGTATCCTGATGAGTGCATAAGGTATAATATAATTGATAATTCTAATATATCCAAATATTTCTAAAGTAATTCGTTATATTTTTTATAGCGAGCATTTATTCCGTCGACATGCGGACTTAATGGCATCGGAGGGTTATGCTGATGCTGGCTATGAATACGTTATCATCGATGATTGTTGGCTGGAAAAGAATCGCGATAGGACAACAAATAAGTTGGTGGCTGATCGCAAACGGTTTCCCAGTGGACTCAACGCACTGGCTGATCATG
Source organism: Drosophila innubila (assembly GCF_004354385.1). Classification (NCBI taxonomy): domain Eukaryota; kingdom Metazoa; phylum Arthropoda; class Insecta; order Diptera; family Drosophilidae; genus Drosophila; species Drosophila innubila. The sequence continues at coordinate 719,585 of NW_022995374.1, read as the reverse complement.
TGAGTATGGATAACAATAGTGATTGTTCCTGTAAGAGTCTCAAAAAAAAAAAATAAATAAATAAATAAATAATATCATCCGTAAGGACATAAAAAGTGAGATTAAAATTTTAAGAAACCAAAAATATGAATTAAAAGTAATAATTATTATTTTGGGACTACAACTGACACAAGTATTTAGTTTTCTTCTCCTAATCTTTTTTTTATTGTCATTATTTATTTTCTAATTTAAATTTTATCTTAACTATATTTTTTTTTTAGTTTTGGCTTCTTTATGTTATTTTTAAGTTACATGTTAATACTAAATTGCATATATTATAACGATAATTTGTGCCTTTTATAGATCCACAACAGGGGTCTTAAATTTGGTTTATATCAGGACTTTGGCACAAACACGTGTGCTGGCTATCCTGGAGTGATCAATAACATGCAACTCGATGCTCAGACCTTTGCCGATTGGGATGTAGACTATGTCAAATTAGACGGTTGCTTTGCCAACATCAGTGACATGGCCACAGGATATCCGGAGTTTGGACGTCTGCTTAATGCCACCGGTCGACCCATGGTTTATTCCTGTAGCTGGTAAAGTTCCAAAGTTAATAGATATTGTTTAAACAATAATGGTATTTCTATTTTTTATTTAGGCCTGCTTATCAGGAGGAATCTGGTGAAGTGCCTGACTATGAGTCCTTAAAGGAGCATTGCAATCTGTGGCGCAATTGGGATGATATTGATGATTCTCTAGAGTCCGTCATGCAGATTATAGATTACTTTGGCAAGAATCAGGACAGAATTCAACCGCATGGTGGTCCTGGCCATTGGAATGATCCGGATATGCTGATACTGGGCAACTATGGACTCAGCTATGATCAAAGTAAATTACAAATGGCCATTTGGGCTGTCCTAGCAGCTCCTTTAATCATGTCCAATGATTTGGCCAAGGTGGAACCTAGAATCAAAAACATTTTACAAAATCGGTAATGTTTTCTCCTTGTACCTGTTATTATTTCTAATCCTGATTTGATTTAAGAGATGTGATTGCTGTGAATCAAGATCCTTTGGGCATACAAGGACGCCGTGTGCTTATTAAAAACGATATTGAGGTGACTGTTTTAAGTAATTAATTGATAATACAATTTAAACTAAACATTTATTATTTTTTATTGGAAAAAAAAATGTTTTTTTTTGTATATCAAATTCACTTGCTTTACAATTTATGCTTTTAGGTCTGGCGACGTCCCATAACACCACAAAATGATGTCCAGGAGTATTCCTTTGCCGTGGCCTTTGTCAGTCGTCGTACGGATGGCGCACCGTATGCCATTACATTTACGCTTAAGGAGGTATTTATATGAATTCCGTAGAGCACTTTCTTCTACTGTTATATTGGTTTCTTACGCGAATTTCTAATATATTTCTAAACTACATGAACAAAGATAGTAAACAGTTCAAAATATAAGAATTAGGAAAGATGTAGGTCCTTTAAAGAAAAAAAGTAGATTCCTAGTTTTTGCCTTCCATAATAAGTATTCTCTGGAGGATTTCTAAAGACTCTAAAAGAAAATTCTTCTATTTACTGTTATATTTAATATACAGATAAATTCCGTAGAGCACTTTCTTCAACTGTCATATTTTTTCCTTAATAAAATTAAGAGAGAAAATAATTTGGAGTACAAACATTGGAAAATTTACATTACTAGCTATACTACTACTACTTTAGCTCTTTAATTTTTGTCTCCCATATATTTGGTATTCTTAGGATTATCTATAAGATATATTTAAGAAAATTATTTTATTAACTGTTATATGTCTTACTTTCCGTAGCTCTTGTTGATGAATGAAAATGGTTACGGCGTACAGGTGAGAATTGGTTAAATTAATTTAATTCTTATCCTCGTCACTCAATCTATTTTTCTAATCTTCTTTTAGGACTTGTTCGAGTCAAAGAGTAACCTGGGCGTCTTCCGACCAGAGAATCATTTCTCTACACGTGTTATTCCCAACGGTAAGTATATTTTATTTATTTTCTTTTCATCACTTCAAATTCAAATTAAATCTATGCTTTTTTTAGGAGTAACTTTCTACAAGTTTACGGCGCTGTAAAAATAAGGGCAGTTAATTAAATAATCAAAATATGCAAATTGTCATCGAATATAAATATTTCAATGAAAAGAATAAATTTTTGTAACTAAATGAAAACGACAAAAGGATCATAATGAATTTGTTGTTTATTTAGAGCACTTTACAAACAATTGTACTATGCATATTGTATAAATACATTTAAATATTGTACATTTATAGGCATAGATTCAAGTTCCGACACTAATGTTGAAAAAAAGAGAGCTTTTACTGTTTGTTCCGTTGAGGCATGATATATAAATTAGGAATTCAAATTCAATTAATTAACAAGCTTAAAAGAGACTTTATGAACATGATAATAATTTGCCAGGCCATTAAATAAATATTGCAGATAGACCAAATAAGATAAGAGTTTAGAAATGAAAAGAACTCTTCCCAAGTAAGCTTATGTATACTGATAGCTTCAGCTCTACAGCAATAACATCAGATGTAAATCATATTTAAATAGTTAGCAGCTACAGTTAAATGTGTAGTCGCAGGTTTATTGTCAAGTTAAGTAGTTGATAAAGTGAAGCGAGTAGAAACCGAATCCGAATCCTGCGAATTCTTTTGTTTTCTGTTTGTTTGACTAATGCACACCATTACTGATAGTCGCTGTGCGTTCGTAGCTGCGTCGATGCAGTGCATCCACATCCTTAAGGTAATACGTGCCCGGAAACAAGGCGCTGATGCTGCCAGTAGGCGTATACGGCGCCGCATGATTGTTCTTCTCCCGTATCTCCATCAGGGCTGAGAACTCCTCGGGCACAACTTTCTCCCGGGCTCCCAGCAATGGCAGCACATAATCCAGTTTGGCAACAAATTTCTCAAAGATCGCCGCATCTTCAGTGACTTTTATGGAATACATCGAGGCAGCCAAACCGGAGCCATAGGAAAAGACTCCAATCCGCTTGCCAGCGAGTTGAACGGCCGGCACACTGATCAGCAGGGAAACCAATCCCGAGTACACGGACGGCGTGTACATGTTGCCCACCTGATTTTAGAAAAAATAATTTCAATATTATTTCAAACACTACATTTACAAGAGTTTTTGTAAGTTGAGTATCGAAATTATTTATTTTTGTAAAAGGATTTTTTAATTGAATACGATTGACTGTTAAAAATCGAAAATTTCAATATTATCAATATTTTTAATAGATATTTTTCAAAGTATCATCAATATTTTGATTTGAAAGATTTTTTGACGGAAAAAGATGGATAATTTTAATATCTGTCAGTCACTTTATTATTAGTTACCAGATATTTTCTAAAATGTTTTGATTTGAAACAATGTTTTTTTTACTTGATATTTTTGATGAAAATATATGCAACATTATTTTGACTAGATATTTTTTAAAAATATGAAAATATTTTTATAAAAAAAGGTGTATTTTACTATCAATATCTATGGAACCTTTCAAATTACACTAGGCAACAACATTTTGGCTAATAACTGTACCTGATTAGCGAGCAGCAGCGACTTTTTCGTCTTGGACTCGAACACCTCAGCGGATTGGGTGAGGAAGGCCTTCTCCACATCCCGATCGAAGTAGGTGGACTCCAGAGTGGCGTTATTGAACCGCTCCAGTCCCGGAAACTGCTCCACACGCTGCTGTTCGCTGCTCAGCAGAAAATCGTTGAAACTGAGACGACCGACGGACTTTTGGACCAGCTTGCAGAATGGTGTGTGGAACAAGATGGCATCAAAGTTGTCCAGACCCAGTTGAGCATGCTTCGGCTGCTGTTTCTCAAACTTGTGGCGATAGAGACGATAGCAGGTGTCCAAAGCGGATAGATAACACTGTATGGAGAGTTTGCCATCAACCGTGGGATATTCGGAACTCAGATCAGGCTTGTAGAAATCATAAGCATGCTCCATGTGTGTGGCCCGGAGACCACGCTCCAAAACCAACGGAGCCTGCGGACCAATCAGCATGGCAATTGCTCCTGCTCCACCCGTGGGACGAGCTGCTCCCTTGGCATACACCGCAATATCCGCACACACGGCCAGAGCATAACGTCCATCCCAGCTGGAGGATTCAATCCAGTTGATGGCATTAAATAGCGCCGCCGTTCCGCCGTAACACGCATTTGTCGTATCAATGCCCTCGATGTCAGTGTTGCCACTCTCGGCAAATAATTGCATTAGCACCGATTTCACCGATTTCGATTTGTCGACTATCGTTTCAGTGCCGACCTCAAGGCGTCCGATTTCCGTATGCTTAATATGATGACGTTCTAAAAGACGACTGACAACCGTTAGGCACAGTGAGTTGACATCCTCACGATCCGAACAGAATCCCATTTTGGCCTGGCCCAGACCAATTGTGTATTTGCCCGCCGAGGCGCCATCGAACTGTTCCAATTCCGTTTGGTCCACATATTGGGAGGGAAACATCACCTCAATGGCGCGGATTCCAACATTTTCGGGCCAACTGCTTGACATGATTGACTTTCTTATTATTATTTTCTAATTGGTCGTTTGCGAGTTCCTGAGTTCTGCAAAAAAAACAACAGCTTTCCAAATTAGCTAAATATTGAAAGAGATTTAGTTTCAAATAATTTAATCTTTCAACTTTTTATCTTTTCTTGTTTTTTAAAGCCAACAAAATTGTTGAAAAAGCTCAGTAAATTTTGATACGCAATATTTTAAAAGTTCTATTTATATTTTCAATCTAATATATAGAACATATTTCTAATGGTTTTAAGCATCTAACATTAGTAAAAGTTTTAGCTGTAATCATTCATAAAATTTGAGAATATTCGATATGAAATAATTTAATTATCTCAATTGTTTTAATTTTTATCTTGAATTTTATAGTTGTTTAACGAAGTTGCTTTTTCTTTCAAAGAAATTAACTTAAGAATATATGACTGAACATTTTGATTTATAGATCAACTTGTAATATACTCTAATTGGGTTTTTTTTTTGAATGGTTGTCATTTTTCATTGAAAAAAATCCAATGCCGTGTGACGTCACAGCTTTCACCTCTTGTTATTCTGCGCAGTCAGAAAAATGTCTGTAAGTTATGCATACTGCTTGTAATAACTTGGAAAACATTAAATAAATGTCAAAAATCAACAACAATCGCAGCTCATGAAGAAATCTGAAATCACCTGTTGCACGCTCGAGCTGCTGTGACCGTGTGCCGAAAGAGCGCGACTTTTAAATTTCAGCTTGAAGCAAGGCAGCAGCGACGCCGACGTCAACGTCGCACGCATGCAGTGCTGACCGAAATTTAAGGGCTAAAATAGCTAATTTCATAAACATGAAAGTAGTCGGAATCAGCTTAAAAAAATATGATTAGACATCCTAAAGGATGCCAAAATTGTAAATAGTTTTATATTTAAAATTTTGCTAATAATTTTTTTGACGAATAAATATAAATATTCAGATGAGAAGCAGATAAAAAAAATGATCTGAAATCCTAAAAGATGCTAAAATTGTTAATAGTTTTAAATTAAAATAATCAGAAAAGAAGAAAAATATTTGCTGTATCCTTATGGCTACTCCTATTGCCAGAATTTATTTTGCTGTAGCACAATCGAGTACCTCAATTATACGCCTTTGTCTCATAATATAAACCGGGAAAATAATTATTTTTCATTTTTTTATCTGGAAAACAGTACAATAATTTTTTAAATCGTCAGATATCTAGCTGTAAATTAGCCGAAATGGCAACACTTCACGCATGCGACGTAGACGTTGACGTCGACGCTGACTTTAGCAGCGGCAGAAGCGTCGCAGAGGCCCAATAATTTCGATTTCGCTTCGAGCTTTTTAGATACGCCAGCTTTGAATGCGAACGAAGACGCAAGGCAGACGACTGAAAGACAGACAGACAGAGAGACGAAGAAGCGACAACAACAACAGCAACAAAAACGATCAGAAGCACTAAAAATCAGGTGGAGAAACTTTCTCCACGCAGTCGAACTTTGCTAAAGAGAACACACGAAGAAACGAAAAAGAAGAAGCAGCACAAACAATCAAGGCAAGTCGCATCAGACCAACCCAGTTCAAGCATTTACACTCAAAAAGTTTCTTTCAACATTTTTTTGAAAATATCGAGAATGACAAAAAACCAGGGACAGTAATTATTACATTTTTTTAAATATAAATTACAAAACAAAATATATACAGCAAAGATCGTTATTGGCGTTCTGAATAATTCAATTTTGGAATAATACTTAAAATTACATTTTTAATATTTATTATAAAATTTCAAAAAATAACTATTATTTTAAATATTTTCTTTACGACTAAAAAAATTTATTTAATTGTATTTTTAATTGTTTTAAATTTAATAGTACCTACATCTATAGGTATTTTTTTTAAATCATATTATAATATTTTCTATTAATACTTAGCTTTCAAATAATAGCTTACAAAATTTTTTCTTATAACAGTTGAAAAAAAGTACCTTTATTTACAATATAATTACTGCACTTTGAATAAATAAAATTAAATTAAAATGTATAATGTTTTTTAAATGTAATCGTTACAGTTCCTGATTTTTTCTTTTTTTTATATATCTTGAGCTACACGTGTCAAGAAACTTTATTGTACTACTGTAGATTTTTCACTTTTATGGGGCTGGGTCAGGTCGTTAGATCGACAGATCGATAGATCGTTTGAGTTTATTGAGCATGCGCAACAGAGTGTTATACGTTTGTGTGTGTATATGTACATAGGTAAATGTAGGTCGGCATCGACTAACGGGATTATTGTATAACTGATAACAAACAAACAATCAGTGTCATGTTTACCGTTACTATTAAAAAAATTTAAAATACCGAAATAATGCTCAATGTCTGTTGTATTGGCGTTTTCACTTTTAACGTTTTTGTTGATTTGATTTCAGATTTTTGGTCGTCGTTTGTATTGAATTATATTGTTTGATGTTGTCCGCGGAACGCGTTCTTCACTCGACCGAATCTCTGGGCAGACTGAACTGAACAGCGACGCCAACAGCGACGTTTCCAGCAGCAGCAGCAGCAGCAGCAACAACCATTAACAAGACGTTGACGCCGAAGTCGCAGTTAAAGCTGAAGTTGACGACAGAGCAGCAAATAGTTCATATATAGACATATATGTATATAGTACATATATCTGTACATATATGCAAAGTGCGCTTTGGGGCGTTGTAAGCCAATGTCAAATGCCTGAAGACCAAAGTATCTCGAGTATTTACCAAAAATATTTACATTAAGTCAAGTAATTCTTCTGTCAAACATCAGAAATTCAGTCCTGTTTAAAGATCTCAGAGATGGTAAGAGCTAGCCGCACCAAATTTGGAACACAGACTTCCTATAATTTAAGGCAGATCGAGTTTATTTTAATTTTGCCACGCCCTCTATGATTTCAATTCGCAAGAACCGAGACTATTATGAAAACTTGTTAGTTAGTTTTTATACCAACAAGTGTCTGCCTATGTCTTATACATTCTGACCAAGTTTGGTTCAAATCGGCCCAATATTTCATACAGCTGCCATATATCATATAGCTGATCGAAAATCAAGTTTTAGTATGAAAAACTTCTTTGTTTTTCAAGATATTTAACAAATCTTACATATTAAGCATTTGGGTTCATTTTATACATTCTGACCTAATTTTGTTAAAATCGGTGCTATGTAACATATAGCTGACATATGAAGGATTGATTGATAATTAAGGATTAGTATGAAAATTGTGGTTGTTTAAACTTATAAAAGACGCATTTAAAAAAAAAAAGGCTTTGTTCTATTCCAAACAATTACTGCATGGCTTGGATACAAAAATAAAATATGTATGTATTGCACATGGACTACGGACTTTTGCTGACTTGCGCCATGTGCTAGGAGATAAGATCGGAAGCGGTGTACGGTTTACGATGTGCGGTCTTGTGTTGGGTGATCGCCTGATTGTAGTGCGCTGATAAGACCCTTTATGTCGATGACTGCCGGTAAGTGGACAAAGCAATATCCGTATTAATGTATGTATATGGAATTGCGTTCAAAGGTTCTTGAGTATTCCCATTCTCATTCTCCAGCTTACGATTGGTTTTAAGGGTCAATGTTATGGAAATTAATGCAATATTCAATGAGGAAAACCAATTGTATTGATTTATTTTTAGATGAAGATGTGTATTGTGTGTAAACAGACTAATTGCGGCGTATTTTAAGCGATCTCTGTACACAATACTTTTTCGTTTATTATATACCCTAGCAGGGGGTATTATGTTATTGTTAGGAACAAGTGTCTTTTTAAAATTCAACCTTAAGTATGAAAAAGACGGTTCTCTTTTTAGATAAATCAACTAAACTTACCGATTGTCTATTTAGTATTATCATATACATGCGGGACAAATTTGATTTATATCGAATAACTATAACAAATAGCATAGGAACGATTGATCAAATATTGAGTACATGGCTCTGCAAGGGTATCTAATCTTTGGTGTGCCAAAGGTAAACTTTTTTTTGTTGAATTTGAATTTGTTTTAATGAAAACTGCTTGACTCATCGCTCAATTTCGGAAAATAAACACTTGGCACATCAGCAGAACAGAGCAGGCGTGAGAGGAGGGCTAAGCAGGCGTCAGAGGGTTAAGCAACCTCCAAAGGTTGCAGGCAGCTAAACATGCCACTTTTTAGAGCACAATGAAAGCGCACGTGTCACCGAAATTTGCATTTAGTTATGCTATGTACTTGAAACTGTACACACATATGTAATTAATTGTATTATGAAACAGAAAAACCGAATTTCAATTTTTTTTTGTCATTTGAACTGAATAGCTTAAATTCCTTAAATGCCGGCAAAAAAAGTAAGAAACATTTTCACTTTAGAATATGGTTTCGTAAGATTTTCTTTCATATTGGGGTGTTTAAATGTTTAACAACAAACGCCCACACTGCACTTTATGCTAAATTAAAGTTGTCACTAAATGTGCATTTATTCGACAGAGATAGAGAAAGAGATACAACATTTCTGCACTTTTTTTAAACAGAATCTTGCACTTACAAATTGTAGTATGCTATTGCCACCTTAATAGTGCCAAATAATAGGATTAACTAAACTAAACTTTAATAATTAGTAGGCACGTAGCGGAGGCGCCTACATAGAGACCGAGCAGTGTGTACACACGATTAGAGGAAAAACAGCTGATTGGCAGCGGCAGAGTGTAACTACACACTTTTTGCTGTAGCTTTTATCGACTATTGTTTAACCAAAAAACAATTAAGACAATCTGCAAACGGCGCGCTATTTAAATATTTTTTTAGTTTTTTTGCAATAATTTGTCAATTAGAGGAAATAAAGAAGAAGATTTGCTGTGAATTCTGGGAGTTTGTTATGCCTCAGGGAGAAAAACTGTGCAGTTAAATCCAACAATTTTTTAAAATTGGAACAAATATCAAATTTTAGAAATAAAAAATTTAAATTTGGCTGATAAATATATAAAATGGGCCGCGAACTATGCGTGCCAACCTGTTTCCTGTTGCGACATGACTATTAAAGCAAGCTGGCAGCACTAAATGTGTAAAACAGCTGTGCCTAAAAAGTTGGCTAGTTTTAAGCTACATCAGCTATTTTTCAGCTGCTTTCTAGCTAGAAACAGCTATTTTTACTCTAACAAGTTGGCAGCACTATTTATCACGTGAAATCTCATGTCATTTTTGTGTTGAGTTTCGGGCAGAGACTTGTGCTCCGTTTCGTATGTGCATTGTGGGTGGTGCGGTCGTCGTGTTGCTTGATTTATTTTCATATATTATCAACGCACAAAATTAACTCTAAAGCAGTAACATTTGTATCAACGAGTTGACGTTAAGCAGTGCCGTTTAAATGTAAGTGATTGCGATACTAAAATCGAAAAAAAAGAATGAAAAAACGACAACGCATCAAATGCGCGCATGAAAAAAAGAAAGAAAAAAAACACAGGTCTGCTGACCTGTTATCAAATCATATATTGGGAATAAAACAACTTTGCAAATAATGAAAATATGCTTAATGTAAATGATAAATGAATGTGTATATGTGCAGAAAGAAACAAATGACCCTGAAAAACTGTTGCAGCTTTGTATTGTCCACAATGTTGTGAATTAAAGTTGTGAAACTTGTGGATGCTGTTAGAACAAAGTGGCGGCTTAAACTGTGCGCCGCATATTGCAAAATATGTTTGCAAATTGTTCAATTTGCATTGTTTTTGAGCTGTAAAACTCGTGAGCTAAGAAAAATATCGATCGAAAAGCTGTCATGTGACTGTCACGAACAGCTGACTGACCGCTCAATTCACCACGTTTGTGTCTGTGTGTGTGTGATTGTGGTGAATTTGCGGTTTCGCTCTCTCTATCTCTCTCTTAATTTATTTTGAGTGCTGCTCTCCAGCTTGCCCCCCTCCCCCACAACTCGCTGCGTAAACAAATTATCTAGTTGTAAATTTTGGCTCCATAAATTATTAATTCAAATAAAATAATGTTAGACATTTTTTTCAAATCAATTTACAACTGGTTAGCATTCATACAATTGGAAATTACTTACAATTAAATAATTGTGTAAACAAAATATATAAAATGTAAAATGTATTTAACGAAATTAAATACATTTTCTTATTTTTATATAATATTTTATTTTATTATATTTGCTTCGAAAGAAGATTTTAATTTGTAAATTTTAAATGTTGTCAAAAAAGTTATTAGATTCACTGTGTGTTTGTATATTGCCACAAGGACTAGATAAAATAGTAAATAGTAATATTGCGTGCCGCAAAGACCTTGACTGCCTTGACCACATATAAACTTGAAACAAACACTCAAATATGCTTATTTACAATACATATACTAAATACCAAATTGTATATTTGTGTGTTTGTACATATTTATATATTTCTATATCTGCCTGGGCAATAAAACAAGAAACAGCTGCTAAGTTTACACACAATTTAAACACTAAACTATAACAGCACATTATTATTAATTAATTTAACAGGATATGAATTCACGTGTGTAAATATGCACAGTTAGTCAAAAAAATGTTTTCACAACATGAAAAAAATTGTACTATTTCTTTTCCACAAAATAAACTTGTTTATGGTCCTTAAAACGAGTCAAAAATTAATAAATATGACTTATACGTAACATATTATATAATAAGTATTACAATAATTTAAAACAAAAATTTATATGTTATTATTCTTCTAAAAATAAATTTTTTTTATATTATTATTTCTTATTTTATTGTTCTTGACTATATTTCTTAGCATAAATAAAACAAAAAAAAAATTATGTAAATATTGATTTTGTCAAACAACTTTTTTGACCAACTGTATGTGTTTATGTTAATAACATCATCACAGTTATTTTAGCTATTTTTGTTTTCGTCCTCCCAGTCAACGAACATTGCAATTTCCTGTGTGTTGGCAACTTTCCTCTTTCTCCTCCTCTTCATCCATTTTTTCTTCTTCTACTCTTAGTATACTCCCATTCTATTCCACCCCACACCCCATTAGTGACAGCCGTTGGCCAGTCTGACTGGCGACATGTTCTTCCTCTTCCTCCTGCTCTTCTTGTTTCTTCCTCTTTTATGTCAACATCATTTACGGCTGTTTGTTGTTTGTTATCCAGTTTATCTGGCCAATAGCGTTGCCAATTTGGCATTTTTAAGCTGCAAATATAATGTAGAAAATTGGTAGCATAATTAATTTAATATACGGTAGTTCTATTCGGATTATAATATTGTAATAATTTGAAATGGAATTTGTAAGAATTTGATGAGTTTTTAAATTATTAAATGCTATGAAGATTATTTTTTTAATTATACAAAATATTCATTAAATTTCCTATAGTCACTTATGTTTTTATTGGAAATCAAATCTCTTAATGAAATGATTTTTTAAAAATTTGATGGATTTATGAAATATCAAAATAATGATATGAAGGTTTTTTTTAAACATGTATAATATTATAAATTAGTTTAAAGTGGATTAAATTTCCTATAGTTCAACAGTTTTTATTTAATATCAATCCTTATTTTGATTTTAAATTTTTTAAAGCCAATAAAACTATCAGAATTTTTTCTCATAAAGAGCTAAATAAAATAGAATTCTTTTTCTGTCTTATTTTTAATTGGATTAAATTTTTATTTCATGCCGAGTTTAATATTCTATTTGATATTGAGTTTGCAAAGATCTTAGGGTTTTGTTGTTTAACCTGATAAGCAGACTATTTAGTCAAGTGGTGGCAACTCTGTTGACAAAACACATTCGCTTTCATTTTGGGACACACTCTCTCTCTTTCGCTCTCTCTGTTTTTCTATCTATACGTCTCTTTTTCTACGTATAATTTGATATGCAGAATGCGTCACAGTTCCCATAGAATTTACAAACATATATGTACCCATATATATATATGTAGATATACATAACTATGTATGTATTGAAGCATAACTGCCACTCCCCCATCTCCTCTTAGGGTTGCCGCCTTCACCAAGTGATTTGTACAAAAGCAATTTAGATTTCGACGCTAAAAATAGACAGGGAACATTTTGTTGTTGCTTTTTTTGGAGTGGTTGCCAGGCTAACATTGTTGTAGTTGTAATTGTTGTTGTTTTTGGTATTTGTTTCCTGGTTGAGGACAATGCACTGCCTTGAATGTTATCAATCTATGTAGTAGTAGGAGTATCGGCTTTAATGGGCAGGGTCATGATTATTATGGAGAAGGAACAGGGAAGGATTATTGGGGATGGTCAGCGATTCGACCGATTCCTCTTTTTCTTTGAAGGCCATCATGAAGTTATGTAATAATAGTGACTACCAAAAAAACGAAACGAAACTGACCAACGTTAGATTTGTATCTGCTGATGATTACTCATACGCCACTGTCCTCACAACAACTACTAGAAAAGGTCACAGAAAGAGGCAACTCGACTGTGATAGACCCTGTGCTTACTGTCATGCCAAATCTGACAAACTTCAAACCTTCATAACTTTATCAAAACTTAACCGATTTTCAAGCGGAATGTCATTTTGATCATGATTTGGCCTATAAATTCATTCTGTATTTAAATTTTGCTTATTTAGAAAATTTTTACATTTCTCGATCATAGCCTGTTTTGATGGTAAGGGTCCCCCCTTTGATATTTTAAAAATTCAAAATTTTAAATCTCAAGTTTTCACTTTTAATCAACTCATTATATCGTAATTAGTATAAATCAACACTTTAAACTTGATTCTGAGAGCTTTCATATTCTTGTAAAAAATCATGTCAAATTGAAGAAAATTTTAGACTTGTAAAGGTGGCAGATCAAAGTCTGATTAACTTCAAACTGTCACAACTTTCTCAAAAGTCAACCGATTTTCAAACGGAATGTCATTTTGATCATGGTTTGGTCTCTAAATTCATTCTGCATTTATATTTTTATCATCTAGAAAATTTGATATTTTTTCGATTTTATGCCATCTATCATCCAATTTTCCACCTTGACATTTTTTCAAAAACTTTGATCTCTCATAACTTTGCTAAAACTCAACCGATTTTCAAATGAAATGTCATGTTGATCATGATTTGGTCTCTAAATTCATTCTGCATTCATTGTTAAATCTCAAGCTTTCACTTTTAATCAACTCTTTGGACTTAATTTGTAAAAGAAAACGCAAAGAGACACTTTGTAGTTGTCAGGTACAGGGTCTAAGGACAACGACAACACTTACCAAATTGAACAGGCTGTCGGTTTTTGTCGGCTTTTGCGGCTTGCGTGTCTTTGCTTCGTCATCGTCATCGATTTCGGTTCCTTTCGTTGTTTGCTTCGTGACTGCGCCTTTGCGGCACCAGCAACAACAACAACCAACCCACAACTAACTTGGCCAACAACATATGGCCATAATATGACAGGCAACATTTGTTCCTGCGACTTCTCTGTCGCTTCGTTCATTTCGCGTCGAGCTGTCGTCGAGTACGCACGATTTTCCTTTTGAAAAATGATGTCTGCAAATATTTCGTAGTCAGTGTAATTTTAGTTCAAGTGCAGTTAAAAAATGCCCAAAAAGCTCCATCTTCTACAAGTTGAGAAGGTTCTAAATATTCTGCTAAAACGCAAACACTGTTAGGCTTGTAAGTGTTAATAAAAAGTAAATAAAAATATAAAATAACAAAACAAATTTAAAAAAATATATATCCATACAAATCGATATAAATTATAAAAATAAAGGAGTAATTTGTATTTGTATTGCAATTGTATTTATTCATATATACATTAACGTCGAGTAAAATCAGTTGAGAAAAGTAAAACCTATAAATATAATATAAATAATTGTAAATAATATAAACATACAATTCGATAATAAAACTTAAAATCAGTTGACATACAGCTTAGATTATGATTACAACAAAACGTAATTAAATAATGCAAATAAAAAGTTAAATTATAAGACATATGAACAATAATATTAATAAGAATTATTAATTAATTATATTAATACTATATTATAAAATCAGACTCTTACTGAATAAATTTCTATTCGTATTTTTCTATTGCTTCATAACAATATATTTAATTTAATATATCTTTATCTGTTTTCAACTGTAATCTTAAATATAAATATAATTCGATACAATAATTTATTCGTATTTATGTGTTAGGATTCAAATCATAATAAATTTGTAAATAATGATTATTATTGCAAGCATATTGCGTATACGCATAGCGAACAAATTACCAAATTAGCAGATAAGACTGAGAGAGATAAAAACAGAAAGGGAAAGAGAGAGAAAAACAGTGAGATAGAGAGAAAGAGAGAGAGAGAGAGAGTCTCCCTGGCGCCAAGTGTCCGCGCTTTGTTGTCTGCCTGGCGCCCAGCACGAAAAAAGGACATAAAAAGAACAATGTAACACACACACACAGTTAGTCAAGTAATTGCTTTGACAAAGAAAATCCTATGATATTTGTTTATTTTTTGAAAGTGCAGTTTTTTAACTTATCTTTAGAGCCATAAATAACTATTATAAAATAAGACAAAAATTACTAAAAGATCAGTTTTTCTAGCTGATTTCAACATGGGAATTAGTTGCTTTGTCAAAAGATTTACTTGACCAACTGTATACACACACACGTGTCGATGAGTCCAGGGCCAATGAAATGCATTCTGAGGGTCGATCACATCAATATTGTTGAAATGACCAACGCTTTGGAGGTCAATCATTAAATTTTCATGCGAATTTGCAAAGTGTTTGTTTTCGTTTAAAGGTTTTTATTCATTTATTTCCATGAATCGATATAAGCTCATATTACATAATGGAAAATATTTGGCAGCTAATTTGGACTTACTTTGTGAAAAATAATATAATAATTTGACAGCCTAATATTAATAAGTCGTACTATTATTTTTTATCCATCAAGCAGCTATCAAAATGATGTCCGAATATTGGATTATCTCGGCGCCTGGCGACAAGACGTGCCAACAAACCTTCGACACGATGAACAACCTCACCAGCAAGCAACATAATCTATGCAGTAACTACAAGTTCCATATACCCGATTTAAAGGTAAGTTTTTTTTTTTAATATATTCCAAATTATTTATTTTGTTACACCCGCTACTTAAAAATTAAATAAAAGGGTATATTGTGTTCGTTGGAATGTATGTTACAAGGAGAAGGAGACATCTCCGACCCTATAAAGTATATATATTCTTGATCAGCATCAACAGCCGAGTCGAAATAGTTATGTCCGTCTGTCCGTCCGTCCGAGATCTCAAGGACTATGGCGTTGGAGCCCCCGAACATCGCAAAAAACCACCACACCCACAGTTTTTAAGATAATTCGTTTATTATGGTTTTTACTGTTTTCTATTTATTTTATCTATTATCCCAATTAATCGGAGGAAGATCGGACAAGTAGAACGGCAGTAATAGCTAACCAAAGTTATTAATAATCAAGGCAATACAAGCACACAAAAGTATGCAGTAGTTTTTATTAGATAGTAAATTTTATAAAGTACTTTTATACATATTGAAATAAGTAACGGGTATTTTATGGTCGGTATCTCGACTATAGCCTTTCCGACTAGTTTTTAATTTATTCTTATTAAATTAATTTATTTATTATTTAATTAATTATATTTTATTTTTTTAGGTGGGAACATTGGATCAGCTTGTCGGTCTGTCCGATGATCTGGGAAAACTGGACACGTATGTGGAGCAGATCACCAGGAAGGTGGCCATGTATTTGGGTGAAGTGCTCGAGGATCAGCGCGATAAGCTCCATGAGAACCTTTTGGCCAACAACAGTAAGTCGCAATATTTGTATATAACACTCTCAGTTTAGTCTAGTTTAGTACAGCTTAGTTTAGTTCAGTTTAGTTAAGTGTGATTAACTAGATCCACTCTCATTTTTTTAGTTACTTATAAGCAGGGATCGCAAATAAATAAGTTAATAAAAAAAAATGTATGCTTTATAATTTATAATATAAAAAGGGCAGTCGATACGATCCCTGCTTATAAGATTTTTCTTTAGCTGATGGTAGCAAATATATATACTTAAATACGGAATGCTCTGACTATACAAAAGATATATAATTACCTATATTGTTTTCCACAAAAGTTACTTTTAATGTACTAACTACAACAACAAATAAATCAATTCAAATCAGCTGAGAATGAAACACAATGATTATAAAAATACAATACATATATACTACATACATTTGCCCACAAAACAATCCTCGTACCCCTTCCCTTGGTGAGATACAATACCTCAATATGGAATGTTCAGTGTCCTCAATTTGACTAACACAAAAAGTACATAATTACATGTATTTTCAACAGCAAATATTTATTATCTACATAAATACGTTTTTCAGTATCGAAATAGATTTAAAAACTAATCGATTTTCAGCTGAAAACTTGAGGTTTTTTATTTGGTTTACCTATGATGTACTTTTTAGCTTTTTCAGTTGATTCAATTATCTTTTTAGTTATATTTTTTATACTTTTCTTTTAATTTCTTTTTGGTTTCCAATTTATGTTTTATTGATCAACTTTTATGTTTGAAACTCATGCGCACAAATCATCAATCACGACCAAAATTATAAAAAAAAAAGAATAAAAAGAACAACAAAAAATTAATAAAGTTAATAAATGTAAATGTTTTTATACTACTTGGTAACATATACAACAACAACAATGGAATTAAAGTTTGGAACATATCACAAAAAAGAATTTCTAAGAAATGTCGAAGAGAATTTGCGTTGTTAATTTTGTGTTGCATTTGTTGTACATTTCTAATATCTATTCTATCTATCTACATGCACACACAAACACACACACACATGCTATATAGTTAACTAACATAATATCGGGGATCGCTTATACAAGCTATGAGATTTATAAAAAAATCAAACTTGAGCAAACTTTTTGAATGAATAGGAAATTTTAAGATAAACTATTTTTGAATGGGATATTCTATAGACAGAACAAACACAAAAAGAAAATTAATTAAAAATAATAGCATTTAAATTAATATTTTTAGTTAAAAATTCAGTTATAAAATTAAAATGTAATGCGCATATCAAAATACCTTTTATTTTAGATTTTTTATTAATAAATAAAAAACACAAAAAAAAATTTGTTGAAAAGAATTCAACAAGAATTCTACAATTTTTAAATTATATTTAAAATCAAATGTGTTATTATTCAGATAAAAAGAGTCATTGATAAAAATCAATAAAATTTTGTATTTCTTAGTTTAAAAAAATATTAAAATTTATTAAGTTCCTTAAATTAAACACACACAAAAACGACTTATTAATGATAGTAGTCAAATAACAGTCTGGAGTGTCCGAAACTTATACACAAACCCAAAAAATACTATACTTTGTCCCACACCGCTAAAATCTCTTTAAGGACAACACTTTGTATATTTTACATGAATTACTTAAATATTGTTGTAAATTTCTTATGATTTATCTTATTTTATGTTACAAAATTCGAACTTGAAAATTCGTTAGTTTTTAAATCTTTCAACTTTAAAAAAATCAACAATTACAAATTCTTATCTAAGAGAAAATAATAAAACAAATTGAATTTCTATAAAGAACAACAAGTAAATATAAAGAAAAGAGTATATGAATATATAATATAAATAATTATTTCTTCCTTTCGAATAAAAGAAAAAAAAAGCGCGTGTGTTTTTTCTATTCTTTTTTTTACGTTAACTTTCTCAAAAATATGTGAGTTATATTTTCGGTTTTGAAATTTATTTGTTTTATATGTCGTATGTATGTGTGTGTGTGTGTGTGCTGTAAGTTTGTGTGTGTATGCCTTTTGTAATGTGTGCGTATAAACATTCAATAATAACCATGATAATATTATTTATACTAATAATAATAATGTACATTTTTGTAATCCTCTTTAAACTCATTTGTTAATTTCTCACTGTGTATGTCAATGTGTGTGTGCTGTATTGTGTTGTGTTTTGTTTGTGTGCGTTAATTGCCATTCACATGTTTACCTCGCTTTTTAGCACCCATTTGCAGTAGTTGATTGACAAAGAAAGTCAACGAATCGTGTTATCGATAAATGTACAAAATCAAAATAATCTAACGCTTTTACACTGTACAAAATTTTTAAAAAATTTGTATGATATTATTACACAAAATATAAAACGAAATTGTTGTACCATTTATCATTATCAAAAAAAGAAGAAAAATAGCTTCTTGCAACATTCTTTCCACTGTTGTTCATGAAATTATATATACATTTATAATTTATGATATTGGTTTACACATCTCCCGACAACAACAACAACAACAAAATCCACACATGAGTTTAAATATATACTTATAAAAATATAGTATTATTTGTTTTTCTTGAAATATCAGTTAATGGCTTCATTTATTTCTTATTTTTGTTTATATAAATATCGTTTTTTTTCTTTGTTTTCTTTCTATGATTGAGTATTGAGAAAAGAATTGTGTTTTTTACATACGGCTAGTCAAGAAAGTGTCTTAAAAATAATTGTTTGAAAATTTAAAAACCATGATGTTAGTTTTTATGTTGTTGAAACACTTTTTTGACTGACTGTATGTGGTCTTATCGCAGTAATTGGTATAGCCCCAAAAAGTATGCTATAGTTTTTAAGTTATTGATCAAGAATTGTTTTTTTTTGTCAACTCCGTTGATAATATTACAAAATTTCTGACTGTGAAACCAAATCTAAAACAATTTGTGTTATTTTACTCTGTAAAAAAAAAAAACAAAAAACTCTAAAAAAAAAAACAAAAATTCGGAAAAAAAATTCAAAACCCATTGGGATTTTTTGGAAAACAAATTCACTATGCGGTGAATTGTGAATTGTGACAGGTCCTGGTCCACCCGATGAAAGCATGCCGATATGTCGTCACCACCAGCGTTTGAAGCATCTCAGCCTGCGTCACCAGCGTAAGCACCAGCACACGCACCATCAAAACAATCCCCAACACTACCATACCCATCATCATCACCAGCTGCCCACGGATTTAAAGGGTAAATGCAACAACAACACCACAACAAATGCAACGCATGCCGCAGTTGCAACAACAACCTCCTCCTCTGCCTCTGCCTACGCCTCTGCCTCTGCCACAACATCTGCTAGAGCAAGTGCATCCCTGCATCCTCCATGTCATGGCAGTTTGAATAATTTATGCTCCTCCTCCGCGACAACACAAGATGAATTTGATTTTGTGATACCGCCTGGTTGTGCCTGCGATGAATGCTACGTTTATGCGCCTACATCATTGCCTAGTGCCAGTGCCACATGCAGCACGCTTGTGGCAGATGAATGTTACTCGCAGACAGCTGCCTCAATGCTGAATGCCGTCTCCACGGTGACGGCCATAGCCATGAATAACATTAATAGCAGCACAAATGCGCAGAAAACTAAAAGTGCTGCTGAAATCACCGCTGAAAGTGCTGCAAGTGTCGCTGAAATCACCGCTGAAAATGCTGCAGCTGCTGCAAAAAGCTCCGCCTCAACATTATGCTCGTCGGCTTATTTCTCGACATCGGCGCCAACAGCCAGCAGCAGTTCGGTGCAAAGCATGTCGCGCTCTAACAGCAAAAAGCTGAATAACAACACTTGCAGCATCAACAACAACAACAGCCACAATAACAATCACAACAACAAGCTGAGCTTTCGTAGCAGCTGTAGCAGTCACTTGAGTCAATTCCAATCGCCACCGCTATCACCGCAACAACAAAAGCAACAACAGTCGCCAAAACAACATTTGCAACAACTACAGCTGGGGTCAGTGATGAATTCAGGTGGCGGTGGTGCTGGTGAATTCACCAGCTCACCGCCATTGCAATCGCCAACGGAAAAGTCCTGTGACACGGACTTGGATGATGAACTGGACGATGATCCAAAGAGTCCACATAGCGCATCATCGTTGTCGGAAACATTCGATTGGTGGTTTAATAAACCGAAGCGTAACTCTAAGAAGTGCAGGTATCTTTATCTACATCATCAATATTCCAAAACTCAGCATTAAATCAATTTCAAAACGTAGTAGAACAGTTGCCAAAAGCACCCGAAAAAATGCCAAAATGCCACGCCCACTTCATACCTACTCGCAATCATAAAATCGCAAAAAAAAAGATACCCTCGGGCGTTATACAAATAAAAGATGCAGTCAGCAGTCATCTACACACACACAAAACACACAATATACACTGTAAAAAATGATTACACAACATGCACCCGCTTTGCCTGCTCTCTTTCTCTCTCCCTGTCATCCATAAATGTTTGATTTCATTAAGTGAAGATGAACAATAAAATGCAATAATAACGTATTTTTCTTTTTTTTAAATCATTCACTTCATTTCAAACACACATGAATTCACCCCTGAATTCACTCATTACCACACAAAATGCACACTGTTGTACTCACAATCTACCACACACTCACACACACAAACACTTATGAATTCACCCCTGAATTCACCACTGAATTCACTCATTACTACACAAAATGCACACTGTTATACTTAAAATCTACTCCACACTCACACTCAAACACTCATAAATTCACCCCTGAATTCACCCATGAACTACACAAAATGCACACAAAAAGCACACCAAAACCAACAACAACAACAACAGCAACATTTTGGCATCAGACATCGCCCACACCACCGCGCTCTAGTTATCGCTCTTTCTTCAATTCTCTTGCCGATCAAATTTATAGCAAACGTTCTTCTACACCGAGTCAATTAAATATAAACAATGGATTTAATTTAACACCAACTCATAGATCGTCTCCAGTGAGTAGTTGTTGTGGCAGTAGTAGTACCCAGGGCCGTTCCAGTCCCGACACGGATATTGCGGAGCCGCCCGAGTTTCCGCTGAGTCCAGGTTAGCATTAGCCTGGCCTATACCATATATACTTATCTAATCCTACCTAAAAAAAAAAAAGTATATTGGCCCACTTGGACGTTGCTCTCTGTCTCTCTCTCTCTCTCTTATTGTAAACTATTTTTCAAAAACCTTTGCTTTTCCGTTCCGTTACACTTTCATTTTCTTAATTTTTCTACTTATTATTATTTTTCGTTAGTGAATCACTTGATGTACTTTTCCACAGCAATTTCCACGTTACCAATGTATATCCCAAATGGAAGTGCTTCTTTTGATTGAAACGTGTTGGATTGGTTAACTGTTATACGGTTTAAGTGTTATACATACGTGTACACCTTAACTACAGTTTGTTATACCAATTCCAAGTCTTTGTCTTAAGTATTATTTAGTATAATTTTGATCTCTACTGTTATCTATTATTGTTATTCTATTATCTATTCTATTTTGCAGTTTCAGTTCACACGAGCACACATCCATACATATATTTAAATGATATGTGTGCTCCTTTATTGATTTCTATTCTCAACTTATAAATACACCAAATTATTTGTAACAGTGTAAAAGCGAATATGTTGTTTTTTCAGTGTACTGCTCACCAAATGTTGTTCTGCTGCGATATAAATCACGATTAACGCCGATTTCCACTATGCTAAATACGCTAAATAAAACAATACACACACACACACACACTGATGTTTTATTTTTTAATTTATTTATGTTTTTAAGAAGCTGAATTGGTTTTATTTGAATTTTTTATTTGCCATCAAGTGTATAAGCATAAATTTAATTATAATTTTATATTAAACACTATACATAAATATGTATAAATCTGCTAACATTTTGTGCCGTTTAAAATGTTATTACGAAAGGTACTCGTTAATCCTACCGTTAATTATGCCATTCACAATATATTTTCTAATACAGTTCTTTTAGTAGTTTAAGACCCCATTTAACATTAACTGACTTGTAGAATTTGTAGTGCATCGAAAATTCGTTGTCGTTTTCGTTTAGCGCCTTGTTTCAATAAATTTCTAAAATAATAATCAAATTTCAATTTTTCTTTAAAAATCGTAAAACAACTGACTTAAAATTTTTATAAATATAAATATAATAATTATTTTTTACTTCTTTTTCTTTAATCCCTGAAATTAATTAACCAATTGAAATAAAATAATTTAAATTAATTGCTGTGCTATATTAATTCTTATCATATGTTTAGATAAGAATTTTTAATAGAAATGAAGCTATATTAAGTACTCACATGCTTCTAAAATTATTGTAATAATTTTTATTATTTGCTTAGCTAATTCCACTTAGTTAATTGCTAAAAATAATGTAATGTATATATTGAATTCTGCAAGTTTAGCTGCTTATGTAAATGTAATTGATTTTCAATTTCCTTATATGTATATGTGTGTGTGTGTGAAATTTGTATGAATGTGTGTGTTTATTCTAATTGTGTTTGTGTCTTTATTTCTTATCTAAAGTGCAATATTTATTAACATACTTTGTTGTTATGATTTACATTTGTTTTATACTAAAAAAGAGTCTTAGATTAATTACAGCATATTTATTATTTATATTTTTTTTTATTAAAATATTTGTTTGTCAATAAAATATAGTCTTGAAATAAAATGATAAACATTTGAAATTCCCTATCTAATCATGTAATTCTTTCTTGATCGATTTATATAGCCGAACTGCCGCAGTATTTAACGCGTTTCCAATGGGACATGGCCAAATATCCAATTAAGCAATCGCTCCGAAATATTGCCGATATAATTTCAAAGCAAATCGGTCAAATTGATGGCGATTTGAAGACGAAATCGCAGGCTTACAACAACCTCAAGGGCAATTTGCAGAATTTGGAAAAGAAGAAAACGTAAGCATCTAACCTTCAATTTCTATTTAAAACATTTTTTTAAGAAAAATATAAAATAAAGTTTCCGACAACATAAATTTTAAATAAATAAATTTTAAGACGGAGGTCTAAAAATTAAGGTTTTTCTCTCGTCCAATAAATAGAAGTGTAGTCATAAAATAGTTAGTTAGCTAATTGTATTAATTAAATGACTTAACACACGCATTCTCCTACTATTTTAGTGGCAGTTTGTTAACACGCAACCTTGCGGATTTGGTTAAGAAGGAGCACTTTATTCTGGACTCGGAGTACTTGACCACGCTCCTGGTGATTGTGCCAAAGTAAGTAGGAATACTCATTCTCCAACGGCTTATGTCATTCGACTTAGATCATGTCACTAACTTGCACAAAAATATTGCTAGTTATAAAGTCATATTGAAGAAATATTTTGACTTGATAAGTTGCTGGATCCAAAGTCTGACCAAATTCAAAATTTCATAACCTTTTTAGAACCAAAGACGACCACCAAGCCATCTATCATCCAATTTTCCATACATACCCCTTGACATTTTTTCGAACACTTTGATCTCTCATAACTTCATCAAAAAATATCAGATTTTCAGGCGGATTGTCATTTTGATCATGATTTTTCCTCTAAATTGATTCTGCATTTAAATTATTTTCATCTAGAAAATTTGCTATTTTTCGACCACCAAGCCATCTATCATCCAATTTTCCATACATACCCCTTGACATTTTTTCGAAAACTTCGATCTATCATAACTTTGTCAAAACTCAACCGAATTTCAAGCGGAATGTCATTTTGATCATGATTTGGCCTCTAAATTGATTCTGCATTTAAATTTTTTTCATCTAGAAAATTTGCTATTTTTCGACCACCAAGCCATCTATCATCCAATTTTCCATACATACCCCTTGACATTTTTTCAAAAATTTTGATCTCTCATAACTTTATCAAAAATTATCCGATTTTCAAGCGGATTGTCATTTTGATCATCATTTGGCCTCTTAATTGATTCTGCACTTAAATTTTTTTCAGTTAGATAATTTGATATTTTTTCGATCCTAAGCCATCTAACATCCAATTTTCCATACATACCCCTTGACATTTTTTCGAAAACTTCGATCTATCATAACTTTGTCAAAACTCAACCGAATTTCAAGCGGAATGTCATTTTGATCATGATTTGGCCTCTAAATTGATTCTGCATTTAAATTTTTTTCATCTAGAAAATTTGCTATTTTTCGACCACCAAGCCATCTATCATCCAATTTTCCATACATACCCCTTGACATTTTTTCAAAAATTTTGATCTCTCATAACTTTATCAAAAATTATCCGATTTTCAAGCGGATTGTCATTTTGATCATCATTTGGCCTCTAAATTGATCCTGCATTTAAATTTTTTTCATCTAGAAAAATTGCTATTTTTCGACCACCAAGCCGTCTATCATCCAATTTTCCATAAATACCCCTTAACATTTTTTCAAAAATTTTGATCTCTCATAACTTTATCAAAAATTATCCGATTTTCAAGCGGATTGTCATTTTGATCATCATTTGGCCTCTTAATTGATTCTGCACTTAAATTTTTTTCATTTAGATAATTTGATATTTTTTCGATCCTAAGCCATCTAACATCCAATTTTCCATACATACCCCTTGACATTTTTTCAAAAACTTAAATCTCTCATTATTTTGCTAAAACTCGACCGATTTTCAAGCTAAATGTCATTTTGATCATGGTTTGGTCTCTTAATTCATTCTGCATTCAAATTTTATTAAATTCGTTCAAAAAATATTTCACCTCTAGATCTGGCTGCTGATTTCGATGCTAAGGGTCCCCCCTTTGAAATTTCGAAAATTGAATATTTTAAAATCTCAATCTTTTACTTTTAATAATATTTTTTTATGTTTTTATTTGCTTTTTTAGAGTCATGGCCAACGATTGGTTAGCCAATTATGAGAAAATCACGGACATGATTGTACCACGCTCGTCGCAGCTCATCAAGGAGGACTCCGACTACTGTCTCTTCAACGTGACGCTCTTCAAGAAGGTCACCGAGGAGTTCAAGCTCCACGCCCGTGAACGCAAGTTCATAGTGCGTGATTTCGTCTATAACGAGGAGGAGTTGGCGGCGGGAAAGAACGAGATGACCAAACTGATGACCGACAAGAAGAAGCAGTTTGTATGTATACTAACTAACTAGCTAAGAGTATGTAATTACTATATATGTTGCCATTTTCAGGGTCCTTTGGTGCGCTGGCTGAAGGTGAACTTCAGCGAGGCATTCTGTGCCTTGATCCATGTGAAGGCGCTGCGCGTGTTTGTGGAATCCGTGCTTAGGTGGGTTCCTTACATTTTACTAGTGATGTAAAAATATATCGAAATATCGACAACTCAATTTTCGCGGAAGCGATAATTGCAAATTAAAGTTTCCAATTATAAAAGAATCAGGCCTAAAACAAATTAGCAGACTGAAAAGGAAAAGACTTAGATGTAATATTTTTGCCCAGCGTATTCTGGCAAGGAATAAACACTTAATTTTTTTTATTATCATTAAAATTAGATTTACATCTTTTTTTCAACGCAATGATTGTGGTAAAAATCGTAGCAATTTCCATATTAGCGTTGTTATTTAATAAAGATAAATTACAAGATATTTTATTTATGTATTAAAATCGAAATGAATGAAATAATGAATATTTTAAATATCTAATCGTTATGTTGCCAAGTTTATTATGCAATGCATTAATTATTTGAGTTAATTACAGGTACGGCCTGCCGGTCAACTTCCAGGCCATATTGATAGAGCCGAACAAGAAGAGCGTGAAGCGTTTGCGCGATGTTCTCAACCAGCTCTATGGCCATTTGGATGGTGCCTCCGCTGGCGGACATGTCAGCAGTGCTGATGTAAGAAATACCATGTATTTTTTAAAAATAAATTCCAATTAACATACCTCTTCTTTTCTTGCAGAATGTCGATATTCCCGGCTTGGGCTTTGGCCAATCCGAATACTATCCCTATGTGTTCTACAAGGTGAACATCGATATGGTTGAGCAAACAAAGCTTTAAGGGGCCTTTCTCATGCCTCTGCTTAGCACACATACACACACACACGCCACACCCACACAACAAGATATAAATATTAAAGAAAAAAGCTAAAAAACAATTTGAAATTGAATTGAAAGCAGCAGCCCAAAAAACTGCCTGCAAATCTGATAAAAATGTAGTAAAAACCAACAAGTCTATCCTGCTCATTATAAACAAACAAAAAACAAAAAAACAACAAAAACCGTTGCCACGCAAATAACACGCAAAAATTAATAGTTTACTATATAAATAATTTTAGTCATTGTTATATAATTATTGTTGTTATTTATGTTACACGTTCACAGAATTCCGTTTCAAGTTTAACTTACTTTCAAAAATAATAAGCAAACTTAACTAAAAAGAAGCAAAACAAAATTAAAAAGAAAATTCAAATCGCGTCCCTTAAAGTTTTATATATACATATAAATAATTATTCTATGTTTCTGTATTAAAGCTTTTATTTTTCCATTATTGTTCTGCTTCAATTGTAAACAGTATTTTGTGTTTTTTATTTTTACTGCTATTATTTTTTCTCTTTGTTTTGTTTAGAAACAATAATTGTGCTTTGTTCATATTTAGTTGATGGATGAATGAATGATAATGAAAATTTTAACACGTAGCTAAAATTTACATAGATTGTCACTAAATGAGCCAAAAAAAAACATTGATTTGTTTTTATAGCAGCACTACAACTACAATATTATTAATTAATTAATACAATAAATATTTGATTTACACATTGTTTTGAAAATGTTTGAAATGATCTATTTGTTTGCTCACTTTCGGGTGACTGTGTGACTAACTAAGTTTTAATGGTGTCGCAAAAGAAAATAAAACTATACTATAAAACAAACTAATACAACAACTAACAAAACAAACGATGCAATGCAATTTCCTTGCAATTGGAAAACCTAAAACGAAAGTATTCTATTTATAAATGTTGCCTAGATATCAAAAGAGTTTATTAACTTAAAAACATTTGTGCATGCTAAAACATAAACGTAAATAAAATGCTATGATTAAAGCCAATAAACGGTTAACCTCACAAAATATTCAAATCGGAGCTCAAAACGAGATCGAGAACGAGATACCATAAACGAGATACATATACTATATCTATTTTTTTTTGGTTTGAAAGGACAACTTAATGCACTTGAAATGAGAAGAGAACAATAATATTTGTATGTAAAGTAAAGTTTAATGTATTTTCTCTACACACAAAAGAAAAATCTAAATGTTTAACAAAAATAAGTTAAAGCAAAGAAAATTATAAGTGACACAAATTGCAGTATCTTATAAAATTATATTTTAAATTTATGCATTATACAACTATGTAAATGTCAAATGCGTTATATAAGGTGCAGTTGAGTCCGCCTTGTAAATAATTATAAAGAAAGAAAGACATTCCAACATTGTTTTTTTTTATCTATTTTCCAAATCGGATTTAATTTATGCAATTCATGAATTTTACCTAGTTATGTAGTTGCACAATGATCAGTCAGTCAGTCAATCAGGACAAAGAATCTTAATAATATTTAAACAACTCTATCAATTGTTTAGATGCTTTGAAACATAATTAACAGCCTCTCTCAAATCCTTGGCATATTTCCAAGTGCTGCGATCCTCAATCAAGGAAGGGATCAATCGTTTTATTGCTGACTTTATAGTGCTGCATTTGGGCAAGATGTGTTCCCAGAAAGCGACGATGACAAGGACCTCGCAGAATCTGGAGCGTGTAGTGATTGTGGAGAGTCAAGGAGTATTTTGTGATGTGGAAACACTTTGTGGCTACGTTTTCCCGTGTGTAATTCCGACGGAATGTATTTTGCAACAAAAAGAGCTCATCTGAATTTGAATTTGATTGCTTGTGATTGATGGGGTATATGGATTGAATTAAGCAGAGCGAACCAAAGCCATTGGGACAATAAAATTTGGTTGCTTCTTGATCGGCAGCCAATAACTCATGCCAAGTACGTAGACCTCCCGCTGGCATTATCACCTCATCGATATCCACATTGACCATATAGTCGTGCCTGTACATATTCCGATAGAAGCAGTCATTGTAGGGTATCAGCTCGTTGAGTCGCTTCATTAACAAGCGATTATTGATCAACAAGTGCAGATAGTGTGGCAATCGGGGAGTCCCATTGGCCATTGTAAGCGGTCGCAACTCTAGGAATCCACTGCTCTGATAATAATCCAGAGTCCGTTGCACCGCCGGATGCACATTATATACATAGGCATAGATGCGAGTGGCGCCCAGAAGACGCTGCAGTTCAAACCACTCGATCAAACGGGACGATATGTCCACAAAGGCAAAATCAAATGCCTTCAGGCATATCCCAAAATTGAGTGTTATCTTGGAGGAGGAGGAGCTGCTGCCCGTTGCATAACTGGTGATTCCCTGAAACAAATTCGCCAAAAAGTTATAGGATATTCAAAATTCGGTGATAAATAAAAAGGAAAATAAACCTCGAAAGCATAAAATTTGATAATGAAAATTTGAATTTAACTAATTTTTTAACAATTATATTTGAAATAGGAAATAATTGGTAAGGTAGAAACTATGAAATACCGAAATCTAATAAATTTAATCAAAATTCAAAGAAAGCATAAGCTAGAAAAATACGGAACAAAAATATTATATTTAAAAATCTTCCGGTTTGTTTTGAATTTTATTTATAAATTTGTTTTTAATTTAATTAATTCTTACCTTGCTAATGCTATTATTGTTAGGAAGTTCGTAGTGGACACGAAGTGAGTTGCTGGCGTGCTCACATATGTGTGTGGTCAGTGAGACAGTTCTGGGATAAGATCCTTGCAGATTTCTGGGTAAAGTATTTGGCACTGGGCAGCTCAAAAGATGTGGATAGCTGAAAAGTGGTTTAAGGTCCCAAATCAGTGGCCACACACTGATATACTCACTGATTGGGGTCAGAATTGGCTGCTCATGGCCCACAAACCACAGCTGACAGTATGTCGATGGAAAGTCGTTACCAATTTGATTAGCCGTGGCTAAAATGCGCACCACACCCCGCGACGAATTGACCGCCCTGCGTTTGTCCAGATAAGCGGCATAAAGACGAAACGTCACATTGGCATTAAAAAAGGTCTGCCAATAATAATTGTGCAGCTGCAGATCCAACGGGTCGGGATACTGGGCACAAGTTGAGTTCAATCTATAGCTGCCTGGTTGGGCATAGTGATACCAGTAATTAAAATCCACTTCGGGTAGTTCCTTTTCCAGATCATCAATTGAAGCAGCTGCTGGTGTTGTTGCTGTTGTTGTAGACTCCACTTGGTTCAAATGCTGTTGCCAATTTGGATTGTAGAGCAGCAAAAATGCAGTCATAAAAATGGCCAAGAGAATTAATTTAAACATTAAACCTTGAGCTTTTGATGACATTGCGAAAGATGTAACTAATCCAGCTGGCCTGTTAACTAAGCAAAGACTGACTGCCTAATTTATCTACATTTCATGAATTATCATATCTTTAACTGACTGATTGATAGCCATACACTGAGACAAATACTCTAGAAACAAGTGTCTATACCAAAGGTAAATTTACTTTGCTTCACTTAATTTACAAATTACAAATCTATATAGCTTAGTGTACAATTATAAATATAGACATAGACTAAACATAAACATTAATGATAATTATGATCTAGAAATGCTTCAAGTCGGATTCTATGCTAGCTGCGTTCGAGTTTTGCATTAATTTGATCTTCATGGCCGCTGTGGCTCCCACCGCTTGCTGCAATATATTTGGCGGTTTTGGCTGATTCTTGTCGGCCATATATTGAGCCCGATGCAAGCGTTGTCGATGCTTGTACATGTTGGCGCTGCAGAAGAATGTCATCGGGCAATTGGGACATGTGTACAACACCTCGCCTGTGTGTGTGGATGTGTGTTCCTGTCAACAAAACAAAGATACAACATGTTAATTGAGAGTAGCATTTAAATAGAACAACTCACCTTTAGTTCTTGTGGTCGTTTGAAGGCCTTATCGCACATGGTACACTTGAATTTACGCTCGCACTCGTGACTGTTTAGCAAATAAACAAAAGTTAGTAGTAATTCATATGAATTAAAGTGTATATGGCATTACTTGTGATAGATGTGGCGACGTAGAGCACGAGCATTTGGTGAAATCTTGCTGCACACATGACAACGATGCTCTCCGGCACTTTCCACATGGATGCTCTTCATGTGCTGCTTCAGTCCCGTCATTCCCTTAAGCCAGGCTCCGCAGATTTGGCACTGCTTCAACTCGGGCTCCGGTCGCGGTGTATTCGAGTGCATTAGTTCCTGATGCTTCTTCAGAATGATTTTGGTGCGCATCTGCTTGCCACATTTATCGCAAATAATTATACTCTCCGGATCGTGCATGGAACTCATGTGATTCTTCAGCTTACGCTCAGTCAGGAATCTGCAACATTATTAAAATTAATTTTACAAAAATTAAGTATAATTGACCAACGGAAATATAATAAATGAAGTAAAGGAAGCTTAAATCAGGAAATTCAACTAGGTAATTAGGGGAGTTATTAAATCATAAATGGATTTATTCCAATCAACTTACTTTTTGCCGCACTCATTGCAAGTGAATTTGAACTCGGATTTGGGAACGTGTTTGTTGAGCTTGTGGTAATCGATGGCCGTCTTGCTGAGGAACACCTTGGAGCAGAGGTCGCACTGGAAGGAGACCTTTGCTACGTGCACCTGTTGATGGGACTCGAGGTGCCTGGAGTTCTGGAATGCCTTCTTGCAGGTGATGCACTTGAAGTGCTCGGGATTCCAGTGGACCAGCACATGTTCCGCAAGCACCTTGCGTTGGGTGAACTTCCGGCCACAGCAGATCATGTAACCAGGATCCACCTGATGTGTGAGGCGATGATGGCGTTGCATTTCCGTAAAATTGTGCACCAACAGATTGCAGATGGAGCAGGGCAGCACATCACTGAAGAACTTGGCAATGATGCCATCGTATTCCTCCTGCTGCTTCTTGCGCTGATCCAACAGTTCCCGGGACATGCGCACTTTTGGCTCCGTCGGTTTCGCTCGCTTCTTGTATTTCTTGGGCCGCACCGGAGTTCTCTTTGGTATCACGGCGAATGCCACTTCGCTGGGTTTATCCGCCTTGAACTCAAAGTCCGAATCATCATCATCATCATCATCATCGTCATCATCATCGGAGGAATCTGCGCTGCTGTCGTTGCTGTGATCATTGAGTCCTTCATCGAAATTACAACTGAATTCCTGTTCATCCTGGTCGCTCAAGTCCGTCGGCTTTTCTCTTTTCAAATCCGCTTCGATCTCTACCGTCTCATGCACTGACTGCTCGATTTTCTATAAGAATGACGAAAAACATTACTTTAGAAATTAGGAATTACTTTGGAAATAATTAGTAAAATGGCAAGGAAACCAAATTTGGAAATATTTACTTTAGGAAATAGAAATTATTTTAAGGTTTTCCCATTTTAAATTTTCTAAATCCATTACTCCTAAATTTGGCCTTTCCTAATTTTTTGTCTTCCCAATTGTAATAATAATATTTTGTTTGTTTATTTGTCTAATTTATGATTCTTTTTTCATCATCATCTTGGTTTCATATTTCATAATTTCCTAAAGAATATTCGGAATTCGTATTAGGTACCTGCTGCTCCTGCGGCATTTCCTTTTCCTTGGGAATTTCCGTTTTACGCGGTCTTCCGCGACGTTTCTTTGGCGCCGCTTCCTCACTGACAACTTGGACAGTTTCCGCTTCCGCCTTGACGCGTTTCCTTAAGCGTCTGGCCGTAGAAGCATCCAGATTAGTCATGCTCTCGAGCACCTCAATCTTAGGCAACTGCTCCAGTTCGTGTTCCTCGATCTTAACCTCCGGATAAAAGGATAACTCCGTTTGAACCGTAGACTGTTTATCCGCATTGAAGTTGATTTGGGTCAACGGATCATCCTCTTCCTCCTCCTCCATTAGGAGCACCTTCGTCTCTCGCAGCGAAACCTGCGCAGCACTGACGAAATCATGCAGCGTATGGAAAGCGGACAGTGTCTTCCAGCATTCCAGGCACACTTTACTGCCACTGGAAGCGGGAACGTGAGAGGGAGCGAGAGAGGGACCAGCAGCCAGCTGCATTGGCAAATGTTTGTTGATAATCTTCACCACATTGAGTTGTAATCCCTTTTCGGAGTATATATCGATATATTGGTCAAGCGTCAGCGGATTATCCTCCAGACAGAGAATACAGTTCTCAGGCACTGTTCGATCTAAACAAAACATACAAAATCAAACATCTCATATAAATCTAATCATGTTCCTTATCGCTTTCTCTTTCATACCCATGTTTCATTAATTAATTTGTATGTTGTACATATGTTTGTATAGTTCCATTTGATGTGGCCAAAATATGGTTTTTAATAAATTATTTATTTTTTTCTTAATTTTTTTTTGTTTACTTGCAATGTGCTACCAGCTAGTGATGTGAAAACATTGTGTATCGACTAATCGATGTATCGATTTATGAACATGAAATATATTTATCACTGATGACAACTTTTTAGAGGAAAAATAAGCTGTATCTGGCTGGTAAGCATCCGAAAAATAGCCAAGACTGAGATGGCACAGCTGATTTTCAAATTAAGTTTCAGTGCTGCCAACTTGTGTTAATATTCATGTTACAACAAAAAACGGATTTAGGATCATGGGACAATAAA
This sequence comes from Drosophila innubila, assembly GCF_004354385.1. Taxonomy (NCBI): domain Eukaryota; kingdom Metazoa; phylum Arthropoda; class Insecta; order Diptera; family Drosophilidae; genus Drosophila; species Drosophila innubila. Next base: position 686,416 of record NW_022995374.1, on the reverse strand, counting down.
AAGTACTGCGCACAATTCGAATGGGACTTCAATTTTAGTTCTTTTAGCAATATTTTGCAATGAATAAATAATGTAATACAAATTTGTAATTCGAAATTAGAAATAAATCAAGCTGAATGATTCTATGGAAGTTGGGAGTTTGACATTTATCAGAAGTTGTAAATTTAATTCTAAATCCAAAATAAAAAAGTGGCGGCAGTTTAAGTCAAAAGTCACACATCTGCACACACTTGTGACACACAGCTCTTGGGATCCACAAGATCCACAGCCGTGCAGTCGCGGGAGGACTCAAGCCAATCAAAGCTTTGCGCACTGTAAGAGGATGAGAGCTTTTACAGTTTCTCTTCTGTGCTATGTTTAAACACACTGTTCTCTGTGCTTACACACACCCACACACATGTAATTAATCAGTGCAGCGGGACCTGTATGTTTTTATTTTCTTATTCTGTTTTGATTGTAGCATTAAAATTTAAAATATTATTAAAAAGAACATTTTTGTAAAAGGTACTTTATTAAGAAATGATCTAGATCAGTTTTCCAGGCTGACAGATTTTAAATCAACATTAATTTTTTCCGCCAGGTGGCAGCATCTTTCATTAAACAGTTGTTTGCGTTTTTTCAGGCGTCTGTGCTGAAAACATTTATAATAAATAATCAAAAGGCGAATTGGAGTTAAGTTATTTGTTGATTGCGTGAATTGTAAGCATTGGCAAAGTGGAATAACATTGAATTACACTTATTGGAAGGATAAACCATATGACTTCATTTTGACAGAGTGTGGAACCTGTTGAAACAAATAAAATAATAAAATGCTGTACAACTTGCAACAAATAATAAATGTATAATAATCATGTCGAAGGCAGAGAAAAAGATGGTGCGTTTGATTTTTATAACAATTTAAGAAGTTATACATATTAATTCCATTCTTCTAATCAAAGGTCCCAAGGAACCAGTTGAAATCGTTTAAAGATCGAAAGACATTTTGGTACACAGTAAATGAATTGATGAAAAATGAAGTATGTCCCAGTTGTGGTAGATCTATGAACAAGTTCAAGAATATAACGGCGCACGTTAAACGCTGTTTTAGCATTAAGAAAATCGGACCTATCTACCGACTTCATGGCTATAATGAATGTATATGCGGACTTTTGATAGCCGACAATGCGAAGGCTAAGAAACTGCATTTATGTACGGTAAGTGATCGTTTAATAGGAGTATTCCTGAAAACAGATTCAGATAATAATAAGTGAATAGAAGTATTCCTGAAAACGGGCTCAGATAATAATAAGTGAATAGGGGTATTCCTGAAAACAGATTCAGACCTGATTTTGATTTGGCTAAGCAAATCTGAATCAGTTTCAGAAATCCCGTAAACCGTTAATCTTGTAGCTCTTACCTTTATTCTTTCTGAATCCCTATTGAAAATTCATAATACTTATTCATTTATTCTTTAATTTTAGGGTGAGGTGCCAGCATTTGAGCCAGAATTGAACTATGAGCAGTTGAGGAGTTCTTCAAATTTAAGCAACCAAGATGATCAATCTACAGGCAATCAGATCCTATCAAGTCCTCACTTGGAACGTGAGTTGCTTCAGCCTAAGCCGTGGATACGAAACTTTGTGTCGCCATTCAAATTAGATATTGAAAATGTGCAGGATAACACAAAATCAGAACCACGAGTTCGCAATTTTGACATGGCATCCAACAATTTAGAGCCGGAGCCTCACAATGTGAGTGTTTATTCAATAGGCTCGAATAATGGCGCTATATTCGTAAGAGGACATTCGGGAAAATCACAAACAACGAATTTTATTCTTAAAAGAGATCCAAGGCTTCGACTGCCAAGCCTCAAATATAGTTAGCAAGCCTGCTAATCTTCCAAAAATTGGAAAACCCAATTGTAAACAAAAATAATTATTACATTTACTTAATTGCGCTTGATTTTTCAAGTTTTCTAAATTACATAACTTAAGATATGATGTTACCTATAATTATTCAAATCCAGCTAACAACAAATTGTGAATCGTTAAATATAAGAAAGTATGAAATTTATGTAATTATATAAATTATAATAGATAATAGATGAGTATGTTTTTGAATTTCCTATAGAGAGCAGAAATGTACTACTAGTTTTTATATGTAATAAATAAAAAATCATTTATTATATATTTGTAAAATTGTTTTACAACTTATATTGCTTAGCTTTTTAGGAAATACAATTATTTGCACAATTACAAGAACATCAAATGCGACAATATTTTATGTATGTGTATATATATAATATATTTTATGTAAAGATGCATTTAATTGTATAGTGCGTTCCACAATATCAATAGTATATTGCATCGATTTGTTCGAGTATAAAAATTTCTAGAAAACTACAATAGAAGTGGCAAAGAATGTTGTTCGTTTGATCATATTATCATATTATAGTTTAAGTGTAGATTTTAATGATTGGTCTGTTCTGTTCTGGTCTAGGTTGGGCGGTCCTATAGTTGCTATTATAGATATATTTAAATAATTTTTGTGTATTTAAAAAGTGCGTGATTCAAATGTCTTAATGGTGATGAGATTCTAATCTCTATAAAACTACTTAGCAGTTAAGGATTGGCATTTTGATTGATAGAAAAGAGATACGAGTTTTTGATTTATAAAGAGATTTTGATTTGGCATTAGGATATTCATGTTTGTAGAAAATTTACAGTATGCCAAGTAATTGTTTTGACAAAATAAAATGGATCCTAGTATTTTATTTTTTAGCTTTCTCAAGGAACCGTAACAAAATTCATAAACTTTTTGAATCTTTATTTTGCCAAAACAATTACTCAACTAACTGTATGTAAACTATACAGTGGATAGTAGAGAATGAAAAGCGTGTTTTTTATTTGTGCTAACACAACAATGATTTTATGTCTCAAATTTAGAATTGCACAGCTATATATATGTATATATAACATTAGCCTTTGAATAACACTGGCTCTGGTATATAGACGTAGGCGTTGACGTATTCGTAGTCGTAGTGGGCGTAGCAGGAAAATTCATCCATATCCATCTAAATGCGTTCGGTGACATAAACTTTGGCGGAGGCAGGAGCGTTTGTCCTTCGCACGGCAAAGGTCACGATAATCCCAATGACAACCAATGTGATGCCTATCGCACTCGTTATATAGTGCTCAATGAGTCTGTTGTCCTCACTGCAAGAAATATTTTCAAGTTATTATAAAGCAACTTTAAGTATACCAAAATAGAATAAAGATTAAAATAAAATATATAAATGTAGCCCTTCCTTAACTAAAGAAAATTTACTAGAATTCTTCCACCTATAAAAATCGTTTAAATTAAGCTAATAAATTTATCATTATAAATACTTTGATTACCTCAAGTTTGGATCTTTGGCGGTCTCGCGTTCCTTCTCAATAATTCCCGTGACGGATGTGGCAATGGCCAGCCAGAAATTGGCCAATCCCAAGCTGGCATGTATAGGAACCATGGCTGAACGGCAGCTGTAAGTCTTGTTTTCACAGCAGAGCATCACCAGAAAGCTAATGAAAGGATTGACAATTTTACAACATCACAGCATCACATCATCAAGAAGTTATTAAAGACACCCACCTGAAGAAGCCAATTACAAATTGCAGCACAAACATGCCCATTGTCACGAAGCCCAGCCACGAATGGAGACTGTAGAAATTCACCTTTTGCAATACATTGTGCGAGTCGAAGACGGAGAGGAAGCCGAGGGCAATACAGGGTATCGCTGCGGCGTGAAAGAACATGTGAATCAGCTTCACATAGATGTGCTTCATGCAACGGCACAGTCTATAAATTAAGATTGCTGCAATTCAAAAAGAAGAGTAAGCAAATTTATAGTTAAAAAAAGTTATTGGAATACAAAAATATATATTGAGTATGTGAGTTTATATTTAACATGTTTATTTATCTTTCCAGTTTTAAATTTAAATTTCTTTAGTTTTTAAATTTTTAGCATATAGCTATTTTTAATAATTTAATTTTAAATTGTAAATTACTCTAGTCGACTGTACTTTATTAACATTAAATTAATATAAAAAAATAAGATTTAAGAAAATAATAATAGAAATATTTTAAAACAGCGACTCCTGCTGCTCCCAGTGCTCTGTCCGTTGTGTATTGGCAAGTGGCGACAGCGAGACGCACACGCACTCAAGCGAGCTTAAATATTATAAATAGTAATCCGTCATTTCTAAGATACTTACAAAATCCGGAAAGCGTTACAAAACCAGCTATCATGAGTATGGGATGCAAATTGAACTGCTGTGAGGGTTTATCCGACCAGGCGAAGCCCCCACGATAGAACATTACCCAGAAGAGTGTGAGAATCAATACGCCCACCAAAAGTATAGTCGATAATATGACTATCAGCATGTATTCACACCAGGAACAGGCGTTCCACGCATTATCCGGATCCTCCTCATAGCGTCTGTAAAGAGAATTTACAGTCAAAATAATGTTTTTCGTACAATTTAATACAATTTACTTAGATTTTGGTCTTCGCAAGAGCAAACGATTAAGTCTATCAATAAAGCTCGTATCTATAACATCCATATTTGTTCTTCCAGTTAAACCTTACTTGGTAAATACTTAGTATTAATAACTAAAAAATAATTAATGTTCTTAAAATATGTATAAATTATAAATTTTAAATATATTTATTGATTTGCATCTAAAATAACTTATAATTAAATTTAATTATTGTTTTAAAAATAATTTTATAACTATTTTTAAAACAAAAAGTCGTTTTTCTACCTACATTTTTATTACAAATAGTAAAAAACATCAGTCCAATTAGAAGCATTATTTTTATTATAAAATTGCAACTCGAGACTAGCATTTATCAGTCTGACTTCAAATCGGAGTTGTAACTCTCAGTTGTCTGTTGGCTTTGTATAATTAGGAAAATTTCACTTGGACTCAGTCACTAATTGTGGGTTGAATGCGCTGCTAAACGACTTAATTGATTTATAAAGCAAATATTTACATTTACAAATGGCATCTTTTGTGCGGAGAGTTGAGGTTAAGAAAGTTTGCAATTATCTAATTTGTCTGGTAAAATGCAATTAGCCGTGAGGGCTTTATTTGTATCTCATCTACGGATAAGCACATTTGCCACAGTCTGTTGCACAGTCAGAACGTTGCGAATTCCTAACGATTTCAACATCTTTAATTCTTACTTTTTTAGATCCAAATAATTCGTTAGTTTTTTAGAGATTTTCGTAGCTTTGGTTTGAAAATTGCCCATTTTAATATTTTTTTTTTTGTTTAAATTATTTAGCTTGACAACAAGTACAGTGAACATTGAGTAAGTGAATTTTTTCCCACATTATATTATGATAACACAACCAATATAATGTTTTCAGTTTTAAATTTATGTTTTATAGTCATGTTATTTGAAGTCTTAGTTTTTAAGATGCAAATAATAATATTTCTATACATATATTTTTTGAGACTTTTTTGACTTTGTTAAAAAATTGGATAGTCGTTTCTTAGTAGAATCTAATGTATAATTTTATAATATTTGGCTTAACTGTTATTATTATGAAATTATTTAACTTTAATTTGCAATGTGGGTCGCTTAAGTAGGTCTCTCTTTTTTTTTTCCTCGAGTTGTATTTTATCATAATATTTGGCTCACTTGCAATTCTATACTCATATCAATTAAGTATTCGCTTCTATTTATTGCGTGAGCTTGTGATCAAATGACAAACTCTTGTGATGATCTCAATTGCCGAAATACATCCATCAACGAGCGAGTTTTGTACAGTGGGATTTCTCACAGTGGTGAAGCAAACAGATGTCAGACGGACAAACAGACAGACAGACACAATGGATATTCAATTCAAAGAGCAGCTGTCATACAACTAAGTAAACAGACAGTGCGATCGAGAGAGAAAGAGACTCCCAGAGAGGGGACAGGGAGAGAAACTGTGGCAAGTCTTTGAGGCAGTGGTAATTAGGTGCATTTCTCGCCGCCAACGAGGCGCTTAATAATTTCAAAATGCTGTACTGAGCGGATTTTAAATTGGTTGTATTTATGATTGTGGTTGCTCTTGAAATGACAGCAACAATTTTAAAACGAAAGTAAACAAAATTATTATTTAAATTAATAGTGCGCACAGCAAAGAAATCGGTCGAAGAGCGTAAATGAAAACAAGGGCAAACAAATATTAATTACAGATTAGAATATTAAGACAGTCTAGTTTTGGACAACTCTGACGTACAGTGAGTCTCAGCTTGTTTGGCCCACTAGATATTGAACTATCTTTTGTTTTTATTCAAATCAGATTTACAATAATATATACCCAATCAAAATAAAATGTAAATATTTTATTAAGTTTAAGTGCTTAAAGATAAAATTTTTTAGAGTTTAAAATACGTAAGAGTAGTGGATCAAATTAGCTGAGATTCACTGTTTATCACAAATGATTTAGTGAATTGTGGAACCCAATTTATGGAGTGTCAAGGGGTCTTAGCCCTTTCAGAACCGAATTAAATTGAGATAGTTTTAAAAATATTTGAGCTGATTTTCTGATTAACGGTTTTTTTGTCTTTCGTTTAGTAGCTAACAAATATGTCAGTATTTTTCTTTGTCAAAGTAATTACTGGACATACTGTAATTAAATATTACACTTTCTCAGAAAAGGCGCCTTGGATTGTAATTTAGATTTGAGATTCAAGTTGATTGTCGTATTACTTGCATCATTTTGTGATAGACTCGTAATAAGCTCTTTAATTAACATGCACCAAGGCATTCGTATCTCAGACTCAATGCCCCACAATTGTGTTGTTGTTGTTGTTGCAGTTGTTTTTGTGCCTGACAATTTCATTAGGCGCGGGCAGTCGCGAGATGTCAATGAACGGCCGTTGCAACAACACAAGCAAGTGTGCGTGTTCGTGTGTGTGTGTGTGTGGCAGCCACTTGGCTGTGTGGCAGGCATTAGGCTTTCAACACATTGCACCGCAGGCTGACTGGCACTCGTGTGGGGAGCTGATTTAACACACATTTCACTTGCCGCTTGGGCCCCAGTGCAACTGCAACAAGCTCACAGTGGGCCAAAATGCTAAGTTTCCTAACACACATATTGATATAATGTAAGCAGTGATCTCGATCAATTGGCAATAAAAATCGAGTTTCCCAAAACAGTGTAGAAAAATGGACAGCAAAGGAAAAAAATTCCATCTTCAAATTTTGATGCAGAATTAAAATAGAGCTCAAATTATGATAAAATTTACATTGCGCAAGGAAATCGGTTCAGATTTGCCAAAGTTATGACAGTTTGAAGTTTGTGAAAAAGTGTCAAGGGAAGAGTATGGAGAAAATGGACAGTGATCGAAAAGATGGAAAAAATTGACAATGAAGGAAGAAAAATTGAATTCTCCAATTTTGATGCAAAATGAAAATAGGGACCAAATAATGATAAAATTGATATTCCGCAAGGAAATCGGTTAAGATTTGACTAAGTTATGAAAGTTTAAAGTTGGTGAAAAGTGTCAAGGGAAGAGTATGGAGAAAATGGACAGTGATCGAAAATATGGTAAAAATTGACAATGGGGGAAGAAAAATTGAATTTTCCAATTTTGATGCAGAATGAAAATAGGGACCAAATATTGATAAAATTGATATTCCGCAACGAAATCGGTTAAGATTTGATTAAGTTATGAAAGTTTGAAGTTGGTGAAAAGTGTCAAGGGGAGAGTATGGAGAAAATGGACAGTGATCGAAAATATGGAAAAAATTGACAATGAAGGAAGAAAAATTGAATTTTCCAATTTCGATGCAGAATGAAAATAGGGACCAAATAATGATAAAATTGATATTCCGCAAGGAAATCGGTTAAGATTTGACTAAGTTATGAAAGTTTGAAGTTGGTGAAAAGTGTCAAGGGAAGAGTATGGAGAAAATGGACAGTGATCGAAAATATGGTAAAAATTGACAATGGGGGAAGAAAAATTGAATTTTCCAATTTTGATGCAGAATGAAAATAGGGACCAAATATTGATAAAATTGATATTCCGCAAGGAAATCGGTTAAGATTTGACTAAGTTATGAAAGTTTGAAGTTGTTGAAAAGTGTCAAGGGAAGAGTATGGAGAAAATGGACAGTGATCGAAAATATGGAAAAAATTGACAATGAAGGAAGAAAAATTTAATTGCCAATTTCGATGCAGAATAAAAATAGGGACCAAATAATGATAAAATTGATATTCCGCAAGGAAATCGGTTAAGTTTTGACTAAGTTATGACAGTTTGAAGTTGGGGAAAAGTGTCAAGGGAAGAGTATTGAGAAAATGGACAGTGACCTATGGGAAAAATAGACAGTGAAGGAAGAAAAATTGAATTTTCCAATTTCGATGCAGAATGAAAATAGGGACCAAATAATGATGAAATTGATATTCCGCAAGGAAATCGGTTAAGATTTGACTAAGCTATGAAAGTTTGAAGTTGGTGAAAAGTGTCAAGGGGAGAGTATGGAGAAAATGGACAGTGATTGAAAATATGGAAAAAATTGACAATGAAGGAAGAAAAATTGAATTTCCCAATTTTGTTGCAGAATGAAAATAGGGACCAAATAATGATAAAATTGATATTCCGCAAGGAAATCGGTTAAGATTTGACTAAGTTATGAAAGTTTGAAGTTGGTGAAAAGTGTCAAGGGGAGAGTATGGAGAAAATGGACAGTGATCGAAAATATGGAAAAAATTGACAATGAAGGAAGAAAAATTGAATTTTCCAATTTCGATGCAGAATGAAAATAGGGAATAAATAATGATAAAATAGATATTTCGCAAGAAAATCGGAAAAAATTTGACAAAGTTATGACAGTTTGAAGTTTTTGAAAAAGTGTTAAGGAGAAAGGAAGGTAACAGTTGTTCTTTTCCAACTTTTTTCGTAATCTATTCTACTACAAATCACTTTATCGTTCATTAGTATTTAATTATTTAAATATCATTATTTTTATTTACTTCTGTGAGCTTTCAAAAAATTAATACACAGAGGTACTTAAAAAATAAGTACACGGACGATAACTTTGTCATATTCACAGAAGTGAATTATTATATTTATGCGTATTTATTTAGCCATTTATTCCACTGTGCAGCGACAGCAACAAGCGGTGGCAGCAACGCACAAAGACCACAAATTGTTGTAAAAAATAAATAGTCAACAGGGGGCAACTTCACATGCGAGTAGAGTAAAGGCTGCCTGCAGCTGTAGCTGTAGTTGTAAATGTATCTGTATCTTCATCTGCAACTGCAGCTGTATCTGTATCTGTGTATGTGCATGTGCATTTGTATCTCTTTCACTTTTTAACTGACTGCGCTATGGGAAAATTTCGATAAAAGCTTTTGCTTTCCGATTTGCGCTTGAAACAAGTTTTCATAGTTGCAGTTTGCAAGTTTGGAGACTGTATCTGAACCTGAACCTGAAACTGAACCTGCATTTGCAGACATGTCTTAGCCATAGTTGTAGTTGTAGTTGTTGCCATATTAACGCTATTTGTTTGCTAATGGGTCAACGTCAATCTGAGGCTGTTGACACTACAACCCACAACAACAACAACAACAACATTATCGTCTTAAAGATAGAGACTGCCTGGTGCCTGAAGTCGTTGTTTATGGAGAGAAAAACAAGTGACGATCCTAAGTTGGCACTTCTTTAAACTGCAACTGCAAAATCATCATCTTTTTTTTTTCTTTCTTTTTTTAAGACAAGCGAAAGCAGCGAGACTAGACACTTAATCCACACGATTCACAAGTAATTAATTAGCTATTTTCAATTTTATGCTAAGTTCAAGGTGCTTAATAACTTAAGCTACGCTTCAGCTGAAGAGTTTTCTTTTTATTTTAAATGGGGAAAAAAGTTTAGAGCTGGGAGTGTAAAGATTGAAATAATATTCTTTTTTATAAAATATGAATATATTTTAGTTAAATTTTAATTTTTAATAAAAAAAAGATATTTGTATTTGTTGTTTTGTTTTTTTTTTTTAAATCCGAATAAAATTTATTTTAAAATAAATACATAAAATACATTTTTCTATTTTCAAAGTAAATGTATTGTTTTAAAATAAAGAAAATGTGTACTTGAATTTTCACATAATAAAATAAAATAGAAATTGTATTAGTGTTCATCAGTAGTATTGTAGCTATTTATATCTTATCACATGAAAAGAAGAAGAGATACAAATGTATCTTAAGCAAAAAGCATAACCATTTTGAGAGCCCAGTTACTTCTGTCTGGCTATAAAGCGGGCTAATTATGGCCAAGACAACTGATGATGGCTGACATTCAAAACTGGAGCGTGGCTCGTTTTGTTACTATAGATCTTGAATGGCATAGATACTCGGATAGATACTTGGTTACTCGCAGATGTATCTACAAGTGTGTGCAAGTAGGTGATTAGGTACGACACTCTCGAAAATACAGGAAACTTGACTACATTTGAAAATGTTTCATTTCAATTAAAGAAAGCGTAGGACGGCAACAAACTACAAATTACATGTTTGTTTGTGATGCACAATTAAAAATTGAGTGTGTAACGAAATTGAAACAACATTTCCTGGCATGCATGACAGAGAACCATAATAAAGAAAAGTATCTATACACACATGTGTGTATCCTGCGGGTTAATTATGCTGAACGAATAGTCCAACGAGTACCCAGACTCGTACCCAGACTCACACTCTTATTCGTACTTGCACTCATAATATGATGGTGTTTGCTTACAGTGGGCGACAATTGTTTATCGCCTGCATGTGTCGTGTAATTGTATCTTGAAGATACAATCAAATTCGCAGTAACACAATGCGAAACAAAATAAATGCGACACTGTGCCAGTTGCCTGCAATTTGTTCATTGAATTATTATATTTATTTATCCATTTCTATAAACATTGCTTTTCTTATTTTTCTTTTTGCTTTAGCTCGAATTAAAAGCCGACAGTTTATTTGAAGAAATAATTCATATGAGTTTATTCCTTCAAACTCCCTTAAATAGCAATTTATCAATTTAAATGTATTTATGCTTTCTGCCAGAGGGTGGTTCATTGAGTTTGTAGAACAAAAATTATTTCTTTATTTATCTGCTTAAATACAACATAGCCTGATAGATCTAATCTTGAATTAAATCAACTTATCTGTAGAGAAGAGAATGTGTCAAACACGCTCTAATTAGTAAAAGGCCTTGAGATTTTTGATAAACAACTCAGATACTAATTTTGGATAATATCTTAAGTAAACGCGAATGTTTGCACCGTTTCATTTTCTCTTTTTATCTTAAAAATTCAAAATTAATTGTTGTTAAACTTAATTGTTTATTTTCTAATTACATTTAAATAAAAGAAAATATGTTGTTGTAAGCTGCTAAATAATAAATAAATAAAAAAATAAAATGTTATGTCACTAAAACTAAAATTTTTAATAATATTTTCGTCGACTGCTTAATAATAAATAATAAATGAATTTGGAATTTAAATTGTTTACTTTAAATTTAGATTTATATTTTGTAGACTTCAAAATAATGAATAAATTCAATGTTATGTCACAGTCAACCCTCGCAGTGATGAACTTACGCTGTTGTCGTTCCTCCACGCGGCATTTTGCCCAAATGACGATCACGCATTTAGGCGAATTTATATAGATTATTGTTGTTGTTGTTGTCGACTTTTTAGATACTCGGCGTGCACACGGCGTATACGCGATTTGTTGTTAAATACAATACGCAACGGATTCGTCACTGGGTTATTTTCAATTGATCAAGAGATCGAGCATTTGGTTTATGTAAAGTGCTCTCGAGTTTTCCCACAAAGCATTTACAATTGAAATCGGTTTTCAAGTGAATACGAGTGTTCTGTAAATTCAACGATAATAGAACATTTAATTTGAATTTGGGTCTGACAACGTAATTAATACGTTTTCGAATAAATCGCAAAGTCGCAGCAGATTCTCATATATATCAATCAGAAATGTCGAGAGAATCGACTTGCTAATCAGAGCGTTAATTTGTCAAGAAACAAATAGTGAAATATAGAAACAGAGAAAAGAGAAGAAGATTCCGTCTAGTTGCTCCGATCGTTCAGATTGTTATCTATTCATGAATTCCGTAGACAGCATTTAATTAATGTGATTTATACGAATGCAAATTGAATTCTTTTTTCAACAAACGATATAAAAAGAAACTTTCGATTTCTTAATTGAAAGACAATGTAACGAACATCCCATTGATATGTTCAGGTGTAACTATAAAAATATCAATTTCACGCAGACAGATAGATGGAAAGATCAAAAGATACACCCATAAACATAGACTAAAGCTAAACACTTTCTATATAATAGCGCAAGATTGTTGTTTATATTGCTCCTTTTGTTCTCTGCCAACAAATACACAACACTTAAATAAACATACATTTGTTTTTTACACGAAAAATTATCCGGGAGCCGCAACTGACGTCTGAAACCGATCAGCATCGAATGAACCACTGAAAATAACTGAAAATGTTATGTTAAATGTAATCTTCTCCCTAGAGAGAGAGAGAGAGATATAGAGAGAGTGGAGAGTCGAGAGAGAGCTGAGAAAATTTGTTGCTTTCTTAAAGTTGCTGCGTTTAAACTTTAAATAATTTAAATTGAAAATTATACTAATATAAAATTATTTATTTATGGTAAATAATACTTAATAATATTAATATTATTCCAAAAATACTGCAAGTTATAATTTATTTAAATCAATTTAAGCGCTTATTTACAGAAACAACGCCGTTAATGTTAATGCTCTGTTATACTCAAAAGGGCACTGCTAATAGACATTGATAGTGGATTGTCTGATCGAGCGAAGACACAAACCACCAAACAGCTTTTCGCTCTGTAAACGTAAAACATAAACGAAAATGCAAATTCTGCAGTACGTGGAGTACTCGACTAGTTTGATGCCCTGGTGCCAGTGCTAAGGGTCAATTTTCCAATTTTTATCAACTGTTTATATCACAATTAGTTTAAAACAACAATTTAAACTGGATTCTGCGACCTTTCATATTCTTGTAAAGTGGGTAGATCGAAAGTCCAACCAAGCTCAAAATGTCATAACTTAAACAAAATCCGATTTTAAGGCGGAATGTCATTTTGATCATGGTTTGGCCACTAAATTCATTTTGCATCCAAATTTGAATAAAATCGATCAAAATATTTTTTCTTTTGGATCAGGCTATTGATTGTGATGCAAACGGTCTCCTCTATCATTTTAATAGGACTCTAATAATACCGGCGACTGTTTAATAACATTGAATGTAACATTTTTCTGGGGTGGTTGTATGACATTTTCACTGTTTCTTCATTAATAGAAATTCTATAAATAAATAAATTTACTGTGGTAACAATTCATGTGCACATCAACATCAATCAAAAGGACTTGGGAACTAATCAAATATATATAAATAATGAACAAAGTTGGTAAATGCTAAACGAAAGTGGGACAAACAACTAGCGTAGGTCTCTACTATAATTATAAACGAAACGACAAAGCGACAAGCTGACAGACACACCCTGTAAATGCGTGGTCATCATTACACATGAAAGGATTTTCAGGTGAGAATCACGAGAAGGCAACTCCTTCAACTCCGCATTCAGGTGCTTTTTTTTTGACTGAGCGCGCCCAGAAATTACTTGAAATCGAATGAAATGAGCAAAGGTTCAATTTGAGGCCACAAAATATGTGGGTAATTACATAAGAGCGGGGAGGGAAAGGAGGCAGCTGTACAAGTAAAAGGATACAAGGATGGTGACTGTGCGTCCGCACGCGATCAACTGTTGAATGTGTGTGTTATACACTGAAAAAAGGACCAGCCTCTAAAATCAAGAAATTGTTTTGTTTCTAAAATTAGTCCTTTTAAAAACCAAACTACTAATATTAGGAATATTAATTTAAAATATTGCAGTTCTTATGTAAGAATAAAAATCCTGAGTTGTTAACAATTATTGTCTCGTGGACAAGGAAAAATATAAATCTGCCTTATTTTTTGTTGTTTTTTTTATTCATATAGTTATATTTGTGGTCAGGAAAAAATAAGAGTTTTATATATAATTAATTAGAGCTTGAAATTATTTAAAATGTTCTCAAAACCAACTTGGGACGCAGTTCTTAGACTTAAATTTGTACTTCTGAGACTAAAAAATTGGCATTAGTAATTTGTTTTTTGAACAGTGTACTCGTATTGTGTGTGATTTGCGAGTTGGCCACATTAAAATAGAATTTACGAGCCCAAGGGTAACCGGGATTAGCAAATTAGCGCGTTAAAAAGCGAAAGGAGCAAAGCAGCATGTCCTGCCCATCATGGATGGCCCATGGGCGTGGTTGCAATTCTGTTTGCGGCTCAGCATTAATTACATTGCGTATACGTAATGTTGTCGCTATTGAAATGTAAATGTTACACTTACGTCCCTAAAAGGTCATTAGAAGCGATTAATGTGCACAGTTTTAACGACGAGGTCAAGGCACAGTTTACATTTCTCCTTTCTCCATTCCTCAATTTCCATATTCCTATTTCCCAAATAGATGAAATCGCTTGGTATGTCAATTGCCGGCTAGACATCGCCAATTGTAACTCTGCTGTGGATTTAAATTCGCATCTCTTCGACTGCGTCTGACACAATTCATTTAAATATTTTTACGCAATCACTCATATGTGAATTGGTAAATTGTCTGTATTAAATTATTTGTATCCAAATTGAAACAATAATAAACACTAAAAGAGCAAGCACAGCTAGTGAGCTCTCTTAATTCAAGAGTATAAGTAAAAGCGCTCAAGAATATTATAATAATCATATATAGTACAATTTTATCCCCTATGACATGCAGGAAATTTCACAGCGACTGAATAACACAGCAAAATAACATCAGCACTTGCAGAAATACCAGGCGAGCAGAATCAACAGTTAGCAAACATAAAGGAAATCTTGCTTCTCTGATTAATTACATGTGTGCGTGTGTGTAAGCGTAGACTCAGAGAACTAAGCACAGGAGAGCAGCGGTAAAAGCTCTGATCCGCTCAGAGCGCCAAGCTTTGATTGGCTAGAGCTTGCATAGAGAATTGAGCGCCTGTGGATCTTATGTGGATCCTAAGAGCTGTGAGTTACATGAGTGTGTGTGTGTGGATATGTGACTTTTGACGTATCGTCAATATCGTCTTATTTTCTATTTTTCTGGCGTAACTCGACTCAGTTATGAAAAGGGGCGGACTGTGTGGGAGTGATAAGATACTTTCAAAGAAAACAGAACTTTTTGGCATATAAATTTGCTTTTTTTCTGAGTAATTTATTAGTTGTTGGCATAATTTTAATTTAAATTTCAATGTAATTATAATTCAAAGTTGTACTTTGTTTTCTTAGAATAAGTATATTTTCCATCTCTTAGATAAAAAGTTTGTAACACGCTAGAAATCAAAAATCTTTACGTTTTTTCCCTTCAGTTTTTAATTGAAAACTAGTTAAGTTAAATGTAAATTAATTTCTATTTTTTCAAGGTTTTTGATTCAGTTGACATTAAATAAGTAAATATTTTCCACTTACTTCTCATCCGGCGGAGGTGGCATATCGCCATTGGGCGTTCCGGGCGGAGTTTTCTCATTTTCCATGATGGCCAATGGAGGCATGGGACTCACCGAATTACTGTCCATGTGAAAGCAATCAGTTTTGATAGCTGTGCCTGTCAAAAAGGATTTCAACGTTAACATTCGAATGCTTCATTATGTGTTGCCCATCAAAATTCGAATAAAACAGGAAAGACAACAACAAGAAGAAGAGCAACAAGCAGCATTATAAATGCAGCATTCACATTGTACTTTTACTGCTCTTCTACTTCCCTTTCCACTTCCATTTTCACATGCACTTCCACTTCCATTTTTCCCAATTTCCGCCCGCTCTCTTTTCATTTGGAGCATCATCAAAATGTTTACCATAATATTTACTAGAAGGCGAAATGCGAACTGTTGCTGACAGACGCGGATGTGGATCTGGATGTGGCTTTAGATGTGGTAGCTGTTCCCTTCAGTAGAAGGAGGAGGAGATGATGATGTACTATGGGAAATTCTTTTATCTATGACATTAATTAATAACTCCAGAATGGAACAAGATTTCCATAATTTTTTGTTTGCTTTTTTTAAATGAATTTTTTAAATAAATTATATACATTTAATAACAAAAAAAATGCATATATATTTTTATAGCAATAAGGCAATTTTCAATTTACAATTAATTTGAACATAGATTTGAGAAGATATCCATGACAAATTTAAACATATTTGAATATATCAAAAAATATGTTTTAATGAAATGTCAGAAAAATGATAAAATATTCCATAGTGCATTGGGACAAAGTATGCGGGGGCGAAATTCGCAGCCTCTGACTGCTTCTCAATTTCTCTGCTTCTCTACTCTCCACTTCTCTGGTGATGAATAGCGGCGCCGTTAAATGCCACTTTTCATTACGAAGCTGCCATCTACATAAATAAGCACGATATGCAGAGATGTACATATCAACATACTATGCTATACATACATACATATATGTCATACATACATTTTAGTCTGTCTGTATGTTTTCCACATTGTTATGAGCGCTCTGCACTTCTCTGATCCAATATTGCTTTTTTTTTCGTTTTTGGGCAAGCACAACAGTATTTTTTTTATTTTATGCTTCAAATGGAAATTGAGTTTTATTTTCGGAAATTGTGGGGCGACATGCACAAAATACTCGTAATATCTGCGCAGAAGGTAAGAACTGCAGCATCGACACTTTTAGCCGAGTGCATTGCACTTCAGTTGCATTCATGGAAACTCAGCAGTGGGTATAACTAAAATCTCAGTCAGTTTGCAACACTTAGATGTAATATTTTTGAATAAAAAAATAGTTGTTTAATTTTAATAATAAATTATTATTTTATATAATTTTAATTATTCATTTAAAGAGTACCCCATCTTTAATAAATATAGTATATGAAATTTTCTCATAGCGATAATTTTTTGTTTTGTTTTCTCTTTCTAAATTTTAGCCACTTACTTATTATTTCCTATTGCAATCTATATGCTCTATATACTTTTGATCTGTAAGGGTATACAAGTTTCGGTGCAGTGTATCTGGTATTTGTCTTTTGTTTGTTATTGTGACCAGTGCCAGTGTAAAATTGACTATCATACGTCCGAGTGCGTTCTGCAGAATCAAAGAGAGCGCCAATTTCCGACATGGATGTCGTATTGTTCCATAGATTGAGGGAATGACTCCGTCTCTTACTCCACCTCCTCCCCAGTCTCCAATTCTCCTCCATCTCCGCCTACTTCTCACTTAAGTGGAAAACCAATAATTATATGTACGTTAGTGTATGCTCTATTTATTGGCAGTTCATTGAACTCAGTCAGGAGACATTTGATGGACACTTCAATGCATAGCAAATGTTGAAATGCTGGCAGCAAAGCCAACTTCCTTTTAATTCATTCCTCCATTTCCCCCTTTTCTCCCTGATTCGTTTGCATAATCGACATGTGTCCATTTCTCACGCCTGATTTGACCGAATGAATATAGACAGCTATAGCTATTCAGAGAATACGACAGGACATTTGCATTCAGGTTGTTTACTCTTGTCCCAAACACTTTCCCAACATACAAATTGTTGATCTAACTGTCGGTTAATCAACCTGCCTTAGGTGTATAATTAGACTCCTATATATTGCTGGGTAATTACAGGGTATGCCTTGTTTATTTATATTTATTGGAGACATTTTGACGCTTTAATTTAGTAATCCATTTGACCCCGATTAACACAAGACACTTGAGATCAAAAGAAGTTTAAATTATCAATTTAATTACAAATTAAATACGAATATAGCTTAAAAAAATAGATTTTATATGGAATAAAAAATTGTAGCATAAATAACTAGTAAACTTGTTAATCTTAAATGTATATTTTATATTGAATATATTAAAAAGAAATTTAAATTCTAAGCATGAAAAAACCTTAAAAAACAAATAATTTTATCAAGCATAAGGCTTAATATCTATAATTTGTTTTAGACTTAGTCTTAACTTTTCAGTTTCCATCGAACATCGAAAAGGACAAGCTGAGAACCGATTTAGAATTCTGAGTATTTATAAAACTCTTTGTCCTGACTCACTAACTGACTTACGAAATCACTGACTAATCATTGCACAGCCCAAACCATACGACCTAGAAGGCTGTAATTTTCACACAACATAGCTGAGACGGAGTTTTGAAATTCGAATTGCAAGATGATCATAATCTATAAAATTCTTTCATTGTGAGTTGAATATTTATTGTGAATAAATTGTATAAATCTGTGTCAGATATTATTTTTTTTACAATAACTCTTAATCTATATTTTAGCTATATTTTCTCAATACGTTTATATATGGTATTTTCTCTAGGTGTAGCATATAGTATTTTAATTGATAACAGTGCGTGAAGCATTGCGTGAGAGTATGTCGAGATATTTCTCTTATGTATAGTATAGTAGGTATTATCACAACAGACCCAATTTGTCCAGGAAACTGCACATTATGCAACGCCGCGTCGCTGTCCAAGTTTCCGCATCCGTATCTGAATATCGTACAATAGCAATAAAAATAACAATAACAACAGCAAAATAATACAACAAGAACATGCAACCGAAAATATATTTCGGAATTACTTAGGCAACAACACAACTTGTCGGATACGCACTTAAAGTATCTTTTGTTTGCATCTTTGCAGTAGCATTTCATTTAATTAAGTTTGATACATGAAAACAGTAAATTAACAGAATAAAGAAAGTTGAAATTAGAGTCTATATAAGTCGAAACATTTTGAACAGATTGCGGTTTGTTCTTTTTTTTTTTTGGTTGGTGTATAAGACTTTGTAATCCGATTTATCTGGTCGCTGGGTTTATCGTCAACACTCAGATGCTTTGGCACAGCTTTTGTACATACACAGATACAAATACACACTGCCATACAGTTAGTCCAGAAAGTGTTTTGACATATTCAAAAAATTCCACAATTAAAATTAATGGATTTTTATTTAATTTCTTATTTTATTATTCTTGACAATGGTTTTTAGAATAATAAAAAAAATAGACAAATAATTTTCCGCAAATTTATCTATTTTTTTAAATAAAAAATTTGTGAGTTTATTATTTTGCGAAATCACTTTTTTTACCAACTGTACACTTAGGTGTTTTTTGCCGGAAATGAATAAAGGTCCAGGCAATTGGAGAATTGAAGTTCTTGATGCTGCAGTTGCTGCTCTTATTGTTGTCGCTTTTGTTGTTTTTGTCACTCTCCTGCCAAACAATACAAATAAGCATTTGTAGAACTATAACCTACCCCAAGTTTTTACACAGTGCGCAATGCAAACTTGCCAATTTAGTAGGATTAACTTAAATGTATGGATTTAAGCTAATTAAATCATTAAAATGTCCATTAATTACATACGTTTTTTAGTCTGTTTAACTCTTGAGTTATAGTTTAATTTATCGTTTAGTTCTAAATACGACACTTTAATCGAAACGGGTCAAAATTGAAATGCAGCGCCAACCGTTCCGCTCGTTACGAATGCTGCGAACCAACTAAATTGGCTGCCGGCAAACGAAAAACGAACGAACTGCGAACCAGGAATCGGGAATCGTGAAACGGGAACAACGAACTTCGTGTGCTTCGGCGTCGGACCGTCGTTTTACAGTGGAGCGAAAGCAATGTTAATTCCCTGAAAGTTATACATTGCACAGTTGTGAAAAATTATAAAAAAATAATAATGAATAAGTAAATTGCAGATACTATTCTATTTTTAAAAGAACTATCCAAGTTATATTTTTTAGATAAAAAAAAATTCCTATCAGATAATTAAATTAACAGGACAGTTTTTTGCTAGGACAGTTTTGACTAGGACCAAAGTACAAAGTAAAATTAAGATTTTATTACCTCTGCATATTTTCGAAAATAAAGTTTAAGAAGTTTTAATTTCTTTTAAAATATTTTTATTGGTTCATAAATATGTATATGATATATGGTATATAGTACACAAAGAAATTGACAATTCTGTAATACATAAATATTTGTATAAATTCACAAGTCACAAATATAAACAGTATATAAGCATTTGTAAATGTGTTTTTAATATTAGTAGACTGTACCCAAAATTCAATAAGTGGGCATAACATTCGTTTTAAGTACATTTTATTGTCATTGCTTTCGATTTCAGACCTCAGAGTGTCTATCTAAGCGCTACAAGTACAAATGCCGCTATTCAGCTTGATCAGAGAAGCATATATAATATATATTAAATATTCATATATATATATCAATTATTTATGTACGTCTTTATATGGTATATAGGTATATATATATGTTTTTATGCTATATATGGTATGTTGGGCTTACATTGATTAAAGTAGCAAGTTTAAAAAAACTTGATAGCTATTTCAACTCTTGTATTAACTAGATTAAAAAGCAATAATTTAGTCGAGATTCTACAGGTATGTATATCTTTTGTCAATTCAGCTCTCTTAGGATTTAGAGACCCGGCTTGGTTTTATCCACACTGGCGACGCTTGCTGTGCTCTCCGCCTCGGAGGATAATGGACTGGGACTTCTAAAGCCAGACTCCGATGGTATGGGACTGGTATTCCCACTGTGGCTCACGCTGGTGGTTGTGTTGGTGGGAAGCTCCTGCAATATAAATGAATATAGTTTAAGTAATTTTTAGAATATTTTTTAGACCCTGTGCTTAAAAAGTTGTCAATCCTTAGGATTAATTAGGGACATAAATACTTAGGGACATGGATACTACGAAAAATACATTTGTTGAAATTTTAGAGCATGTCTGAAATAATCGTTCCATAACTATACTGAAATTCTTAGACTATATATGGATAGTTAGGAAGGGCTACTCAGAGTCGGGCTGACTCGACTAGATGCAGTTGCAGGGTCACTAACCTCATCGGCTTCGGTTGTGGTGGTCACCGCCTCTGGGAAGCACTCCTGGGGTGCATCCTTGGACTTCTCGGCCCAGCTCTTGAGGTACTCGACCACATCCGAGTGACAGAAGTTCTCGGCCTCGTCCACGGGCAGGTTGCCCCAGCGATCCTTGGGATTGTGCGGCACATGGCACTGTTCCAGCAGGAACTTGACGCACTCCAAGTGACCCTCGGATGCGGCCAGATGGAGGGCAGTGCGCCCGTCGTAATCGGCCAGGGTGATGTCCATGCCGGAGAGACGATGACGACGAAGGGCCGTAACATCCCCGCTGGCTGCCGAGAACAGCAGATTGACAATGGAGAGACCCTTGGTCTCGTAACGATGCTTGCGAGGATCCTTCTTGTTGGACAGATGCTTCAGGTTGTCATAGCGATGGAAATTGAACCTGCTGACCAGCTCATCACAGAACTGCAGACCGCGCACCGTGTTGCCCAGTGTATCCAGCGGTGGCGACCACGCAAAGATGCCCATCACATTGGGAATGACCAGCATCATGCCACCACTGACTCCCGTCTTCGCAGGCAGTCCCACCTTGAAGGCAAACTGACCCGAGTAGTCGTAGGTGCCGCACGAATGCATTATGGACAGCACATCCCGGATGACCTCCGGCCGGAAGACCTTCTCCTCGGTGGTGGGACAGATGCCACCGTTGGCCAGACTGGCGGCTATCACAGACATTGCCTCGCAATTGGTTTCCATGGAGCAGCACTGGAAATAATAGTCCATCACCTCCTTCAGATTTGTGCGCTTCGGAAAACATTTGTTCTCTCGCATGTAGAAACCCAGAGCGTAATTCCGATCCGCAGCCTCGCGTTCCGAGAGAAACACGGCATTATTGAAGCTTATGTACTCTCCGCCGGACAGACGCTTGAACCAGGACATGGTGTAGTCGAAGATCTCCGCCGAAGTCATGTCCGGCTTCACCAGTGCGTTCATCAGCGAGCACGTCAATATGGCGCCGGCATTTATCATTGGATTGTGCGGCTTCTCTGTGGAAGAGCAAAGGTTCCTTTTATTAAATATATCTTTTATCTATTTATCCTAATTTTAATTTAAAATATAATTATCAATAAACGACTTTATTTTATAAACTACTATGTAAGTGTTTAATCTCAATTTATCTTATTTACTTTTAACTTTAACTTTCGTAAGAGCAGAGCCCTGTATTAAATTTTTGACTGATTGTTGCAATGGTATAAATAGTTAGCCGACTAAAACCAATTTCGGTCAGGACGCATAAAACAAAGGAAATTTAATCAGTTGCAAGTTTGATCTTCAGAAAAAACAACAATTTTCATACTAATCTTTAATTTCCGACCGATCGTTCCGACCTAATTTGGTCGGGATGTATAAATCCAACCCAGAAACAAATTCTGTCAATTTTTTTGAAATAACTCAAAAGACAAAGAAGTTGTTCATACTAAAACTTGGTATACGACCGATCGTTTCTAGGGCAGCTAGATGAGCCTATGTACCAAATTCAAAGCCTCTAGCTCTTAAAGTCTCAGAGATCAGCGCGTTTAAGCAGACGGACAGGAGTTAAGTATTGAAAATTTCTAATTTCGATTAAAATTAGAATTCGGATAGTTCTAGTTATTAGTTCGTGGGAACAAGTTAACTCACTGTTCTGGTCCAGGACAAGTTCATTGAAATTGCGGCCACTCGGCTCCTGTCCGACAAAGGAATGCACTACCTTGGGACCCAGTTTCTCCAGGGCAATGGCATAGGTCAAGGGTTTGCTGCAACTCTGCAGGGTAAAGGGTTCGTCCACATCGCCAATGGAGAAACGTTGTCCGTCCACGGTGCAGACGCTCACACCCCATAAATTGGGACTATAACGAGCCAGTTGGGGAATGTAATCGGCCAATTTGCCAGAGGTATTCGCCTTGCAGTTGGCATAAATCTCCTCAATGTCCTTGGTAAAACTGGAAAAGTCCGGGATCACAAATTGTTGACGGAATGCCTTTGCAATCAGCACAATATTCGGAGAAACGACACTGCGAAGAAAGGAAAAAGTACTTTAGAATTTGAAGAGAATTGCATAGGTAAAAGGAATCACGATATATTTATTAAAAATATTGAAAAATATAATTTTGTCTTTTTTTTTGTGATTTCTTATTGTACAGGTATGTATAGAAACTCACGCTTTGAAGGTTTCCCGATTCAAATGCTGTGTCTCTGCAGAGGATCCTGTCTCATAGTTGTTCAGCTTGTGCACCTTCTTCAGGTTGTCCATTAATTCTCGCACTCTGGGATCTGTGCGCCGGATGCCCGTGGTCTTCAGTCCGGCCAGGAATTTGCCCATTGATATGAGTCCGGTCTCCTCGCTGGCGAACATGTCAAAGAGCACATCTTCGGCATTTCGTTGCTCCTGCTCCCGATGACTGCAAAAAAAAACAATGCCAAGAACTTAATAAAATTACAAAACTCAAATATTTGGCATACATTTTCAAAGTACGCTAATTAATTGGGGAACTTTGCGAATTTTTAGCATGCGTATGTGGAAAAAGCAACACAAAATACTAAAAATAATATTTAAAAAAATCGATTAATACCATACAATACAAGCTCAACTATTAAAATGTCATAAATTCGATTCAGATGGAGGTGGTAATTGGAGAATAATCATATAATCTATATAATGAAACTTATTTTGGATGAACTCGTGTCTAAAAATAAACATACACGTTTCTTCAATCTTCAGTTGCTGTGGAAGATGTCTGTGTGTCAAATGAATCAAATCAATCACAATCTGAGATTTAATTCATTGTCAATTAAATATTTTTGCCAAATTTCAATCAATTTCAATTGGGGATTTTCGATTTAAAGGCAGGGTTTGATACCAGTGCTGCCAGCTCAGCTAGATTTATCATACTTTTAAATGATTTTGAAATAAAAAAAATTATATAGATCTATTTAAACTTGGCCTTGCTTTTAAAATAATTTTTTTTGAGTACATAATATAAGTTTTCTTCAAATTTAACTTATTTCCAAAATTTTAAGTTCTGGCAACACTGTTAGAGGTATAGTTGTTTTTTTAATGTACAACTACTATCTACTTTTGTATAAAAAAAAAGGAAACACATAAGTTACCGAAACATTTGAATTAATTTACTCACGACCTTAGGTTTTTTTTTTAAATGTTAAATATTTTCTTTAAATCTATTTAATGTGTGTAAATTTTTGCAACACTGAGAAAGGTAAGTTGGTTTTTGGGTTCTACTTTTATTACAAAAAAAAGAAAAAGCATAAAATATCGAAACAATTTAATTAATTTACTCACGGCCTTATCGAATAGTTGCGTCGCTGATTTCTAAGGGAATAAAATGTACAATATAAACACACATATAATTGTTGATTAATAGACAAATTACACACATTTTCATTTCCATATGTCGTGTAATAAACGGAAAAATCAACGCAATTTCAGAGTCATAAATTGTTTGAAGGAAGGTGTGTCTGTCTGTCAATGTGTATTATCTTTTACCTATTTATAGGTCAACTCGCTCATAAATCTTAAATCATAAATCTCATTTAGTATATAGCGGTTGCACATCTGACTAATTTTACCTGATTATGGCAGATATAGTGCGTACTATTGTGCCACGGCGATTTTGCAGGGAAATTCCCTCAATGATTTCCTCAATCATGGCGGCTGTCTCAGTTGTTTCTTGCTCTTTGCCACGCCTATAGTTCTCCTCCCGTTCCTTTGCCTCGCCATCTTCGCTTTGGCGTTTCAATTCCTCAGATAGCACCATGGCGTATGCGTAATATTTTGAATATTACTAATTCTCTTGAACCTCTGAAGCTGACTCTGACTCTATTGCTCAACTGTTGCAAGCTTAATGAAAATCAACGTTCATCAAACCGGCAATTTATACATTATCCAAATGTGTGACTTTTTATGGCTGTTACGATATGAAGAAAAAGGAGGGTGAAGAGAGCAGAGAGAGGAGGAGAGAGGGGCAGACAGACAGACTGACACTGGGCGGGGCAGTGCGAAAAGGCGTTAATTTCTAAATCATGTTATTGCCAATAAAATAAATTAATTAACTCCCCTTTCTATACGATTTCGAGCGTGTAAACACATGAGGATATTTGTATTTGTAAGTATTACACACGTTCCATTATAAAACAACTAAGAACGCTACAGTAGAAGTGCTCGACTCTTAGATGCCCAGTACTTTTAACTTGACAGCATTCATAATTGAAACAGAAATTTTAATAATCAAAAAAATGTACATAAAAATATTGAAATCAATTTAAAAATAAAGAAAAAAACCAAAATATAATTAAGATTGTCGACAGTCCAACTATATCACAGCTGTTTTATAAACCAATCGAGATTTTATCAAAAAAGGAGCATTGTCGCCAAATTTCGTTGCTCTAACTCTTATAATCTTTGAGATTCAGATCTTCATACCTGGGAACGCCATCATGAAAATTGTTAATTCTAATTAATTCTAAAAACTAAATAATTGTGATTATATTATGATTCTTAAAAATATTTTTTGTTATAATTTTTAGTAACCCTACAAAAATCTGACGTAATCATTATTTTTATCTACAAATTTAATTATCTCTCATAATCATTACTTAAACATATCTTGATTTACGATTTCTGGTCGATATAGTCAGATATTTTAAGAAAGCGAATAGCCTTTGTACCCTTTGGGTGCTGGGTTAATCATCCATTGTCAGCATTGTCTGCCTGGTCAAAGGTGCGAATTTATAGCTCTTAATATGTGACTGTTGCCTAGAGGCACCTATATATTTTTTCTTTTGTCCGATAAGAATTCACGTCACGCGGTTGAGGTTCAGTTTAAGAATGTGCCCTATCAGTAGCAGGGGCTCGTCTTTTATCTTTTCTATTTGATTGTTGAGTCACTTGAAACTTTCCTTTGCATTTACCTGATATACTTGGTTATCACTTTAATGAAGGTCGCCTTTTGGCTCTTGGTGCAAATGCCCGCCACCATTTCACCGATGATTTCAGCATCAATTAAGTCCGCATCATCCTGCACTCGATCCGCATTTGAATTGGATTGAGATTCCAGCTCATCTGCCTCAACTTTGGCTGCATTTTGTTTGACCAGCTCAATTAATTCCTCACCCGTCATCGACTTTAAATCATCGAGTATCTTTTGCCGTATGCTGTCCTTGAACTCAGCTGCCTCCTCCGGAGTATAACCATCGAGTGGCAAAGGCGCCTTTTCCGTTGCATATTGCAACAAACTCAAACTACGTTCTCCCATTTATTGTGTTTGAATATTTTAAATTTTAGCCAAAATTTGCACTGCTCTAAACACACATCGATGTCGATGCCGATGCCGAAATGAGCGAAACATCAATGGGACAACAGTTTTATAGTTGGCAGAAAAGCATATGAGTACATATCAGTATGAGTTTGAGTATGAATATGAGTACCATCTACATTCAATGAGTGAAGTCGATTTGATTTGATATGAGTTGAGCGAATTTCGATTTTATCTTCATTTAATAAACCTATGTTAATTTATTTTTATGCCCGTCAATTAGCGAATATACGCATGATGTCGATCCCCATAAAGAATATTTCAATAGGACCGCAAATGAAGAGCCCATATCGACGGTAACAAATTCCAATTCTCAATATTTTTATAAGATTTATTGAAAATAAACGAATAAAAAACAATATTTTACACAAGGATATGCAAAAACGAAGAATAAAATTAAAGAAACACAAATTAAAAATGAAAGAAAAAAGCAACAAATATGAATTTCAATTAACTAAAAGCTAATATAAACTATGGATGGACTCTGGATGAATTTAATATTTTTAAACACTAAAATACTATTTTTCTTGTCAATAAAATCGAATGATTTCCTAATTAATTGTCTGTGTGCTTTGTGGTCCTAATTTGCTTCCCCTTATTTTAGAATTCTTAAAAATAGAATTTGTCAAAATTAGGGAGACTAGTCTAGCATAGCCGTTACCCCATAAAACATACATACAGGGTATCTTAAGTCTGGTGTCCTTGCTTAGGACAGACAGAAAAAGAACAGAGTGAAAACAATAACAGATTCAATGTTTTTCTGGTTTTTGGCATGCATCCCAAATTTACAACAACAACAAAAAAGACACAAATTTGCAAATGTGCAAGGTAAATATTTTTGCATTTTAAATGTGAATATGAATTTGAATAACAAGATTGCAATACTTTCGAAAAAAAAATACCAATTTCTTTGTTAATTCGCTAATTGTGCGAGTCAACATTAACGATACCAGATCATTCAAATACAAATACTAATAATCGGTTTTAAATATAGCATTGTCAACCCGAGCAAGTTCTATAATTGGAGACTTTGTTTGGGTTACAGTTGGTGACCAGCACCAGTTCTAAAGTGGATTATAACTTGGTATTTGTATTACATTTCTAGATTTTCTATTGATCCAATTCATTTGAGCTACGTGGCTTGTGTTTATTGCAATTGGGGGAGTTGCGTTAACTACACTGATAAAAAATATCTATTTAGAAATATTCTTATTAACACGATTCTACCGGTGCGGTTGTGGTAAAGTTGCTAGGTCAAAATGTTGTCCAACTTTCAACTGTCATAACTTGATCAAAACTGAATAGATTTTCAAAGGGAATGTCATTGGATCATGATTTTGTCTCTTAATTTATTCTGTACTCAATTTAAGTTCATTTAGAAAATTTAATTATTTTCGACAAAGATTCGATTTGGATGGTAAGGGTCCCCCCTTTGAAATTTTAAAAATTCAAAATTTAAAATCTCAAGTTTTCACTTTTAATCAACTCCTTATATCGTAATTAGTATAAAACAACACTTTAAATTTGATTCGGAGACACAATTTTCGTACAATTTTTTATTAACACTTTTAGACAAAAATCTTCATTGTGGATCTTTCATTTTTATCAGTGCAGATGCCAAAAATTAACTTAAATATTTTACGAAATTTCTTGTTAATTTCTTGACTATAATTCAAGATCAAATAAATTTAAAAAAAATTATTGGAGTGGAAAACTAAAATATTAGAACTATTCAAATATTCCTACTTTTCTTCTCATTTATTTTTAAGAGTTTGAACAAAAATCTTAGTTGTAAATCTGTCTTTTCTATCAGTGCAGGTGCCAAATGATAACTTAAATATTTTGCGACACTTCTTGTTAATTACTTAACTATAATTAGTGAGCGTTGAGTTGCATTCGTGTTGGTTTAAGTGTTAGTGTGCCGTTGTGCATTATTTTGTGTATCTTAAAGATACAAAGATACTTGATGTACTTACAGTTTGGCATTCTCCTCGCAGGGTTTGGGTCCGGAGCTTGTGTCATAAAAGGATAATTTGCGATTGGCAAAAACCAAATTCAATAACGGTGGCGTTCGTAGTTTCTTCTGGAATGTGAAAGAATTCAGTTAGTTTTTTGAGCACGTTTTGAAAATGCAATGCAAATAATTAATTGTATTTCACACGTACAAACATTTGAATACGTTGCGACCTCTGACAGCATCGAATATAAAATGAGCTTTACCAACTCAATAATAACTACTTTATATAGGTTATAAGACGACTGTATTATGTGTTATTTACCTGTATGAGATTGATAACTATGCTTATAGTACGCATAACTAAAACCAAGTGGTACTCCAAATAAAACTTTACAAGTAGCCTCAAATTTTCAAAACTTTCCAAACTGTTTAATACAGGCAATAGTTGAGAAACTAATCTCTAGGCTTGCTAGCATAAAAAAATATGTTAAGGAGCTTCTTTTTTATTTTTTATATTTACTTTAACTTATAGAACCAAACGAAGTTAAGAGAATTTATTAAATTTCAAAAATAGAAATTGGGCTGGTTACTTAAATTTTTTTCTTAAGTTACTAAGAATTTATCTATAGATAAATTTTTAACTAGACTTTTTTTCTGGAAGAGATTTAATCAATTAAAGGTTTCTGAAGCTTTCATATCGCATTCATTTATAGACATTTGAAGCTAGATAAAAGGATTCGAACATCGATTGAATTAAACTGAATTTGAGTATAGCCATATCTCTTATCCTTATCGAAAGTGAACTCATTCTCGTGACCACATAAAAAGTATTACCTATTTATCTAATTAAGTTCGTCATTGGGTTAAATAGATTGCACCTTCGAAACGGCATTGGAGTAAATTGAACACCTGGCGGGAGATATTGGATTACCTCAATTATCCCATGACATCAGGCGGGGCAGATGTCTATTTGCCTCTATTTCCCCCACTTCCCTCCCAAGGGGGTGCCTGACAACAGTGGGAGTTCAATTTGTTAATTGATTGCTTAAATAATTGGAAAGAGATTTCAGTTTAAACGAAAAATGGAGAGCTTAAACTGATGGTCTACATATTAGACTCTAAAACTCAACACGTGTTATTTGCATTTGAACTTTGGGCTAAATTTGACGACTCTCTTGGGCAAACAAAATCATGTGAATGCCAAATAACAACATAAATAAATTTGTGGCTTTGACTACACTGATACAATTAAATATTTGTATAATTAAATATTTGACCATTTATAAATTTAATTTTTTTTCTGTATATATGTATATAAAACTCTTTGTCCTGACTGAATGACTCACTGCATCATTGCACAGGCCACACATAAGACCTAGGGGGTTGAATTTTCCACACAACATATCTGAGACAATCTTATGTGATATATTTTTTAGGTTTCAATTCCACTCTAAAATCAAACATCTTAATATTAATATTTATTTTCCTAAAGTAAAAACAGTTGAATCAAAATGTAACTAGTAAGTAGTACATTCTTTTTTTCCTTTTTGTGAATTCAATGTATTTGAAATATTTGTTTTCCACTTCAAACTGAACTTAAAAAATTTAAATATAATTATTATTTTTATTTTGACGTTGTTTTTGCGCAGATTTGCTCAGAGTGACAGCTTTCACAAATGAAAGCAAAAGTATTTGCACGAATTTTGACGCACGAAATGCAAATATACAATTGTTTTTTAAATATGTAATAACCAAAAATAAAAAATAAGCGCACACACATATACAACTACTCATACGTATATATTGTTTTGCTCATAAATTGCATCTGTTTACGTATTTCTTGTTTTTTGCTCACAACAACATCTCAAAGTCAACAACAACAACAATTCAACAACGGCACCCATGTGATCTCCACCTCTCTCTCTCTCTCTCTCGCTATGGTCTGTGTGTGTGTGTGTGTGAGGGGCTTGTTTAGTATCCAAAAATTTAATAGTGGTATATGTGAAGTGTGTTTGTGTGTGAGTATTTGCGTACCTAAGAACTAAGAATATACAGTATTTTCTTCCCTAGCAACGAAAACGTTTTAAAGCCAGGTGGTAAAAGTTAGCGATGGTTCTCTTGAGGATTATTTAACAATTTGTTAGAAATAAATAAAAGTAAATATTTGTTTAAAATTTAATATCATTTGAATATAATATAATTTGAGTAATTATATTGCTGAAATATTTCTCAAATTAACGTAAACCTTTGAGCTCCAGGTGAAAAAGTAAACAGTTTGTTAAAAAAATAAAAAATAAAAGTTTGTCACATATGTATTACATTCTTCCCTACTTCTGATTTTATGAAAGATCTGGAACTTTTTTATAAACATATTTTGATATGTTTTAGGGACAATTTAAAAAATTCCAAATAAACTTATCTATAACTAAATTTCTGTGCATTTAGTTAATCAACAAATTACACTAGCTCATTATCATTATGATTATTATTTGTTTCCGAATTGATAAACCTTTTTGGAATTTATTTAATATTTTTTTCAGCTGATTTAAAATAATCGTTCTAAAATTTTATCATCTCTTTTTTTTTATTTAAAGTCATTAAACCACAATCAAGAATTTATATCTATAATATGACATTATGATTTTGGCATAATTATTTGCTCATGATTTTAAATAAAATAACTAGAAATTTATTTATTTAAATATAATATATATCGCAAATCTAGAATAATTCGATAGTGTCATCACTAACAGAAATTCGCTAATTTCTTTGAGAGCAAAGCGGAACGAATCGTCTGTATGTATATACAGTTGAAGTTGAATGTATTCATGGATAGGTTCACGTTCGTTGGGATTTCTTTTCTTTTTTGTGACATTTTTCTCGTGACTTTGGCGTGTTTAGAATAAATGTGTTAATATATGTATGTATGAATCAGCGATATGTATTAGTATTCGTATTAGAGCAAAATAATCGGTATCAGTTCGTATAACGATTCCATTCACAAATCCATTTCAATGTCTCGGTCAATAAATTCTTATCTGAGCATCTGACGGTTATTTATTGGGGGCAGTGTAATTACCATTGTAAACATAAAGGAAATGACTGTCAATCCGTTAAATGGAATCATATATACATAGATATAGTAGCTTGCACCTCAATCTCGCCTAGTAATTCATAAAATAATTAGACGTCATGATTTTCCAGTAGTCACGCTTTAACTAACCAGTTGATAAGATAACAAAAGTTCGACTATTTGCTATGATATCAACTTATTTTTGGGCACGTAACTTTTCGTTGGATTTAATTACATAGTTATCTAATAAAAACCAAAGCGAATATCTTCATCAGATAAGAACCCAGTAAATTTTTTCTAGTCTGGCGAAATAAATATATAAAGCACATTTCTAATGTAATATATTCCAGAAGTCGAGTAAACATTTCTATAACTGATAAATGTATTTCGTCTTAAATCGCAAAATGCGTCTGGTTCTATTTTAAGAATTTGAGAATTTGTTGGTGTTATAACACATGTGAAAAGTGTTTTTTATGCCATTTATAACGAAAGTGTGCACAGCATTATTAATCAGGGATTGCTTAAAGAGTAGAGTTTTACAATTCATAACAGATATCTGGATAAATAGAAACTTCTTAAAAATACTATATTAAGATGGGGTATCCTAAAAACAGGAAAAACTTCTATATTCCCATTATTATCATTAATATG
Source organism: Drosophila innubila (assembly GCF_004354385.1). Taxonomy (NCBI): domain Eukaryota; kingdom Metazoa; phylum Arthropoda; class Insecta; order Diptera; family Drosophilidae; genus Drosophila; species Drosophila innubila. The sequence continues at coordinate 654,374 of NW_022995374.1, read as the reverse complement.
AACTGTATATTAAATAAAAATTTATTTAAATCAAAAAACAAGAGTTTTATTTTTAATTTTTTGATAAAAATCAGGAAAATAATTGTGAGGTATTCTAGAAACAGGATAGTCTTCTTCTCATATCATTAAAATAAATTAGATATTTATCAAAAAATAAAACCAATTTAAATAAGTGTTACACCAGGATTCTTAAATAAATTGTTTATTATTATTTTATTTTATAGTTTGTCGTTATATTTGTAATCGTTAAGGGCGCTGTTCTTAATTCTTATGTAAAAATCGATAATATTATGATGCAAAATATTCGTGTGTTTGTTTTTGAGGTGGTTGTTGGGTTTCGGGTGTTGAGAATTGGATGGAAGGCGAATTTCAGAGTACAGAAATCAGCTGTGATTTGGGCGGTGAAGTTAACTCACCTCAGATGAAATTTTCTGTTGAACCTGTTTGCCCGTATGCCCAAATTTGGCACGTTTCAACAGATCCTCCTCACTGTAGACATCGACATTGATTTTGTTGGTATTTGGGGTATTATTGGGATTGGCATTGGCATCTTCCAGGTCCAAGGATGTGGCTGTTGCCTTTCCCCGTGGCAGCAACAGCGCAATTCGAGAATTTCCCTTTAGAAAACGCAGATTTAGATTTGCCAGAGTTGGAACACCTTTAAACATTATCACAAATTAACGAATTCACTAAATTTCAGTTTCGGACTTGGGATGACGTAGTTACTCTGCTTTCTTCCACCAAAATTAAACTGTCAATCTTTTCCTTTTTTTTTTGTAACTGCTACTTAATGTGGCTTTAAGTATCGTGTTTTATTTTCGCTGATTTTTGTGCGTGGCTCACGTTTTCTTACTTTCTGCACATGCGTTCTCTTTCACTACTCACAAGGTACTGACCGAACCGACCGACAGACCGAACCAAACCGACCGAATGTTGTGCTAAACTCATAATCTGCTCAGCACGCCGGTTGCGACAACAACAACCGCAACAACAACAACAACATTGCCATTGCCAACAGCAACAACAACTACAGTTGAGACTTCTTTCAGTTTTGCGTGGCAATGTTTGAATTGTGAGTAAGCAACCTGCCCGGCAACGGAAACACGAACTTGACGAGAGAAGCACCGAGAATTCCGCATTATTATTAGACCCTGTAACAGAAATGTGCAAAGAGTCGACGAAAAATAATTTATTTATGAAATAATATATGAAAAAAATTAAATTTTTGAGATATGAATAAAATGATTCTTAAATATAAACCAAAAATTCGTAATCTATAAATTTGGTAATTTCTTAGTGTCCTACTTTTCCAAAATTGACTTTTTATGAAATAAAGTACAAGGTCTTTCGCAAACGAGTTTGCTCGACTGCAGACTTTGCTGCTAGTCAAGATAAGCGTGGGCGAACTTTTCCAGCTGCTCTCAGCTGACAGACTCTCTCTCTTTCTCTCTTTTGAGGGGCTCGTCCGACAGTGACGTCAGTTCACACACTTATGTAAACGGTGTATAAATATAAACTTTATTCAGAATCATTTCATTATCATTTTATGCTCTTATTTCTTAACACTAATTCACACTGAACTGGAGTTCTCTCGTGCATTTTCGCTCTGGGGAATCACAGCAAATAAAGCTGACATCAGTTGCAGATAATCCTCCTCGACCAGTTGCACCTGCGAGAGTTCACTGTAGCCAGTGTCCGTCGTAGGGGGAAAGTACTGAACTTCAATGGACTCAATCTCTGCCAAGAGTTCATCAGCTGGCTGATTCACATGGAAACGCTTGCGATTCTCCAAATGAGCACGTGGTGTTTCCCCCAAATCGATGGCGCCTTGAGGTGTCGATGCCTCCAAGTGCTGAGCAGCACTTGGACCAATTGGACTCAGCATGCGAGTCATCTCAAAGTGACTGTCAGTGGATTGAGGAGGGGCATGCAACTGCTGCTGCAGATGAAGACGTCGCACCACATTCACCCGCAACTCGCTGGTGGAACGACGCACCACTTGAGTGCTTCCACTCCTGGATTGGATGGCAGTTCCTTCCACTGGCTTCTGCTTAAACATGCCATGCTTGCGTCGCACCCACTGACAACGCGAGTCCCGATAATCCACAATCACCTTGCGACGCACAAACTCATGGAAACTCAACAGCTCACTGCTGATATCCCGTCGCACAATCTGCTTCCAACGTGGCTCCAAATCCTGCGACCGCAACACATAAATGCTCTGCGATGCCACCAACATCAGCAGATGTTCCAGCGCCACAAGACACAGCTGACCATCGAGATTGGAGAGCAGCTCACTCGAGGTACACGCTGCCGAGGATATTGAGTTGGCCGACAAGGATTTGGTAAAGCTCCTCTGGCCACGAGTCCCATTCGCATCGGCTGTCAAGCCTGGAGAGCTGGAGACACCACCTGCCACCGTCACCTCTCCATTCTCCACATTGGGCAGCACATTGAGTGGCAACTCACTGAATCCATGGTTTTGCTAGAGATAGTTATAAAAAATTCTATTAGTTGGCATTTTTAAAATACAATATAATTACATTTATTCTATCTATATATAAAACTCTTTGTCCTGACTGACTAACTGATCTTTGTGCAGTCCAAACGGTAAGAGCTGGAAGGCTGAAATTTGGGCACAACATAGCCGAGACAAATTGATTTACTCAATTTAATTTTGTTTCTCAATTCGTTAAAAAATTCCTATTATTTTTAAATTTTCATGTTCTAAGTATTATTGATTTGCAAATTTCTAAAAGCGACATATTTCCCAAATAATTTCACTAATAATTACATATAGAGATGTTTTTTGACATTCCTTTATCAATCAATTTGTTTAGTCATAAATTAGCACATTTTTGTTTTCTATTTATCAGTTATTATCACTTAATTATCGGTCTTCTCTTACCATGTTGAGTGCCTTCACATAAACGCTGACCATATTCAATACCATGCCAAACGTGAGCGTTAAGTTTCCTTCATTGAGTTTGGGTGCGCCAAATTTGACATCCAGTATGGGCTGCCATTTGTGAGGCTCATAGAAACTGGAACACAATAGATCCAACAGATCGGGAGTGAACTTTTGCAATGCCTTCACACAGTAAATGATGATGTCTGTAAGGCTGTGGAGTATCAATAAATATTAGAATATAACATAATAAGTTATTAGATATATAATATAAGCTTTAAAATAGTTATTACATTGCAATTTTGTTTTTAAGACTGCCCTATGATTTCTAATAAATCTTTAAGTGTTAGTATTGACTTAAAAAAATATATTGTTGTTTAAAAATCCAACTCGAAATTAAAATTGTTTAATATATTATTAGAAATATAATAAAAATTGCAATTATCATTATCATATCAGAACTTCCCTGAACTTTACTATTACAACTTACTCATTGCAGGCGTTGATGATGTCATCATCGATGGTAATGGACTCTACACTACGCAATATTTCTAGCTGGGATCTCCGACCTGCCAGAAGACACTTTAAATTTCGCTGCTGGTGGAACATGGAGGTGGCATGACACATTAGACCCTGGACAGCATTCTAAACAAATGATAAATAATTTGTATTAATTAAATCAAATCACATAATTGCATCTCTTCACTCACCATGATGTTGAAAAGCGAAGAGCAGTGATCCTGTGCCCACTCTTTGTGATGCTCCGTGAGGCTGGCTACCAATGAGATGGCCGCCTTGATCAGTTGCATGGCCGCCGGCTCCAGAGATTGTTTTCCCAGCAGGAGCGAGTCCACGAGATAAACCTCATGGATGCCAACGAACTGTAGAGCATCCTGCAGAAAGCATTTCTTGTGCTTGTCGTAGATAATGTTGACCAGCTCAATGCCACGTGCATAGATGGACCACCACTGTTCCATGGTCCACACATCGCTGCTGTTCTTGTTGTTGAACTCCAGTCTGCACTGCAGCAGTTCCCTTGGTGGCAGCATCTTCAGCCACAGGTGCTCGCCCACATCACAGTGCAGGAACTCCACCGAACAATTGCTCTTGGCAAACACAATCAGGACATCCAGGAGCTGCTCCGTCAATACTCTCTTGCCATGCAATGGCAATGTATACGAAATGCATCTCAGCAAGCGTTGAAACAGACGTACAGATACAAAAGGCAGATCCCAATTGCCGGGTCCGTCGTTGTTGAAGATGCTGGCAACAGCCTTCAGCAGATTGAGGCACAATATCAACGAATTCGATGACACCTAAAATCGAAATCAACTTGTTATTAGAATTATATAATTGTTGATCAGTCAGTGAGTCAGGACAAAGAGATTTATATATATACTTTATGATATTATCTACGAAAATATTTGTTGTTGTTTTAAAAAAATATCAAATTGATAAGTCAGTCAGTCAGGACAAAGAGATTTGTATATATACTTTATGATATTATCTATGTAATCATTTGTTGATTTTAATCTCATGTTCTATGCTCAAATTTAATGATAACAGTCAGAATTTTATATATCGGTTTTTATAAAATTACTCAAAAATTATTATATTATATTATAATCATTTTGAACTAATTTTTGTGATATAAGTTATAATGATAACGTTTCCCGTAAATTATACAAATTATGTTTCTTTTTTAATCAAGTTCTGTTACCTTGCCATTGGACTCCTCCTGTGTTAATGCCTGTTGATCCAGGTTGACAGATTTCTCCATATTCTGCAGCTCGGTGCAGATAATGCTGACCACCGAGTTGAGGAAACGCAGTGCAATCGAGGAGTCTCTGATGAGCAGGTTTGTGTAGAGATGTGCACACTTGGTGATGATTGCCAGACACGCCTCCTTGGCGCGCACATGCAGATCCTCGTAGCAGGAACAAATGCGACTCATCAGCTGAAGCAGCTGCTCCATCAGTTCCAGTTCCTCCTCGCCATTACTGGTATAAGCGTGCTTAAATCTGAGCAGAAGGAATATATACAACTCGGCCAGCATTATAAAGGGACGCATGTCATCCAAGTAATGAGCACGATCCACCAATACAGTCAGACACTTCTTGGCCAGCAATTTAAACTGTGCATCGGGTATGCTTATAAAATTTGGCTGCTTCTTTAGCAGTATAACAATTAAGTCCTTAAACGACTGAAGACAGCAAATCCAGTCGGGCAGCTCATCACTGGAATTGGTCACCGCTGGAACCTTGGGCATATCGAAGATGTAGTTCAGCCATTGATTGAAGCAATCCCTTTCGAAGAACTTCTTCAGCACCTCTCGCAGCTCGGCATTTTGATTGTTGCCCGTGCTGTACGCCTCAATGGACACAATGTTCATCAACTGAGTGTAAACGCGCACCTGTAAGATGGGAATTTACGATATAATGTAATATGATATCAACATAATTTTGAACTTTTTGTATGTTATAAATACGGCTTTGATGGTAAGGGTCCCCCCTTTGATATTCCCTTTTAATCTACGATCTTCGATCCTAAGCCAATTTTCCATACATACCCCTTGAAAACTTTGATCTCTCATAACTTTGCTAAAACTTAACCGATTTTCAAACGGAATGTCATTTTTATCATTTTTTGGCCTCTAAATTGATTCTGCATTTAAATTTTGTTGATCTAGAAAATTTGATATTTTTTCAATTACCATGTCATCTATCATTCAATTTTCCATACATACCCCTTGACATTTTTTCGAAAATTTTGATCTCTCATAACTTTGCTAAAACTTAACCGATTTTCAAACGGAATGTCATTTTCATCATTATTTGGCCTCTAAATTGATTCTGCATTTAAATTTTGTTGATCTAGAAAATTTGATATTTTTTCAAAAACCATCCAATTTTCCATACATACCCCTTGACATTTTTTCGAACATTTTGATCTCTCATAACTTTGCTAAAACTTAACCGATTTTCAAACGGAATGTCATTTTCATCATTATTTGGCCTCTTAATTGATTCTGCATTTAAATTTTGTTGATCTAGAAAATTTGATATTTTTTCGAAAACCATCCAATTTTCCATACATACCCCTTGACATTTTTTCGAACATTTTGATCTCTCATAACTTTGCTAAAACTTAACTGATTTTCAAACGGAATGTCATTTTCATCATTATTTGGCCTCTAAATTGATTCTGCATTTAAATTTTGTTGATCTAGAAAATTTGATATTTTTTCAATTACCATGTCATCTATCATTCAATTTTCCATACATACCCCTTGACATTTTTTCGAAAATTTTGATCTCTCATAACTTTGCTAAAACTTAACCGATTTTCAAACGGAATGTCATTTTCATCATTATTTGGCCTCTTAATTGATTCTGCATTTAAATTTTGTTGATCTAGAAAATTTGATATTTTTTCAAAAACCATCCAATTTTCCATACATATTCAATTTTCCTTGACATTTTTTCGAACATTTTGATCTCTCATAACTTTGCTAAAACTTAACCGATTTTCAAACGGAATGTCATTTTCATCATTTTTTGGCCTCTAAATTGATTCTGCATTTAAATTTTGTTGATCTAGAAAATTTGATATTTTTTCAAAAACCATCCAATTTTCCATACATATTCAATTTTCCTTGACATTTTTTCGAACATTTTGATCTCTCATAACTTTGCTAAAACTTAACCGATTTTCAAACGGAATGTCATTTTCATCATTATTTGGCCTCTAAATTGATTCTGCATTTAAATTTTGTTGATCTAGAAAATTTGATATTTTTTCGAAAACCATCCAATTTTCCATACATACCCCTTGACAATTTTTCGAAAACTTTGATCTCTCATAACTTTGCTAAAACTTAACTGATTTTCAAACGGAAGGTCATTTTTATCATGATTTGGCCTCTTAAATGATTCTGCATTTAAATTTTGTTGATCTAGAAAATTTGATATTTTTTCAATTACCATGTCATCTATCATTCAATTTTCCATACATACCCCTTGACATTTTTTCGAACATTTTGATCTCTCATAACTTTGCTAAAACTTAACCGATTTTCAAACGGAATGTCATTTTCATCATTATTTGGCCTCTAAATTGATTCTGCATTTAAATTTTGTTGATCTAGAAAATTTGATATTTTTTCGAAAACCATCCAATTTTCCATACATACCCCTTGACAATTTTTCGAAAACTTTGATCTCTCATAACTTTGCTAAAACTTAACTGATTTTCAAACGGAAGGTCATTTTTATCATGATTTGGCCTCTAAAATGATTTTGCATTTAAATTTTGTTGATCTAGAAAATTTGATATTTTTTCGACCACCAAGCCATCTATCATCCAATTTTCCATGCATACTTCACAATTTCTTTATCTTTATGTTGATTTTACATAGTAACTAGTGCATTGATTTAAAAGTATGTAGGATCATGAAATGAATGAATTGAATATACCTGCGGCTGTTTCGAGGGTTCACTGAAGAGTGGACTGCAGAGTTTTGTCCAGAACCGTGGCAGTTTAAGCAACTCATCCACGAGCATTTGCAGATTGTGCTTCCACAGCGAATGGAAGATGTTCATTATTTTGCTGGGCAGCATTTGTTGGATGGTCAGAGGTTCAGCCTCGAGGGCATCGAGGAACTCCTTCATATAGGTGACAATGCTGTCGCCAATACTAGGAGCACACTCCTTGCCAAATGTGAAGAAGGATCGCTTGTCCTGGCCATAGTTGACCTTAAAAAAAGCCTCTGTGACTCCCGGCTGCTTTGCTATACAGGCATCCACCAACTCAAGTATGGCAATCTTGACCGAATCGCTTTCCAGCTCATCGGGCAGCTTTTGCATGAACGTCAGACGAATCTGATCGGCCTCCATATCCAAACAAGCTAACAATGACATATTAAACTCGAGTGCAATCCGCTTTAGCAGACGACAGGAGACAATGGGCAACCAGCGATCGAATATGTTGCTCATATAACTACAGACAGTGGGAATAATACGCAGAGTATCCCGCTGCTTTGGCTGTGTGTATATCAACGCCTCCAAGGGTGACAAATTCTCAGCACAGTACACATGACTCTTCAGGCAAAGCAGCTGCATCAGAATCCTCATCGAGAGACGCACTAGCATCATTAATCCATGGGGTTGCTGTTGCATCCAGTTCGTTTCCAGCTCCATTGTGTACTGCACAAAGGCGTTGCCCACGCCCACAAATCTAAAAAGCAAAAGCATTCCATAATTGAAAGATATAATGCAGATAAACATTAACTTACCGCAATAGAATCAATCCGTTGTCCAGATTCAGCAGTGAATAGACACAGACATTGAGTAAAAGCTGACTTTGTTCACATTTCTTGTCCACATTGCTGCCCAGCATATCAAATATATCGCAAATAAAGCTTAACACCTCAAAATAGATCTTATTCTTCTCCGACTGCGATTTAAAGTGCCAGGTGTGCAGATGAGGAAAGACATCGCGTAGCAGAAAGATGAGACCCGGCAGTTCTACCTGCATATAACGTTTCCTCTTCAACTTTGTGTAGGTGCGCAGAAAGTTCAGATAGGCCAGAAGAAACTCATAGCTTTGCTGTTTCTTTTCCACATTGTCGATGACAGAACCCAGAAATCGTGACTCAAAGTAAACGGCACTGGCATAGATTTTAAAGTCCTGCTGGGAATCATTGCTAATAGTGGGCAGTATATCCAGATTGCTGACACGTGTAAAGATCTCCTCGTCCACCAGCGGCAACAGAGCCGAGCAGACATTGAGACAACTCGAGAGTAAACCAACTGGCGGATACTGAACACTCTTGAATTTACTCAACAGATCAATGCACATCTCTGTGGGATGCACCATCTCGGCACTGATGCCTTCTATGGACTTGGCTCTTTGCACTGCCAATACCAAATACTTGAGGCCTTCTTCAACGCGTATTATGCGCTCATTAGAATCAAAGTCGCCATGTAATTGCGCTTTCTCCAGCAGCAGACAATTGATCTCATGATGCAGTGCATTAAAGAAATTGACATGACAACGGAAATGCATGTAAAATCCCGTAGGATGCTGTACGGCCGTACAGCTTGTTCCTGCGGGTAAAATGTAATCGATGCGGGGAAACGGTTTCACATTGTTCATCAACTCGTATTCATCAGCTCCCAGTTCGTTGAGTTTCTGCTGTCGTTCGTCGTACAACAGGGCCAACATGGGCAACGATTCCAGCTGACTTTTCACCTGTTAAGAAAATAAATATATTCATTAATCTTATCTGAAAATCATCATCCTCCCTTTTTACTTACATAGTTGCCTTGGCCTGCCTTGGTTAGTGCCTGTGCCAACTTGGCCAAGTTTGTGAATTGCAGCGGAAAGTTTTCCAGGAGTGTATTATAAAGCGAACGTACGCCTTCATCTGAAAATTAATTAAATATTATTTAATATATTTTTTAATAAAATATTACAAATTAAGGAAAGAAAAAGTACAAAATATATACAAATGATATGTAAAATACATTAAATAAATAAAAAATAGCAATACCAAAGGCAATGTTAAATAAAAAAGGAAATATTTGGCTATACTAAATAGATGAATACTAGGAGTATCTGTGAGATACTTGAAAATATGAACAATAACCTAAAGTAGTAATAAAAATGAATGGTTAATTTTGGGTACATTAAATAAATAAATAAAAAGAGTAATAGACCTTCGGAGTTGCAGAATTCCTTAGCCAGTTGTGGCCAGGACAAAAGCTCTCCCAGCAACTCGTAGATGCCCTCGTATCGTGAGCAGCTGCCGTCGCCGTCGAATAGATCGCAGAGGTAGCCTAGTTGATTGTAGATGGTTCTGCGCACGATCTTGGAAAGAAGACTGTCATCGGCGAACATGGGATGGGTGACGATGGCATGAAGCTGGACAAAACACTTGAGTTCCACAGCACGTTTGCCCAATTGGCGGCACCTCAACAAGCTGGTGGCATCCTCCGCGTCATTGGTGGCACGCAGACGCAACAGCATCCAGACCAGCAGCAGTGGACCGTGCTCTGGCCGATGATGCAGGCTGCCAATCTGTGCATGCAACTCCTCTATAAGCTGGACATGCTCTTTGGGCCGCTCAAAGTCCAGGCACTTGAGCAGCAACACCAGCTCCGAGTAGGTTAGATTCTTGATCAGCTCCTGGTGATAAATGTTGCTTTCATCCAGATAGTTTTGGATGCGTCCAAAGGAGTGTTGTTTAATGGTGGCAAACAGACGTTTAATGTGCAACTGATCCATGGTCATATGTTCGCTGAGTAACATGAGAATGTGCAGCACTTCATTGGTTTCCCGCGCATTGCGCTCCGACCAACTGGTCAGTCTGTCCGGACAGTGATAACATTCTCCCGCCAAAAGTTTACGCGGTGGCAGCTCATTAATCAAACTGTCCAGCTGTTGCAGATACGAGTCCAGCAGACGTGGCAGCGTCAACTTGTCCACCACCTCGCGATACTCCTGGTGATACGGATGATTGGGCACATTGTAAAAGACAAGCAAGTTCTTCACAATCTTGAGGACAATCATGCGCTCCAGCGAATAATAATGTCGTATATCCTCCAGTAATTTGCTCATGTTTGTCTCCGTCGAGATTAGTTGGCTGAGCAGACTGGCCGAGCCGCGATACTCCTTGGTCAGGTAGTAACATAAGATCTCCCAACATTGTGCCGACTCCAGATTAAGCAACTCCTGCAATCGCTCTGTGAATGGCAACAGTTTCTCCTGCTTCTTCTCCTTGAGCAGCGCGGCCAGCTGAATGTTGGAGGCGCTCTTCGGCTTGAACTGCAAGACGCCCGCCTGCAGCTCGGAGCACACATTCAACAGCTCCTGCTTCACAGTGTCCTGGGGAGTCTCATAATGAATGCCAGACACCATTTGCCACAGTCGCTTCCAGTCATAGCTGAAACGATATAAACACTCTATATACTCCAATCGCACACTCTGTTCTCGCTACTCACATGACACACTTTTCAATGGCGGGCATTTTCGTTAATTTCAACAAATTAATACTAAATTTATAATCAAAATAAAATCACAACAAACAGATTTTTACACGCGCAATTTCGCTGCATTAACGGGACTGCCAACTCGGCGTAGTTAGCCGGCAATGCTTACAATAACTGGCAGCGCTGCGTTAGCGAGGCTGCCAGCTCGACGAAGTTAGCCGGCAGCTCACAATCAGCTGGCAGCGCTTTTCGAAATCGAATCTGTCTGTTAAAGCGCTACTGACAAACAGACGACGGTTACATTTTGAAATGCGCATAAAAAGGAGAATGATATTTTACATTTTGAAATATATTGTTCAATTACTTCTAACGTAAGAATCGTCAAATTAATATTATAATCATATTTGAATTTATTTATTTAATAGATACCCCAGCGATGATGGGACTTACAAAAGAGACATACCAAGAAAGCGGTAAAATTATGAAACATAAGAAAAATAAATAAATATGTGACTTTAGCATACCATAGTTAAGATAGAAATTATCATCTTTTAATTACAAGGGTGGTTGCAGTTGCAGACCTTAGAATAATTTGAATAGTGCGCAGATGCTAAACACCGCCCACCTCCCCCAAGCAGTCCTACACAACAACAACGACAACAACAACAAACATAGCTTGTTCTAGATACTTCACTATTGACTAGCCGCCGTCACAGCCTCTCGCAGATCTGAGTCCAGAGAGAGCCGCCACAGCACCTGTGTACTATGCGGGAGAGAGTGTGAGTTTGAGAGAGAGCCATTTTCTCTCCCGACTGGAAGCTGCAGCGAGTGCGAGTGCGAGTAAAATGTCCTCGTTAGTAACAGAAAACTATTGACAGCATTCAGATCTAAGTTAGATGCTGCGACTTGTAATTAATTCAAATAGCAGCTTAAGCAGTTAATTAAAATCATGTCACAGATAATTGTAAATGGTGCAAATACTGCAAATGTTGCAAGTACTAACAGCAATGAGGAAAATGAACGTAAGTCAGACAATAATTAAATCATAGTCACTAAGCTTGTGAAAATTTGTGTATCTGCTTGAGGGAGCGAGCGGGACAGAGTCTGCGGTTGCGACTGAGGCTGAGGCTGCGACTGAGACTGAGACAGAGGCTGAGGCTGTATGATTGTGCGTCAGCAGCAGCGCTAGCATCCTTGCAGCTGCGGGCGGTGACTAGGATATGTGTGTTGGGTGGTGGATTGTGGGTGGTGGGTGGTAAGCCAACAACTTCCACAGAGAGCCGACAGCAAGAGGAAGAGAAAGTAAAAGACAGCGCATCAGCTAGAGCCAAAAAGAGCATGCATTAAATGTCAAGAGTCAACAGAGCTTTTCCCATCTCGAAATAATTTAATGTGGATGCAACAAGTGCAAAACAATCAAGTATTTCAAGTATTTTCAACGACCTTAAATAACACTTATGGAACCAAATTAAATAAAAAATTTCAATATATTGGAAAAAATAGAAATTTTATATATTTTTTTTTGTAATTTCGGCTGATTTACAAATTTTTAATTATTTGATTATAGCCATTATCTACGTTTTTTATTGGTAAACATAATGTTAACTAACTTTATTTATATAATTTAATTCTAGAAAAAATATTTTTTTTGAATATTATATAAAAATAAGTGTTATGTAGAAAAACAATTATTACAATTCCCCCGGTCTCGGTTCTGCTTAAAGCTTACCAAATCAGCGACGATGACCTCGATGACCTGGACGACGACTGTCTGCTGGAGGAGGCCGAGTTGCCCGGGGGCGTCAATAGCATTGGACGCGGTCCTTACGAGCGTGCCTGGACGACGGAGGCGACTCGGGCCCTCATCCACATCCGGGGTCCCATGGAGGGCAGCTTTACCGAGGGCAGGCAAAAGAGAACGGCGCTGTGGCTGCACTGCACCCGCCAGCTGCAACGTCTGGGATTCCGTTACAGTGCTGCCAAGGTGCAAAAGAAATGGCACAACATACTCATCACATACAACAAGAATCTGAACAAGAAATATGTATCGGGTTATGTGCACTGGGAATTCTTCGAGGAGATGTTCAAGTACTTGCAGGTAAATATGTTTAAGATGAAAAAAAGAGGAAGAAAACGGAAAAACATCTAAGATTCAAATAGAAATCGTCTTACACATTAAATTAAGCACCACACCCACAATATTCAAGATAATACGTTTTTTAAGGCAATTAAAGTTATCTATTAATAGTATATATTATCCAACTTAATCACAGCAAAATCAGACAAGTGGAACGGCAGTAATAGCTGACCAAAGTCATTTAAAATTAAGGCAATACAAGCACCCAAAAGTATGCAGTAGTTTTTTAATATAAATTGAAATAAGTAACGGATATTCTATGGTCGGGATCTCGACTAAAGCCTTTACCACTTGTCTTGTTCAATATTACTTATTTTTTAGGTATAACCCAAATTTTGTAATATTATCACATTTTTTTTGCAGGGTAAGAAGGCGGACTTTGACATGCAGTTGCAACCGACGACGACGCAGCCACAACAGCAACCATTGCAACCGCAGCAACTACAACAACCACCACAGCAACCACAACCACAACAACAACAGCAACCGCTGCAAACACAACAAGAACTTAATCAATTTCAAACGAAGCCAGCAACGCCGCAGTTGCAGTTGCAGGTGCAAACAGGTGCATTGCAAGCAGCACAAGATCAGGATCGAGCGGATCAACCGTATATAACACCGGTGGATCAGGTGTTGTTGCAGCCACAGGTTCAACTGGACACCAAGTCGAACGATGAATTCGACGAGGACAGCAACAGTTTGTCGGAGGTGCGACAGCCCAAATTGGAGTACGATCCCGATCCCGACCAGACTGGAAGCACAACGCAGGAACATAACGACAGCAACCAGATGATAACAATGCCACCAAATGGCAAATTATTTGAACAAACGCAATCCCAATCTCAATGCCAGTTGGATGATTCCTGGTGGAAGGAATATTTTGATCGCAAGCTGGATGTGGAGCGTGAGAAAATGGAACTGCAACGCAGCTTGCAACGCGAACAGGTGCAAATCCAGAAAATGTCCTTGGTGCAACAGGAGCGCATCGAACGCATGAAGATCGATGCAATCAACAGCTTAACAGCCACCTTGCAGAAGCTCGTTGAGGCCAAGTGCCGACGCGCCTAAAACCAACAAGGATTGGCGTAAATCCTAGCGGTATTTGCAGTATTCCTTAAGCTCCATCCATATCCTATATATACTACTAGCTATGTTGTGTCAAAATTTCAAGCTCGCACGTCTAACGGTTCGGCCTGTACATTGTCCAGTCAGTCAGTCAGTCAGGTCAAAGAGTCTTTTATATATAAATATATTTGATGTGTAATCTGTGTTTTTGTGTAAATACCATTTAGGCCAATATGTGAAAAGCAATAATTTTCATTTCAGGGACTGTGTTTACTATGATTTAAAAGAAAAAACCAAATTATACGTTAGTTTTTATCAATAAATATTGTATTTGAATAAAAAGAATTATTATTTGTGTGATAAATAAAAAAAAATAGATGTACAAATTAAAAATCATTTTTTATTCTCCCGAAACATAAAACATTTTTTGAATTACAATAATAAAAACTTTCGTCCAATATTTTATTTCAGGTTTAATTTTTATCAACTCACAACTAATTTGTTCATTATTGAGATATTTCTTATCGTTGCCAGTCCACCTCGAAGATAGTGGCAATTGAGGTTTGCTCAGAGACCGGATTCTGCAGGCCGTAGCTAAGACGCCACAGATCCGTAGAGAATACCACACACTCGCCAGCTGCAAGTTCCAGGTTGAGATTGGGGCAGATATTCTCATCACAGGGTTTTTTCGGACGCAGACGCAGCTTAAAGTGTCCGCTGAGCTGTTGCACGAAGATGAGTCCCCTAACATAAATCTCGTCCAGAGGACGACGCGAATTGTGGGCCATCAGCAGCCAGCTGGAATAGTACGGCTCCAGGTGATTGGGATAGTAATAAGGTTTATCTGCATAGAGACGCGAAGCCTTCACGCTCCTCGTCTCGCAGTTGCGGAACTGCAGATGCCAAGAAGAAGACAAAGAAGATGCAGAAGATTCCTGACTATCTCGAATCTTCTCTAATGCCACATCAATGTTGAAGAGATGACGCAACAACAGATTGGTGGAAACATCGCAAGGTTCGCTCGCCAGCAGCTGAGGAGTCTTCTCCAGGATGCGTTGGAGCTGACTCTCCAGATCCAACTCCAATCCACAATCGGTTACGATAACAGGCAATCCGCGTTCCAGGTATTCTGATTCCAACATGGAGAAGCTAACATTGGTGACAGTCGCTATGGTGTCTAGGAATAAAGTTCGGATTAATCAAAAACTAGCTCAAACTAGTCGGAAAGGCAATAGTCAAGATCCCGACAATAGAATACCCGTTTCTATTTTTAATACATATTAAAGTTTTTTAAAAAAAAATTACTACCTCATAAAAACTACTGCATACTTTTGGGTGCTTGTATTGTCTTAATTTCTAATGACTTTGGTTAGCTATTGCTGCCGTTCTACTGGTCCGATCCTGCTGATAATAATAGAAAAGTTCAACCTAAAAGATTTAAACTTGAAATCACCCTAATTCGAAGAACCTTTTTAAATTTAATACTATATAGTATATTGATTTGCCTATTCACAGTAATAATTCTAATTCTATTCACAGTAATTTTCAAAAATTTCAGTATTAAGTAAATTTGTACTCACCCAGAGATTCGCACAGTGCACAGTTCTCCCAGAGAGTCTCGTGCCTGCCCAGCGTCTGGGGCTCCTCCATCTGGGTTCTCACTGGCTCAGCTCGTTCAATGAGACACTTGTTGTAGTAGTAGGGTGTCCAGTTCCAATAGGGCAGCAACTGGATGAGCAACAGTCGACCCACTGCACTCATTGTCCAGGCACAAGTATCGCAATAATTCCACAGCAGATAAGTCACCAAAATGGGTAAAAGGAACCAGAGTGTCCAGCGCTTGAGAGTCGCCAGACGAAAGTGCCAAATCAAAGGCTGACATATGTAGCGCATTTCATCACTACTGAACTGCTGCTTCCTGCAATCCTCGAGGAATTCCTGCAGCTCATGCTCAAGTTTCTCCATTTCCACGTCCATGCCGGAAGCCTGTCAGGAACCAATTGAGAACCATTTCACTGTCTGCCTAACTAGGTTGCCTGCTCGGCACATGCGCTCGATAAGTAATTTTCCAAATGAAAATCTAATTTTCTATTTCATTGCGCGACCAGACGTGCGAATTTCTGATAAGAACCACAAAGGAAAAACAAGTCAGAAAGGGGAAACCAATGAAAAAATGCTACGAGCTAAAAAGGAAAAGTTCGACTAGGTATCGATTTTCATGCCAAGGGTCTCCCCTTTGATATTTGTAAAATTGAATATTTTAAATCTCAAGCTTTCAGATTTAATTAAATCCTATCGTAATTAGTATAAAACAACACTTTACACCTGATTTTGAGTCCTTTCATTTTCTTGTAAAAAAACATGTCAAAATTGAGAAATATTTTGACTTGTAAAGGCTTGAGTAACTTTGAACTGTCATAACTTTGGCAAAGCTTAACAGATTTTCAAGCGAATCACTTTTTATGGCTTGGTTTCTTTATTTATTCTTCATTTAAATTGTGTTTATTTATATAATTTGAATTTTTTTTCAATCCTAAGCCAACTATTATCCAATTTTCCATACATACCCCTTGACATTTTTTCGAAAACTTCGATCTCTTATAACTTTGCTAAAACTAAGCCGATTTTCAAACGGAATGTCATTTTGATCATGATTTGGCCTAAATTGATTCTGCATTTAATTTTTTTATTTAGAAAATTTTCGACCACCAAGCCATCTCTTATTCAATTTTCCATACATACCTTCAAAACGATCTCTCATAACTTTGCTAAATCTTCTTTTATTTATTTTTATGTGAGGGATTATTAGTTATAATATTGCATTTTAAAATTGAGGTATTTAGTGGAGGAAATTGGGTGTAAAATTTAATTTTCGTCGTTTGAGGGACGACGATTTAAAGGCTTGCAGTTGTCAAAATATTCCCGAGCATCGTTGCATTCCTGGGTATCATTCCAAATAGGTGCCGGACAATCCTTCAAGATCTTCCTATAGACGCAACGCATTAAAAAGGCTGGTCTCATTGGACAGAGGGGAGCACCGGGCGGTGGAGAAGGACGTGGGGGGCGACTACCCTTCTTGTCCTTGAACTCGTCAATCCTTGAGGCACAACTGTTAAAGGCATCGCTGGCCAAAGTCTGGAGCTCATCATTATCCTTGTATATCAGTCGCAGAAATTCCTTTAGCTTGTCCTGATCCACTTTGTTGTCCTCGTAGAATCCAGTCTCATTGAAGACGCAGGAGACGAAGCACTAAAAAGAGCACACATATTATTTTATTGCATATTATATTCCATTTGTTTAGATATCTAAAAAAAAATGTTTTTCGTACTAAAACTTGATTTTCGACCAACATTTCCTATGTCAGCTATATGATATTGTGAAACGATTCTAACCAAATTCGCTTAGGATGTAAAAGACGAGCCCAACTACATATCCTGTCAAATTTGTTGATATATCTCAAAAAACAAAAAAGGATTTCATACTATTTCAAACTGATACGAATTTGAGTTGCGTGCGATTTCCAGGAACCTACATACCAAATTTGGAGTCTCTAGCTCTTAAAGTCTCTGACATTGTATCCACTTTGTGAACTTACGGGAGATGGAAGATGGTGATGATGAGGACGCCTTCCCTCGATGTCCTGTTCCCCGGACATGGGCAGAGGAGGTGCAAGTGCTGTTGTTTTATACTCCTGGCATTTTTCTTTCAATTCCGGAGTCACAAATTCGGGAAGAGGACAACAGACTTTGGGTTCCACAAACTTCGGCCTCTTGCTGCAGTCCACATCCGCTCTGGCCACGCTCTGGTTCGTGATAAATCCTATTAAAAAATTATCTAGTAATCCATAATATAACACAAACCAAACACAGTCCAATGACGAGCAATAATTGTTGATATCTCGATAGCATTTTATTTTTGTGTTTTAGTCCGGATTCCTATAGTACTCTGACTGTGCTTAAACTCAAATGAGTTACCCTATTTATAGTTCTGACTGTGCGTGTAATTACGAACACACACTTAAATATTTGTATGAGTGAGAACAAATAAATGATCGTTTTTTTTGTGCCAACTTTTAAATTATCTTTTGTACCCATGTAATTATTCCGAGCTGCAAAATTATTTTAATTGACATTAGTATTCTTTTTGTGTTTGTTTTATTTGCAGATTATCCGCCAAATGATTAAAAAAGTAATTTTTGCTGATATACTCAAAAAACACAGAGCACCTTGTATTTAAATGCTAATTTTTTCAGATAACACATCTTTTTAGTGTGAATTACAAATCAAATTTTCATTAGCCAATTAATTTTTGTATTATAAAATTTTCATTGATAACAAAATAAAGGCTTTCATTTATTAAAAGAAATTTTTCGTTTTCTTAAAAATATTATTTGATTAACCTGCGAATTGTATTGGTAAGCACTTTCTTTTTATATTTGTTGTAAATTAGTTAAGTTTTGTGATAGCTGCAGCTTTATAACTTGATAAATAAAAACAAGTCTATAAACATATAAACATTAAAGGTACAATTATATGGCAGTCTGTGTTTATCAACTTAATATAGTGAAAGTTCTTCTCTATATTTTTATTATTTGAAATCTATCTAATAACAACTTTATGCAAGAAATAATGATAAAAGATTAGCTAGTGGATGATAAAATTTGATTTTCAGCTATCGCATCATTAATGTATGCCATTGATTTAATTATTAAGAATTTTAGATATTAAATACAATTTTTTTTCATACTTTTAATGACTTAACTTTAAAATGTAATCTAAATTAATATGTTTAAATGTCAATACGTTATTTTTTTTTTAAATATTAAAATGAATTGTATTGATTTTTACTAACGTAAATTAATTAAGATTTTGCTGTTCATAACTAAATAAATTCCATTATTTGGTACACCCTACGAATTGTACTGGTCATTAATTAACATAGAGGGGCAGGGAAGCATAACAAATGGATAATCAAATTAAGTCCGACAATTTTCCAAATTACCGCCCCAAAATGTGATTATTTTAATAAAGTGTAGACACATTTATGTTTGTAAATTCTGTTCAATTTGCTTGCTCTATTTAAATTTGGTTATTCTATAAATTACAAATGAATATCAACTAAATAACAAATAACACAGTGCCAATGTAAAGCATTTCCTGCTCCTATTTTGTTCGTTTTGGGCTTAGTTGCCAACCACTTCGTTCACAGCGGATTTAACGCTGGGATATTTGAACTGGAAGCCGGAGGAGAGAGTCCTCTTGGGTTGTATTTTGGCTCCAGACAATAAAAGTGCAGCACGCTCCTCGCCGAAGATGGCCTTGACCACAAATTCGGGCACATTGAAGAGGCAGGGACGATTCAGAGAGGCAGCAAAGATCTGTAATGGAATATAATGTATAATAAATCTTTAAAGCTGTTAAAGACCAACTGCTCACCTGAGAGAAGCCTTTGTTGGAAACGATTTCAGGCGCCACGCCATTGAAGACGCCCGTCTCCCGTTTCTCAATAATGTGCTGGATAAGGCTGCACAGATCGTGCATATGTATCCAGGGCATTATCTGCTCACCAGTGCCCATGGGACCACCGAGCCCCAGCTTAAATGGCAGCCAAATCCCCTTGATCATGCCTCCATCACGTCCCACAACGGCTCCAGTTCGCACAATGGCCTAAAGAGTGGATTAAATGTGGATTAATAAAATGTTAGACTCAATCGAGTGCAATTATAAATGGTACCTCCGAATATTTTTAAGGTATTACAATAACAAAGGAACAACTTTAGAAAACCAAGGATAAAAAAGGAACACAAATATTAGGAAACAAAAAATGGGAAGGCATAAATTTAGTTTCCTTATTTTCATTTCCAAGTTTCCTAAGCTGTTTTAATTTTTAATTAATTTCTTTTCAATATTTCAACTCTTATATTTATTTTCTAAAAACAGAATTCCTAATTTTGGTTTTCTAATTTTCATTTCCAAGTTTTTGCACTCGGAGTAGTATTTATCTACATTCTTATGAGGAGGGAATCCACTCACAGATCTGCATTGATCGGAGCTTGCGTTTCCTCCTCTCGCTGCTGCTTCCCAGGCGAGACAGAGACGGGACATGTAGTCGTAGTCCTCTCCCTCGTCCTGCTCCGTGTACACCTTCGTGTCCGAGGGTCGATAGAGACTCACGCCACAGAGGTTAACGAAGGTCGTGATCTGCGGCGATGCTTGAATGGCATTGGCCAATGTCTTAGCCGAGTTAACGCGAGAATTCCAAACGTTCTGCTGGAATCCAGGCGTCCAGCGTCTGCTCGGATCGAGGACATTCTGTCCGGTGGCATTCACCACCGAGTTCACATTGTTGGGGATGCCATTCTTTTCGATTTCGTGCCAGGTGATGCGCTTTAAGCCAGGCATGCGGGAAACGACGGTTACTTCGTAGCCCTTTTGGGCCAAGTGCTTGGCCAGATGACTGCCAATAAATCCAGTGCCGCCGCCTGTCAGCGAGAACCGCCATTAAGTGAGACAACACATAACGCGCTCATTTTTAAACGTACCTATTAAAGTGTGCTTTGACATTGAGCGCAATTTATTAACTGGTTAAAATTAAATTTAAGAATGTTTTATAAGTCTTTTGTCTTCTTCTTATTTACGTAAACAAGCGACCTGCCAACTTAAGACAAAGCAAAAAGTTTTTATCGTCTGGCAGCACTGCTCACAGCCAGTGAATTCAAAATAATGCGCGGCAAAAATAATAAAACAGTGCTACAAATTTTTATTGGTCTGTCAGCTCTGCTCACAATCCATCGAAATTTAATGAGTTTTTCAACACTGTAACTCACTTTTAAATAATGCGCGGCAAACGCGACCTGACAGCGCTGCTCACTGTTAATGGTAATGTCGTGAGCTTTCCAGCTCTGTAACTTATTTTTTTGCTCGGCAAAACATTCGAGTATTAATAAATTAAAGCTTGCTTGAACAAATAGACGGCTGGTCAACTTGCGTCGTTAAACTTTAGTGAGCGCGAGCAGTAAATTGACTTGAAAGGTTGTTGGACCATTGCGGCTGTCAAGTGTCAACGCGAAGTGGCTTTTAAATTTGCGATAAGAAACTAAAATAAAGGTATGCATTAAACAGAAATTGCTGCGCTCTTATCTGAACTGCGTTGAGTTGCTTAAAGTTGAAGTCACAAGGGGCACAAGGGGCATGCCACACGGGCTGCAGTAAAAGTAAAAAGCTATGCACAAAATGCTAGTCTCGCTTTCTTTACACATACACCCACACATACATACGCTTGGCTAATGGCCACCAGTGCTGCCTGAAATTGAAGGGCTAAAATTGCTAAAATGATATTGCTAGAAATAAAAAAATCGAGTCCAAAAACTTTCCAGCTTCTGCAATAATAAAATTTTGAAATCTAGCAATAAAAAGCAAAAATGTCTGTAGCTAAATCATATTTTAAGCTTGCTAGATTTTTAGCCAACAATTTAAAAATTTTTTTGTATTTAAAATAGCGCTAAATCTTGCAAGAAAATTCATAAAATGGCAACACTGATGACCACCAGTGAGTGTTGCATAAGGCGAAAAAAGGAGGTGAAGGAGAAAGAGAAAGGCAAAGGAGACGACAAGTTCAAGTGCAACAGACATCATCCTTGCTGTTGTTGTGTTGTGCGGTGTTTTGTTTTCGGACCAAGTCATTGGAAACTCATTTGCATACACATTGCCAGTATTAACTCTGCGGAGGGGGGCGATGGTCGCACTAAGGGGTTGACAGTTGTCTCGACGTGGCGTAGACAGTGGGCGTGCCACCGCCCATGTTCCGCCGCTGCCTTTTGTGCAGTCAAATTTTATGCCTTTGAAGCGTTGGAAGAATTTGCATTAATCGCAGCAATTATTGCGCTTCATTGAGTGAAAATGAAATAAAACTCGCTAGCAAGCCATAATTATAGCGTCTGCGCCATTTTATCTATTCTTACCATCAACTGGTGACCACGTACACGCACACACACACACACACACACACTTACACACATAATACTGAATTATTTTTTGTAATATCAACGGACCAAAATGGCGGCCAGGAAGCTGCACATTTAAAGATTATAACCTTAAAGCGTTAAAACGACTTAAGAGCTTACAAAAATCTATAAATATGGTAATTAATAATACCAAAAATAATAAAAAATTATAAATAAATAAATATTTAGAAGTTTTAAATATTTTGTATTAAGTCATAACATTTTTTCATACCATTAAAATTATCTAGGACCACTTCAATACGTTTTATATTCTAATTTTTTGAACAAAAATGAATAACCGTTCGGAAAATAGAAACCTGTAATATTAAAAAAAAAAAAAACAATTACTCAAAATATTGTTCTTAATTAAAACTCCTAGTTTTTGTTTAATATATTCAAGCTTTTTTTGTTTTTCTATATAAAGTTTTAAATATGTAATCGCTCGTCCGTAAGAGAGGCAAGGATTTTCATAAAAGTGAAAAACTTTCTAGACAAAAGAAAATATGAATGCCGAATGCAAATGCTGTCAAAGTAAGATAAAGATAGGAGCAGGATCTCTCTAGAACATGTCCATGCATTTGAGTGTTGAGAAGTTGAGTGGCATCTACAGCAAACGAGAATCGAGAAACTTTCCTGCTATTTTGTTGTTGTTTTTTTGTGTTGCAACAGCTGGTTACCAATGGGACTGTCGGACTGATGTTTGAGTTGCACTTCCGGTTGACGGATAACTGTGATGCTGTGATGTCAATACGAGTACAGAGCACAAAAGGATGCACACTTTGCAGACTGTCTCGTAACTTATGCTCAAGTGTAAATACGAGAACACTGATAAAAAAAATGATCTTAAATTAAGACTTTGGTGCCAGAACCAGAATCTAAAAGTTAGAAGTTTAGTCATAAAGTTAGAGGACAAATCAAGACTTTAAGAACATTTCAAATAAGATCAAGTATATTTTCGAATACACAGATTTAAGCATATAAATAAATGTTCTTAAATACTTAAAACAATAAATAACACAAAGTAATACAGGTATTAAAATTATAATAATATAATTGCTGTTTTATTTTGATATATATAAAATTTTTTTTTGGCTTGGTATTGTTTATATAAATATAACTTTAAAACATTTTTCTTTGGAAGTTGGTCTTCTTTTTTCAGTGTACTCGTTGTCCTATGTGTGATGATGACAAACTTCTCTGTTTGCCTCAGTCTCAGTCTCTTGTCACTCGCCACATCACAAAGTTGCAAAGTCAATGACAAAATGTGGACAACTTTTATGTACATATCCATATTCATCATACACACAAAATCTGCAACTGCTTCTGCATCTAAATCTAATAAATGCTATGGATTTCTATATTGTTGCCTTGATTTGTGCAACTCACAACTCACAACTTGCAAATTTGCTGTTGACATGTGTGCGGCAGTTGCAGTTTCCAAAATCTGCGAATAGAGCCACTATAAAAATGAATTGTGTGTGGCACAGCACAGTGCCTGATAGCAGTATACTCACATACATTTTTAATAGTTAAGAAATTGTTTCGTACTTTAATAATTTATATTTATATTTTATTTATTTATTGGATGAGCAACTCTATTCGTTTTGTTCAGGTAAGTGGCGCCAGAGAGACGCACAAGCACTCGAACACTGTAGCGTGCTCGCCCTTTTGATGCGTTTTGTTCAATGTTTCCGATTGAATAGTTTGTAGTTTGAAAATAAAATGAAATGTTGATGTTTAGCTGTATCATTACAGTTTTCCGTCACTGTCTATGCATTCGCACCCAACTTGGACAGTTTTATAGCTCCGTTTCTTGCGGTTGTGTCTGTGGGAGATCAGCAGAGGCAACTCCTTCCACAACAACAAGAGCATCAACAACAACAACATTTCCTGTTGACATGTGCAACGTTGTGGCATTGTGGCTGCTGTCCATTTGTCTCTCTGCTTCTTTTTCTCCTGCCTGGTTGGTGGTCACTTCAGTTGCAATTCTTCGACATTTCACTGCATTGACAATGACATTTTGGGACATTTCGGCAAATTTCGGATTCGTCTTTATCATCTTAATGCTGTGACAATTACGATATGGGGACTAACAAGTTTTGCATGTGTTTTAGTGGCTTTACTCGAAAATTCTACCAAATAAAAGTGAAAAAACTGCGATTAATTTTATTTTGTTAATTGTATGACAACTACAAAAAACAATAACAGAAAATAAATTATTTAAAAAAAATTTCCTTTTTCATTAAGTCTTGGGAGTTTCCTTTTAACTAAAAGCAGTTGACAAATATATTAAATATTATTAATTAACATTATCTTAAATTTGAATATGAAGGTCGCATATTAATTTCTAGGTAATTTAAATTTTTGAACTATAATCAAGCTTTAAAAGAAAAAAAAAATGATTTCCATGAATTTTATCTATTTAATGTCAACTAAAAACAGTTGAGAATCATATTTATTATTATATAAAAATATAATTTAAAATTTAAATAGAAATAATATTAGTTTCCACATTTGAATTAGTAAACTTTAACACAAAAAAAATAAAAGTTAAAAGAGTAAAGATATTTTGAATGTTACTAACAGCAAAGAGAGTTGTCTTTAATTTGAGAGGCTGAAATAAAAGTCATTGATGCATGTAAATTGTGGCCAAATAGCTGGAAAACTAATTTGCAGATAACAAAGTGTTTTCTTTGGATTTTTCCATGGTTAAGCGTTAGCTGACTTTTCACCCAAATCACCGATAATTGAATTTACGGTACACACTCTCTCACATTTCCCTTATGACACTAGTCACATGCCACTTTCCACTTGAATTTGCCACAAACAGAAGGGTCACCTTGGTGCCAAGAAAGTCATCAGCATTTTGCGTCTTTTGGTGCCACATTCGATGACGTCTTCGATTGTAAGTGTATTGTAGTTTTTGCGACTTCTTTTTGTCGCGCTTTAAAGCAAAGTTCAAAAGCATCATAAACAATCTGTGGGGCTAAAAACATATCGCGCAGACAATTTGTCTGCCATAAGCCAAAACTGGGTCAGACTGAACGGCGACCGTCGTTGTCGTCGTGGTGGTCGCACAGTCATCCACAATCTTCCACAATCCCAAGCTCCCTCCTGCCACAAAAAACATTCACATGGTATTGATGATGCGAAGGCGAAAAGTTCTCCAAAGTAGTTCCTACAGCTCTGATTGCTGAGGTAAGGAAAATAAGAGGCATAAGTCGAGAGTGCACCGTCTACGAGATACCCTATATTCACCACAGGAAAATAATTCCATATTTTAAATGAAATTTAAATTAAAACATTAAATTTTAAATATGCACACACCAGGTTTCGAACCGTGGACTTCTTGAGTAGGAGTCTAGCACATGTCCTTTCTGTCATTGGTCACTTAAAGTGTTAAGGATTTTTTTTATAAGAATGTTAAATTTAATATAAAGAAATTAAATATTTTAAATTTCTAAAATCCGAGGATATTGCGCAAATAAAAATACATTCTCTGGTATACGAGATACCAAAGAAACTAACTATATTAAATAAAATAAAATAACACAAATGGATTTGATTTTTTTATTTTTTAATGTTAATAATTTGTATACATATTTTAAATGTAACGTACTTTTAAACATTTAAGATTCTAAGAATATTATAAAATAATACATTATAATACATTATGTTAATAATTTGTATACATATTTTAAATGTAACGTACTTTTAAACATTTAAGATTCTAAGAATATTATAAAATAATACATTATGAAAAAAATACATCCTATATTATTTTGACATAAATAAGTTATATTTATTTTTCTAAAAATTATACATTTTCTGCATGTTTAAAAACTATGCCTTCTTTATTAATAGGTGAATATGGATTTTTAAATAAGTTAAAAAATGCGAATGAATTCGTACACAATTACTACTTAATATTTTCTGAGCCTGTTAAACACTCTGCATAAACAAAGTGCGAGTATACCCTTGGTGAATGGTATAAAAACAAACAAAAGGCGACAGACGCCAAGGAAGTTGCCATGTGGGTCAAAAGTCGCGCGCGACAGTCGAAAAACAATTTGTCACATTAATTTTAACAACTTTGCTGGCAGAAAAGGCGACTTAACGTGCAGCAAAATTGTTTTTCCTGCAACACGTTTCCGCATCTGATTCCGAATCCGCATCCTGTGCATCACTAATGATCTGGCAGCTACTTCTACAACAGCAACAACCACAATTAAAGACACAATTTGTGCTAAAATTAGAAACTGAGCAATTTATGAAATACTTGTTTATGCTGTGCTCTTCTCTTCGTCAACAACAACTTCATTTGTGGCACTTCAAAGTGCCGACGAGTCGTCAGCTCGGTTAATGGGATTGGCAATGAGATGGGATGGCTTTTGGCCAACGGATTTCGAATGAATGGATGCAGTCGACAGACTTAAAGGATCTCCCTGTCTGACAGTTTCCAATTGCGATCAGTCACCCCGATCAGTCACACAGATCAAAGACTTCTCCAAGAACTGATTGAGTTACGGATTTTAAATAAAAATACGTAAGATTTAAAAAATCATATTATGTTTGCAAACGAATCTTTCTTAAAGTTTGAATCAATTTAAAGTTAAAAGCTGATAAAATTTAAGTTTCGCAAGGAAAACTGTTAAGTTTGAACAATGTTTTAAATGTTTGAAGATTTTGAATAAGTTTGAAGTAGATTGTATAGAAAAAATGACTGTGAAAAGTAGAAAATTTTGATGCAGAATCAAAATAGAGGCCAAACAATGATTAAATTGATATTCCACATGGAAATGGGTTAAGATTTGACAAAGTTATGAAAGTTTGAAATTGGTGAAAAGTGTCAAGGGGAGAGTATGGAGAAAATGGACAGTGATCAATCTATGGGAAAAATGGACAGTGAAGGAAAAAAATTTTATTTTCCAATTTTGATGCAGAATGAAAATAGCGACAAAACAACGATAAAATTGACATTCCGCAAGGAAATCGGTTAAGATTTGACAAAGTTATGAAAGTTTGAAATTTGTGAAAAGTGTCAAGGGAAGAATATGGATAAAATGGAAAGTGATCGAAAATATGGAAAAAATGGACAGTGAAGCAAGATAAATTTAATTTTCCAATTTTGATGCAGAATGAAAATAGGGACAAAACAATGATAAAATTGATATTCCGCAAGGAAATCGGTTAAGATTTGGCAAAGTTATGAAAATTTGAAATTGGTGAAAAGTGTCAAGGGAAGAGTATGGATAAAATGGAAAGTGATCGAAAATATGGAAAAATGGACAGTGAAGCAAGAAAAATTTAATTTTCCAATTTGATGCAGAATGAAAATAGGACAAAACAATGATAAAATTGATATTCCGCAAGGAAATTGGTTAAGATTTGGCAAAGTTATGAAAGTTTGAAATTGGTGAAAAGTGTCAAGGGAAGAGTATGGATAAAATGGAAAGTGATCGAAAATATGGAAAAAATGGACAGTGAAGCAAGAAAAATTTAATTTTCCAATTTTGATGCAGAATGAAAATAGGGACAAAACAATGATAAAATTGATATTCCGCAAGGAAATCGGTTAAGATTTGGCAAAGTTATGAAAGTTTGAAATTGGTGAAAAGTGTCAAGGAAGAGTATGGATAAAATGGAAAGTGATCGAAAATATGGAAAAAATGGACAGTGAAGCAAGAAAAATTTAATTTTCCAATTTTGATGCAGAATGAAAATAGGGACAAAACAATGATAAAATTGATATTCCGCAAGGAAATCGGTTAAGATTTGGCAAAGTTATGAAAATTTGAAATAAGTGAAAAGTGTCAAGGGAAGAGTATGGATAAAATGGAAAGTGATCGAAAATATGGAAAAAATGGACAGTGAAGCAAGATAAATTTAATTTTCCAATTTTGATGCAGAATGAAAATAGGGACAAAACAATGATAAAATTGATATTCCGCAAGGAAATCGGTTAAGATTTGGCAAAGTTATGAAAATTTGAAATTGGTGAAAAGTGTCAAGGGAAGAGTATGGATAAAATGGAAAGTGATCGAAAATATGGAAAAAATGGACAGTGAAGCAAGAAAAATTTAATTTTCCAATTTTGATGCAGAATGAAAATAGGGACAAAACAATGATAAAATTGATATTCCGCAAGGAAATCGGTTAAGATTTGGCAAAGTTATGAAGGTTTGAAATTGGTGAAAAGTGTCAAGGGAAGAGTATGGATAAAATGGAAAGTGATCGAAAATATGGAAAAAATGGACAGTGAAGCAAGATAAATTTAATTTTCCAATTTTGATGCAGAATGAAAATAGGGACAAAACAATGATAAAATTGATATTCCGCAAGGAAATCGGTTAAGATTTGGCAAAGTTATGAAAGTTTGAAATTGGTGAAAAGTGTCAAGGGAAGAGTATGGATAAAATGGAAAGTGATCGAAAATATGGAAAAAATGGACAGTGAAGCAAGAAAAATTTAATTTTCCAATTTTGATGCAGAATGAAAATAGGGACAAAACAATGATAAAATTGATATTCCGCAAGGAAATCGGTTAAGATTTGGCAAAGTTATGAAAATTTGAAATAAGTGAAAAGTGTCAAGGAAGAGTATGGATAAAATGGAAAGTGATCGAAAATATGGAAAAATGGACAGTGAAGCAAGATAAATTTAATTTTCCAATTTTGATGCAGAATGAAAATAGGACAAAACAATGATAAAATTGATATTCCGCAAGGAAATCGGTTAAGATTTGGCAAAGTTATGAAAATTTGAAATTGGTGAAAAGTGTCAAGGGAAGAGTATGGATAAAATGGAAAGTGATCGAATATATGGAAAAAATGGACAGTGAAGCAAGAAAAATTTAATTTTCCAATTTTGATGCAGAATGAAAATAGGGACAAAACAATGATAAAATTGATATTCCGCAAGGAAATCGGTTAAGATTTGGCAAAGTTATGAAGGTTTGAAATTGGTGAAAAGTGTCAAGGGAAGAGTATGGATAAAATGGAAAGTGATCGAAAATATGGAAAAAATGGACAGTGAAGCAAGAAAAATTTAATTTTCCAATTTTGATGCAGAATGAAAATAGGGACCAAATAATGATAAAATTGATGTTCCGCAAAGAAATCGGGTAAGATTTGACAAAGTTATGATAAGTTGAAGTGTAATATAATGTGGACTATAGATCGCAATATATTACTAAATGTAATATTGATGTGATTTGATGTAAAGTAAAATCAATATAAAAATGCTAAGAAAAAAATAGAAAAGAATTTTCAATCAATGTTTTCACTCATGCGGCACAATGAAATATAAATGCACTTTTAAATGAACGTTTAACAATTAATTTAATTTATGACTCATGGCATTTACAATCCAGCAAGCTTCAAGTTTTCCAAATGCACCCATTCGTGAACTGGCCAACTCACCTACTTTCCAAGTGCTAAGCGGCAAACTTGTTATCCATCAATATTAATATCGTTAACCATATGAACATGAACGTTGCAACTTGCAACTGCCACTGCCACAAGTCGATGCAGCAGCATCATAATAATGCATGAAAAAAAAAAGAGAAAGAAAAGTGTTCTGCAGCACACCGAATGTAGCATGTTCTCAATTATAATTTATAAAGAAAAATGTAGTCTGAGAAAATAATTTTGAAACCAATATTCAATATAAGGTTTTGTTTTAAAATCATTTAATAAGTAAAAAATATATTTTTAGAGATATTCTATGGACTTCCAATACGAATATTGAAAAATAATACCTACAACACAAAAATTTTGAAATAAAAATTTATAAAACAAGATTAAAAATCATTTAATTTTTAAATTATGATTACATTTTTTTTTTTTAAATTTTTGTAATCTGAATATTTTTGGTAGTTGAATTTCCTAATTTATAATCCCCTTGTTTTTCTTTCTTATCTTGAATTCCTAACATTTTATTTTTAGTATTTTTTGTTTTTTTGTAATTCATTAAAAAACCTTCGTAATTCTAAAATCGTTTTATAAAAAAGAAAATTTAATTAAAAGTTCATAATATTTATACTTTAGAATCTAAAATTTAGATCAAAAATAATGATGTGCTGTCAGTCAGACGTGACAAGTAACTGTCCATTTGCCAATCGACATTTCATTAATTATTTAAATCAATGACTTAAGTAAACCTTAACTTCGTTGGTTTTAATAGTCCTTACGATGAGCTGGTCAAGGCATTATTTGTTGGCCTGCTTAACATACTTTTTGGCCCTCAATGGATTAACCAAGTTCTACTTTGATGTTCGCATGGGAATATTAAAAAAATCGCAATTTCTAAATTATTATTCCATTGTGCAAAATCTTCTGATGCTGTGTGTATTATGTGCTTCAATCAAGAAAAACTTACATATGGATAAATTTAGTTTGACTCAGACCAATTTTTTGACAGTTATACAAATTGCAAATAGTTTTATTTTTATTGGATTTTTTATAATTTTCATAAACTCGACTCAGTTTAAACAATCTCAAATGCTTAAAGCTTATCGTGAATTTCAAAAAATTAAACACACAATTGGAATGAATCAGAAGACACAACAGATTGAGAAAATATATCTTTGCAGAGATCTGGCATTGATTGGAATGAACTATATCTTAATATGTATTACGGATAAAGCTTCAAACTCAATCTACTTACAAATGTGGATGTCTATATGTAACGCAATGACAACCGTCACATATATGATCAGTTTGTATATAATATGGAGTATCAGGCAATGTTTTCGTTATCCACACATTTGTCTGGAGGATCTAGAGTATCGATCCTTTCAGTATGAGGAGTTACGGCGATTGCATCGAATTCAACAACAACTTATAAATGCAACCACAAATTGTTGCGCCACATTTAATAACGTGATCTTCTTCTTTATGATGAGATCAGCTTGGCATGTGATTGTAACTGGATATTTTGTAATACGGATTTATTGTGGAAACTCCAAAATGCAGGTTGCCTTTGAAATGCAAATATTACTTCCTTTACTGTGCATCAACTGCATTCTTTTGCTGTATACTTTGGGTTCTTTGGCTGGAAATATGGACGAAGTTCTCCATGAAACTATCTACATACTCCGTAGATCTTGCTTACAGAACGAGTTGTCAGAACGTTGTGTAAATTAATTCTATGAAAATTAACATTTCTTGAGAATTAATCTTTGTTTTCTTTTAGAATTCATGGCTGGCATTGCATCTCAGTTGGCAGTCTACAAAGATTCGTCTCTTTGGACAGGTGACCATCAATCGACGATTGGTTTTCTGTTTCCTCTCCCAGATTCTTCTCTATGTGATATGTATGCTTCAGGCTGATTACAAAAAAATATGGATTTAAAAATAAGTAACTTTTACGAACTACAAAATACATAATTTTGAAATTATCAAAACTAAGTAAAAGAATACTAAGAATACAATTTTAGAAAGCCAAGATAAGGAAAAAAATGGATTCATAAATTAGGGAATTGAACTATTAGTTTTCCCAATTTTCATTTACAAATTTTCGTATTCGGAGTAATATTTTTCGGCATTCGTATAGGAAATCATAAAAGTTAGTTTTTTTTTTGTCAATGTCATATTTTATCAGTTAGTTGAGAGCACTCTCGGATAGAGTATGACACTGTGAATGGTTTTTTCAGTTATTTAAGTTGAGTCTCTTTCGAGGAGCACCTGTCACTCATGAAACTAAAAGTACAACTGGCCAGTGGCTATATCGATATGGATATCAATATAGTTTTATCCACTCTATTGATTGCTACTGGCGGTTACCATTCATTGTGTGCAAACTAGACAAACTACTTTTACCTTCTCCAAAGTTTCACAGTTGAAGCTTTAATAGAATCTGCATAACAAGACTGTAAAAAAGGGAGAGTAAAAATCTATAGCAGAAAACTATCTCGCTATAAAATATTATAATTAAGATTGCTATCAAAGCAACAATGAAATTTAAAAATTTTCTAAAAATCCTGAAAAAATAACCTGAAAAATTCTATAAAGTAGAAACTCATTTGATTTTAAACTCTTTCTTGATTATTGGTACATTTTACTTAGCAAACATTCTTTGACATTTTATATTCAATTGTTATTGACATAAATTCTCTTTATTATGAAATGATAGACTTTTTTGATGAAAATGAATAATATTTGGAATTGAGACCTGTGATAGTTTAAAGTAGTTTCACTTTAAGGGGTATTCCAGTGTATACTCTTGGCTATAAGTTAAAGTGGGTATAAGCTCGCAAACTGGCAATGAAGTATCTTGTCATCAATCATTTGGCCAGACTGAAACGTGGCAATTGCAGAAAGAATCCAGACATGTTTAGAGCCAGATGCAGAAACAGGAGTAGACGGAATTCTTATCAAATCGTGCTAATTGCTAACGATGCTGCTTGCAAGCTGCAAAAGGGAAGCTTCTCTTAAAAGGGAATATTCTCTTGGCATGTCCTGCTGCATTTAATTGTCGCAGACTAAATGAAAAATGTCCATTGAGGCAGCTGACAATTTTTGTGGAACTTGTTCTGAAATCCTTGTAAATTTTACTTAAACTATTTAACAATGATTATTACATGTAAAATGACAATCGCGACTTGCGTGTCGTGTGGAGGCAGCTGAAAAAGCACCTGAAAAGGAGCTGAAAATCGAGTGAATATTTCACACCTGCTGCGCTGCGCCTGCGCTACAATTATTGGCAACGGCAACGGCAACGCCAAGTAATAAATACAATAAACTGGAATGCCGGCTTAAATTAATTAGGCTTTTAATATTTATGCTTTCGATACCCATACCATAAGCACTTTAAAGGGTATACACAGATGGTAGGAGGTGATATATAATATAATTTTTATTTAATAAAATTTTAGAATAATAAAATATGCTTTAAATTTGATAGTAAAAATATAATTCACATAGAAATTATGAAATTTACTTAGAAATTTTATTTGATTGTTTTTTAATTGAAAAAGATAATCTTTCTTCTAGATTATTTTCCATTATTTTCTTTAGTCTTATTTTCGATGCCTGCTTTTACAGTGTTTTATTTATAAATTACAGGTATAACATAGTCATGATTTCAACTCTAGCAAAACTGCTATGATTTGCATTTGGCGACGACAGGGAACTAAAATCCACCAAGGACATGTCCCAGGACTCGCTGCTGGTTTCGTGAGCCAAGGCAATTAATAAAAAACGAAAAGGTGACCGTAAATTTGCCGAGTTGACATTAAGTTGCTGGTGACTAAAGAAAACTAAAGGCGAAGCCTGCAAAGGGTGCAGGATAATTATAGGAACAAGCATGTATTATGAATTGTCAACGGCGAGCACCAAAAATAAAATGTCGCCAGACATGAGACTCATTCACATTTCATTGAAGTATTCACTTTTACGTTTCGAATCAACTTTCATTTTTATCTTTTTCATTTTGTAGACAGCAACAGGCTGATGTCCTCGAGTCCTTTTCTGACATGGCCCTTTCATAATGTCCACTCTTAATGCCAAAGTGAATGTTCTGTTCTCCTTTACGAGTAGTGTTCATCATTCTTCAACCTCGAGCTGTGCTTAGAGCCATTTTACGACTATTATTCACATAAAAAGGAATATTTTAATGCGCTTTGAATGCGAATAATCTGAATGAATGCGAGCTGCATTCAAACTCACTAGTTTAACACACATTTGAGTGCAGTTTGAATGCGTCAAGTAACCCAATTCCTCAGGCATTTACACAAATCACACAAAAACGAGAATTTCCCATCACAAAATTTGCCAATGTTCGCAATTTTCATGGTTTTTGCGTATAAACAAAACATTTTGGCACACATTATGTTAAACAATGCGAACTGTAACTGTTTTCGTAGATGCAAATCGGGTCTACTCGACTTTAAATTGCTCGTTAGAATTTATAAAATTTTGACAAATGGTAACAAATTATAAAAATATATATACAAGAAATACAACTTATTATTAAATCAAGATTAGACTACTTCAAGATGATAATTAGAAAAAAAAACATAAAATTGTGTAGAAAAATTTCAGCATTTTTACTGAAATATTTTTTATATATGTTAGGCTTTTGCACTTTATCCTTTATACTTTACTATTTGGGCACTGCACTGTAAATCTTAAGAAAAATATTTGGAATTAAGAAACAATTTTGAGATATCAAAACTTGCAAATAAATCCTATCTGAGTGTGCTCTCTTTCATATAAGCTCGTATACAATAAGAATACGATTTGATTGACATATTGATGTCAACGGTTGGGGATTATGCATTATGACGATGTCATTTTTTGTGGTTTTGCCTGCATTTTATTCGCTTTGCATTTCTCGGAGTTCATCGGAGTTTTGTCGCCTACACATCTTTGGTGCCCAGATGCCAGATTGTGAGACTGTCAGACTGTCAGATTGCCAGCTAAGTTGAGGTTGATGCACGCGAGAAAGAGAAGACTACTTTCTCCTTTGCAACATTGCAACATTGTTATCGGGCAACAACAATCGGTAATCGGGGCAATTGTGTTTCTGCAACTGCAAGCACAAAAATTAGTGAACCGTTAAGAGTTAATACGAGTACTCGAGTACTCACATTGAATGCAATCAGCAGCTACTTATATTCAAACACTGGCTATTACAAATTTGAGTAGGAAAAGAAGACGGAGAAGGAGAGAGGGAAAAAGCCAATCATACGAAATTGCAAAGGGTATCAATTACAATCGACAATCGACAGTTGATTGACCAGATTGTTGCTATTGGCCAGGTTAATAATTTGAGAGTAAAAGCTATGAATCAAAGCCAAAATGTGATTGAGTTTTGTATGCGACTCGTAAGTTTATGAATTACTCACAAGCTGCAACTGCAACGAGGCGAACATCCGCATCCCCTCATGTTGCAAGTGGAAATATTCCCATTCCCATTTCCATTCCCATACCCAGACATGGCACACTTCCAACGTGCCTCAGTTGGCATCGTTGCGACATAATTAAAACGCAACATAAATAAACTAAAGCGATGATGAATTGGCCTGGCCAGCTGGCGTGAGAACAGTGGTCTAAATACACATTTTTTCTCCTATAGATCTGCATGTCGATTTTCATGCTAAGGGTCCCCCCTTTGATATTTTGAAAATTAAAATTTGAATTCAATCAATTTTAATCAACTTGATAAGATTATTAAACTGTGCATAAATGGAGACAGCAGCGAAGCTGACGTCGGAAATGTGCGTTAATCCAATTAAATGCGCAATTTGCATGTGCAACAACAACAACAATGAAAAATGTTATTAATTAAAATTGGAAGCGCGGATGGTAATTAACAATTAACATTAATTTAATCAAATAATAATTAGAGCCCAGGCATTGCACTTGGAAATGCGATTGTTAATTGCCAATTGGTGGCCATTAGGCAGCTGCAAGTGCAACTTGCCACATGCCACATGCCACTCGCATTTGTTTAGCCCAAAACTCTCGTGTTGCCGCCTCGCGAATTTGGGGCAATGTCCTGCGAGAGTCAGCGAAGTTTGTTTTGGCTATTTGGCTGCCTGTTTATTCTGTTGTTTGTTTGTTTAGTTGTTTTGTTTGTCTGTTTAGACTGTTGTTTAGGTTGTTCAACCCGCTCTGCGTTCTCTTGTAGGTAGTTGCCACTGTGGCACAGTCTTCCTGCTGTCCTCGGGCCACGACGTCCAGCAGCCATTTAAAAGCCATTTAAGCCGTTTTTCTCCTGTCAAACAGAACTGTAGAAATCAAAGCCAACTGCGTTTTCAGTGGCGCCACGTGCCGACCGATGATAACATGCGAAATCCTTCCGAAATAAAGTGCAGTGTAATGTGCCCATTCAACATGCTCACTCTGCACTGAGAGAAAATTTATTCCTCTTACATATTCAATATTCACTCTTAAATTGGTTACATAAAAAAAGATGATCCTCGATAGTTATTATTTATAGCCAGCAAAATTTGTGGAAAGTATGAAGCAGACACAAGGAGGAGTGACAGGACCTTGACAGGACCTTACAAAGTAAATATATTCTTCAATAGCATTAATATACGCTTTGATCGTTTATCCTAATGAATAAATAACTTGAAATTATTTCCGAAATAATCTTGCATTACTCGACTCAGGCTATTTATCTTACTTGGCTGTAATAAATTTCTCTCTGTGTATGCACACATGCTCGTAAAACACACAGCAGTGTCTCAGTTCCCCGGGGAGCGATTTCGAACAGCAACAAGGTCCAAAACATAACATGAGCCATCATTTGGGCTCTCTAACAGGCAAGGGGAGGGGATGAGAGAAAAACAGAGTAAGAGACAGATAGAGAGGAAGAGAGAGAGATAGATATCATTTAAAAATTTTTAGCTTGCTCAATTTGCATGAAGCCGCAAGTAAAAGTAAAAACGATACTTTTGGCTCAAACAACAACAGCTTTGGCCATAAAGCAGCAGCAACAACAACAAACAAACAAACAGACAAAACACATGCCACAAGCGGTG